>NC_045599.1:59404685-60009685 GCF_009762305.2 Zalophus californianus | reverse complement strand
AATTTGCTGAAGCATTTTTTTCAGGTGTTACCACTTAAAATAGGTTATTTGCTAGAAAAAAAAATACTATTCATATGAGATAAAGACATTACTAACTCCCCTCCGTAAAGGATTAGTCCTTTCCCCTTCTCCCTCTCTGCCTTACCAGTGTAATTAATGAGAAAGAATGTTTACCAGCCCATCCCCAGTGATTGTCAGCTTCTCTTTTCCAAAATGACTAGCTGGAGTTAGACGTATGGTCATTCATAATGGAACAGATTGATCCTAGATTAATTATGATCTCTTCCCTGTAGAGGGCTTTTAAAATTCCTTTTATCATTTCATTTCTGTTTTTAAAAGACCATAGTGGGGATTCTATTGGAAGGGGGTGGGTGTGATATATAGATAGTTCTTTTCTAGGACTTAGAGGAAAATGTTCTTCCTTTGAGTTTGGATTCCCATCTTTCCTCTTATTAGAGAAGTAAGGGACAAGACCAAGATAAGAACATAGGCAGAGGTCATACAAGCCACGTAAATGTGTGACATTTGTGGTATGTATGGCAGTAAGGAATGGTGAGGTCTGTGGTAAAGCAAAGTGTGCAAGGTTCATCTGAAGTTACTAAGGTTTTTTTTTAAATAAGGCCATACAGAGGGATGGGGCCTAGATGACCCATCTTGTTTCTAGTCTAGACTTTCAAAAGGAAACTTATATATGGTTTAGCCCAAGATAAGGATTTTAAACATATTCTAGCTAGTAATATTCGTTGTTGTAATGACCTTACAAACTCTTGGTGGAGGTATTTGGGAGGATATATGTGCAGATGAATTCTGGATATTATTTCCTCTTTGGGGACATATTACTCTGACAGGTGTTTTCTCTCAAACACCAAAATCACATGATTTCTGTGGCACGGTATATATGGACCATTCCATGGTCGTCAGATGAGGCCTTCCCAGCTTTATCACCTTGTGCTTCTGTAGCATTTGCTCCAAATTGCTTGTAGTTCTCCACATATAACCAACCACGCAACCATGCTTTCTCATCTGCAAGTCTTTGCTTCCTTGTTTTTGGAATATTCTCCCTTCTGTTTGCAATGGCTGTGTACCTACACTCTGTATTTCTTCCCATCCACCTCTGCCTGTAACTGGACCACCAACTGGTCAACCCCTATATATCCTTTAACCTCTAGCGCCACTGCCTCTGTAAACTTACTCTCATGCCCTCACGTGTCCTCCTCTGTTAAATCCCTGTTACCTCCCGATTTACATATGGAGGTTAAAGTTAACTTATCAGTGTCACGTGGGTCAAGGATTGTGTTTTACTCATTTGTATTCCTGGTGCTTGTCATGGTAGACACTCAGTAAACCAGTGAATGAAACAATTTCCCTCACAGAAATCGAGTACATGCATTGAATACCCTTGGTACAGTGCTTCAGTCAGCTAAAGTTATGCCTATAAGTTCATAAGACCTTGAAGCTAAAATATAAAACTGGTTATATTCTTTGAAATTCAGTTACCCTTAACAAATTTAAGTCTTGGGTTTAACTGACTTAGTCTAATTTTCTTCAAAAATTCCTAGTTTGTGTAAATAAATTTTGAAGATAATGTGTTAATAGACAGTGTTCTTAAGTGGTTGAATAATGTGAGAGACGCTAAAATGTGCATTTTCATTGTAATAATTTTTTGTCCTTTTGATAATTTCCTTTTTATTTAAAAAGCAGTGCAGAATGATTCAATGATGTATTTTCTGTGGAGTTAGACAATATTTATATTCTTTGTTTTTAAAACCAATTATAACCAAAATGTGTTTTTAAAAAATTTCATCTCTTAAAAGGTCAACACAGGTACTTATTATTTGACTCAAAGAAGTAAAATTAAAGACTATTGATTTTTTAAAATTGAGAATTGTACTATGTACATTTGGCAGAAGTAAAGATTGGGGCCAACTCTGGCTTCATGAGATAACACATTTCATGTGGAAATAAGCTCACAATTAATACACTGAAATGTGTTGAAAGTAGTCGTGCTTCAGGGACTACTCCTTCTTTGTAGGGATAAAAAATGTAGATGTGACTAACCAATTGAAATAAATGTACATTTTGTTTTTATTTTCCATCAGTTTGCCATTTTCCACTGAATTTAGCTTGATCATATATCCAGTGTAGAGAAGATAGTTCATTTTTATGACTCTGGCCTAAATTGAAATTTAAATGTTGATAGTAGAACTTTGGAGATAGAAGAAACTTTCTCTGTATTACATAGTCCATCCACTTCATTTTATGGAAGTATAAGCAAGTCCAGGGAAGATGTGAGGTATTCAGCATCAGTATTTGTTAATGGCTAGATTAGAACAGAGAGATCTCCAAAGGTATTGTTCATTACGGTCCTTCCTGGTTGAGGTAGTGCTCCTTCTAAACTCCAAGAGGGTTTGTTTTCTGTATCATACTTCAAGATACTTTTCATCCAGATTTTTGTTATTGTTCAACATATTTACCACTACTAACTAAACTCCCCTACTGGATTCTTAGCTTATGGAGTAAGTTTTATTAACTTGGATTTCTTGGTATCCCATATAGTTTCAAGCCATTAGATATGTAACAGATAATGAATAAATTTGTTGAGCAAATAAATGAATATACTTTTGCCATTACTGAGATGACAGAGGTAAATAAGTTGGTACATCCTGATCATTAGCAACAAAAATACATATTGGACAGGGTCAACAAAGATATCAATATGAAGAATAATTAGTTTACCTTTTTAATTCCAACAGGATCCACTTAGCTGTTAATATTCCCATTAATTTAGTAACTGCTTTATTGAAATGTAATTCTCATACTAAATAATTCACCTATTTAAAGTGTACAGTTCAGGGGCATCTGGGTGGCTCAGTCATTAAGCATCTGCCTTCAGCTCAGGTTATGATCCCAGGGTCCTGGGATCCGCCGCATCAGGCTCCCTGCTCCGCGGGAAGCCTGCTTCTCCCTCTCCCACTCCCCCTGCTTGTGTTTCCTCTCTCACTGTGTCTCTCTCTGTCAAATAAATAAATAAAATCTTAAAAAAAAAAATAAAGTGTACAGTTCAGGGGGGGGTTTGGTATATTTATAGAGTTGTGTACCCAACACCACAATCGGTTTTAAAAAACATTTTCCTCGCCTCCCCCCAAATCCTGTACCTATCAGCAGTTACTTTCTTTTTCCCTTTCACACACTCCCCTTTTCCCCAGTCTGAGGCAACACTAATCTTTCTGTCTGTAGATTTGCCTGTTCTGGACATTCTTTATAAATGGAATCATACAATATGTGGTCTTTTATGACTAAATTCTTTCACTTAGCATGAGTTTTCAAGGTTCATCCACACTGTAGAATGTATCAGTACTTCATTTTCTTTTATTGCTGGATGATATTCCATTGTGTCGATATACTGCATTTTATTAATCCACTCATTAGTTGATAGACATTTGTGCTGTTTCCACTTTTTTTTTAATAATTTTTTATTGTTATGTTGCTGTTTCCACTTTTTGAAAGTTCCACCATTGTTATGAATAATGCTACTATGAATATTTATGTATAGGTTTTTGTGTGATACATGTTTTCAGTTCTCCATGTCTATCCTAGGAGTAGAATTGCTGGACCATATGGTAATTTGATGTTTAACCTTTAGAGGAGCTGCCAAACTGTTTGCAAAAGCAGCTGCACCATTTTACATTTCCACCAGCAGGATATAAGGGTTCCAGTTTCTTCACATCATCAGAACTTGTTATTATCTGTCCTTTTGATTACAGCCATCTTAGTAGGTGTTAAGGGCTTGTGGTTTCAATTTGTACATATTTCCCTGATGGCTAATATTGTTGAGCATCTTTTCATGTGCTTGTTGGCCACTTTTATGTGTTCTTTGGATGGTTAAAACTTTTGTATTGCAAAAAAAAAAAAAAGTTTGGATGGCTACTCAGATCCTTTATCCATTTTTAATTGGGTTGTTTATCTCTTTTTTTGTTGGGTTTGAATTCTTTATGTATTCTGGATATATAAACTCCTTACCAGATAATGATTTGCAGGCAATTCTGTAGGTTGTCTCTTAACCTTTTGGTAGTGTCCTTTGCAATACAAAAGTTTTAAATTTTAATTAAGCCTAATTTATCTGTTTTTCCCCTTTGTTTCTTACAGTTTTGGTGTCCTAAGAAACCATTGCCTAATTCAAGGTCGCAAAGATTTACATGTGTGTTTCTACTGAGTGTCTAAACTCTTACATTTAGGTCTCATCCATTTTTAGTTAATTTTTATATACATTGTGAGATGGAGGCCCCACTTCATTCTTTTGCCTGTGGATATCCAGTTGCCCCAGCACCATTTGTTGGACAGACCATTCTTTTCTTACTGAATTGTCTTGACGTCCCTGTCAAAAATCAGTTGACTGTACATGTGAGGGTTGATCTCTTATCCTATGCTGCTACCACACTGTCTTCATGATTGTAGCTTTGTAGTATGTTTTGAAATTGGAAATTTAAGTCCTCCAACTTTATTCTTCCTTTTCAAGATTGTTTCAGCTATGCTGAGTCCTTCGAATTTCTACATAAATTTTAGGATCAGCCTGTGAATCTCTGCAAAGAAGCCCGTTGAAATTCTGATAGGGATTGCATTGACTCTGTGGAACAATTTTGGTGCCCATCTTATCAATGATAAGTCTATCATTCAGTGAACATGGGATATTTTCCCATTTATTGAGCACTTCAATTTCTGTAAGTGGTGTTATTTATTTTTCAGAGTGTAAGTTTTGTCCTTTTGTTAAATGTATTCCTAAGTATTTTATTTTTGATGTTATTGGAATTTTTTTTTAAGATTTTATTTATTTGAGAGAAAGAGAGAGTGCAAGAGAGAGCATGAATGGGGGAAGGGAGAGGGAGAAACAGACTCCCCTGCTGAATGGGGAGCCCGATGGTGGGGCTTGATCCCAGGACCTTGGGATCATGACCTGAGCTGAAGGCAGACATTTAACCAACTGAGCCACCCAGGCGTCCCAGGTTTCATAATTTCAGATAGAAAAACCAAGCCCTAGTGTTGTGCTTTAAAAAAATAGTGACAGTTTTATAAAAGAATCCTTCCTCTCAGTCAGTTCTTTTATCCTTTAAAATAGACAATCAGTTACTTTTTAAGAAGTAAACATAAGGAAAGCATATTGCTGTATTTGTCAAAGCACAGATTTCTAAAGCTACCAAATGAGGGGAGGAAATCACTAACCAATCAGAATATCAATGGGAAAAAAAATTTAAAAAACTGGGAATATAAAGAGCATCTATGAAAACCCTCCAGCTAATGTCATACTTAATGGTGAAAGACTTAAAGCTTTCCCGCTAAGATAAAGAACAAGAGAAGAATATTCACTCTTGTCCCTTCTATTCAGCATTGTACTGGAGGTTCTGTCGTCATTCTGTCATCCGTTTCCATAATAATGGTCAGAAAGTCTTAGTTTCCATAGCAAGGAAGGGAAATATACTTTATCTTAGTGGTCTTGACACCCACAGGATCTCCTAGGTGCCAAGCCCTGAACTAATATTAGACATGGTTTATCACATTTTGGTTTTTTTGGAGAGAGAAGTATCTTGGGCAGAAATACTAAAGAAGAAAAATTACATACCTAAATAGATTCCCTTCGCTTTTCCCCACTTCTCACTTAAAAAAAAAATTCTGCTTTGAACATTTTTTCTTTTTATGGAAAAGCTGCCTTACTTCCTTAAGTCCTGATACCTGCTGGATAGTTTTTTTTTTTTTTGTAAAGTCAGAAAAGATCAGTTCTCCCAAGTTGGATTTTTTCTTCTGCGGAAGAGAGCTAGTTTTCCTCGGCTGTCCGGGCCATCTTTAAGTTTTGGAACTTAGCAGAGTCACCATTTCCTATGGAAGAAGAGGATCTGCAATTTGTCCTAATAGAAAAGATGCAAATAATCCCTGACTGAGAGAGAGTAACTAACCTGGAAGAAACATGACACTTCTAAAATACCCAATCTTCACGGTTTACCTTTGAAGAGTCCAAAGGAGTAGAACCTTTAAAGAAGATACTTCACTGTTAGAATTCCTTTTTATTCCTAGATAGCGTTTTAAGGTATCTCCGTGTAGCAGAAGAAAGAAATGTTTTGTTCCTTTGGCAGAATGCTATTATACAGGCACACCTTGTTTTATTGTGCTTCCCTTTATTGCACTTACTAGTTAATGTGTTTCTTACAAATTGAAGGTCTGTGGCAGGCCCTAATTGAACAAGTCTACTGGCACCATTTTTCCAAGAGCATTTGCTCACTTCGTGTCTCTTTGTCATATTTTGGTAATTCTCACAATATTTCAAACTTTTCATCATCATTATTATATTTGAATTGCTGCAATCTCATCAACTTTTAACGGATGAGGAGGTGCTTATGGACGAGCAAAGAAAGTGGTTTATTGGGATGGAATCTACTCGTGGAGAAGATGCTGTGAAGATTAAAAAAGGATTTAGAGTATCACATAAACTTAGGTGATAAAGCCGCAGCAGGGTTTGGGAGGACTGACTCCAATTTTGAAAGAAGTTCTGTGAGTAAAATGCTATCAAATAGCATCACATGCAACAGAGAATTTGTTGGTGGAAGGAAGAGTCAGTCACTGCAGCAAATTTCGTTGTTGTCTCATTTTAAGAAATTGCCACAGTCACCCCAACCTTCAGCAACACCACCCTGATCAATCAGCAGCCATCAACATCGAGGCAAGACCCTCTACCAGCAAAAAAGATTATAAAAGCTGCAGGCTCAGATGATGGCTAGCATTTTTTAGCGATATATTTTTTAACTGAGGTATGTACATTTTTTTAAGACAATGCTATTGCACACTTGACACACTACAGTATAGTGTGAACATAACTTTTATATGCCTTGGTTTTGGGACACCAAAAAACTCATTTGCCTCACTTGATTGTGATATTCGCTTTATTGTGGTGGTCTGGAACTGAACCCTCCGTATCTCCAAGGTATGCCCTGTCCACTTAATTTTCAGAAGACTTAAAAGCCCTTCATGAAAAGAAATTCCTATTTCTTGAGAATCAAAATAGCTATTATTCCTGATAAAAATAGTGGAAAATAATCAACCAGATTTGCAAAGTAGAACTGTTTATATATGTCATTTCCTTTAAAACTTAATGTAGCCATTTTCCTACGTGTAATCTGATACTCGTATTTTGGTCCATTTCTTTTGTGTCATATATGAGAACACTTAACTCCCCACCTCACAGGGATGTTGTGAGGCAAAATTTAAATGTTCCTAAGAAAAGTGTAGAATTAATAACTCTTGACTGTTTCTTTGTTGGTAGTTTCTATAATCATAAGATTTTGCTTATTTTTAAATTTACAAGTACTTTTTTAGAGCTATGAATGGATATTAGGTATATTCAATTGGAAGTAAGATAATGAAGTTGTAATTGATTTATCAATGAACATCCTTGTATACGTAATTTAAATGCATGAAATGCACTGATTTTTTAACAAAGAGCTTTTATATAATTACAATTAAAGAAAGCTAAAGTAAATGTCTGGTTTCCCCTTTTATTTAATTGAGATTTAATTATTCATACCTCTTAGAAAAAAGGTAACCCAATTCATTAAATTCTAGTGAAAATGAAATCTACAATGAAATAGATACAAATTAAAGAAAAGAAGTGAAAATCTCAAAACAAGGTTCAAGCATATAGAGATGCCCAGAATTTAGACTTTGATAAAAGCTGAGTAAAACTCTTGTGTTATGAGTTAGAGGTGAAAGTAATACTTTGATTAGAAATAGGATTATTACAGTAATAGAAAATTTTGATAAGCACTTGCTTCATATGACAGCAGAAGGGTCTGAAAGAAAATTTGCATAAAGGAAAATGAGGTAAAATTCATGCATAGAAAATTCTTGATAGCCTGCAGAATTTGGTTTCATTTGTACAATTTCATTTTCATAACATATGAACATAACAAAGTAATTATGTAGTATTTTGTTTCACATAAATCAACCTGATTTTTTTTTTTTTTTTGGTGGACAGCAAAGCAAGGTTTATTGAGCCATAGCAAAGTCATAGCACAAAGCTCCCAAGGAGGGAGGGGACCCAAGGGGATAGCCACCGGAGTTTCTAAGTCTAGGGGACCTCCCAAGGGGGTAACCACCGGAGTTTCTAAGTCTAGGGGAGCTCCCAAGGGGGTAGCCACCGGAGTTTCTAAGTCTAGGGGTTTTTATGGGCTTGTTGGCGACCTGTTTCAATCTGATTAACCACTCCCTGCACCTGTCATCCAATCATTTTTTTTTTCACCTATCTGTCTTATGGGAAAGGGTGGAGGGCTCCTTCCAGGGCTATGTAAAGTCCTTTTAAGGGTTCGACTGGATTTTTGCAAGCAAAAGTTTAGTTACTGCACGTGCATTATCAGATAATGGTTCCCAGAGTGAGGCTTTAAAATTGCTGTCAAATCTCTACTTCTGCTTTGTTCTCACTGTCATAGTATCAAAAGACAAATCAATTCAAAGTGAATTTAGGGATTCAAGCTTATAATCTGTATTTGTCAACAATTTAGAAAATATTTTCTAAATTACCATATTATCTAAATATTTGTTTTGTAGTTTACTGTATATGCTATAAAAAGGAGAATGGATATATAGTCCTAGGTTAAGTATGTTGGGATCAAGAAAGCATTTGACATCACAATGTTGTATTTTTGTATGCCTCTCTTTTTCAAAATGTAATAGCTTTAGATGAGCCTTGCATACTTCTATCAGTCTGCTCCCTAATGTCATATGTACCACAGAGTTCATTCATGTTGTTTAATTTGTTATTTAACTCCAGTAGGGGTGCGAACTATACAAGGGGCTTTTCTTTGGCTAACTCAGTTTGTTCCTGTAATCGCTCCCTCTTTGAAAAATTTCATAATTTGCCCTCACTTAAGAGTTTTATGCATATGCATTCATTTCTATATGAATGATATAAATTGGTTCATAGTGTATTATTGATCCATAGTATATAGTATGTTATTCTTTGTCTAGTTTAGTGCTCATATGTTTGATTACTACAGGAAGAGTAATTTTTGGAAATTCTAACCTCAAAATAATGAGAAAAACCCTATATGAATGAACAGCGAGCTAGTTTGAGGGTAATAATGAAATTACTGATAAAATTTCATGGATAAACATTTATAAAAATAGAGCTCCTTGGGGCAAATGGTGGCTCAGTTGGTTAAGTGACCAACTCATGATTTCAGCTCAGGTCACGATCTCACGGTCATCTTGAGATTGAGCCCTGCATCAGGCTCCACACTCAGCAGGGTATCTGTGACTCTCTTTCCCTCTGCCTCTCCCCCAGCTCACGTTCTCTCTCTCTCTAAAAAGAAATCTTAAAAAAAAAAAAAAAAAAAGGCTCCTTTAAAAATAATTCTGAACCTGGTTTCTGTTGCCCCAGTTGATTTTTTAACACCAAAAATGGAATCTAATACTGAGAAGTTATTTATTGATAAAAGAATTTTGAGGAAGTGTGCTTTTCTTTTCTCTAAAGCCGTCCCAAAATATGATAGCATTTGATATAATAGGTGTACTCTTCTAAACAATCTGTCATATAAAGGACATATTAAAGTTGGTGAACATGTGCTTCAGAAATATGAAGAAATATAACAGTATTAGTCATTACCTTAACAGTATTACTTTTCTGATCTTTAAAATTTAGAAGGGCTGTCTTGTATCAGTGCCCATTTTATTATGGAAACAGTTTAGAGAATGAATGCATCCTGAGCCTGATTTAATTCTAGAGAGAATTATTTCTTGGGAAGAAATATGAATAATATAATGGTTTTGTGATCATTGTATTGGTCTCTAAAAATAAAACACATTCTTACCATAATATCCATCTCATAAATAAAGGGGTAAACTTGGGTTCTCCTGGCCATGCCACCAGTAGTATTCATTTTAGGCAAATTACTTCATCTCCGTAAGCTGATTTTCTCATCTATGAAGTAAAAGAGAGGAGTGAATAATGATTTCTAAGGCCCTTTCTCTTGATTACCTAAATGATCTTGCCATTAGTCAAGGAAATAAGTGGGATGTCCTCTTGTGATCTCCTGTGGCTGGGCATGAGCTTTCGTACCAAGTTTATAATCACTAAAAACATTGATAATGTTACTATGCTACGTAAAAGAATCTATTATATAAGTCAAATTAACCATCTCTGTCTTTAAGTAGAACATTAAGAAAAAGCAGTATAGTATCCTGTGCTTCTGCATTATGTGCACACATAATTAAAATCATTTAACTTCCTTCCAGATGGCACCTAGAGATTCAAAATATGTGATAATCAGTATCAGTATCAATCCATCATTTAACACTTTCCAGCAGAGATTCATTTAAAACTAGAGAACTAGCATGGGAGATAGCCATAACATCATAATGTCCTAGAATGCAGTATTGTAACGGAATACATTTTTGAACTATAATGCTATCTAATAATGAGAACTACAGATTGAAATCTGCAATGATAACTAAATCTTCTGTACTTGGAAATGGATTTTAGCAGTATTAAATCATAAACAGTAAACTGAAAGAAACTCACTCACTTTGAGACCTAGTACTTCACCACAGGAAAATGGTGAAGTCTGATATGCTGTCTTGGAAAAATAAGATGCATGAATTTAATAAGTAATATAGTGCTGTATCTGGAGATAATAGTGTAGACATTTAGCACTTCAGATAGTGTTGTTATGGATGTCCTACCTTTGAGTCACACCTCACAGTCTAACACAAGTTGTAAAGTAATTTATAGAAAGAAAGCATTATACTCCAAAAAGCCAGGGAAGACTAATCGTTGCTTTTAAATCACTGAAGGTCAGTGATACCAATTGAGAGAAAAATCATCTTTGTTCCTCTTTACTCTTTTTTCTTTCTGAAGAGATCATCTTGTAATAGTCCATTTATTTCAGTTCAGAACTCTGAATGTTAGGCTCTATGCACTGTTCTTAGTACTTCTAAAGATTAAGCAGTATGGTATATATGGAAATTTATTCATTAAAGGGCATAGGTGGGTTTATATTTTTAAACCTTTGTTTTTACAATTTTTAATTTTTAATCTATTTTTTCATAGTTGTCTCATGAGAAGATGCATAGATAAAATTTTGCCATTTTTCAGAGAACAAACTTGAGATGTAAGGAGGTTAGGGGATTTTTCTAAGATCTGTAGGCATCAAGAATTAGAATTTGACTCTAACCATTGGCTTTTCGGCCCTAGTCTCTCCTTAATCTATCTTGAAGAAATTTTTAGTCTCCATTTGGAGACCAAACTTGGAAAAGATGGTAATTGACAAGATTCATTCATTATTTGGCACAAAAATAGTGTATGAATCTTTAATTGTGTGGTTGAAATTCACCAATAAGTAGTAGTCTGTAGGCATTTGATTTATTCGAGATCATACTATGTACTGAGGTTAAGCCAACTTGGTCATGTTGATATTATAGGTATATGCATTGGCAGCTATCTTTTTTTTTATTAAGATTTTATTTATTCATTAGAGACAGAGGGAGAGGGAGAAGCAGGTTCCCCGCTGAGCCAAGAACCCGATGTGGGGCTCGATCCCAGGACCCTGGGATCATCGCCTGAGCTGAAGGCAGACGCTTAACCATCTGAGCCACCCAGGCGCCCCCATTGACAGCTATCTTAACAGGATTTAGTGTGTATGCTTGCTGTGTGTAGTCATGGTATTCTTGCTTATAGAGCCTGCAAGCAAGGGAAAATATTTAGGTAATCTTAGATTTGAGTAATTTGTAATTTGCATAGTAATTGTACAGTAATTTGTATTGTATGTTTACTGTGTATACATACATTATATGCTTTCTTTGCTCATTAGTCTGTTGATCTAGTGATACAGTTAAGAATACAATCTAGGTATTTACCAAGTAGCTGGCTAATGGTTTTAATTCTGCTTAGAGCTAAGCTTTGTTTCCAGAACCACCATGGAATGAAAAAACATTTGAAACCCTTGTCCCAAAAGTTCTCAGACTGCATATAATGATCTGACAACATCTAGAGAGCGCCACATAACAAAAGTCATTTCTTGGGAGCAGCAAGTTGAAACTTGTAAATAGCTTCAAAGGTAATCTGCAAAATATGGTTGTAGGCCCTGAATAGTTTAAAAGTAGGTTCTAAATTTTATTTGAGGGTAAAGAGGTTAAAAGTAGTTCTGTAAACCTGTGATTCTAAAACCACGTCCAGAGGCTGGGAGCACCTGGAAGGCACAATTATCTTTGTGAAGTGTTTTTATACGTATATATATATACACATGTATAATCACCTGGATTAGAAATCATTTAACGAAAAGTTATATATGCAAAATCACCAT
This sequence comes from Zalophus californianus, assembly GCF_009762305.2. NCBI lineage: Eukaryota > Metazoa > Chordata > Mammalia > Carnivora > Otariidae > Zalophus > Zalophus californianus. The sequence continues at coordinate 59,997,347 of NC_045599.1, read as the reverse complement.
GGGCCACACATAGAAGCAATCAGTGGTCAAACTAACCTAGACCAGCTGTTTCTGGTAGTTATCTACGTATAGGTTCATTTTATTTTATTTTATTTTTTTAAAGATTTTTTATTTATTTATTTGACAGAGAGAGACACAGCGAGAGAGGGAACACAAGCAGGGGGAGTGGGAGAGGGAGAAGCAGGCGTCCCGCCGAGCGGGGAGCCCGATGCGAGGCTCGATCCCAGGACCCTGGGATCATGACCTGAGCCAAAGGCAGACGCTTAACGACTGAGCCACCCAGGCGCCCCCATATAGGTTCATTTTAATACTCATTTGTTCAAAATCTAGAATTTATTGAGCATGTCTGTGTGCCAGGACAAAGCGAATAAGATTTTCCTTGAAGAGCTTTGTGAGGCAGAATATATAAGCAGTATGGTAGTGATCCGTGGGGTGCTCTGGAAGCCACGAAGAGCCCCATCTCTCTCCATTGTGACTAAAAACACTCTCTGATCTCAGATCTGTTTCCTTTACCCTCTTTTGGCATTTGAGTGTCAGGCATTGTAGATACATCATTGAACAAGAAAAAAGTCTCAGTTCTCATGGTATTTAAACTTAAGTAGGGGAGTAAGAAAAATAATCACATAAATAACTGCATAATTACTGGTATGAAAAGCATCATGGGGGCGCCTGGGTGACTCAGTCGTTAAGTGTCTGCCTTCGGCTCAGGTCATGATCCCAGGGTCCTGGGATCGAGCCCCGCATCGGGCTCCCTGCTCGGCGGGAAGCCTGCTTCTCCCTCTCCCACCCCTGCTGCTTGTGTTCCTTCTCTCGCTGTGTCTCTCTCTGTCAAATAAATTAAAAAAACTTAAAAAAAAAAAAGAAAAGGAAAGTATCATGAAGGAAAAGATCAAAGGGAGAGGGCAGGTGATGATATGGCTGGATCAGAAGAGGTGGCCTCCTTGAGAACCACACATCACTTACTCTTCCAGAGAAGAGAAGGGGGCCTAGGAAAGAGAGAAAGGAGCACCCAGGCAGAGGGAGGGGCATCTGCTTTGGTCTTCAAGCACTGAGGTGTTTCGTGATCTCATCTGAGGTCATGGTAATGACAGTGGAAAGAAACGGTAGAGAAAGACTGGGCTGGAAGAAATGAGAGAATTGTTCACTTTGTAGCTTTGAGAGCAAAGGGATAGTAAGAAATCAAGATGATTCTAGTCTACTAGCTTGTAAGCCTTTTGAGAACAATAGCCGTATTTATTCGTCCTTGACATTGTCTGATACAGTACTTGACACATAGGTGTGCAGTGAACATTTATTGAATCTGGTGACTGGTTAATTGTTGCTTATATATTAGATTTTTTCTACAGTTAGGATAGAAATTCCTTTGAGGCTAAGAAAAATGTCATATACATCCATACCTCCCAAAATATTAGACCCATAAAAGGCAGTAAATACTGTTGATTTATCACTTTTTGCTTGAATTCTTCAGAAATTGTACAGATAACCTGTTATCCAATAACGATTAAAATGCTAGCATCACATGACTAAATAAATTAGAAGTGCAAATCTTAATGTGTTGATAGAAAATGGACTAACACTTCTTTGATTATTTTATGTTTCTTCTCCAAATAGTACCCAAGAGCCAAAATATATAAATTTTATAAAATATAAAAATTGCTAAACATTTTAAGGAAGACATACTTGTGACTGTGCTGTAAATCCAGAATATCATTTAGCACTGTCTGTTAAGATCTTCTATGAGTATAGTGCTAAGTGGTATCAGGATATAGAATCTAAAATAAATTTTCTTCTTGAATTTATTTGATCACTTTTATAAAAATGCACCTGAAATAGTTAATGATACTCTCAGATCACCATTTTAAGTTGCTAGTATAGTTGCCACAAGTCATGACACTGTAGTATAATTCTTGAAAAAACTCAGCATAGAAGCTAGCTTTCCAGATCTGTATTTACACAGAGTATCTCCAAAGTATTTTTTTTTCTGGTTTTGAGATATGATTGAATACAACATTGTGTAAGTTTAAGGTATGCAGTGTGTTGACTTTGATACACATATATTGCAACATGATTACCACGATAGCATTAGCTAATTTAACCTGGGTCGTGTCCCATTATTACCATTTCTTTTTCATGGTGAGAACATTTAAGATGTACTCTCTTAGCAATTTTCAAGTGTAGAGTACAGTATTTTAACTATAATCACTATGCTATACACTAGATCCACAGAACTTACTCATCTAATGACTGGAAGTTTGTACTCATTGACCAACATCTCAATCCTTTTTCCCCAAGCCTCTGATAACCACCATTCTAGTCTGTTTCCATGATTTTTTTAGATTCCAATTATAATTGGTATCATAGATTATTTGTCTTTCTCTGTCTGACTTAAATCACTTATCAAAACACCCTCTGTCTTCATCTGTGTTGTTGCAGGCAGCATTTCATTCTTTCTCATGGCTGAATAATAAGATTCCACTGTGTGTATATACCACGTCTTTGTCCATTCATCCACTGATAGACACTTACTTGGGTTGTGAGAAAAAAAACACCAGTCATTACAAACTCATAAATTGAAGCAGTTACATAAGGGGTTCAGTAATATGGGCAACATAATGTATATGATAAAAGCTCCTCTCAAGCTTGGCATATGTGGTTGTTTGAGGTGGTTTTCTGAAAGCTGTTAATAAACCAAGTAAACCTCAGAAGCACATTTTAGTACTAAGAGCCTAGTTTTAGTAGAGTGTGCATTCACTTGTAGAGAACAGCTTAGGTATTAATAGGAGGGTGTAAGTAAGTAGTTCCACAGATATTCACATTTATATGTTATAAAATTATTTACTTTTCATGTAAATTTAGCAAAACATGAGGTCATCCATCTCCATAATATAAAGTCTTTGGTTTTGAGTATTATTTCATATCCTCAAAAAGAAGTGGAGAGAAATAGAGAGATCCTACTTTATTCCATCCTTATTTGTAACTATTTTCTACTTCGAAATATGTTTTGCACATTTTGCCAAGATGTCGAAGGCCTTTGGAGCAGCAACTGAAATCGGCTTAATTCCATACTTACCAGACTATCCAAGGATATGAAACCAACTTTGACATTTTCATTTCTGATTAGCGTAATCTGATTATCACTGATTTTTATTAATTCATATTCTAAGCTATTGAAAAGTAGTCCGTTTTTGTGATCTCTGCATAGCATTCTCAACACCTTTGTATATGACCACACATAGGCAATTGCAGATTATTTATAAGGTAATAGAGCAGAGGAATAGTGCATGTGAAAAAAGACTGTATAGTTGGAAAAATCTTAAGGCAGGAATCTTAATTCAAGTCCTAGCTCTGTGTCTGTTGTATGGAAGACAGAAAGTCCCCATGTGTTACAGCATTTGGATTTAATAGTCTGGGTTATTTAATTCAGTTGCTTAAGCTTGGCATAAATGAAGCGCAAGTCAGTGATCTTGAATCATATGTGATGGCTTCACACAGAGAAAACTTTGAAAGTCACAGAGGATACTAGATCAAGGGGAGCTAAGTTTATGGAATGGATATGCTCAAGTCTGTGACTGTTACTAGAAAAACAACACAAAGCAAATATCCTGCTGACGGAGATTTCAGTTGTATCATCTTACAGCTCAAGTGACTCTTGCTGAAAAAATCTGGAGCTGAAATACAGCCAGTCTTTATCACCGTGGCCAGTAACATTGGTTCTCAGAGTTAAAATAAACTTCTGCTTCCATGCAGGCTAATCAAGCAGGCTTTAGAGGGAAAACCAAAAAAGCCTCTGTTGAGAGTAGCCAGTTAATAGCTTAAGCTGCTCTTAATTCTGAACTCCATTCTTACATACTTACATACCTATCACCATCTAACCCTCCTTAAAGTTCATTTGTATAATACTTTTGATCAGGCCCTTTTACGAATTATTTACATAGCTCATGTATGCATTAACTAAATAAAGTTGGGTAATGATGATCTGCTTCAACTAACACAATAATGGTTGCAAGTAAAATTTTACTCATGCTATGACTGAAACATTTAAGTAATTTGAAGTTCTATCTTTTAATCCTGGCCTTCTCTTTTAAAAAAAATCTAAACTGAAATCCAGAAGTTCTCTGATTTTGAGTATCAGATATTGAGTGGTCAATTAAATTATTGATCACATCTGGTTTTTTAAAGAGTGAAGTGTTTTTATGACAGGAAATTGGAAAAGAGAGATTTCCTTGTAAGATTATTCATATATTTCTACCCAGTTTTAGCTTTGGCAAAAATCTCTGTGAATAGCATCTTTTTCATTTTGCCGATACTGAAAGTGATTTCTATTGTTTTATTTCTAATATCTTTTCCCCAACAGTACTAAATATTGTGCTAAACAATTTTTTGGATGGATTTTCCATAAACGACCTGCTTTGCAAGGAAACGGACATCTTAGAAATCAAATTATGGATAAACAGATAAAAATATTCATTTCTGTCTTGAATAAAGTATGATTATAATGCTGTTACCCTGTAAATAAAAGGACAGGGTTAAAAATACTTGTACCCGTTGCAAAAGGTAGATGTATATTCATAAGAGATGAGAGAAACATAATTCTTTACTTAGTATGTAAGGCTGTTTCCCTGAAGACATCTCCCCACTAGAATAGTCTAACACCGTGCTCTGAATAAATTTCCAAAGGAAGTTTTTAGTGACTGATCAGTTTTTATAAAAGGGAAACCAACGCAAATAATTAACTTGTATGAAAATAGTAGGTGCAGAATTCACAGTGTTAGCTTGAGTACATTCTTTTCTTACTTATAAACTAGCAGTAGGCCCACCAAATAGCTTTTTTCTCCCTTATATCCAGCACCCAACCCTCAATTCACACATGTAGAGAAAGTATTATTTACATTAAAGCATTTAAAATGCCTGTAAAGTACTTCAAGCCTTTCACAAATCTTTTTGAGCAAGGAGTTGGTGTCCACATTTCCGGCCTTAAAGAGAATAGGCATCTTTAAATCTTTAAAGGGATCTCTTCAGAGGTTTTAGAATATCATGGGTAGGGATTTGTAGCAGGAGTAAAAAGTGGCCATAATATTGGGACCCCTTGTGGTCCCTTCACCTTGTGTCTCCATCCCTTGGTCACAGCTCCCTTAAGGCACATGGCAGGAACTGCAGAAGTCACTGCGTCAGGCGGGTAATGCACAGATGTTACAGGAACGAGCCCTCTCCAGCGAGTGCTGCTGTAGCACGTGGATATGCTTCTGTTATGCTAGGAGCACGGTTATGGGAGCCAGGGGATTTCTAAGGGCCTCTTTTTAGTGGGTTTACAAGTCCCTCCATTTTAGTGAATAAAAATGGAGTAGAGAGCCTTTTTGGGCCCTCCAAAATTAAATGGGAATTTTGCACTGAAGTGCAGGATGTTTTACGAGGTAAACCTAAATGTAGTTCAGATTCAGATTTCATCTTCCCTCCGCGCATAATCAGAACTCAGCCTTACCACTTCATGAGAATCATTTCTGTGTGTTTCCTCACTCCTCCATTACCTTGATAAATTTATTCTGAGTGCTACATCAAAGGTGTAAACTTACTGTAAGTAATACATCTGTGGTACCCAAGGATGATGACAAAAATCACTGAATATGTGCCAGATGTGGTTTTGATTTATTATACCTGTTTATTTACATCACTAGTCAAAAACATCTCCCTTAAAATATTTAATATTAGATCTTTTAGCTTTTTCATAGTTCACTGAAGAATCTTTCAAGATTCCTTATTCCGTGTACATATACAGAAATATTAGAGTGACTGTTATGTGCTTTCTTTAAGGGTACTTATATAGAGGCTGTTTATTCCTCAGAATCACCCGATGAGGATAGTTAGTATTAATCGTAGTCTTACAGATGAGGAAACTGAGGCTTAAAGGGTCTGGATAGTGTGCCCAAGGTCCCATACTAGTGAGTAGCTTGAGCTACCGTTTCAACCAAGTCAACAAACTCCTCGGCTTGTGCTTTTTTTTTTTTAATTGAGATATAATTGATGTGTAACATTGTATTAGTTGTAGATGTACCTGAGCCTGTATTTTTAGCCACTCTTTCACAGTTGGTTCTTATTTAATGTGTACATTTAATGAAATTCTTTATTTCTATTCAAAGCAGTTTCTATTTAAAGACTGATAAAGGCATGGTTATACATTTTAAAGTAGTTTATTTCAGATTAATTTTATAACTTCCTCAGAAAAGTCACTGTTGTTTGTTTTTCCATAGCTAAGTAAAATTCTATATTTTATCTGATTTCAGATGCCTTTGATGATAAGACATATTATTTTATATACTACCAGAAAAAAACCATTGTCAATTTAACTGACTATAACAGCTCTTTCAGACTTACTTAGACACAGATATCAATCTATCTAGAACACTGTTATACTTAGGTGGTGTATCTAGAATAAGTGGCTTAAGGTGCTCCTATGCTTTCATCATATTCAGAAGTCCAACTCTTCTGATTCACTTTTTGACTGTATGTCCACATTTTTCAACCCAGTGTTCTCCTTTTGGGCTATTATAACATTGGAGATAAAGTATTTCTTTAAAAACTCTGTCACTCTTATCTCTGAAATTTTCTTCTAAGCCACTGTTTATTAAAAACTTTAATACAGGGGCACCTGGGTGGCCCAGTCCGTTGGGTGTCTGCCTTCGGCTCGGGTCGTGATCCCAGAGTTCTGGGATCGAGCCCTGCATTGGGCTCCCTGCTCAGCTGAGAGCCTGCTTCTCCCTCTCCCTCTGCTGCTACCCCTGCTTGTGCTCTCTCTCTGTCTCTCTCCCTGTCAAATAAATAAATAAAATCTTTAAAAAAATTTTTTTAATACATAAATTCCATTTCAGTTCTAAATACCATGTTTTCCAGAGTGTGATTTCTAGTCCCCTGTAGGGACTGTTTTTAAAACTTAACCTTAGCAAACACATCTTCATCTGTTCACCAGTAGCCATTAGTTTGTGTATTGCGTGTTAGCCAGCCATGCCAGGTTATGTGCAAAGATGATGGGTTGTAAGTCAGGAAGGAATCTGAGCTGGAAAGTAAGAAGGTTATCAAGGCATACATTGACAGCAAGGTTCAGAAGAGGCAGTATTTAGAAACAGGTGCCAATAGAACCGTAAGGATCAGAACAATGGGAACATCTGATAAGAGGACCCCAAGGGTAAGAAAACTGGTGAGTTGCCAAAATTATAGTAAGCTTTGAGGGAAACCTTGTTAAGCATTTAGGCACATTGAGGTTTTCATAGAATGATCCTTTGGTATACTAGATTATTTGCCTAGCAGAACCTGAAATTCCTACTCGTTGAAGTCTTTTTCACAACAAATAATGTTTGTAAACATTGCAGAGTTACCCTATTTTCTTTTAAGAGATGTTTCCTTCCTTTAACATGATAACTTATATTAAGGAACACAAACTTAGACCCTGAACTGTTGAAGAAAGCATTAGTTTCTAAGTGGAATTAGCCTTGGGGCCAATAGGCCGACAGGGGAGCACCTAGTCCAGAGAGTGGTGTGTGTGTAGGTTGAAGTCCCCATTGGTGGCTTCTGTGCTCACAAGTGTGTAGGAAAGGTAAGGAGACAAACCGCCAGGCTGTCCTTCAACAGGGCGGTGTTGGGACTGCTTGAGTTGCTCTCCTACTTTCATAGTGAGGGAGTGACCTCACTACCAACACTAAGAATCATGTCCAGAAGTAAGCCTATTGCCACCTATTTTTAAATCCCCTTTTAAAAGCTTATCTGGATATTTTTTACAGTTTACATAATTAGCATGCATGGTGCTACCATTCGAGAGACTGATGGTGGATCTGGGCCCTGGAGGCATGGGGGGGAGGCAGCTTTTTAAAATTCTGTGACTGACCATTCACATAGAGGATTCACTTCATAGCTTAATTAAGTGCATTGCTCATGCATTAGACTTACTTTGTTCAGATTGTCTATTGTTAGATAGTACTTTTTCTTCTAGACTTTACATAACTAATTTAATGAGGTTTATTTACTACTTTTTTTGTAGAACTTTGACCTTAGTTAAAGGAAACCTGTAAAATTCCAGTTTAAAGAACCTTTCAAATGATGTCTTGGGAGTGTTTGGAACTCCCTCATCTGACTTGTAGATCTGAAGCCAACAGGAAACCGGCTGGTCCTTTCTGAAGGGAAACTTTACCAGTCACAAGAATAAAGAATTATTTTGCTTTTATTCCAGCAAACAGACATGAGATCATAGTGGTATTTCAATATCTCTTCTGACTCACTGGTGTCTCCTGCTAAACAATTTAGTGGTTTCTTTGTGAACAGTTTATGTAATGTGAAACTATCAAAACTGTACCTGTAAAAAAGGACCAAATTAGCAGCCAAAGTTAGAACTCTAACATTTTTTTTTAACAAGTATTCCTGAACTGTAAGATGCTAAATTAAAATGTTGGTATCAACATTAATCCCATGGCATTCATTATTGCTAAAAATCAATCTAGGGGCGCCTGGGTGGCTCAGTTGGTTAAGCATCTGTGTTCGGCTTGGGTCATGATCCTGGGGTCCTGGGACCAAGGCCCGCATCGGGATCCCTGCTCGGCAGGAAGCCTGCTTCTCCCTCTGCCTCTGCCTGCAGCTCTCTCCTTGTGCTCTCTCTCTGACAAATAAATAAATAAAACATTAAAAAAAAAAATCAGTCTAATGGGGGAGGAATGGGCTATCTTAAAATTGTAAGAAAGGAACACTTTTTTTTTTAATTGCAAAAGTATGTCAACTATTTAAAATTATATATGAGGGCTGACCACATCTGAGATAACTGAGATAGCTCACATTGTAAAATTTCCTTCAGGATACTCTTTGGTGTTCATTGTTAGTTGAAATTGTGTAGGGTGGTCTAATATACTAGATGCTGAGGGGAATATACCAAGAAAGCTATAAAAAAACAGGGCAGATTGACAAAAATCAAAAACATGTTATTTCCTAAATCATATTTCACACTGTGTGCTAGGTTATTAAAGGAGCAGCATAGAGGAAGCAAGAATGTTCTAAAATATTCACATTTACCAACAAAGTTAAAATTTTGGTTGATACTACAAAATAGCCTTAAAAACATATTTATTTACTTTGGAACCAAGTATAAGAAAATGCAGAAAGACAAAAACAACATTGAACTGTTCTCTCCTGTAATACTTACTTCAAGATTAGATTATTAAGTCCAGTTTGTTATGGTTTGTTGTCGTCTTGTGCAATATGCATAAATGTATTTGGTATGACCGTTTTCTTCAGCATTTACCTTTTTGTTTAAATGCAATCAGCAGGACTTTGGGGCTCTGCAGAGTAAAGAAGAAGAAGGTTAATGGAAGTCCATGGACAGCTTATCTGTGGCCAGATCTTATTACTTGATATACTAGAGGCTCAAGACATGTTTAGGGAAAGAAGTAGACAAGTTTATAGTATACTGAAACACAGTACCTTCACCTTTTTCTGTCTGTTGCAGAGGCATCATTTCAATGTCTTCCTACCGAAACCAAATTTTTTTAAAGATTTTTATTTATTTATTTGACAGAGTGAGAGAGTACAAGCAGGGGGAGCAGCAGAGGGAGAGGGAGAAGCAGGCTCCCTGCTGAGCAGGGAGCCCGACATGGGGCTCGATCCCAGGATCCCGGGATCATGACCTGAGCCGAAGGCAGACGCTTAACTGACTGAGCCACCCAAGCGCCCCCAAAACCAATTTTTAATTATGCCTTATCTATGGCCCATTCCTTTCCTATGTGTATCCCTGCCTCTATAATCCTGCTTCTCCTATCTACTTCTTATCACCATCTACAGATGCCCACTAACCTCCTTCCTTTTTATTTTTGACTCTTTTATTAATGTGTTTCCTGCCCACCCAGTCTCTTCCCATGCCAACAAATACAGGCATGAATGGAGCAGCTTAGGGACCATTCTACCAGTTTAAGAAGACCTTTCCAGCTCTTAAAGTTTGTAATCCTACATTCACAGAAAGTGTATTTACAAGTATTTAGAAAGCCTTCTTTTTTCTTTTGGTAATGTGATAATTTTTAAAATTGAAGTATAATTTTTATGTATAGTAAAATTCACTCTTTCTACCGTACAGTTTTATCCATTTTACATATAGCTGTGTAGCTACCAACACAAAGTAAAGTTCTGTCACCCCCCAAAATTCTCTCATGCTCTTTGGTATAGTAGACTTCTTTCCCTACCCCAGCCACTGGACAACCAAGGATCTCTTTTCTATCCCTATAGTTTTGTCTTTTCTGTAATGTCGTATAAATGGAAATCAAACAATATGTAGCCTTTTTTTCCCTTTTTAAAATAATTGTGGGGGTGCCTGGGTGACTCAGTTAAGTGTCTGATTCTTGATTTCTGTTCAGGTCCTGATCTCAGGGTTGTGAGATCAAGCCCTGACGTTGGGCTCCTGCTGAGCGTGGAGATGGCCTAAGATTCTCTCTCTCCCTCTTCCTCTACCCCTCCCACCCCTGGCTCACACGTGCTCTCTCTCAAGGGCACCTGGGTGGCTCAGTTGGTTAAGCATCTGCCTTTGGCTCAGGTCACGATCTCAGGGTCCTGGGGTCGAATTCTGCATCAGGCTCCCTGCTGAGCAAGGGAGTCTGTTTCTCCCTCTCCCTCTTCCCCTCCCCCTGCTTGCGCTCTTTGTCTCTCACCTAAAAATCTTTTTAAAAAATTTAAAAAGTGAGGGCGCCTGGGTGGCTCAGTTGGTTAAGCGACTGCCTCCAGCTCAGGTCATGATCCTGGAGTCCTGGGATCGAGTCCCACATCGAGCTCCCTGCTTAGCAGGGAGTCTGCTTCTCCCTCTGACCCTCCCCCCTGTTGTGCTCTCTCTCTCTCAAATAAATAAAATCTTTAAAAAAAAATTTAAAAAGTGATAAAATATATATAGCATAAAATTTATCATAACCATTTTTACATGTACAGTTCAGTGTAACATATATTCACATTGTTGCAAGAACCAATCTATAGAATTCTTTTTATCTTGCAAAAGTAAAACTGTACCAATTAAACAGCAACTCTCCATTCCTTTCTTCCCCCCAGCACCTGGCAACCACCCCTCTACTTTCTGTTTCTTCATTTGACTACTCTAGGTAATATTTTAGGTGAAATTGTATAGTATTTGTCTTTTTGTGACTGGATTAGTTCACTTAGCATAATATCCTCAAGGTTCATCCATGTTACAGCATGTGTCAGCATTTTCTTCCATTTTAAGGCTCAGTAATATCCTATGGCATCATATATCACATTTTATTGGACATTTGGGTTGCCACTGGACACTTGGATTGCTTCTATATTTTTATTGTGAATAATGCTACTATGAGCATTGTTTTGCAAATATCTTTTAGATACATATTGAGAAGTAGAATTACTAGATCACATGTTAATTTCATTCTTAATTTTTTTGAGGAACTGCCATACTGTTTTCCATACCAGGTGCACCATTTCATATTCCCACCAACAGTGTACACGGGTTCTGATTTCTCTGAGTCCACACCAACACCTGTTTTTTGCTTTTTTTGATAGTAACCATCCTAATGGATATGAAATGATTGGTATCTCACTGTGGTTTTGATTTGCATTTCCCTAATGACTAGTGATGTTGACCGTCTTTTCAGGTCTTTATTGGCCACTTGGATATCTTTGGAGAAACATCTGTTCAAGTCCTTTGCAGATTTTCTAATCAGGTTATTTGTTTTTTGTTGAGTTATAGGAGTTCTTTATATATTCTGAATATTATCTCTTTATCAAATAAATGACTTGCAAATACTTTTTACTGTTATGTGGGTTGTCTTTTCACTCTGTTGATTGTATCCTTTGGTGAACAGAAGTTTTAAATTTTGCTGTAGTCCAAACGTATTTTTTATCTTGCCTATGCTTTTTATGATTTATCCAAAAAAAATCATTGCAAGTTCCCTGTCATGGAGCTTTTCCCCCTGTGTTTGCTTTTTAAGAGTTTTAAAGTTTTAGCTTTTACATTTAGGTCTCCAATCCATTTTTAGTTAATTTTTACATATGCCAAATTAAGTAAAATGAAGCCCAACTTCATTCTTGTGTATGTGGGTGTTCAGTTTTCCTGGCACCATTGGTTGAAAAGACCATCCTTCCCCATTGAGTGATCATGACAATCAGATATCTGAAACTGAATTGACCATATATGTGAGGGTTTATTTCTGGCCTTTCTGCTCTGTTCCATTGGTTTATATGTCTGTCTTTATGTCAGTACCACACTGTTTTGATTATTGTAGCTTTGTAGTAAGTTTTGAAATCAGGAAATGTGAGATCTCCAACTGTGTTCTTTTTTTTAAAAATTGCTTTGGCAGTTTGGGATACCATGAATTTTAGGATGGATTTTTCTGCTTCTCAAGTAACACGGCTGGGATTTTGATGGGGATTACATTGAATCTCTAGATCACTTTGGGTAGTATTGATGCCTTCACAGTATTAAGTCTTCCATTCCATATACAGTGACTGTCTTTCTGTTTATTTGTATCTTTAATTTCTTTTAGCAGCCTTCTGTAGTTCACAGTGTACTAGATTTTTACCTCCTTGGTTAAGTTCATTACTAAGTATTTTATTCTAGTGGATGCTATTGCAAGTGGAATTGTTTTATTAATTTCCTTTTCTGACTGTTCATTGTGTCTCAATTACAATGGGTTTTTTTTTAACATTTTTTATTTTAATTCAACTAATTAACATAAAATGTATTATTGGTATCAGAGGTCTGTGATTCATCAGTCTTATATAATACCCATTACATCACATCCCCTCCTTAATGTCCATCACCCAGTTACCCCATCCCTCCACCCCCCTCCCTTCCAGCAACCCTCAGTTTGTTTCCTATGATTAAGAGTCTCTTATGGTTTCTCTCCCTCTCTGGTTTCTGTTTTATTTTTTCCTCTCTTCCCCTCTAATCCTGTTTTGTTTCTTAAATTCCAAATATTGGTGAAATCATATGATAATTATCTTTCTTTGAATGACTTATTTCGCTTAGCATGATACCTTCTAGTTCCATCCACATCATTGCAAATGGCAAGATTTCATTTATTTTGATGGCTGAATAGTATTCCATTGTGTGTGTGTGTGTGTGTGTGTGTGTGTGTGTGTGTGTGTGTGTACATACATACACCACGTCTTCTTTATCCATTCATCTTATCGATGGGTATCTGGGCTCTTTCCATAGTTTGGCTATTGTGAACATTGCTGCTATAAAAGTTGGGGTGCAGGTGCCCCTTTGGGTCACTACATTTGTATCTTTGGAGTAAATACCCAGTAGTGCAATTGCTGGGTCGTAGGGTAGCTCTATTTTCAACTTTCTGAGGAACCTCCCTACTGTTTTCCAGAGTGGCTGCACCAGCTTGCATTCCCACCAACAGTGTAGGAGGGTTCCCCTTTCTCCACATCCTTGCCAACACCTGTAGTTTCCTGACTTGTTAATTTTAGCCATTCTGACTGGTGTGAGGTGGTATCTCATTGAGGTTTTGATTTGTATTTCCCTGATGCCGAGTGAGGTTGAACATTTTTTCATGTGTCTGTTGGCCATTTGGATGTCTTCTTTGGAGAAATGGCACCCTATGTCTTCTGCCCATTTCTTGACTGGATTCTTTGTTCTTTGGGTGTTGAGTTTGATATGTTCTTTATAGATTTTGGATACTAGCCCTTTATCTGATATGTCATTTGCAAATATCTTCTCCCATTCTGTCAGTTATCTTTCGGTTTTGTCGACTGTTTTCTTTGCTGTGCAAAAGCTTTTTATCTTGATGAAGTCCCAATAGTTCATTTTTGCCTTCATTTCTCTTGCCTTTGAAGATGTGTCTACCAAGAAGTTCCTGCTGCCGAGGTCACAGAGGTTGCTGCCTGTGTTCTCCTCAAGGATTCTGATGGATTCCTGTCTCACATTTCGGTCTTTCATCCATTTTGAGTATGGTCCACTTTCATTCTTCTGCTTGTGGCTGTCCAATTTTCCCAACACCGTTTGTTGAAGAGACTTTTTTCCATTGGAGTCTTTCCTGCTTTGTCAAAGATGAGTTGACCATAGAGTGGAGGGTCCATTTCTGGGCTCTCTATCCTGTTCCACTGATCTATATGTCTGTTTTTGTGCCCGTACCATACTGTCTTGATGATGACAGCTTTGTAATAGAGCTGGAAGTCAGGCATTGTGATGCCACCGGTTTTGGTTTTCTTTTTCAACATTCTTTTGGCAATTCGGGGTCTTTTCTGGTTCCATACAAGTTTTAGGATTATTTGTTCCAGCTCTGTGAAAAAAGTTGATGGTATTTTGATAGGGATTGCATTGAATGTGTAGATTGCTTTGGGTAGTATAGACATTGTTTTTTTAATTTTTTTTTTTTTAATTTATTTGACACAGAGAGACACAGCGAGAGAGGGAACACAAGCAGGGGGAGTGGGAGAGGGAGAAGCAGGCTTCCCGCCGAGCAGGGAGCCCGATGCAGGACTCAATCCCAGGACGCCCAGAACATGACCTGAGCCAAAGGCAGACACTGAACGACTGAGCCACCCAGACATGCTGGGTAGTATAGACATTTTAACAACATTTGTTCTTCCAGTCCATGAGCATGGAACATATTCCCATTTCTTTGTGTCTTCCTCAATTTCTTTCATTAAGTGTTCTATAGTTTTCTGAGTACAGATTTTTTGCCTCTTAGGTTTATTCCTAGGTATCTTACGGTTTTGGGTGCAATTGTAAATGGGATTGACTCCTTAATTTCTCTTTCTTCTGTCTCATTGTTTGTGTATAGAAATGTAACTGACTTCTGTGCACTGATTTTATGTCCAGCCACTTTGCTGAATTCCTGTATGAGTTCTAGCAGTTTTGGGGTGGAGTCTTTTGGGTTTTCACATAGACTGTCATGTCATCTGCAAAGAGAGAGTTTGACTACTTTGCCTATTCATATGCCTATTATTTCTCTTTGTTGTCTGATTGCTGAGGCTAGGACTACAACTGGTTTTGTGTGTTGATTTTTGTGTCCTGCCGCTTTGAAGAACTCATTTGGTAGTTCTGACAGCCTTTTTATGAAATCTTTAGGGTTTTATAAATCATGTCATCTGCAAACAGATTTTTACTTCTTCCTTTTTAATTTAGACATCTTTTATTCATTTTTGTGCCTACAGGTGTTGGCTAGGACTTCCAGTACCAATTTGAAGTTGGCGTGGTGAAAATGAGCATCCTTGTCTTGTTTCTGATCTTAGAGAAAAAGGTTTCAGTCTTTCATATTTGAGTCTGATATTAGCTGTGTGCTTTACATGTATGGCCTTTATTATGTTGAGGTAGTTTCCTTCTATTCCTCATTTATTGAGTATTTTTATAATAAAAGGGTATTGAATATTGTCAAATGTTTCCTACATCATTCGAGATGAATTTTTTCTTTTATTAATGTGATGTATTACATTGATTTTTTTTTTAAAGATTTGTATTTATTTATTTATTTATTTAGAGAGAGAAAGAGAGAGTGCAAGTATGAGCTGGGGGAGAGGCAGAGGGAGAAGCAGATACCCTGCTGAGCAGGGAGCCCGATGCAGGGCTCCACATTCCAGGACGCTAGGATCGTGACCTGAGCCAAAGGCTGATACTTAAGCAACTGAGCCACCCAGGTGCCCCTACATTGATTTTTATATGTTGAACCTTCCTTAAATTCTAGAATCTCTTCGTTTTATGTTTAAATGGTGTCTTTCAAAGAGAAGTTTGTAATTGTTATGAAATCCTTTTATTAATTCTTTAATGGATCCTGCTTTTGGTGTTTTAGCTAAGAAACCTTTGCTTAACCCATGGTGACAAAGATTTTCTTCTTGGTTTCTTCTGGGAGTTTTATATTTTATAACAGTTTTATGTTTTCAGTTAATTTTTATATCGGAAATTAGATATGACTCAAGATTCTCTGTGTATGTGGTTATCTAGTTGATTTAGCACCATTTGTTTTATTTTTTATCTTCTTTAAAGATTTTATTTATTTGACAGAGAGAGAGACAGTGAGAGAGAGAACACAAGCAGGGGGAGTGGGAGAGGAAGAAGCAGGCTTCCTGCCAAGCAGGGAGCCCGATGTGGGGCTCGATCCCAGGACCCTGGGATCATGACCTGAGCTGAAGGCAGACGCTTAATAAATAACTGAGCCACCCAGGCACCCTGCACAATTTGTTTTAAAGACTATTCTTTCTCCTTTGAATTATCTTTGGATTTTTTATAATAATCTTCATTTCAGTCTTTTCCAGATATTTTCATTATTTACTGAATATCCCACTTCTGCCTGGTATAATACAAGAACTTCCTTTAATATTTCCTGTAATATATTGTCTAATGATAATGAATTCCCCCAGCTTTTGTTTGCCTGAAAAACTCATTATTTCATCTTCATTTAGAAAGCTATTATCACTGTGTGTAAAATTCTGGGTTGAGAATTATTTTCTTTTGGCACTGTCATACTATTGTCTTCTGGACTGCATAGTTTGATGAGAAACTACTATAACTATAGTTTTTTCCTTTATATGTAATATCTTTTTGAGCTTTTTGTATTTATAGTTAAATGTCCTTTATTGTTTTTTTGAAAATTATCATCCATTGCATCTTCAAGTATTTCTTCTGCTGCCTTCTCTTTTCTCTTTCTGGGATGCCAATTAGACATTTGTTAAACAGTTTGATATCCCCCCCCCCCCCCCCCCCGCCATGTCTTGGATACCGTGTTTCTTTTTTGTTCTCTTTGTGTTTTCATTTGGCTAAATTTTTTTTTATTTAAAGATTTTATTTATTTATTTGACAGAGACACAGCGAGAGAGGGAACACAAGCAGGGGGGAGTAGGAGAGGGAGAAGCAGGTTTCCCACTGAGCAGGGAGCCTGGTACAGGCCTCGATCCCAGGACCCTGGGACCATGACCTGAGCTGAAGGCAGACAACTTAACGACTGAGCCACCCAGGCTCCCTGGCTAAATTTTTTTTTAAGATTTTATTTATTGAGAGAGAGAGTGAGTGCAGGAGTGGAGGAAAGGGCAGAGGGAGAGGGAGAAGCAGACTCCCCACTGAGCAGGGTGCCACACTTGGGGCTCAGTCCCAGGATCCCAGGATCATGACCTGAGCTGAAGGCAGATGCTTAAACAACTGAGTCACCCAGGCACCCCCCAGTTTGGCTAATTTGGGTTGGTCAGATGAACTGATTTCTAAATTACTCCAAAACCAGGCATTCTGTTTTGGGGATGCTAACCTTTTCCTGAACAGATCTCCAAGTCCCAGATCTGTGTTCTGTACATGAAATCTCTTGTACTTTGTATGCTTGATAGATCGATTTAGAATGGATATCTAAATAGTAGAATCTATAGATTCTACTAATCAAGGCTAATGTGAAGTCCTGTCCCAAGTGTAAGATTCAAAATACATATATTCAAACTTATATTGAAAACTTAGTTAAAATTTAATAGTTAAAACATTTACTATTCATTATATTAATCTTAGGTTGATTTTGTACTTCATAAAGAATACATTTTACTTAAATGAACACCTTTTCTTTTTCATTTAGGTTGTCAGTGTGTTAGCTAAACCTGCATAGATTGGCAAGCGCCGGGCTGTGCTCGAAGTGGAAGGACAGGTGGTGTAACTAGAGAATACTTATGGAGAAGACCTGAATCTGTGAAAAGGAAGAATGCAATCCTGTAGATTGATGCTGATATAGAAAATTGGGGGCAAAAATTCATAGGAAATGAAGTGAAAATCTGATTGGGAGGAGGAAACCCTCACAGGCAAGCCAGCTTGACTAGAACAGGAGATAGAACCCATGTGCCTCAATCCAGGAAGATTAGGCAGATTACCACCAAGCAATTAACTCAGTTCTCCATGGACACTGATTGAGTGTCCACAAAATTTAATTCAATTCTTACACTAACTACCAGGTTAAGGGCTCAGTCCCACAATACTGCTTCCTCTTTAGATGCCAATCTCAAGTCCCACGTTGTTACCTGTGCTTCTGATTGACTGGCTGTAAATTAGAGGTTCCCACAACCCCCTCCCTAGTTTGATTAATTTGCTAGAGTGGCTCACAGAACTCAGGAAACTGGTTTTACTTACTAGATAATCGGTTTATTATAAAGGATATGAATGAATAGCCAGGTGAAATGATACATAGGGCAAGATTCTGAAAGCAGGAGCTTTTTTCCTGTGGAGTGTGGACCTAGCACATGGATGGTTTCTGGGTCACCAACATGGAAGCTCTCAGAAACCCATTCTTTTGGGGTTTTATGGAGGCTTCATTACACAGACATGATAAATTCACTGGCCGTTGGTGACTGATTCAACTTCCAGCCCCTCTCCCCTCCCTGGAGGCCAGGGGGTGGGACTGAAAGTTTTAACCTTTAATCAAGGTTGGTTCTCCTGAAAAGCAGCCCCCATGATCTTTAGAGGGGTTCTAAAAATCACCTCATTAACATAAACTCAGTTGCAGTTGAAAGGGGCTTCTTTTGAATAACAAGACATCCATTTCACCTTTATGAGTCTAAAGTGATTTCCGGAACTGAGGACAAATGTCCAAATGTAACTAAAGATGCCCCAGGAGTTTGATATTTGCACATATCAAGTGTTTAAATTAGTTCAATAAGATTTTAGTTGTCAGATTGAAGGGTCTGTTTAAATAAAACTCCTCTATGGGGAAAAAAATGGTAGGTGGTTTTAAAAAAATCTGTGATTTAGTTAGAACAGGTGCATGCTTTGCTCAGAAAAACCGAATTTGGAAAATCATTCCCCAAAAGACGGAATAGAAAAGAATTTTCTTTTCAAGGATAGAAGTGGGTTGTTAAATTAATAGCTTAGCTTTTTGTTTGATTTAATCCTTTCATGTTTAGATGAAATGTTTTCACTTAGTAAACTTTAGAAAAAAAATTTTTTTAAACTTTAGAAAATTTTTAAAACTTTTTATTTGAAACTAATTTTAGACTTAGAGGAAAGTTAAAAAACTATGTAGAGAAACCATCACCCAGCTTCCCTTACTCTTAACGTCTTACATAACCATGATAATTATCAAATTAATATCGATATAATACTGTTAACTCCAGTTTAGGAGACTTGTTTTCATCATTGTCCCTTTCCTAGGAACCTGTCTGTTTGCATTTAATTATTTCTTCTTATTCTCCACCATTCTATTTCTCAGTCTTGTCTTCTCTTGACACTTCGGAAGAGTACCAACCAGTTATTTTGTAGAATGTCCTCAGTTTGGGTTTATGTTGTTTTCTCATGATTAGAATGAGGTTATACCTTTTTGGCAAGAATACTGCAGAAATTATCTTGTGTCTTTCCTTATGCATCATATCAGTGGGTTCATGTTGCTGATACATCTTATTATTAGTGGTGAGCTTTAGAAATCTTGCTGATAGGAACATGCTTTCTTTAATATAATAGATATTAAAAATATCAGTCCAGGGCACCTGGGTGGCTCATTCAGTTAAATGTCCAACTCTTGATTTCTACTCAGGTCATGATATCAGGGTCGTGAAATCAAGCCCTGTGCTGGGCGCGGAGCCTGCTTAAGATTCTCTCTCTCCCTTTGCCCCTCCCCTCTGCCTCTCTCAAAAAAAAAAAGAAAGAAAGAAAAAGAAGAAATCAGTCCATCAAAGCATTTGCTCTGTGATGCAGATAACCTACCAAAAACCAAAAATGCAGATTAAAGAAAGCTATCATCATCACTAATTAATGGGATGAGGTTTGTAGAATTTCACTAAAAGGAGGAAACTGTTCAATAATAAGTAAGAAAAGGGGCACCTGGGTGGCTCTGTCGGTTAAGCGTCTGACTCTTGATTTAGGCTCAGGTCATGATCTCAAGGTCCTGCCATCTTGAGCCCCATGCAGGGCTCCGTGCTCAGCCAAGAGTCTGCTTGAGATTCTCTCTCGCCTGTCCCCCCACCCACCGTGTGTGTGCGCATTCGCTCTCAAATAAATCTTTTTTTTTTTTTAAGGAAAAAACATCTTTTTCTTTCAAATGAGGCAGTTATTTCTTCGTGAGACAGTTAACAAAGGATTTATCAAGAGAGAAATCTTCCCAATTAATAGAATTGTCTTTGTAATAGAAAAATTGTCTTGGTTGAGGCAATTAAGTTTGGATAACTTATTAAGTAGAACAGTAAATGAGGAAATAGGTTATTGCTTTTAGGTTTTTTTTGTTTTATATGCGACACGGAATTCTATCAGAAATTAAGTCATTAGGACCAATTTCTAGGTGTAGCCTATCATAATACCTGAAATAAATTTATTGCGACAAATTTTTGTATTTTGGGCCTTTCAAAATTATGAATAACGTGAAATAAATCAATAACGGTTTCAGAAGAAGTACTACATTACGTGTCCCAAACCTTATTGACATTGCAGCATCCTCCCATGTTTCACAAAGGAATGAAATTGTACTTCAAAGTTTGATGAACTTAAAAAATACGGTGCATTTGGTGCAGCCGCTGTGGAAAACAGTATGGAGGTTCCTCAGAAATTAAAAATAGAAATATCGTATGATCCATTAATTTCACTTCTGGGCATTTACCCAAAGAAAATGAAAATACTAATTCTAAAAGGTATCCGCACCCTTAGGTTTATTGCAGCATTATTTACAATAGCCAAGATAGGGAAGCAGCCCAAGGTCCATTAGTAGATGAATGGATAAAGAAGATGTGGTATGTGGTACACACACACACACACACACATACACACAAAATGGAATATTACTCAGCCATAAAAAAGAATGAAATCTTACCATTTGCAACAACATGGATGGACCTACAGGGTATTTTGCTGTGTAAAATCGGTCAGATAGGGAAAGACAAAATACCATAGGATTTCAAGTACATGTGGAATCTAAAAAAGAAAAACAGAAATAGACTCAAAAGTACAGAGAGCAAACTGGTCTGTCTAGTTGCCAGAGAAAAGGGGAATAAGGCAAAATAGGTGATTAAGGAGATTAAGAGGTGCAAACTTCTAGTTATAAAGTAAATAACAGGGATGAAAAGTACAGATTAAGAAACACAGTGAATAATATGGTAATAACTTTGTATAGTGACACATGGTAACTATACTTATCATGGTGAATATTTTGTGCTGTATACAGTTATCAAATCACTATGTTATACCCCTGAAACTAATATAATATTATATGTCAGCTAATACCCACCTTAAAAAATACACAGTATTGTTACGTTTTGCTCATAGATATTTTTTCAGGATATAATGTTTATTCCTCAAAAGAGAATGGGTAGAAACTCTTCTGTCGATATCTGTATCTGTCCTAATGAAGGTGAGAACTAGTCTACATTAAGCCTACTGCTTTGTACTTTTTCTGTTTCTTCACTTGCTAGATTTTCTTCAGCAGGAACTTTTCAGTGAAATATTTGTTGAAATATTTGTTTTTATTCTTTTCAGATTATCTTTGAAATATTCATGGACTATAAAACTAATAGAACCAAGAACTGCTGCACCTCCAAAGTGACAATATTCAGTGTAATTGATAGAATTTTCTTTTCTTTTAGTTCAGCAATCAGCAAACATTGGGAGGCTGAACTGGCTACCCTCAAAGGAAATAATGCCAAACTCACTGCGGCCCTGTTGGAGTCCACTGCCAATGTGAAACAATGGAAACAGCAGCTTGCTGCATATCAGGAGGAAGCAGAGCGTCTGCACAAGCGGGTAAGCTCAGAGCTCCTGCTGTCCGTGGGGACTGATGGCTAACAGATTTCCCTGACCTGCAGAAACATACATGTAGATTCAGCGCAAGGACATCTGGAGATAGTCATTGCTTGTCAGAACATATGTATAGATGGTAGTAAATGTGGGTTTAGTTAAAAATATTTTTCTATTCTGCCACTTATTAGCTGTGTGACCTTTGGTAAGTTATCCCTTTCTGCTCAGTATTCTCATGTATAAAATTGAAAATTGTAGAATTCCTGTGAAAATGAATAGAGAAAATGAGTTGACATGTAGTTGTACCGAGTTGATGATAGATGCTTTTATTATTTTTATTGTTTTTTGAAGAAGGAACAACTTAAAAAATACAGGTAAGAAATTCTTTGTAAAAGTTGCTTATACAGGTTTCCCCCCACTATCCAAAAGAAAAGCATTCCTGTGAAACCTTTCCTGAGCTGAAGTGGTATAAAGAGAAGAGTATCCCCTGCTTTCCAGAAGTTCACTTTGTTTTTACAAAAGACCTACATTAGTATCTGTTTTTTGCTGACAAATCTGAGGACCATTTTTAGTTTTGCCACAAAAAGCTGTTACCATACTAATACAGGTCTTTTATAAAAACTTCTTTTATATTCACTTTTATATTCACATTTATATTCACTTTTATAAAAGTGAAGTGGCATAATTCAAACTCTCAGAAAGGGAGACACCTGTATTTGTAATTTCATACAGGAAAAGAAAATCAGAAATCCCAATATAAATAATATTAGAAACCCAAACAATTACTTGTGAAGATTTTTTTTTGTATTCACAGCATTTGCATTTACCCAACAGGAAGTATATGCCACTAATTTCCTTTTTTTAGGAAGGATGCCAAAGAAGTGAACTTCACAGACAGTAGGAAATGGCCTTACTACCAGAGCACAGTTTGAGGAATGTAGTAGGATCAGGATGACATGGGAAGGAATATAGAGATGAAATAGAGACAGGGAGGGAGAGTAAGAAACCGGAGTAAATGTCATCCTCTTGTATGTGTAAAGGTTAACTTAGGGGGAGGAAGAAGGAAGTTGTTGTTTAATGAGTATAGAATTTCCATTTTGCAAGATGAAAAAGTTCTGGAGATCTTTTTCACAACAGTGTGAGAATACTTAACACTGCTGAATTGTACACTGAAAAATGACTAAGATGATAAAATTTTATTCTCTGTTCTTTACCACAATAAAATAAATTAATCCATGACAGTTAACTCATGAGCCAATAAATACTCACGGAAGAACTGTCATATCCCCTTACCGTATAATCCCTGTCCTTAAGGAAATTTTGGTTTAAATTGTGAATTGAATTTTAAAGATCTAAGAAGCGAAATCTTTCTATTTATTCACGTTTATCATTTTTGATGCTCTCCTTTCCTTCTTGTAGATCTGAATTTCCATCAGGCATCCTTTCCGTGTAGCCTAATTTCCTTTGCAGTTGCAGCCAGAAGGATGTAGGTGGCAGCTTTTTGTCTTTACTATAGGTTGCGTTTTCCTATTTCTTCACATGTCTAGTCATTTTCAGTTGTATGTTAGACATTTGAAATTAGATGACATACAGCCCATGGATTCTCTTATCTTACTCTGAATGATGTTGATTTTTGTTTGAGTAGGCAGTTAAACTTACTTACAGATTTCCTTGAAATTGTGAAGGTGTGGACTTAGGCTTCATTAGAGTCCATTTATTTTCATTTTGCCCTTAACCCTATGGTGAATTCCCTAGTCCTGGGACATGTTTATTTCTAAGGCATAATCCTTCTGGTGTTTCAGTGGAAAGCTTGAGGTAATAACGCACGTCCTCTAATTTGGTGGGACTGAAACGCCGAACTGTTCTCTCTGTGGTGAGCCCTACCACAGCTCAGTTCTTGTAGCCTTCCAGCTCCTTCCAACCCCCTGTTGCTGGACTCCTTGGATCTTACCTGTGTAAATGTAGATCAAGGGTTAGCCAGAGATTTGAAGGAAGTCTGTATGTTTCTTTGGGGGCTTTCTTCATACAGTTCCCTCAGTTTCTAGCTGTTTCAGCTGATTTAAGGAGTCCCCAGATCCTCAGGCTCCTCAGGGAAATAAGACCACAGGTTTCTGCTTAAGTTCTAGTCAAGCAATGCAGCCAGACTACAGAGTGCCTTCGAGCAAAAAGATGTTATATGTGTATTTTACCCAATGTGTGATTGCTTTCTGTCTTTTGCTCTATTTGGTCGCTTACCCAGGCATTCAAACGGTTGAATTTTACATTTTGGTCATGATTTGCAATTGTTATCTGTGGGAAAGTTTTTCCAGTAAAAGGTACTCCATCATTGGGCGCCTGGGTGGCTCAGTTGGTTAAGCAGCTGCCTTCGGCTCAGGTCATGTTCCTGGAGTCCCTGGGTCGAGCCCCGCGTCGGGCTCCCTGCTCGGCGGGGAGTCTGCTCCTCCCTCTGACCCTCCCCCTCTCATGAGCTCTCTCTCTCTCATTTTCTCTCTCTCTCTCTCATAAATAAATAAAATCTTTTTTAAAAAAAAGTACTCCATCATTATCAGAACTGGAACTCCCTATAAGGAATTCATTATCTAATTGGACCCCAAAAAACCTCCTACATAGTGAACAATAAGGAACTAATTCCCAAGATTTTGAATACATTTTGTTTTGTGGACCACAGGACAGGAGAGCCTAGAGGAATTAAGTAGATAGCAATGACTTTCTGGTGAAAACACACGCTGAGCTGAGAGCTGAAGGTTTGCTAAGGTCTGAACAGCTTCAGCGGTAAGAGTAGACATTCTAGTTAAGTCAGCAGGATGGTTTATTCAGTGAGAGTGGTTTATTTTTGGAATGAAGAGACTCGCCTATTTTTAGTTGGAAAAACCACCTATCACATACTGTGAGTGTCTTGGGTGATGAGGGTAGTTAAGTAGTTTAGGACTGGTGTATGCAAGACCTGCGGGTTTAGATTTGATACTGTAAAAAAATGAGCCTTTGAAAGGCTTTTAATGGAGGAATTATACAATGATAGATGAATGTTAGTTTATAGGAGAGGTAAAAATAGACAAAGATTATAATTATGTCCTCTGGTGGGCCATTGCTGGTGTCTAGGCTTGGATGATAGGGTCTGCACAAGGCTATTAGTACATGAATAGAAAGGAAGAAAATGTTAAGAAACGTAGAGTAACATTTGTGGAGGATAAGTAGATATTTGGAAAATGTGAAGGAGAAGGATTTGCTGTTTCCTTAACAGTCTAGAATTTACTGCATTCTAGTCAGCCAAAATGTATGAGGTGCTAACGTGTGTAAAGAGCTGTGATGGGGTGCATGTGTATGTTTTTATGTTGACTTTTGCCTATTTTGACTGTTGGGTCCAACAATGTTGTTGGATGGTTTAACTTTTAGAGACAGTGCCTTTCTTTCTTCTCTCAGAAAATACCAAGTGCTCATTAAAAGTTCCGTAGCTCGGGGCGCCTGGGTGGCTCAGTTGGTTAAGCGACTGCCTTCGGCTCGGGTCATGATCCTGGAGTCCCGGGGTCGAGTCCCGCATCGGGCTCCCTGCTCAGCAGGGGGTCTGCTTCTCCCTCTGACCCTCCCCCCTCTCGTGTGCTCTCTCTCTCTCTCTCATTCTTGCTCTTTCAAATAAATAAATAAATAAATAAAATCTTAAAAAAAAAAAAACCATAAAAAAAGTTCTGTAGCTCTTTGGGCCCTTAGTACATTCTTATTGACTAAAGAATATTATCTTTTGCTACAGAGACACTATGGATGTGAAGTTGTTCTAGTATCGAATGATTTAAGTTGTATTTTAAGCATATCTTTTCTTCCAGATTCTCTTACATTTTGGAAATGTATTTGAAAAATTTCTCACTTCTGTAAGGCCAGTTTTCAGAAGCCATGTTTAATTTGAAAGCTACAGATGGAAGGCAGATGGCTAGATCTGATTTTGAATATGTTTTCATAAGAAATATTTAAAGAAGCCTTTCATTATAGGGGTTCTCAACTGTCATTAACCAATTAAGCTTTCCTAACTTCTTCCATGACTAAGCCATATAATTATTCCCTTAGTCTTTTTTCATTGTCCTAAATTTGTGTCCTTAAAGAATCTATTCATTCTACCTTAAGTGTCTTAATATTTCTCAAAATTGATTTTCATATGTTGTTTAAAAGTTGTGATTTACTTATGAGGGACTTAGTATATTTTCAACAAGAAATCTTTTGAGATAGTCATATAGCTTAACCTTTGTTCTCATTTCATTTTAGGTGACCGAGCTTGAATGTGTTAGTAGCCAAGCAAATGCAGTGCATACCCATAAGACAGAATTAAATCAAACAATACAAGAACTAGAAGAGACGCTGAAAGTGAAGGAAGAGGTATTTCCTACTTTTCACTCATCTATAATCTAGCTAACATGTGTGTACAAAATATTTGAGTCTCTGTCCGATTTACAGGTACTTTATGGAATAAAGTAAGGTTGTGGGGTGTCTTGAGGGGAAGATGAAATTTTTTTTGAAGCTTGTTCATATTTTCTCCATCCTTGTTTCTGGTGTTAGGAACTATGGTGAGGCAGTCAGACTGAGATACTGCCTCTTGCCTTCTGTATGAGAGTTGCATTCATAAAATCAACATAAAACTGTGAGAGGTTAAATGAATTCTATAAGCTGTTGCTTTTTCTGGTTTCCAGTCATAAGATTTAATATCCCAGGAAAGAATTATATCCACAAAGCTTGAAGCAGCCTTAAAATGTTCTGATTGTTGTTTCCAGGCAGTGCTGTACCAAAGCCACCAAGCAGACTTGTTGCTTAAGATTATCATGTATTAGACAACCTACCCATAAAGACGAATTCACCCTTCTAAAAATCAGCATAAAGGAATGTCTTTTGAACTATTCTTTTCTAAGGACTAGGACAATAATTTCAGGGAGAAATAACACTTTCTCTTTGCTTGATTTAGTTTAAATATTGTTGCTAAAGACATTGCTCTGCTTTTTCTAGGAAATAGAAAGATTAAAACAAGAAATAGATAATGCCAGAGAACTACAAGAACAGAGGGACTCTTTGACTCAGAAACTACAGGTGAGCTATAATAACATTTTGCTTCATTTCTGCATAGAGAGAGGCATCAGTCGTTCTTTCACATAGTAATGACTTCTTTTCTGAAACTTCATTTTGTAGGTTCTCATTTTTCCAGGACTTCTGATTCATGACTAATCTTTAATTTTTCAAAAATTATGTGATAACCTCATCTAGGTAGCATGGGATCATCATAGATGGCTATTTATAAATTGCGTTTAGTAAATTATTCTAGAAATGTCTGTTTTTTAACATAAAAAATACCCTGAATTTAAAGAGAATTTCTCACATGGATTTCATTCAGTCGAAGAGTTCTGCTCATTTTTTTTTTTTTTACATTGAACTAATGAGTATGAATTGCAGAAGTAGTTGTGCCCTAATGGAAATTAAGTCAGTGACATCTTTCTTTCTTTATTCTAATGAGTTTTTCTCACTTCTTTTGCATAAAAAATATGTTTCCTGACTCTAATTTACATACATATATCCTGTGTCAGTGGTTAGGGAAGATTTTTGAATTCATTATCGAAGTCTCGGCACCTCTGCCCTTTTCTTTACACCCCAGTGGTTAGCTCCCTCTATAAAGAAAGGATCACTTTAGAGTTTGGAGTAGAAATAAATGTATGTACAGAGTGAGGAATTTTGGATCAGGGGTGATAAGTGGAACCTGGAAGCCCAGGAATTAGGAGTACCTCAATTGTAATGAGAATGTCTTGCGTTAATTGAGTGCTTACTGTGTGCCAGACACTGTGCTAAGCACTTTACTTATATTGTGCATTTACTTCTTGTAACAGTCACCTGAGGAAACTGAGGCTTGTATAAGTTCATTTGTCCACTCTCCATTTATATAGGTAGTCAGAATTCTGTGACAGTAGAGGAAGCCTTCATAAAGGAAGTAGGTTCTTTATATGGCATGACACGTTTCCCTCTCCCATCATTGACTTGCAGCAGCCTGGTTTGTTTTGGTTAGCCCTATTAAATGTGGTTCCCACATTTTAATGATCTGTGTAAATTACTGGTTCTCGGGGGGGCAGGGGGCAGATTTGTGCCACAGGGAACATGTAGCAATGTGCCGAGACAATTTTGATTTTCACAACTCAGGCACTACTGTTGACATCGAGTAGGTTGAAGTCAAGAATGCTGCTAAACATCCAATTATCTGGACCAAAATGTCAATAGTGCTAAGGTTGAGAAAGCCTGGCATAGAACTAAAGATGCAGTGTGTCCTCAGGGCTAGAAAAAGGGGGGGAAATTCAGTGGAGCTTTGTCTTCTGTTCCTTTGGTTTGGGCTGCTATTTTCTAGGTCCTTGCTGTGATTCAGGCATTTGCCGAGCCCTTGCATACCTTGGCTTGAACTCGTCCCCGTTCTCAAAGAGAAGGCAGCGGTTCAGAGGTGTTCACAAGTTGATGAGGCACTGAACTAGAAAGCAGTGAGGCCTAAATTTGTTTGGATTCCAAAGTCTCTGTTCTTTGCGTATGACTGCCCCCGGCTTCAGGCGGCCCTGCTGCCAAGACCTTCCTGACGGTTCCTTCCGACGTTTTCCCAGTTACGTACACATCCCAGAGAAACCAAGAGGTGATTTTTCAAATCAAACTTCTTAAATGTATTTCGTCATGAACCGAGCGATAATTGAATTTTAAAGCTGGATCCTATTCTTACCTTTCTTTCACCAAATATCAAAAATGCTGATCAAGACAACCTACTCGGAACATGATGGGGAGTTTTCAGACCTTCCAACGGGCTGGCTCCTCCTTGCCACTTAGGTCTTGGCTCACGTGTTAGTTTCTCCAGCTTCTCAGTTTTCGCACAACTCTGCAAGGTCCCCCCGCCCCACCGCGGGTACTCTGTGTAACATTACCTTGTTTATTTTCCTAGTAGCAGTTAATCACTCTCTGAAGTGGTCTTATTTTTCAACTTTGAAATAATTTCAGACTTACAGAAAAGTTGCAAGAATAACACAAAGACTTTTTATATACCTTTCACTCACATTTCCCAAATGTTGCCATTTTGCTGTATTTGTTTGACCATTCTGTGCGTGTGTGTGTGTGTGATTTTTTTCCTGAAATCTTTGAGAATAAGTTGCAAGATACTGTATCTCTTTACCTCTAAACGCTTATGCTTTGGTGTATATTTTCTAAGAGTAAGGCATTGTTTTACATAACCATCAAAATCAAGAAATTATCTATCTACAGACCTTATTCAAATTCCCATAATTGTCTCAATAATATTCTTTACAACAAAGTTTAAAACTTGTTTTTCTGGTCCAAGATTTATTCCGGGCTCATGGGTTGCATTTAGTTGTCATATGTATTTATTTTGATGTTTGAATTGTCCCAGATTTGGCCAGTGGGAACCCATTCAGTCCAGCTTCTGTTTCCTTTTTGATGTGACCCTTTCATTCTTTTTTTTTTTTTTAAAGATTTTATTTATTTATTTGAGAGAGAGAGAATGAGAGAGAGCATGAGAGGGAAGAGGGTCAGAGGGAGAAGCAGACTCCCCGCTGAGCAGGGAGCCCGATGCGGGACTCGATCCCGGGACTCCAGGATCATGACCTGAGCCGAAGGCAGTCGCTTAACCAACTGAGCCACCCAGGCGCCCCGACCCTTTCATTCTTTAAAGAATGTCTTCATGTTTTAGGACAACTACATATTCAAGGCTCATCTTGTATTTTTTCAGTCCTCAACCTTGGAATTAGCTATTTCTCCAAGGAGAAGTTTCTTTCTTTCTTTTCTTTTTTTTTTTTTTTTTTTTAAGATTTTATTTATTTGACAGCGAGAGCACAAGTAGGGGGGGTCGGCAGGCAGAGGGAGAAGCAGGCTCCCCACTGAGCAGGGAGCCTGATGCAGGGCTTGAGCCCAGGACCCTCAAGACACTTAACTGACTGAGCCACCCAGGCATCCCTCCAAGGAGAAATTTCTTTAAGCAAAGATTGATATTTAGAAGCCAGGATCTGAGTACCAGGTAGGCTTTTTGCTATTGTTTCTATGCCATCTTAATAAACAGAGCTGGAAGGACATAAATACCACATTATGTCTATTTCAATAGCCATGTATATATAAAACTGAATTCTTACTCATACCTTCCATTGCAGTGTAATACAATGGAGTTTATTATAGCCTTTCCCATAGTCATATTTGTAATTCCTTTACCCAATACTAAGAAACCCGATTCTTATTATCTACAATATGTTTATTTACTTTCTCAATCTTAGCACAGAAAATAGTTTTTGAATTACTAATTCATACCACCACAAAAAAATGCAAACAAAACCTTACCAACTAGAGATCACTATAATTTTTTTTGTCCTCAGCCTATGTTCAGAAGTTTGTTGGGTTAGTTCTTCCCCTCCTCTGCAATTGGTTAGGTTATTCATTTGAAACATACTTATGTTTGGGGCACCTGGGCGGCTCAGTCAGTTAAGCATCTGCCTTTAGCTCAGATCATGATCCCAGGGTCCTGGGATTGCACCTGGTGTCGGGCTCCCTGCTCCGCAGGAAGCCTGCTTCTCCCTCTCCCTCTGCCTGCCGCTCCCCCTGCTTGTGTTCTCTCTGTCAAATAAACAAATAAAGTCTTAAAAAAAAAAGAAACATACTTATATGTTCATTTGTATCATATTATATTCCATTTTAGTATTTTATCCATTCTTCTACATCTTATATATGCATGCATTTACTGAGTGTACAAAACATTAGCATGGTTCCAAAAGCCAGAGCTATTTGGAAAGATGTCTTTAGAGACACCCCCTCCAGTCCCCACTACCCTAGCTTCTGCCCTGTCCTTCCCACCCCATTCCCATCTGCCATCTGTAGGTAACCAGTCTCATTAGTTTCTAGTTTATCCTTTCTGTATTTCTTTTCACACAAATGAACAGATCTGTTTGTTTACCTTCTCCTCTTCTTTTTAAATGGTAACATACTCTAGATTACTCTTCTGCACTTTGTTTCTTTAACCTAAAATATATTCCGGAAGTCACTCTTGTCAGTTCATTGAGATCTTGTTCATGCTTATTTTAGCTATAAAGTCCTTCATTTGTGGAGTGATAGTTTATTCAGCCACTCCTTTATGTGGGTATTTAGGCTGTCTCCAGTGTTCTGCAACAACACTACAATTAGTAATATTGTGCATAGGTATTTTGTTATTGTTGGAGGTGTATCTTCAGAATAGATTTTAAGTGTTTTTTTTTTTTTTTTTTAGTAATCTGTGCACCCACTGTGGGGCTCAAACTGATGACCCCCAGATGCAGAGTCTCATACTCTTCCTACTGAGCTAGGGAGATAGCATTGTTTCTATGCCATCTTAATAAACAGCTGGAAGGACATAAATACCACATTATGCCTATTTCAATAGCCATGTATATATAAAACTGAATTCTTACTCATACCTCCCATTGCAGTGTAATACAATGGAGAATCTATCACCCCCGAGATAGATTCTTAGAAGGAAGATTTCTAAGTAAGAAAATAAACACATACGTAGTTTGGTTAAACATTGTCAAATTCCCCTCTGTAATTGATTGTGCTGGTTCCCACTCATACCACTACCATGAGTGCCTCTTTCTCCATAGCCTTGCCAACAAAATGTCATACTTTTTGATTGTGTGATAGGTGAGAAATGGTAGTTTTAATTTGCATATCTCCTGTTGTTAGTGACATGAACATCTTTCATAAGCTTAGAGGTCATGTCAGTATCTTTCTGTACCTGTGTGGATTGGGTGTTCATGTCTTTTGCCCTTTTCCTATAGGATTTTTGGTTCTTTTTCAAAGAGTTCTTTATATATTGCAGGAGTTCTTTTTATATCTGATTACATGTTAAAAATATTTTCTCCCAGGTTGTTTTTTTTTTTTTTTTTACTTTGCCTGAGATGGTGTTTTTTGTACTAGTCAGATTTATTATTCTTTTCTCTTCTTGGTTCTGGCTTGTGGATATAGATAGCTCTTTTCCAAACTCAGATGGTACAGGGATTCACCTGTATTTCCCTCTAGTACTTAAACGGTTTCATTTTTTACATTTGGATCTCTGAGTATTTGGGGTTTATTCTTTTGTGTGTGGTATGAGATATGGATCCAGTTGTATCTTTCCAAATGCCCGTACAGTTATCTCATTACCATTTATTTAAAATTTCATTCTTTTTTCCAGAGATTGGAGATACTTGATTTCTCTACACATTTTGAACTACTCTGGGCTTCCTATTCCAGCCTGCTAGTCACTCTATTAATGCATCAGTACCACATTGCACTAATAGTAGAGGCTTTAATATCTGGTTGGGCCAGGTACTCCTCAGAGTTTTTTTTCCATTGTTTTTCTCAATAGTCTTACATATTTATTTTATCATATGAGATTCAATATTCAGTACCAATTTTTGTGTCAACTGAAAATAAAGCTCCATAAAAAAATTTTATTGGGATTGCTTAAAATTTGTAATATGACTTCAGGAGAAACAATGTCTTATTGAAGTTTCTATCCTATCCGGGAATAAGGGATGTCTTCCCATTTGTTCACATCTACTTTTGTGTTTTTCACAGGAGTGTTTTAAGGTTTTCAACATGTAGTTTTGCATATTTCTTGTTTATAAATATTGTATCTTTTTTTTCTATTTCAAATGGGGTTTTCTCTACCATTGTATCTTTTAATTGATTATTGTTTGTATATTTGAAAGCTGTTGAATTCTTTTTTTTTTTTTTAAAGATTTTACTTGTTTATTTGACAGAGAGAGACGTAGCGAGAGAGGGAACACAAGCAGGGGGAGTGGGAGAGGGAGAAGCAGGGGGAGTGGGAGAGGGAGAAGCAGGCTTCCCGCGGAGCAGGGAGCCCGATGCAGCGCTCGATCCCAGGACCCTGGGACCATGACCTGAGCCGAAGGCTTAACGACTGAGACACCCAGATGCTTCGAAAGCTGTTGAATTCTGTATGCTATTTTTATGTCCTGCTACCTGACTAAATTATTTTATTATTTGAGCTAGTTTTGTCACTTACTCCGTTGATTCTGTATGATTTTTTAGGTATGGTAACACATAATTTGCAAACAGATAATTTTACTTTTATTCCCCCATCCCTCCAATTCTCAAGCCTCTTGATTTTTCTTGTCCAGTTACACCTGTTAAAAACACCACTACAGTATTAAACAATACTAGAGATGATGGGCTTATCTTGTCCCTCATCTTAGTGAAAATGCCTCTAGTATTTTTCCATTTTAAGTAAAATGTTGGCTGTAACACTGAAATACATTTTATCATGTTATGAGAGTGTCCTTCGTGCCTATTAGAATGTTTTTACCAGGGATGAGTGTGGGATTTTGTTAATGGCCCTTTTTTTTTTTTAGTATCTATGAAAATAATCATAATTTCCTCTCTAGATCTATTTAATATGGTTTATTTTATTAATAGATTTTCTAATACGGAACCACCTTTGCATGACTGAAATAAAGATCTCTTGGCTATGTTATCTTATTTTCTTAATGTGGTGTTAGATTTCTGTTCTTTATTATTTATCATTTTTACACAGTACTCATTTGTGATATTGGTCTGTATTTCTTTTGAGGGGAGCTATACTTATATGATTTAGGTATCAGGGTTAGACTTTACACAGAGTAATACTTCAGTCATACTTCATGCACTGTCTTCATTTTTTATGCTCTGGAATAATGGATGTCATACTGAAACTACCTGGTCTTTGAAGGTTGACACCACTGGGGCCTGGTGCATTTTTATGGAGTAGTTCCTCGATGATTCTCTATTTCTTCTGCAGACACTAGGCTGTTTAAGCTTTCCATCTAGGTTTCACAGAGTCAGCGAGAACTCTTACTTCTTATTTTATATAGTTGTCCATTGTCCTTTTCTTCTTGATTAAGTAAAGTTAAGCAATGGTATGTCTCATCAGCGCCACTGGTTTTTTTTATCCTCTACCTTATGAATTTCTCCTTTTATCTTTATTATTCCTGCCTCGTACTTTGTTTTGGTTTACTTATTCTTTCTCTAGCATTTTAAGAGAGAATTTAATTCCTTTCTTTTCATTCTTTCACTTTTATGTGTATGTGTTTAAAGTTATAGATTGTCCTGTGACGTTGCTTTAGGTGTATTTCATAGATTCTCATATTTAGTATGTTCGTTATTTCCTGAAATTCTGTAATTTTGGTCTTATTTCCCTTGCACCCACAAGATGTTTAAAAGAAGGCGCTTGCGGGGCACCTGGGTAGCTCAGGTCATGATCCCAGGGTCCTAGGATGGAGCCCCACATCGGGCTCTCAGCTCAGCAGGGAGTCTGCTTCTCCCTCTCCCTCTGCCCCTCCCTTCTGCTCGTTCTCTCTCTCTCTCAAATAAGTAAAAAAAAATATAAAAGATAACAGAAGGTGCTTTAATTTCCTGGTGGAAGGACCTTTTTATTTTTGGGGTTTAGTTCTTAAGTTCTGGTTTTACTGTCTTGTAATCGCAAGGGTTTGTATGATTTCTGCTTTACATAATTGACTGCACTTTTTTGTGTGATCTCATATATGATCGATTTTTGTAATGTTCCTTGTTGACTTTATAATTTTTGTTTTCTGTATTGTTACCTTTCCTTTGTCCCAATTGATCTGTCCTGTATTGAGAGTGGCATAGCGAAGTCTCTCATCAGTATGTATTTATCTGTGCCTCTTTACAACACCTGTAATTTCTACTTTATAAGGTGGTTGGTACCTAAATATAATGGTTATATCTTCATTGTGCATTGTGGCTTTTAGCATTAAAGTGCCTTCCTTTGCCACTTTTTCTACCAGTATTGCAACCTCTCACTATCCTGCGCCCATCCTGTTATTTTTGGCCTTCCTAAATGAATTGCTCAGTGGACGGACCTTTCTATTTTATAATTTTGTTTTCAATTCCTAGTCTTACTGCATTGTGATCACAGAATATTTTTGGTGATATTTATACTTAATTTTACTTAATACTACTTTTTTGTGACCAAATGTAAAATCAATTTTTGTGAATGCTTCTTGTGTGTTGTGTATACTTAGTGCTTTGTGAGCCAAACTGAAAATTTTTTTTCTTTTACTAGGTAACTCATTCATACTTATCAATATGATTTTTATGTTTTATTTCAACTTGTCATTATTTTATGTAATAATTCCTATGTATTACGTTAATTTGATTTTTTCTTTCTCTGTATAATATGTTCTTTGCTCTTTTTTATATCTTTTGATATTTAAGATGGTCTTAACTTTGTTTTAGTGGTTACTTTTAGACTTACACCTTTTTAAAATACTTCTACTTAACTGTGTTGATATTTAAACTTTCACTATCTGGTTTATTGTTTGTTTTTTTTTTTTTAAATATTTACTTATTTATTTTAGAGAGCATGAGCGGGAGGGACAGAGGGAGAGGGAGAGAGAATCCCAAGCAGACGGCACGCTGAGCCTGGAATCTGACGCAGGGCTCAGTCTCATGCCCTGGGATCATGACCTGAGCCGAAACCAAGAGTCAGGTGCTTAACTGACTGCACCACCCAGGCGCCCCAGTTTGTTAGTTTTTAATGATAGTTGACTTTGAACTATTACATATTCAATAATTAGAAGCTTATTCTGCTTTTCTCTTTTCCTTTTTTTCCTCCTATTTTTTAGTTGCATTATTTCTACCTTGTCAGAATAAGTAACATTTGGCGGGGGAGGGCTCCAGGCTGGCTCAGTTAAGCATCTGACTCCTGGTTTTGGCTCACATCGTGACCTCAGGGTCATGGGGTCCAGCTCTGCATAGGGCTCCACACTCAGCTCGCGGAGTCTGCTTGAGACTCTTTCCCCCTCTGCTCCTCCCCCTGCTCTTGCTCTCACTCTCATTCTCTCTCTCTCTCAAATAAATAAATAAAATATTTTAAAAAAGAAAAGAGTAGCATTTTTATATTATTTTTTAACCATTGTCCACCTTTGTTTAATCTTTGATATATATTACCTATAGTACATGGTTACCATCAGTCCTTTCTCTGAAGTTTCCACAGTAATCTGTTGGTTGGATGAAGCTTATCCTTTAGTAGATGGTTCCGGAAGAGCTCGTGGGTTTAAGTTGTTTTTTAAAAGACTTAGTACTTAGGTGACAGGTAGATATAAAATCCTTGGTTCATAATCTTTGAGTTTCTTGAAAATGCCACTCCATTATTACCTTTTTTTATGTTGCTTTTCTTTAAGATTTATTTATTTTAGAGAGAGAGCATTAACGGGAAGGGGCAGAGGAGACAGGGAGAGAAGCATTTTCCCCGCTAAGCACGGAGCCCGATGCGGGACTTGGCCCCAGGACCCCGAGATCATGACCTGAGCCGAAATCAGGAGTCGGACACTTAACCAACTGAGCCACCCAGGCGTCCCTTATACTGCTTTTGAGAAATCTATTCCAGTCTAGTTCGCTGGCCTTGGAAGTTTGGTCCTGTGTGTGCGCCTTGAGGATTTTTCCTTTATTTTCAAAATCTAAGAGTTTTACTAAGATATTTCTCAGAATTGATTTCACTGAGGGTCACTTTTCTCAGGTACTTGGTGGGCCCTTTTAATGTGTAGATTTAGGTCTTCCTTTATTTCCAGGAAGTTTTCTAGTATAAAAGTTTTAAATATTAGGTTTGTCCTGTTGGAGTGTTTTCTTCGTAAGGAGCTCCAGTGATATGTAGTTAGATGGTCTTCCCTTCTATTTCAACCCCTTTCTCTCTGACCATTTCCCCTACTTTATCTCACTTGCGTTCCCTGGGATATTTAAAAATAATAATTGAGTAAAACCTAATTTTATTTAAATTTATTTTTTATTTTATAATTCAGTCTCTTTCTGATATAATTTTACCTTTTTCTTCTATTTCTATAAGGGCTTAATCACTCCTGGTTTTTTAGTTTTTGGCTCATTTCTGTTTTTAGTGTTTGATATCTGTCTCAGGCTCTATTTTGAATGCGTGTTCGACAATATTTAAAGTTCATTTACCTATTTTTTTTTTAGTACTCTGTACAGCCAATGTGGGGCTCGAACTCACAACCCTGAGAGCAAGAGTCACACTGTCTTCTGACTGAGCCCAAGCCAGGTTCCCAATTTGACAATATTTAATTCAGAGTGGAGGCTTCTGTTTTCTTGTGCTTCATAGCTGGTTTGGGGGGGGGGGGATCTTTTATTTTCAATCACTAAAGTCTCTAGAGTTTCATTTTCTGTTTTCATCTTATGATAGTTTACGTAGATGGAGATAGCTCACACCTTTGTATTTTGTGGATTGAGTGGCTTAACAGATTCTCAGTTCAAAATCACCCTCTTTTTGGGAGATAGTGGGGGAGGGGCTCTGTGTCCTTCAGTGTTTGAGTTTTCTCTTTGTCTTAGAAGATTGTAAGTTTCCCTGTGTTGCTTCTTCCCCCTTTACCGTAGTATTCCGGCAGGCTCCTTTGTTTTTCTTCTTTCTGCCAATTTCTCCTCAGAAGTGTTGCCTTTCCAAGATTGCCTCCTGTCCCGTGTACACTAGTAAGTCCCTTCCTTGTAGTCCACTCTGGTCTACCAGGACTTTGTTTATTTGATTATTTTTCCAGTATTTAGACACTTCCAGCAGTCTGTCTTAGGGTTATTAGAGTTCAGTCTTAAGCCTTTGGTTTTCTTCTTGCCTCTGCTCTACTTGCCCCATGACCCTGCCTTGCCCTCTGCAAAGGGTTAGAGAGAGAGCTTGGGAAATGTCTTTGCTGGAAATTGAAGTTTGATGTGTTTTATTTCTTCTAGTTATTTGAAGTCGTGGAATTTGTGTGGTGTTATTCTTATTATTGATTTATATAGTTTGGGAGGATGGTTGAGAGATCTCAGCATACAGAGTCACCATTACCTTGGCGTCCCGGAAGTGATTACTTTTTTTGTTGCTGGCATCCTGACTCTAGAATGCATGCTGCATTAAAACAAGAACCGTCTTTGTTTATTTTCTGCTCTGTCTCCTTTGCTAGTACATAGAAGATGCTTGGTAAATAATTGTTGAATGTTTCTTCTTCAAAATTTGCGTGTGTGTCTTTTGCCCATTTTTCTCTTGAATTACTAATTCTTTTGATGATTTATATGTCCTGTTACATATGAAGGTTGATGATCTAATAGGGCACTATATCTTGCTTGTAACGGCTTAACATGTGAATCAGATGTCAAAGACAATTTTTCTGTAACTTTTATTTAGATTAAAAATGCAGGATTTAAACTTACAGAAAATGAGCCTGATCTGGTCCCATTGATGATGGTAATGTGTAAACTTTTTTTAATCACTCTAGTGTTGAGGCTCCATATCTAACAAACACAGAGCATGACCTTCTACCCACTAAGATTTTATACTTGCAATTATTGCCCTTAGCACTCTAAAGGGAGTTAGCTTCTGGCCTCCATTGCTTTATCAGGACTGAACCAGGTCTCTGGATGCGTCTGGCACATGCTTACATGTCAGTGAAGGAGAAGAGGAAACTAGTAGCACACAAGTGGTTAGAAGCAGAAGAATGTGTTAGGAGGGAGAAGGAGAGGCTTGGAAAATGTGGACATAAGGCCGACTACTAGGAAGTTCCCACCTGCCAGGGCTTCCGTTGCCTTGTGTTGGCCTGTGTGCACCAGGTTGGCCAGTCTTGCTCTAGGATTATATTCTCTGCCTCAGAATAGACCAGCACTGTCAGCACTGTATTGGATCCCTTTTGTTATCTGACTCCTAAAATTCCTCCAATCAGAGGAATGGCTGAGAGTATGACACTCTGTCTAGAGAGAACAAAGCGATTTTAATAGCTGAGGAAATTTGGTGTTTTGCATGCTTCCATTGAAAATGTTTGCATGTTTCATTGATTGGCAAGGAGAACAAGGAAGCCTTTCATTTTAAGGAAGGCTTCAGAGGGCATACTGGCTGGTGCCTGGTGAAATGGGTATTTTCTAGTGAATGCCATTTGGTCTATTTTTGTAGTTGGAAACATGCTACTCTTAAGCTTATTGTTGAAGCAGGCAAGAGAGCATGCTGTGCAATCATGAGTGGAATTTTTACATTTGATCCCGGGGGCTGTTTTCTCCCTCCTAGTTTGGAGCTTCCATGAATGTGGCTTCTGAATTTATAAGCATTTTATTGGTTTCAGATCCTGTTTTCCGTTTATTTATCTTCACTTTGTGGATTATTCAGAGGGAAGAGATTAGAAACGTACCTGGGAAACATCCAACACTAAATGCCTTAATATTAGATTGGGATTTCTTAAATTCCTCATTTATTACTCATTAGAGCTGCTGTATTCCTTTCTAGTATTTTCCCAGGTTCTTGCGACTCCTCCATGGCATTCTTGCTGAAGCCTTACTCTTAGTTATTTCTCTCAAAGCAAGTGAACATTTCTTTATGTTCAGAATCCTAGATCAGGGTTACTTTCTTAGATGTATTCAAGCCAATTTCCCAATTGTTTTTCTCAGAAGTTTACAGTTTTTACAGGTGTTGTAAGAAAAATAAATTTTGGAAAAAAGTACCCATAATCCTAACAACAGCAGTTCTTTCCTATTTGTACAGTAATTTACAGTGTTTGTCCCCATGAATACCAGTGTTTGCCCGTTTGCACTGTGTGCTTCATATTTGGGGTTTTTTCTCATTTAACAACCAGATTGTCTTTCAAAAATTAAAAAAAAAAAATGTGTTCCACCATCCTTTAGACTTGATAGAATTTTTTACGGGATTTGCATTTAAACCGTGTATTAACACTTGAAACATAATATTTTCTGAGGCTGATTCATATTGTATTACTACCACCAAAATGTTGTCGTTGTCCCATATAATTGACATAGGTGAATGTAATTTGTGTCAATCATTTAATTCCTCTCAGAGGTAAAAATGAGCTTTCCAGAAAGGATATATAACTTTCAACTGATTGCTTATCTGAATACCTTGTTTAAAGTGTCATAAAGTGTTTAAAGTTTCTGCTCTTTTTCTCAATTTGAATTTTTAACCGAAATTAAAACTCTGGGTCATTAGATCATTTCATTTTTTTAGAATTACTTATTATTATATTTGTCATGTTTAGAAACATTTTTAGAACAATAATAACTTCTAATTAAGTATGCTAGACTTGATTCTGTTTTTTTAAAAAAATAATTACTTTTGTCATGAACTTTGACTTGCCTTTTGTCATTTTTTTTCTTTTCTTTCCATGATTTGCAGTATGTTGGAACTGTCAGCTGTATAATTCTCTTATATGTATGCTTATTGTAGATCTTGACTGTAGTTTTTAGCCATTGAGCTACTTCCCCTGCTACAAGCACTCATTTGGATGGTGAGGCAAAACAAAGAATAGTAATTAACATATTCAGAGGGTCCTAATACCTCGTGTTAGCTGTTGTCTTCTCACGGGTCT
The DNA here is from genome assembly GCF_009762305.2 of Zalophus californianus. NCBI lineage: Eukaryota > Metazoa > Chordata > Mammalia > Carnivora > Otariidae > Zalophus > Zalophus californianus. The sequence continues at coordinate 59,957,321 of NC_045599.1, read as the reverse complement.
TTCTCCAGAATTGCCAGTAAGGAGGAAAAAGTATTCTCTTTTTCTCTGCCTGCTTTCAGCTGAGATTGCTCCCAGTTAGTTGTGCATTAGGGAAAAAAGAGGCGGGCCGAAATTGAATTGAGATGTAGCTAATCCACAAAATGGATCTTTAATCCTCTTTGGTATTTGAAATGCCCAGAGTGTTGCCTGGCAGGAAGTAAGCATTCAGGAAGTTTCTGTTGGGTTTGATAGATGGATTCATGAACAAGCCTGTCTCGAAAACCACATGGATTTCTCAGAGGGCAGAATTCTAAAAATCTCCATAAAATGTGTTAACTTGAGATTCAGAAGCTCATCCTCCTGCATGTCAAACTGCATTAACTAACCACGATATTAGTAATAACAAAAGTTGTATCGTTTTCTAAGTCGTGAACTGACATGTGTATATATCACACTTTTGTTTCTAAAGGAAGTAGAGATTCGGAACAAAGACCTGGAGGGACAGCTGTCTGACTTAGAGCAACGTCTGGAGAAAAGTCAGAATGAACAAGAAGCTTTTCGCAATAACCTGAAGACACTCTTAGAAATTCTTGATGGAAAAATATTTGAACTAACAGAATTACGAGACAACTTGGCCAAGCTACTAGAATGCAGCTAAGGAAAGTTAAATTTCAGTGCCAGTTGATTAAAAAATACACTGTCTCTCTTCATAGGACTGTTTGGGCTCTGCATCAAGATCGCACATAAAATTTGAATATCACTCCTCCTCCAGGAGGATGATCTTTTGAAAATTGGAATTGTATATTTCAGTGTAAATTTTAGAATTCAGCTCGTAGCTAGTTGGGGAAAAAAGAGATGAAAAACTTGAACTACAAATTACCTCCATGTATATTATTGGCCATAGTTAACTAGAAAGTTATAAATAGACACTTAATGCAATCTTTTTTTTTTTTCTGATATTAGCCAATGGGAGAATTAACAATGTCTGGGTCACATCCCTTTTTTGTGTTCAACACAGTGAAGGTTATCTGCTTTTTAAATTAATTTATTTATGATATCTAAAGCTGTGTTTTGTGCAAAAACTTAGTGATGAAAGCCCTGTCTTCTGTTGTAATCTGAATAATTTCTCAGGATATTTTTGCACTGCTGAGAAGCAGCGCCATTACCGATTAATTCTTGCCAGGAGTGAGAGAGAGCTGCATCTCCAATTGAAACATACTCACTAGACCTGGGTGTATAGAGTTCTTCCCTTTTTTTATACCGGAAGACATTTCACTCGGTGACCACTCTGGTACACTCTGGTGTTCTTGAATCTTGTCTGCTGTATAGTTTACTTTTCCATATTGATTCCATGTATTTATGAGAAGATATCGTCTCCCATTTTATTACACATTTTAAAGCCAACTAACGAAGGCAGCTGAGTCCCTCAGAAATTTTTCTTTTTAAATTTCTAATAAATTTGACACACAGTACTGAAATACAGCAGCCCGTCCTCGACGGTCTGGCCTAGCAATGTTAAGTATATTTACAGAATATGCAGTTACATTTATTTATATATTTTGCAAGAAATCTTTTCTGAATGATCAATGCATTTCAATTTACAACTAATAATGGTTATTGGGGAACTGTTTATTATAGATCATTTTAAGGTGTATAGCAATTTTAAAGGGGATCCATTTCCATCAAACAGCCAATCAGAGGACTATTGGGATTGGAGCCGTGTACTCTGTCTGGGTCTTTACATCAACCACATCTCTAGTCAAACCTCACAAGGCAATATCCTGAACTGTTAACTAGGTGTTTCAAACAGGAATTCAATTCAATAGGCTCTTCTCAATGAACAAGTTTTAATGTTGTTTTGATGTAATTTTAAAAGACTTTTAGCAAACATGCATTTCTTTATATATTTCTTTTAAGAAGCTATTTTAAAAGTAAGCCAAGTGCTGTCTAGTCTGCTTATGGAGTTAGGGATTGCATCAGAGTCCATATATTCTCGCTGTACAATGCCTGTGATGTTGAGGAGGGTTCTTTTTTAAAGTGTATGCTTGAGCACCTGACTCTGTGGAGTCTGCAAATGCACTGACTTTGTTTGTACCCCAAAACGATGGAATTGTTAAGTACAAAATTAAGCTAATGAATCAATTTGTAACCATTTTTTCACTCACAAACAGCAACTCAACACTAGACAATTTTGTTTTATATATGTGTGTGTATGTATGTAAATACATACATCTTAATTTATATTAGAGTGAAAAATAAATGGTTTGTTTCTAAAGTTAGTTTCTAAAGTGAGTTTTCAGGTGTCTCTGAAAAGTTTCTATCAGACACTTAATCATCTATGTGTATTCTATGTGCTATGACATCATGTAAGTTACCTCCATCTATTTTAGGATCTTTTCCTCACCTATTTATTATAGGGAGGGTAATTTAGGTACACAAGCTCAGAGCTGAGATATTTCTCTGATAATTCAGGTAATAAAATTTATTTGATTGATGGAATTTTGAAGTAGATGTGATTTTATCCCTCAGTTTCTGAGTAACAAAGAACACCAGATTTTAATTTAAATAGGGGATTTAACACTAGGGATCAGGGAATTTAGTTACGAAGAGTTAAAAATTAAAAAAAAAACAACAGTGTAAGCTGTTGAAATGGTAAGTGAATTATTTTAATGATGTAATAAGATATTTTTAAATTTTGACATCGTTGTCATTTAATGGGAAAATAACTCACCAAAATGTCTCCACTTGAATTGTATTGATAGGTGAGACGTGTGTAATTCAATATATACATATACCCGTACGTATATACAGAAAATTATTTTTAATATTTTCCTACTGATAAATTTAAAATTGGAAATTTTGTGAGTTTTTTCCTCATCCAGTAGGGCCTAATTTTTTTCTTTTTTTAGTGATTTAACAATTTGAGGGCTGCACCTTTAAATTCCCAGAGTGTCATTAGACGTGTACAGTATATGGGATAAGGGTGGACACAAGTGCACATATAAATAAAATCTTAAGACTATTTTAAATATTCATTTATAGTAGAGTATCTAGAAATCATCACCTACAAGTCATAATTAGGTTGTGTGTCTACTGTAGTTTTCTCCACTTCTGTATTATATAAATAAAAGTTTGCCTATTAAAATCTGATTTTTCCCAGAGACAAGTATTATATAATGTATCTATATTTACATCCAACTGTGGTAATATATTTATCAGAAAATGATGCTGGGGACTGTAGCCTGAACATGTGGACTTGAAGTGACACAGACAAGGAGAGCAGAGACCGACCCCATTGTGTATAAGATATTCTCTGATAATTATGAATTCTTGTACAAAAAACAACTGAAAAAAAAAAAAGGAAAAACAAAAATACAGTTTTTATTTTGAAATACACTTGTTGTTCTCTGGAGAATGTACTTTATCTTTTTTTCCTTCGGTCTTTTCCAGATACTTTTGAAAAAGCATTTAAGTGACGGCAGCATTGCTTAACTTTTACAGGTGCTACTGGATTTCGCATTAGTGTGTTCTGTTGTGAAATCCTGACTTTGACATAAAAGGTTTTATACGTATTTCCCTGCCTGGAAAATTAGTTTTTGTTTCTCCTCTCTCTCCTTCTCTCCGCCTTTCTCTCTCTCTCTCTCTTTTTCCTCCCTTTCTTTCTGCAGATTAAAAACCGTGCATGAAGTTGCATCCCACCTTGTCCCTCTAGAAGAACTTCAGCAGCGTCAGAATGTAAAGTTTTGCTGTCATTGAACTGCTGGAAAGCAGTTAAAGGAAAAGCTTGCAGGGTTTTTTCAAGTGGAAATAAAAGGGGCGCTCAAAATTAAAACCACCACCTTTGAAAACTCATTTTCTTGCCCCGTTCAAGTGGACGGTCTTGTGTCACTCGTGCCCTTCCGTGGTTTCGTTTCACTGCGGAGTGTGCAGCTCAGCTACTCTCCTCCTGCAGACCTGATCTGTCTGTTCTGGAATATGAGGCAGGCTGCAGGGAAAATTGGTTGGGTGACAGTGTTGTGTTGACTTTTTTAAGAAATCCTGTTGTTTATTTGGTATCACATGATTTTACCATTCCTGATAGTCTGTGCTTGAAGTCATGAAATAGTCTTCATTGCATTTTTGTCTTCTGTACATTTGGCATTCGTGAGGCAAATTAATTTATGGATAATCTAAAGAAAACTTTCAGGTAAGAAGTTAAGAATGACACATTTAAAAAATTTTTTTCGAGTAGGATACTGTGCTCTAATGAGAAGATAATTTTCATGTGAGAGAATATTTTTTAAATAACTAGAAAAGGATCATGTTGGAAAGGAAACAGCTGAATCGTTCACCTGATTTTTAATTGAGAAAGTGCATTTTTTTCCAATGTAAAATTGGACCTTAAATTTTGATGACAGGTTTTTTTTTAATGGGAAACTGATATATATCAACATCACAGAAACACAAGCATCATTAATGAATTAAAGAAATGGTTTTTGGTTAGTAAAATAGCTAACAATTTTATCCAAGGAAAAAAACTCAAAAACTCAGCACCATACTGCCTACTGATTTCTGCTTAGTACACTAGATAGAAAAGAAACACTTTATTTTTACCCAAAACAGGTGACCCAGGAAGAGAAATTGCATCTGGACTAGAATAGGGAAAAGGCCACAAGGTCCCAGTAGATTTCCAGTCAATTCTCTGACCTCCTTAGGGTCCCTCCTGTCCTTTGCATGAAAGGACACATGCCGGTGATGGCAAGAGCCAATCTGGAGGAGAAGAGGGTATTTTTTTGTGGAAGCAGGGCCAGCAAAGAGTGGGTACATGCTCATGTCAGTCTTTATCGAAGGCACTTCAGGCTAGCCAAAGACACCTGTTGCTATCCACTAAACAAGTTGGGATTGCCTTAGTGAATTTTAAAGGTTTTCAGGAGATCTTGTCATTTTGTCTTGTCAGGATTTATGACCTAATATAAGACACCTGACATTTGGAACTCACCATTCTGTGGAATTCTGACCTATTTTTGCCAGTTACTTTCACATCAGATCTACCCAGGGATAGAAATGTTATTCTGCTTTCTCCTAATAACACCAAACTAAGATGATAATGAGTGCCTAACAGATACAAAACTCAGCCCATTTCTGTACCACAGGAAAACATCTTTTGTGGGTATTTTTTTCTATCAACATTCATGGTTTTGTCTTGTTAGCTGTGTTTTATTAACTGTGTTATTATATAGGCATCTCTAGAAGTCCTAGCTGTATGACTCACGTATAGGACTTGATTGTTACACCTTAAATGGAATGTTTGTTTCATGAAACATGGCCAGAGAGCAGACCCATTTGGAGGAAATGCTTTCTCAACAACTTCAGTATGAAATGGAACAGAAAGGAGTGTTTGTTGAATCTGTGCTATGTGACAGGCAGTGTACTAACTGACATTTCATTTCTATGTATAGGGGCCCTTGCAGGGGTGTTCCTTTGGAAGGGGGCTGAGGGAAAGGAATGGAAGAGGTCAAATGGTTGCACCTGCTCTGTTGCCACAGCATCAGTCTGGTCATCCAGTACACCAGTCAAAAGGTGGAGATCTTGCTCATGTATCTGGTACAGTTTTTCCCTCCAGCTTGACTGCCTTGCTTCTAGAATTATCTCTGTTAGGGTACTTCTTAACTATCTATTTTATATTTACTCTTCTTGAACTTCTTCCTTCAGCCTCCTTTCGTGTTTATGATGCTTGTTATCGTTCAGTTGCAAATCGTACTTTGCAGGTCATATTTATGCAATGTATTTTAGTCCCAATTTTTTTTGAACTCACAAACTTCAGATAATCCAAGGACAGTGGGTTTCTTACACAGAGTTCCAGTCAATAACATTTAAGTAGGAAATTATTTATAAAGGCCTTGGGAAGACCATTCATCTCTTAAATTCCCGAGTGAAATAAGCTGTAAACCTGTAAAACTAGTCCCCCAGGACTAAACCGTAGTTGAGCAGGATGTGGGTTTTGCAGTCAGCGTTGAGTGACTTTGTGGTCCACTGTGGCTCCATAGAAGGTAAAGCCTCTCCACGTTGATCACGTCATTAGATCAGCTGCAGAAGTATCTCATGGCCTGATCTTTAGATAGGCGATACCCCTCTTCTGGGTGGAATCATACAATATTTGTCTTTTTGTGTCTGGCTTATTTCTCTTAGCATAATGTTTTCAAGGTTTATCTGTATTGCAGCATATATCAGAATTTCATTCCTTTTCAATGCTGAATGATATTCCATCGTATGGATGTACCACATTTTATTTATCAGTTCATTTGTTGATGGACTCCAGAGTCATTTCTCCCTTTTGGCAGTTGTGAATAATTTTTCAATGATCCTTCATGGACAGGTATTTTATGGGCCCTGCTTTCATTTATTTGAGGATATACCCACGAGTGGAATTGCTGGATCATATGGTAATTTTATGTTTAACTTTTTGAGGAAGGATTGGGTTTCAATTGGGTTAATTTAAAAGAGCAGAATGCCATCTCACTAGGAATCCAGTTGTGGGGCCAGTGTTTTGTTAACAGACCTGTAAGCGATCCAAGGGCATCTAATAGATCTTAGGCCTTTTACTCTCTTACCTAAAATATTTATTGAGCACAAGCCATGTCCCAGATGCCATTTTGCAATAGAGACCGGAGAGCGAAGCTTATAATCTAGTTTGGGTACAGATGGTTACTTCACAGTACATAAATGCTATCCTAGAAGAGGACGCTAGAATGAGGGAGCCCAAAGGGAAGAGGAGTTTTCAAGTCTTTCCCAGAAGAGTGAAGAGCTTGCTGGCTGAAGAAGGGGTGAAATTTCAGAGAATTGTGGAGAGTGTGTCATGTGCAAGGGTCCGGGGGGATGAAAGCATTGAGACATTTAGAAAATCAGGGTGGGTGAGTGCACTGAAACATAGGATATTAGGGAAGAGTATAGCAAAAGATGGCGATAGAGAAGTAGGCAAAGGGTAGATCAATAAAGTCTTGTTAAGTCATATGGAAGATTTGGGTTTTATTCTGAAGGGAATGCAGAGATAGTGAAGTTTTTGTTCAGGAGTGACTTAATAAAAAGTGTGTTCTGTAAGTCTAGTAGTTATGCAAATCATGGTAGTCTCTCTTAAAAAGGCTGCCTTATGGCAGTGACACTGGAAATGGAGAAAATGGAATGGATTCAGAGGGTATTTAGGGGGTAGAATCAGTAGGACTTCTTGGCTAATGTAGATGGCAAGGAAAAGAATGCAGGATAATGCCTAGATCCCTTGAGCTGGCCAGCCAGATGAACGATCTCATTTACTGAGAGTGAATCCAAGATGGGAAAGGGCTTAGTTTGGGTGTAGGTGAGGAAGAAGGACAAAACAAGATGAAGGAGGGAGGAGTTAATTTTTAAGTTTTGAGTTTAAGGTGCCTCTGGAATAGGCAAATGGAGATGTGAGCTAGATGGAGCTTAGGAGAAAAATGGGAGCTGGAGATCGATATTTGGGAGTTGTCAGCATATGTAATGGAAATGGAAGGCATGAGAATGAGAACACAAGATGAAAATGTCACTTTGGGTCAGGTGCAGCACCGAAGTATGTGAAAGAGATGGAACGGCCACGAGGGATGAGTGGAAAGCTGAAGAGTAGGGACTCCCGGAAGCCTAGAAGAGTTTCAAAAAGCCAGATTCCACACAACACAAATAAATCTACAAATGAACTCATGTCTTAAGGCATTGATATTCAAACTGTGTTGAGACCTTTTGTCAAGGTATAGTTTTAAAATATATTTTAACTGGAAAAATTAAAAATCAATCTCAAATTTATGTTGCTTTCTAACATTTTAAACCATTAAAATCCAGCAAACGTGAGTTCCAGGTAAAGCGTTTTTGTACAGATGCCACAAATAGGCCATGTCTGGTAAACTGAGGAGCATCTTGTTATTTCAAGGTGAGTTGTTAAAGAACTCCATTTCTTACTGTGAATTAGGACTTTCTCAATCCTTTGAGACGGAACCACGAAATACAGAAATCGGGTCTTCTACACAAGCTAAGTTCTGTCTTCCAGAAACCCAGTCTCAAATGTTTGTTGTTTCTGAAAATAACTTCACTCTTCTTACTGACTTATTGATGAAATTAAATGTCACATACCATCCTTTCTGTTAATGTGTTGGTTTTCCGTGTAGCTGTCATTTCTAGAAGGTTGCAGGGCCACAGATAAAAGGAGGTTGACACTTTCCTAGCAGAACTTGGCTTATTTTTCTGTGGCTCACCTGCCTCTCCACAAAGTCAAGTTCTAGGGGCTTAAATGTATTTCCTGTATCTTTTTAAATGTATTATTTTGATACTTGACCCATCACTAGGACCAGGTGATTTTGTGTTGGCATTACTGTGGGAAGTTTAGAGAGTTAACATTTATGTGATCTTAAATGATCTTTACTCTTTTTCGTATTGATTCGTAAATAACTGTATACAAATTATCTCTGGTAGAAATGATCTTGAGCAATGACAACAACAACAAAAATACTCTTTGTATTTGGTTTTAGACTGCTGTATGGTATTTGATTTTTATTTCTCGTTTAAGTTAAAATTAGCTTGAATTCCTTGAGTAGACACAACGTGCACTACTTAGGCAACAAATTAGAACATGTTAAACATTCCAGGAAGAAAAGAGGAGCTACTGGTTTTCAAATTTGGCACCAAATAACCCATAAAATTTGCAAATCACTTGTGAATTGTCAAATAAACTCTTTTAAACCACTTTTGTTCATATTTTTCTATTTAGTGATTAAGCTTGGTCTCATTTAGCAGAGCCTTTATTTTAGAGTATACTGTGTGCACTGAAATCCTGTATTATATGTAAAAATAGAAAATACAGAATTTCATGGGCTCATGGCCATCTCAACAGTTCACAACAAATTTTCACAACAGTGCCATGACTTAAATGTTATTGTTATCCCCATTTTATAGATTTTATAGAGTCTGAGATTCAGCAAGATTAAGTGATCGACCAAGACAGAGGCCGCCAAGAAGACAGGCCCCGTGCCTGCTAATCCTGTGCCCTTCCCACTCCATCATGCCTGAACTGCGAACTGCAGACCTTTTTTAATAAGACAGGTACAAAAGTTTATCAGTTCCCAATATTTAACAACCTGTCACTTAGTGAGAAAATTTGTTCGTTTTCCATTTCACAATGGTATAACATCTTTGAATATTTATCTCCCTGCTCTTTTTTAGAAAAAAAAAAAACTTTATGCTACTCATTCATAGGTGCTTTCCTTTTGCAAACATTCTTAATAGTACGGATAGAAAAGTCACCCTTGATCTTGCAGTTCCATCCCTAGAATTTATGTCCTTTTGGCATATTTATATGCATTTATACTTAATATTTATGTGCTTTATAGAAATATCTAATTGTTTTGGGAGGAGGGAGTACATAAATTCTATTATCAGTGTGTCTTGTTCTATAATTTGCTGTTTTTTTACTTAATCTCTTGGGAAGCTCTGTCCAAGTCAGTACATAGTTTTTAACTCCTTCAGAGTGTTCCATTCTATGGATGTATTACACTTAGTTTAAGCATTTCTGTATTGTTTCTTTCCTTTTTCATGCTACTCTCTTCTGACCTTGAGGCTACTTTGTTAAGCACAGTATTAGGGATATTCAAGATTGATTAGTACCCAGTTGCCAAAGGCCCCCACAAGGCCTTTTATATCCCCAATGAAAATGAACTCTAGATGAATAAATTTCTGTGAAAACTTAAAACTCAAAAAAAAAAATGTTTTAACTGGTCTTGATAAATTCTTTCTAAATAACTACAAGCAACACCTAGCAACGTGCTTTGAACGTAGTAGTCACTCAATAAATGTGTGGAATGACCGACTGGCTTACTGCCGTAGAAAAGAGAGGATGCCTGATGTAAACTGTAACCTCTGCTGAGTGACTTGGGCCACCAAATGTTACACAGTACCACCATCTGCGTCTGCCTGAGGACCAGCAGGGGTGTATGGCAGTTTAAAATGCAAAAGTGCTGTGCTTTGTGGCCCTCAAAGTGGTCAGGAAGGAGACAGGACTAAAAAGGAAAAGACAAATAGGAAGATACTTAAACTGTGGTATTTCCAGACAATGCCTCCCTCTTAGACCAGTAGCCTTTTGCCCTCTTAATGGTGGCTTAGCTTCTGGTAGCATCCCCTGCCAGTTGGCTGTTGATTCAAACATTTTGTGAGCACCTACAATATCACAAGGGACTGAGCTAAGCCCTGAGAATGGAAAGGTGATGATACACAGTCCCTACCCCCAAGAAGCTCATAGTCTGGTGAAGGAGGCAGGCACATTAACTAGTAGGAACAGTAAGACAGTGACACTCTGAACAGAGTCATAGCTTCTGGTGAACAAGGCGGAGGAGGGAGTTAGCCAGTGTCACTGAGGAGGTGGCGTCTGAGTGAAGACGGAAAAGATGAGATGTCCACTTTGACGAAGATTCAGGTGGATGGTGGAAAGCCTAGGGGCAAGGGTACATCACAAAGAGCCACACGCTCAAATTCTGTCTGACACCCTGGCGGACCCATCCGTGGCTTAGCTGGGGTCCAGAGCAGACGAGGTGGGCGGATTCCAGACTGCGACTTTGTCTCGGGTCCTTGGCTGTTCTGACTTTCCCTCAAGGCAGTGGACAGCTGCTGAAACCTTGGAGGGGGGAAGAATCATGACTAGATTTACACCTTGAGAGCAAGTAAATCACTCTGGCCACAGTGTCAAGAATAAATAAAAGACCATGTGAGTGATGGAGGTGTTAACTAACCTCATTGTGGTCATCATTTCATAATAAATACATGTATCAAATCATCACATTGCACACCTTGAACTTACACAATGTTATATGTAATTATATGTCAATAAAGCTGGGGAAATGGATTAAAGAAAGGTTCTGCAAGACCAGATTCAGAATTCGAGAGGACTTTTTTTTTTTTAATTGTAGCAATCCAGGTAAGAGACAAATAAAAACTGGAAATGATGCCAGAAAACGCTGAACTGAATATGAGAGAGACTCCAGAGGTATCTGATGGCAAGATATTTTGAAATTCTAAATTTCTGCTTCTTCTGTGGTATTTATTGCTTCCTTTCCCCTCCTCCCACCCCCAATTCAGGCAACAGCAAAAACCTTCTATTCCCTGGCCCTCAGGATTGGGTTGGTACTGCAGTAATGAGAGTCCGTTCTCTACTTTTGAATTTCTCCACTCCAATGAGATTAAAAGGAAAAAGAGCTCTCTCATGTGACTAGGAAGAGGAATGGAAGGGAAACAAGATAACAAGAGGGTGGCAAGCATCACTAAGAAGGGGCCCTGAGGGCTGTTCCCTCCCTCCAACACACTGGCCTTAGATTAGAAGTTGGGGGACAACTAAATGACCCCCAGACAGGATGGAGGATTGAAGACCCATGCCTCAGTTTCCAGGCTTTGCCTACAGAAGAATTCCCCTGGGCCAGGATGATGGAGCAGCCGCTGAGAAGAAATAATGGTGTGGTGTGGCAGCTAGGAGGGTCCCCAACAATTTTTTTGGTGCCCCAAAGGGCATACATAGGGAAACATCTGAAAATCTTCCCTGGCCCACCCTCAGCAGGTGCAGAAGCAGCTGACAAGCCAGTGAATTGGGATAGAGGGTCATCTCTGGATCTGGGACCAAAGACCAGGTGGACATCACCGTGGATGCTGGTGCAGAAAGCTCTCTGAGTACATGCCAGCCTCAGTAGATCAACACTCAGTAGTGGATCAACACTCAGAACCCAGCCGTCTTCCCAGCCCCCTCCATACTTGGACACTCTGTGGCACTTACTTGTAATCTGAGGAAGGAGGTGGTAGAAGGGAAACCTTCATTGGCTGCTTTTATCTGGAGATGACAAGAACAATGCTTCTGCTGCCAGGCAGAATGTATTTTAGAACAAAATTGAGAACAAATTTCTTTGCACATCCTACTTGTGGCCTGGGAACACAGACCCATTACCAGCAGACACTGCAGGATTTGGCAAGTGTCTGGAGGGCTGCTAGGTTTCCAGATTTGGTGTAAGAAGGATAAGTTCTGTTTTGGACATAGTGAGTTGGAAGTACTTCCCCAGCATGTAGGCTGGAGAAATAAATCTGGAAGTTACCAGAAAACAGGCTGTTGGTGAAGCCATAGGCAAATGAACTCAATAGAGGGTAAAGAGAACAGGCCCGGAGGTCTAGAAAGCCCTGACATTTAGAAGGGTATGCAGAGAAAACAAAGTTAGGGAAGAGCCTATGAAGAATTGTCCAAAGTGACCTAGAGAAGAACTAGCAGGTGACACCGGATAATCAAATTGATAGCTATTTAATTTTATACTGAATGGGATCCAGCCCTAACATAGTTCCCGGTTGTAAACTAAAATTCTTTGTGACATCTCTTCTCCTTATTGACCAGGACATCTGCCTCATCTCCAGACTTGAGGCCATGTTCTGGTTGCCTGAGGATTTTGGGATTCTGACTACCAGGGCCCAATTTAACCTTACTTAGCTCCATAGTGTTCCTGCAAGGTAGATGGAAGTTCATGTGCACAGGGAACACTGCTGCAGGTTATGTCAATGTGCTACTGGGGTCTTGGGGGGGTTTTTGTTGTTGGTTGGGTTTTTTTTTTTCTGCTTTTGGTTTTGTTTTGTTTTTAGCTATATAACCCACTTTTTCAAGAAAAGATCTCCATCACAAATTGTTTTCAGAGATTAAGACTAAATAAATTTGTTTTTTCGGGCCTGTGCTGCTTATTTCTGGGCAATAACAACTACGTAAATCCATCATTCCCTTATCACCCTGGCTTCTAGGAAGCTCAAGACCAAGTTTTAGGCTTAACTGCTATTGTGTTCCTCAGCTAGGAGTTCTTAGAATTCTAGGTTTTTTTCCCTTCCTTTTGGTCCTTATTTTTTTTCCTCTTCTGACTTTTTTAGAAATATATTTGAGAGAGAGAGAGCACAAGCATGGGGAGAGGGAGAAGCAGACTCCCTGTGAGCAGGGATCCTGATGCAGGGCTCGATCCCAGGACCTGAGATCATGACCTGAGCCAAAGGCAAACAACCGACTGAGCAACCCAGGGCACCCCTCCTGTTCCTATTTTTTGGTCAGTAGTTTGGTCTTGTACTGGTCTGATGGTACCTATATTTTTATAATAAGTTACCTCAACTCTTGTGAGTTTGGCAAGGAACAGAATAACTAATTAAAAAACAAAGGATATGTCATCATTTTATAGTTTTTTTAAACCTGTATCTCTAAAGCTGGTCGTTGGTCTATGGTAGTAACTGCTGTTGTCATTTTAGTTATAGAGTTCATTCTGATGAATAATTCAGAGAAGCTTCCCCCACACCACACCCCAGTAGTCAACCCATATATCAACAACAGTAGCAAAAATGAAACATTTGATTGCTTGATGATACAGGGCATTTAAGGAAACAAGGGAACCCTAGTGAAGTGACATCAGCAAGCTTTCCCCTTCTTCATCTCTTAGCTCTGCTTATCTATCATGCCATGTTGGTTAGAAATGTGGCCAGTAATCTTTTAAGTCATTAGTATAAAATTTGCCTTCTCCAAATCCCATGTGAGAGCTGATAACAAGCTTCTTACTCTGCCTGCTGAAGTATCATGGGCAAGAACTCAACAAAAATAAATAATAGGGGCGCCTGGGTGGCTCAGTCGTTAAGCGTCTGCCTTCAGCTCAGGTCATGATCCCAGGGTCCTGGGATCGAGCCCCGCATCGGGCTCCCTGCTCAGCGGTAAGCCTGCTTCTCCCCCTCCCACTCCCCCTGCTTTGTTCCCTCTCTCACTGTCTCTCTCTCTCTCTCTCTCCCTGTAAAATAAATAAAATCTTTAAAAAATAAATAAATGATGTGTTCCCCTGTACTGTACTTGGTTTATGACTTTGGACATGATTTTACTAGCCACATCTTTGGGACTATCACATCTTCTTTAGGAGCCAAGATCAACTTTTGCCATCATCAGCCAGGAAGACACAAGTCTTCCCTTCAAGGTAGAGTGAACTACTGAATTGGACTTCGTTCAGAACAAAAATATCCCCCAAGAGCTCTGCCAGAGATTGCTCCCTGGGCCAGAGGTAGCCTCCCTCAGAGAGTGAAGCACACACCATGTGATCTTCCTTTCCTCACCTGGCTACAAAACTAATCATAGAGCCACACTTAACCAGGTTAGAATGGAGTTACCAATCACCATTGCTTTAATTCTCACAATTTAGATGGCCCTGTGCCACCTGATTTGAAAGTTGGATGAAACTCTCCTTTAAATAAAACTTTCATTGCAGTATTTAATGTGGCCTTCTGTCTTCAGCCCATGCCTGCTAAATACTCACTTGGATTCCAAAAAAATAAAAAATAAAGTCTAAACTCTCCGTGTGATGATTTGTTCATCAAACCAAAATGTCTCAAACCTATAATTCTAGTTTTGATTTCCCAGTTGATTTCATCCTACTTGGAAGAGCAATAGCTACAGGGGAGAAGAACAGGAACTTTTATTAACCACAAAGCATGTATAAGGTCCAGTGTTGGTCCTCACAACAGTCCTAGAGAAAATGGATAAGCTCCCAGAGACTCCAGGAAACCAGTGGTTACCCGACGCCATATAACTAATAAAAGATGGAATCCAGTTTGAAGTCAAATGGGCTTAGCTCCTATTTTTCTCTAAGAGGCATATTTTTCTGGGCCAACCTCAGCCATGAGAGACAGAAATATCATGGAAAAAATAGTTGACTGCTCACTTAAAAGGCTGTAACAAGATTGGAGCCACAGGGCTGTTGCTGGAGACCATGATTCATTCATTCCTTTCTGTTGCCTGGCTTATTATCTGGTCCCAAGACTGCTATAACTTTTGGGATAAAAAAAAAAAGAGCTGAGCCCATGCAATAGTCACACCTCTGATTCCTGAGATGCCTACTTCACACATAATGGGGGAAATACCTGCAAGAAAGTTGCATGTAATCATCGAACCACATTGGGAGTACAATCTCCCACAGTGCCAAGGTAGGCTAATTCACGTGGACTCAGGAACCTCAGGGAGAGGTTTTAGAACACCAGACCCTGGGGTTCTGGAAGCTAAAAGTGTTGGCAGTAATGAAAGTACTTGATACTCCTGTTCCGGAGTACTCCCATTCCTGTCTCTGGAAGGAGTCCCAGATTTGCTGGAATCAGATCACATAAAGATGGGGTCATTAGTGATAACGGTGATGACACACCCCCATTCCTCCCCCTAGAGAACCTTCTCAGCCTTCCCTATACACATTCTCCTGTAAAGAACTCCCTTCCACTTTGGCTTTGCTGGGATCCCCAGATTTCAAAATGAAGATTTTGGGTCTATCCCGTCTCAGGACTGAGAGAGTTTTTGTTGCAGTCTGGGAGCTGGCAGCCTAACTTGAGGGCCAGAACACGGATGGATTCCTTAAAAACATGCCATGTGGAGCAGGTAGGAAAACTCCCGAACTGCTTCTGAGATTCCCCTTAATCTTCAAGCTGTAAAACCAATAGCAATAATGGTGGGACTTTTGTTTTCTCAGAAGAGCCTAGGCTTGCTTTGAGAAAACTGAAAAATTTGTAAATGTGGTAAAGATAACATTTGCAATAAGCTTTTATTTCTTCTTTATTATTTGGTTCAAAGAATTTTAAAATTTCACTCCAATTCTTTTTACTTTATGAAAAACAGTCACCAAGAAACACTTGACCAATATATTCTTTTCGTATAACAAATTCTCTTCTCAAGCTGTTTTTTCTGAGATGAATAGAAATAATTTTATTTATTTTTGGGTTATGGTCACGTTCTTTCCAGTGACATTTTTCCTTTAAATATGCAATTTCCGACCTACCTGACTGTAACGCTTAAAATGTCCTGCATCTAGTACTGTTCCATCTAAAATAAGATTGGCTGTTACTGCTAGAGATGATTTTATAAAACTCCTTCTAAGAATCGTGCATAATAGTATTGACAATAAAAAACAAACATGAATTGATTTTTTAATTAGAATTTTGTTGGGATTATGTTTTAGATTAAGAAAGAAATGTGGTCAATGACTTTATTCCACTTTTATTGCAAACAAGAATGAAAAAGGGAGCAAATATTTCCACACTGGATTCATGAATGAATTCAAGCAAACTTTGTTACTAGTAGTTTTATATTTGGCAAAGGTGTGAGACTGTGCCCATACAGGTGCTGATTTGCTCCTCCTCCAAAAAGACCGGTCATTTTGAGCGGGCAGTGTTGGTCCCAGCAGAAGTATCTGCTCGTGTCTCTTAAGTCCCAGGGACTTCAGGGGTTTTTGTTTTTAAAGATTTTTTTTTTTTTTTAAAGAATTTTGAGAGTGAGTGAGTGAGAGAGAGAGAACTGTTGGGGGAAGGGCAGAGGGAGAGGGAGAAGTAGACTCCCCACTGAGCAGGGAACCCAACTCGAAGCTTGATCCCCAGACTCCAGGATCATTACCTGAGCCGAAGGCAGACGCTTAACCGACTGGGCTACCCAGGTGCCCCACTTCAGGGGTTTTGACAGAAGTTTATGCTAAACACTGTTTTTCCCCCACTAGATTCTAAGTAGAGAAAATATGTCATCCAATGTAAATGATGACTAGATCGTTTCTAATTGACAGTCCATAAGCATAACAATGTGAGCAGCCCCCAGAGCTGTGCAGCTCTTCTTGACATTTCCTTCCGTGAAAAACCCGGTGCACTTGTGTTTGCCATGTACTGTTCTTGGCACTTGTGACCTGCCAAAATCGATAGCATGCCTCAGAGCTCTGTTTTTGGATGGTCCCTTTATCTCCCTAGGCCCCAAGTTCCCCCTCTGCAAATGAGGAAGATGATCTATAACTTGTTCCAACCTCTTCTTCCATCTCTAGAATATCCAATACATTAAGAGAAGGACTGAGTTGGGGCGCCTGGGTGGCTCAGTTGGTTAAGCATCTGCCTTTGGCTCAGGTCAGGATTCCAGGGTCCTGGGATCGAGTCCCGTGTCGGGCTCCCTGCTCAGCATGGGGGAGGGGTGGTCTGCTTCTCCCTCTCCCTCTGCCCCTCCTCTCCACTTGTGCTCTGTCTCTCTCTCTTTCTCTCTCTCTCAAATAAATAAAGTCTTCAAAAAAAAAGAGAAGGACCGGGTTAAGAATCAGTTCCTCTAGCACTCGTGATGAGCACTGGGTGTTGTATGTAAGTAATGAATCACTCAATTCTATTCCAGAAACGAACATTGCACTGTATGTTAACTAAAATTTAAATAAATTTTTAAAGAATTAATGCCCCTAAAGAAACTCTAAAGTTTCTCTCATCTGAGGGCCAAGATGTACCTGACAATCACTGTTGTCTCAAAATTCTGCAAACTTTCTTTAAACATACACCTACCATATGTTCCAGCCATTCTTCTATTGACACGAGAGAAATAAAAACATATCCACACAAAGACTTAACACATGCATCTTTTTTATGCTAATATTATTCACTTTTTTAGTGAAGTACACTTAACACAGTTACATTAGTTTCAGGTGGACAGCACAGTGATTCTACAAGTCTATAGGTTAATGCTTTGCTCACCACAAGTGTCTCTGCCATCTGTCCCCATGCTTTACCGTATCACTGACTCTAGTCCCTGTGCGGTACTGTTTATCTCTGTGACTCAGCCCATAACCCGAAGCCTGTACCTCCCACTTCCCTTCATCCATTTTGCCCATCCCCCACATCCTCCGGTCTGGCAACCATCGGTGTACGGATTTGTTTCTCCTTTTTGTTCGTTTTTGAGATTGCACATTTAAGTGAAATCATATGGTATTTGTCTTTCTCTGTCTTATTTCACTTAGCAGGATACCCTCTAGTTCCATCCATGTTGTTGCAAATGGCAAGATCTCATCCTTTGCTGTGGCTGCGTTCTAGTGTGTGTGTGTGTGTGTGTGTGTGTGTGTGTGTGTGTGTGTGTGTGTGTGTGTGTGTGTGTGTGTGTGTGTGTGTGTGTGTGTGTGTGTGTACACATACATGCCATATCTTTATCCATTCCTCTATCAATGGACACTTGGCTCCCTTCCCTATCTTGGCCACTGGAAATAATGTTGAAATAATCATAGGGCGCATATATCTTTTCAAATTAGTGTTGTTTTAGTCTTTGAATACTTCATAGTGGAATTACTGGATCATGTTCTTCTATTTTTAATTTCTTGAGGAACCTCCATACTGTTTTCCATAGTGGCTACACCAACTTACATTCTCGCCAGCAGTACACAAGTGTTCCTTTTTCTCCTCATCCTTGTCAACACTTACTGTTTCTTGTGTTTTTTTATTTTAGCCATTCTGACAAGTGTGAGGTGATACCTCCTTGTGGTTTTCATTTGCATCTCCCTGATAATTACTGATGTTAGGCGTTTTTGTCATGTGTCTATTAGCCATCTGTATATCTTCTCTAGAAAAAATATCTATTTAGATCCTTTGCCCATTTTTAATTGGATTGTTTAGGGGTTTTTTGATGTTGAGTTGTATAAGTTCTTTATATTTTTTGGATTTTTAATCCTTTATCGGATATGTCATTTGCAAATATCTTCTCCCATTCAGTAGGTTACCTTTTCATGTTGTTGATGGTTTCCTTTGCTGAACTTGCACATGAATATTTACTCACAATAGCCCCAAACTGGAAATAACCTAAATGCCCGTTAACAGATGAGTGAATGAATAAAATATAGTATATCCATACAATCAATGTATTACTATTTAGCAATAAAAAGGAACAAGCTACTGATATATGCAACATGAATGAATCTCATTAGCCTGAATGAAAGAAACCAGACATAAGAGTACATGGTGTATGATTCCATGTATGTAAAATTCTAGAGAATGCAAACTATTGTAGTGACAAAAAACATTTCCCTTGTTGCCTGTGGACTGCAGAAGGGAACAAGGGCTCTTTTGGTGGTGAAGGAAATATTGTGTTTTGACTGTGATGTTAGTTTCATGGGCATATGCAACTACCAACATTCATCAACTTGTACACTTTAAATGGACAGAACTTATATGTAAATCATTTCTCATAGGTACTAGGGGAAATTTTTTGTAAGCTCTTTAGCTTAAAAGAAAATACATAATGGTCAACAGGTAAGTTTTATGGGGCTATGCTATCAAAAAAAGGGTTAATAATCTTTTTTTAAAAGATTTTATTTATTTGAGAGAGAGAGAGAATGAGAGATAGAAAGCACGAGAGGGAAGAGGGTCAGAGGGAGAAGCAGACTCCCCGCTGAGCAGGAAGACTGATGCGGGACTCGATCCCAGGACTCCAGGATCATGACCTGAGCCGAAGGCAGTCGCTTAACCAACTGAGCCACCCAGGCGCCCCAAAAGGGTTAATAATCTTAAAATATCCTGGAAAACCCTTTAATTTCTGGGCAGCAGATATGAATTTGTAGGGAAAATTTTTATCTTCTGGTTTCAGTTAAACCCCAGAGGGCGCCTGGGTGGCTCAGTTGGTTAAGAGACTGCCTTCGGCTCAGATCATGATCCCGGGGTCCCAGAATTGAGTCCCACATCAGGCTCCCTGCTTAGCAGGGAGCCTGCTTCTCCCTCTGGCCCTCCCCCGTCTCATGTACTCTCTCTCTCATTCTCTCTCTCTCAAATAAATCTTAAAAACAAACAAAAAAAAACAGAAAAAGGACTGCCTTGGGGACTAAGCGGGGTCCCGGGCTGGTTGAGGTTTGCTCACTCTTTCTCCAGCTTTCTGTGGGTTCCTGAGAATAGCTGGCTCAGGAAACAAAGGCAAGCAAGGGCTTGGTGGCAGGCAGTCTCCTGTCTTTTTGCATGTCAGGCGTCTGAAAACCAATTTTCCTTCACTCTGCCTGAAGTGGGGAGATTCCACTCTACTTTTTGAAACTAGAAAGCTGTAGGCTTCATTCTTCCTTTATAGGCCACTAGGAGCGACCTATTTTAGTTGGCTCTACATACAGAGTCATGGGATATGAGATTTGTGAAGAACCTCAGAGACTGTCCTGGCCCACTTCCCAAAGGAAGAAGCTTCAGCCCAGAGAAGGTAAGTGACTGGTACAAGCTAACATAGCCAGAGCGGGGCTACCAGCCACTGTCTTCCAAGTTCTCTCAGTTTCATATTTTGCCAGCTCAGGACTCGCTGAGAAAGTGCAGCTCAAGATCTCTGGCTGTCAAAAGCTAGGTCCTAAACCCAAGCATGTAGCTTGCTGCACTGTTTTTAAAAATGAAAGCTGTAAAATAGTTGGGTTGTAGCTCTAAGAAAGGCAGCAGAATGTCACTTCTGACCTAATGTGAGGAAACGTAAGGATCAGACCTCAGCTTGGGAATGAATGAGAGGCATTTATGATTATTGTAGAACTTGGCAGCAGTAACAAAAGGCTGTTCCATGGTGGAAATGACCGTGTTAAATTTCCATTCTTATTTGCATTTATAAAAGTAAAATAAAATTGTTTCTTGGGTAGGAACATTGTGACTGGAAAATACGTCTTGGTCATTATTGCTCCTTTCACTCTTCATATATTTTTCCTTGATGGCTATTTAAATAGCAGATATTTTATAGAGAGAGAACATTCATCACAACAGCAGATTGTTTTTTTGGAAAGTAGTTAAATTTGTTTTAATTTTTTAGATTTTTTTAAACACATACTGTACTATTAGTTTCAGGGGTACAGGTCTGTGATTCATCAGTCTTACACACTTCACAGCGCTCACCATAGCACATACCCTCCCCCATGTCCATCCCCCAGTTACCCCCTCTTCTCACCCCCGCCCCTCCAGCAACCTTTAGTTTGTTTCCTGAGATTAAGAGTCCTTTATGATTTGTCTCCCTCTCTGGTTTCATCCTGTTTCATTTTTTCCTCTACAACAGCAGGTTCTTGAAGTTGAATCGGATTCTTCCAATGAAGCAGCCCCTGCCTGGGAGTCAACTAGACCTTTCTGGAAGCTCCATGAACAGTCCGGCACAGCTCGATACTCCAGTTGGGCAGGCCCAGCCTTCTCCTCTTGCATCGTGCCCGTCAGTGCCTGGGCAGCAGTGGGGTGCGGGGGGCTGAGAGTCCCAGTGCCATCCGGACAGTGCCCTTGATGCTGGCACCGCTTTGGGGGAGACAGAGATGTGTCAGCTGTGTAACTTAGCAGTGGTCTTGGTTTGGATCGCTTGCTGTGCTGGAGACAGGTTTTGTTCTTCACACAGATTCCCCAGAATAGAAATGGCAGAATTTGACAGAATGGCTGGGATGGGAACTTCAGGAAGAAGACCTCAGGTTGTTAGAATCCCCCTGAGCTGAAGAAGCCGCATCAGCATTCCCCGCCTCTGTGAGGGGACTCCCAGATGACCACATGATACACTTCCCAGAGGTGGCGACGGTGGTGAGATCGCCCTTCCCAATGGTATTATTTTCTGTGCCACTTTGTCTTGCCCGGGGGGTCATGCTGTATCGTGACTGCAGCGAAAACCTGGTGTGTTTCAGACATGCTGGGCAGCGTGGACGAGCCACACTGGTGTCCAACACCTCCCATTCCTGAGCACTGTGAGGGCAGAGACTTGGTCTTCTTGCAACCCCCTCAAATTGCAGATACCTGTATGTCCACAAGGACACATCATCAGCATGTAGTAAATCCTGCTAAATGACAAAATGACTTGTTGAGCAAGTGGATAATGAAAGTAACTCACCTTAAATGTGGACTATGCAGATCATTGTACTAATGATGCAAGAAATCACTGAAAACACTGTGGGAGAAGAACGGAAACGTTTTCTAGAAAACTCAGTAATGATCAGAATAGATGTCACTTTTTTCACGTGTATTAGATAACCATGCACAATTGACGTGGGTCCTTGAACGAATATTCTCTGCTTCACCTCCTCTAATCCTTTGATTTGAAATCATTCCTATCATTGAGGTCAAAGGTGTTTGGGGCATCTGAACTGGATAATTAATTTTCTCCTCCATTTTCTCTTTATTAGTTATAAAGGTAGTCTTTTGCTTACCTAAGAATCAGGTGGATAGGACTGTTATTTCAAGTCACTTTTATTTTTTATTTACTATTTTTTAACTTTTAAGCAGTCTCCACACCCAGCATGAAGCCCAGTGCAGGGCTTGAACTCAGGACCCTGAGATCATGACTTGAGCTGAGATTGAGAATCAAATGCTTAACCAGCTGAGCCACCCGGGTGCCCCATTTATTTACTATTCTTTAATTAGCATGCCAGCATGCTCTAGTGTGTCCCCTCCCCTCCCTTCCCCTCCCTTTCCCTTTGTTTTCTTTTTCTCTCTCTCTCTCTCACTCTCTTTTTTGGACAGGGGTAGGGGTAGAGGGAGACAGAGAGAGAGAGTCTCAAGCAGGCTCAACACCCAGCGCAGAGCCCGACATGGGGCTCGATCTCACAACCCTGAGATCATAACCTGAGTCAATACCAAGAGTCAGATGCCTGACCGACTGAGCCACCCAGGTGCCTCTAGTGTCTCTTACCTTTAAAGAAGTTCACCTATAGGAGCACCTGGGTGGCTCAGTCGTTAGGTGTCTGCCTTCGGCTCAGGTCGTGATCTCAGGGTCCTGGGATCGAGCCCCGCATCGGGCTCCCTGCTCCGCAGGAAGCCTGCTTCTCCCTCTCCCACTCCCCCTGCTTGTGTTCCCTCTCTCGCTGTGTCTCTCTCTGTCAAATAAATAAAATCTTTAAAAAAGCAAAAACAAACAAGTTCACCTTTAATCCTCAGAGCTATTTCTTTTTCACCAAAAAACTCTGAAAAAATTGTGTACTCACAAATTAGCTCCACTTCCTAACTTTCTGTTTGCTCTTCAGATGAAGCCCTGCCTGCTCCACCAGAATTGCGCTCTCCAAGCTAACCAGTAACCTCCATGTCACCCATGCTGGGAGCGTTTCTGAGTCCTCATCTGGCTGGCACTCTCCTCACAGGACCAATCCTTCTCTTGTACATGAAAGAAAACCCAGCTCAAACCGTAGTAAACAAAGGAGTAAGTTTCTTGTATTTTTTTTTTTAATAATTTGCTCCTCTCCACTTCTTTCTACTCCCAGCATCAATCAGATATTGGATTAGCTGAATTAATCCTCTAATTATATTTTCTATTGTTCATCTCCTTAGCCGTTTATTTGACTCAGAGTTCCTGGCCTCTATCTTTTAAACCATGCATTGAATTTGTAGTGTCAGCTGTCATGGTTTTTGGGTCTAAGTGTCATTCACTGTTCTCAGAATATTCCTTTTTATTGTGATACATTCTTGTTTTATAGATACAGTATTTCACCTTCTTTTTTCTGATAGAAGTAATTTTTCCCTCCTAGTCTCTTGTCTCTTTTCCAAGAATTACCTTCTTTAGTTTGTTTTTTGGTCTTTCTTCATTGTGTGGAGACTTCATTGTGATTCTAAGCAGTCTGTTCACATCCTACAGTGAAACCCTGGAGGCTCTGGGGTAAGGGAGGGAGGAAGCCTGGCTGGCTGGTGGCTTTGCGGGTATGTTGATTGGGTGGGAGGCCTGCTTTGTCATTTGGTAACTCTCCATCCCTCCCCACATACAAATATCAACGTGGGATGGTCTTTTCTCTGCGGCCATTTAGTTTCTCCAGAGAGGGATCTTTCAGACTCCTCTGGGAGGTGTAGATGACCAGCCAAGGCCCATCTCAGAACCAAGAAGGAGAAAGCAGCCAGGGGCCTCTGGGTTTCGAAGATAGATTGTAACTTAACCCTACAGGGTTCACCATGCCCCCTGCCTTCCTCTTGTACCTGCTTTTAGTGTCCAGATCTTCTCTGGCTTGTTTATTCCAGAGAATAAACCTCTAGTGTCTTGGAATGGGAAAGGAAGGGCCAGGGAGGTGGGGGATCTGTTGTTTCTGTTGGGAGACTTTTCACCACTCTCCTTTGCACCCTTATACCTCATCCCCACCTTGCAGGGAACACAGTACCTCCAAGTGCCAGGCCCCTCAGCCCTTGGCACACTTGTCAGTACTCACTGCAGACTCTTAGGTCAGCTCCCTCCACTGTTAAATCATTACTTCCTGTGTATCCTGCAGTCACTGACATTTTTTGTCCATAATTTTCTTTTGTTTCTTATTCCTTTACTGCCATGTTAGGGATTTAGGAGGATTTGGCAATAAAAGTATGTTTCAAACCACCGTATTTAACTGAAAGGTCTTTGTTGGCATTCTTTATATTTTTGGATATTTTGATTCTTCAGGATTGCATTTCTGCAGAACGTCAGAAAATAGAAATTCTGCATTTTTTCAGTTGCACCAATTCTCTCTACAAAAAGTAAACATGAAGGTAAGGTTTTTTTTCATTGTTAATATAAAATGTTGCCTATTGCATATTCATTTTGACATGTGAATGAAATTATGTTCTATTAATGAAGGAAATAAATATGATCATTGCTGCTTTTTAGATTGTCCAGGAGCAATCTATTCTAATCTCAGATGTTCTTGCTTCTAAATGACTCAAATCTTTGTGGTTCTTTCTGAGAAATTTTGGCAACATATTTCGGGAGAATAATAATAGCTAACATGTACATATGTGCCAGGCACTCTTCTATTTAATCCATGTAACAACCATATGAAGTAGACATTGTCTCCATTTTACAGACTGAATAAACTGAAGCACAGAGAAGTAATCTGTCCAAATTCACACAGCTCTACCAGATGTCTAGACTCCTTGCAGTTAACCACTATGCCATGCTTTGTTGCAACATCTTTTTATTTAATGAACATTTTAAAGCTCTTCCCATCTACTTCCTCAAAGGAAACTCACAGTATTAAAACACCAAGGAGAGTTTCACACATACACAGACACACACAGCAAATTAAAAGGAGCAAAGTACAGTGTAGACCAGAAGTTTGAGATCAGTTTTTTCTTCCATTGGAGCACTAAATTTGCTCTGATTTCCTGGCAACTAATGAAAAAAATTGAAATGTTAGATTATATTGTTCTCATTGTTTTGTAGAGCAAGCATGCAAATTACTTTGCAGAGAAAAGTTTTTGGCAACTGAATTCTAGAAGCAATTTCTAGAATTCTAATAAAAGAACTCTATATTAGCATTTTTAAAAAATCTTTTTTTATGGTTAAATGTAATACTTAGAAAAATACATAAATATAAATGTATAGCTCACTGAATTATTGTAAAGAGAGCCCCGCCTAACCACACCCTTGTCAAGAAACAGAAGCTTCACAGCCCCAAGGAACACAAACATTACCATTATCATCATTTTTATGGCAATCATCACTTTGCTTATTTTTTTTTTAGTTCTATTACCTAAATATCCTAAACACTATGGTTTAGTTTTGCCTGTTTTTTAACTTAATATGACTGGAATCACATATTCTTTTTGGCCTCTGTTGCTCAGCTTTGTCAGTGAGATTCATGCAGACTGGTCTGTAGAGCTGTATTCACTGTTACTGTTCTCCTGCACTTTACCACATTTTAGGAATATACCACAGTTTGTCCATTCATCCATAGATGGACATTTGGGTTATTCTGGTTGTTGGCTATGATGGAGAATGCTGCTCTAAGCATTCTTGTGTAGGTCTCTGGACTGAAGTGTGCATATTTTAGCCGAGTGTCACAGGGTGAGCACAGACCCAACTTTTGTAGATGACGCTTAGCAAGCTTCCAAAATAGTTGTACAACTGGTATACCACTACTAGTAGTTTCTGAAAGTTCTTTTCTGTATTTTTGTGAACACTGGAAACTGTCAGTCTTTCAAATTGTAACCATTCTTGAGGGTGCACTGGTATCTTATTTTGGTGTAGTGTTCTCCTTATTGCTATTGAGGTAGACCACATCAACCATTTGAATCTCTTCTGTGAATTAACTGCCTACTCAGGTCTCATGCCCAGTTTTCTACTGCATTGTCTTCTTTTCCTTGACTTCTCAAGTTTTTAAACGATAGTTTTTATAGGCTTAATTTTTAGCTGTTTCATACTAGTATATAGAAATTCTGTTGATACTAAAATACCGAATGTCATCAAGCACTTCTTACGAAAGCTGTTTTAATTCAATGGATATTTTTGGGTTTTCTACATACATAACTGTAATACCTGCCAAACAATGTCATTTTTTTCTCTTTCCATCCTTCATCTTTTCTTTTTCCTGCCTAACTGCAATGTTAGTACCTCTGATACAGTAGCAAAAGGAAGTTGTGACAGAGGGAATCCTTGTCTTCTTCAGTCTCAAAGGAGGTTCCGTTTTCTTGTAGTGTATGAGACTTCTCTGTTTGCCACTAGAAAAGAGAAATATTGGAGCAATTTTTATGGACTTTTCACTGCATCAGGCTGAAAGTGATGCTTATTACTGCTTCTTCCATTTCATTGGTCAGAACTAGTTATGTAACTCTTCTCACTGCTATGGGTGCTAGCAGATGTAGGGGGAATCAGTGAATTATCTGATTAGTGTGACTCTGATGGGGCATAAGGTGGGATCTACTCAAGGAAGGGTGGGAAGTCCTCCTGAGGAGATGATACCTCAAGTGGGAACCTGAAGGATGATGTATCGTTTCCTAGGACCGCTGTAACAAAGTACTACAGACAGGGGGCTTAACCAAAAGAAATTTATTGTGTCACAATCTTTGGATGCTAGAAGTCCAAAATCAAGGTGTCAGCAGGGTTCCTTCTGAGGACCTTGAGGGATCTGTCCAGGCCTCTCTCCTCGGCTTGTAGATGGGCACCTTTACTGTATGTCTCTGCACATTACCTTCCCTCTATGCATGTTCATATCATCCCATTTATAAAGATACTAGTCATAGTGGATTAGGCCCACTCTAATACTTTACTTTAACTTGACTACTGCTGTAAAGAACATCTCCACATTCTGAGGGTTAGGACTTCAATATAAGAACTTGGAGGAGACAGATAAGTTGATCATACTAAAAAAGAGAGGGAGAACAATTCTAGAAAGAGGACAGTTCGCATAGGTCCTAAGATAAGAGATTATACATATGGCTAGAGCTCAGTAAGCCATGGGCCTGGTAGGAAGGGTCAAACCACGTCCAGCCTTGGAGGCAGACCATAAGAAGATTTGAGATTTCATTCTAAGTGTAATGGAAAGCAACTGGAGGGTTTTGTGCAGGAGAGAGATATGACCTCACCACTTTGTGGGTGGAGAGTAAGTTGGAAAGAGACAAGAGTGGCAATGGAAGGATCATTTAGGAGGCCAGTGCAGTAGTCTAGTCGAGAGATGGTTGTCTGATAGATAAAGGTAGTAAGGGACAGAGAAAGCAATGGAAGGATGCCAGATATAAAGTGGACCTAGGCTTCAAGGAACTTGGAGAATCGGATGTGGAGGGTGAGGGTGAGAAAGGCAGCAAGGAGAACTTGCAGGTTCCTAACTGCAGAACAGGATGAACTGTGGAAGATGGGCAAACCTGGGAAAGGCTAGGCTTAGGTTTAGATGGGTGGGTCCAGGGCACCATTTTGGACATGTTATGTTAGAGATATGCGTGGGGCATCCAAATGAAGAGACCATCAGGCAGTTGAATACATAAAGATCTAGTGTCCTGAGAAGAGGTATATAGGCCAGAAAAAATCCTAATTGGGAATCATCATAACAGATGTCATTTAAAGCCATGGAAAAGAGTGAGACTAACTAAGAAAAGAGTCATGAAGACTAGAAATAGGTATTTATTTCTACACCTCACCCATCCATGAAAGCTGAAGTATAAAGTCATCATGCTTGTAGCTAATGCAGTGAATGTATTGCTGGAGTTGGTGAGGTAATATGTCGAGGTGTTGCCTTCTGATGATTCAACATAATGTAATACCAAAGCTTAGGTAACATCAGAGAAATTCATAGTTGACATTAGAAAACCTTTTAGAGCAAGTGCTGGGTCACAGTAAACTTATGGTTGCACTTTATGATGGTCCTCGGAAGTGCTGACAGAAGAGGCAATAGAGTTAACATTGTTTCAAAAATTGTGGAATTGACTGTATACTTGCCCAGGAAGGCCACCCTATTTCTGAAAAGAGGTAGGTCACAAAGTGGCCTACCGGGAAGACCAAATAATTTTTTTTTTTTAAGATTTTATTTGAGAGAGAGAGAGAACAAGCAGGGGGAGGAAGAGGGAGAAGCAGACTCCCTGCTGAGCAGGGATTCCCTATGTAGGGCTCGATCCCAGGACCCTGGGATCTTGACCTGAGCTGAAGGCAGACGCTTAACCGACTGAGCCACCTAGGCGCCCCAAGACCAAATAATTTTAAGTAGATCTGAATTCCTAGGAAACTTGTACGTTTACTCAAATATCCCACAGGTTTTGGTCTTTCTTTAAGCATGAAAAAGATTATTTTGGCCTACAACATGTCTGGGATATTGATGCCAACTGGACTACTTACACCATAGAACCATAGTATGGCTTTTTCATAATGTAATTTTGAGTAAGATTATGTCACGATATGCCCATGATGGCTACAGGCGTTAAGTTTCTGCCTGTCTTTTCTCCCAAGTCACTTAATGATGTTAATTTATTCCTCTAGCTTAAGTGTATATCCACACACTGTACCACACGCACAAAATTAAAAATTCAGAGTAGGGTTTATATTATTCTAAATCTTTCATAAGAAGTTTTAGGAGTAACTATATGAGTGATTCCTGCCAGACTTCACTCTTTACATTAAAAAAGGATTACGAACAACATAAGGTTTCTTGTAGTTTGCCAGTCTTTCATCATCATTGATGACATATACAAAGCGTCTGTTGATGGGAGGTATTGAGCACCCTTGGGGATAACTAATTGTTCGTGGTAGTAAACTATTCCAACAGAAATTGGCCAGTGGGTTTAATTGCTCTTAAGGCTTTTCTTCAAAATCCATATTCATAGACTTGCAATGACTTGATTAAAGCAATATTAATTAATTAGATTAAAGCAATTTTTAATATTATTTCAATATAAAGGGCCTCCAGATAAGGTCGATATAGCAAGACATTTACTGAGGGTTGAAAGAACTTGAACTGGCCAGTCACTGGGAATGTTGTAGCTCCAGAAGCATCTGAATAGAAAGAAGTTGCTGAAGGGGTACCTGGGTGGCTCAGTCAGTCGAGCGTCCAACTCGATTTCAGCTCAGGTTGTGATCTAGGGGTCCTGGGACAGAGCCCTGTGCTCAGGGGGGACGTCAGCGTGCAGATTCTTTCTCCCTCTGCTCCTCCCCCAACTTGTGTGTGCTCTAATTAATCTTTAAAAAATAAAAAAGGTTGCTGAGGCTGAGTAAGAGTCCCAGCTTCTGCAGCTTGGAGACATCACTGTGAGACAGGTAACTGTGTAGGCATATATTGTGTGGGGATAAAGATGTTCCTGACTCCCCCTGCAGAAACTGTGGTGTGGGGACCAAGTTTCCTCCATCTACACCACCTGTTAGCCCTGTGACTAACCATAATTACCGTCTGTAACTGACTTTATTTGAATTTACATCTTGATGTCTTTCATACTTTATTTTTATACTTCTTGAAAATTTTTATTGAGTTTCTCTAGCACATCTCAACACAGGAGACTCGGGTCTAGTTATAGCCTAGAATGAGCTCTTTTCAAGACAGTCTAAAATTAAAAGCTGAGCACTTGGACCTTACAGGGTTGAGAGTGAAGTTGAAGTTGCTGTGGGAAATGATGGAGGGGTTAAACCGAAGCTGCAAATGTAGTAGCAGTCACTGTGGACAATTTAATACCTAAACCCTTTTATTTCTCGCTCTGCCTCAAATGATGAGTAACATTTTTTAAATTTTTTATTATGTTCATCACTGTACATTACATCATTAGTTTTTGATGTGATGAGTAACATTTATAGAATCATGAAGAATAGATCAGATTTTGTAACTCCTCTTACATCTTAACTTTCTTATTCCCCTACTTCCAGTGTTCTAAGGATGTTGACACACCAGAGGGGTCATGCTTGCCCATGTGCTTTCCAAATTAACATTCAATGGATGGAATTTAGATGGTGTCAACAGAAAAGCATTTTAGGCAGACACGTGTGCAGGTGGAAAGGCACGAGATGAGCATGTGAAATGGAGATGCTACAGCTAAGGGCTCAGAAAGGAGACCGGAGTCTGCTCACGGAAACCCTTGTACATTGGTGCATGTTTACCCTAGCCAGTATGGAGGCAGGGAATCTAGGACCATACTGACTGCACTGCAAGCCTGGCCATTGGAATTAATGACAGGGACGAATATGAGATCGGAAAGATGCTTGATGGCCTGACTCTATGGAGTCATTCCCAGCAACAGCCGAGAGTGGACAGAGGGAGGCACGAGGGAGGAAGGGAGGCACGAAGTAGGAGGCGGCTGTGAGTAGAGGACAGACCCAGGATGAACTCAGGGAGAGTGAATGGGTCATCAGCCTGTTAGACGTTAAGCAGTTGACTGCCAACTTCAGAGAACTAGGAGAGCGCACAACTGGTAAGCAAGAGGATCTTGTGAATGGGCAAGATTATTGGTGGAGAGATCTGGAGAAAATGCCAACAGCAAGGAACAAAGTTTTTGATGAGCAACAAAGTTGTAGGGTCTCTCTGAAAAGGGTATGAATGTAGTAACTTGGCAGAGAGGCAGAGTGCTTGGGAAATAAGATCAAACTTCACTGTCAGAATGTGATGGACTGTTGGTATTTTTGCACCGAAGAATTCTAAACCTCTCCCAAACAGCTTCCTGTAGCAAAGAACTCATGAGGTTTTCATCCAGCTTATGGAATTCAGCAAGGTCAGGATGAATGACAGTTGTAAAGGACTGAGGAATTCTATCAGGCCTAGATTTCCAAGAGATTTTTTTTTTTTTTACCTTAGTAAAGATGGCTAGTCCAACAGAGAGGTTACCCAGGGAGGCTATCCTAAGCCAGCCACACCCTGACTTCATAAGGGTGAACTAGGTACTAGGATTCTTCTGAAGTACTGTGTTGAGAGTTGTATTAATGTATCTAAGTTTAATTCAGAGATGATATTCTGCCAGTTTGGCTAGATCTCCTCTTATTAAATCCATTCTCTACATTATCGTAGAAAAACCATCCAGTAAATCAAAGCCTTCTGGCTAGTTTCAGATTTATTTGCAGAGGGAATACATAGAATTAATTTCTCCCTTGGGAGAAATTTCTCACTTCTTACTACAGAATCCTGAAATTGGCAAAGTACCAAAGCCCACTGTGTTCAGCCCATCGTTTTATAAATGATGGCTTGGGGAAGGCAGAAATAAATTATTTAATACCAGGCTGTGAACTTTCTCACATAGGAACTAGATAGCCCCAGTAATAAAAAATCAGAAACAAGAATTCTGTTATCTAAGGGAGCAAAAGTGATTTGAACTGCCCAGGGAGAGATGGAACTGGAGCCCTTACCTGGGGACTGAGCAGCACCAGGGACCCGCCCTTAAACGTGTGCCTCTTGTATGATGGGGGCTGTATCAAGTCAGCATCAGATAAGGGGAGCTGCTGGGTTCCGGTTAAGCTGGTCCTATGTTTAAGTGTAAAGCCAATAATCTCAAATTTAAATAGTCACAGATGATGGCTTGCTAAAATGAAAGGCATTTAAAGATCTTCCAAATTCTGGAAGTCAACATCGCCAAACTATGTGGATAGCTACACAAACAACATGAGTAAGGCTTTTATTAGCATAAATTCGGCAACTGTTAAAATACTTCATTATAAATAGTAGTCAGGAAGAGGCAGAAGTACAAGGGTAGAGAGTCTCCAAAGCCTGTTCATAATGTCACAGCAAATTCACAACTTGCTGTGCTCCTTCTATTTGAAATGAAGTGACAATATCTACCAGTGCTATTTTAAACAAACAAAATGAAGTTAACTCAATAAATACCTTTTATTAAAGAAAAAAAGGAATATTGTTAAGCACCAAAACTGTATGTTGTTACACTGCATGTACAAGAAGAGAAAGTGATTGCAATACTTGCTGTACAAGTACTTAACTCTGAAGTCATGAGTGTAAAAAACATGAAAATACAAAGCAATACAATAATTACAACGCAGAAAAGTTGCACTAAGGAGCAAAAGGCAACAGTCAAAACAATTATTGGAGATTTCAGAGTATTGCTATAAATGCCTGCTTAGTTTTTTCTTTGTACTTTTAATACTTTAGAATATTAATGGAGCATATTTAAGTATTGTAAATTTGCAAAGAGTTGGCATTTACAATACACTGTGCACACTTCCATTTAATGTACGGTGTTAAAGCCTCTTTAAAAGCCAAGCACAATGTGCTAGTGTTTTGCTTCTACCATTATAATATTGCACAAAGCTAGTAAATGGTGAATTGGTTTGCCATTGTAATTTTCACTTAACCAGAAAGGCTAAAAAACATGTCAGTTTCAGTAGCCCTAATGGGCTTTAATCATGCAAAATGATCTGTAGCCTTCCATTTTTCACAAACTATATATTATGGTTTCACACTTGGCAAGACATACAGTACGAGAAACTCAACGAGACAGTGGGGATTCTGTCCAAGTTAAAGAAGTCAGAAGTCACTGTCTGGGTGGTATTGTCTATCCCTCTTGGTTCACAATTGAAGGGAAAATGCCATCTTGTGACCATGAAGACTTCTTAAAACCAATATAATTAGTACTGGGAAAAGCTAGAATAACTTGTTACACTCTTGGATAGTTAACCATAGAACATGCAAGTTTAAGAAAAAAAACCCAAAACTTCCCTTGTTAAAATTCACCTCTATAACCAACACCCATACCTTTGTGTATACATCTAAAAATGACTTTCCACGGTCTTTCCTCTCCACCCTTAACTCCCCCAAATTGAGCCACCCTTAGTTATACCTGACTTTTAAAAAAACCAACAAAAAACTTTCCCTTAACTCTCAAAACAAATGACTGCTTTGAGATTCAATGTGAAATAGCATTGATGAAATATTTATTATATGTCAACCTCTGAGGTATCTTCTGTACATGCACCTTAACAGTGGCATAATAAAAGTGGGGAAGGGGAAAAACATTTATGAATTTGAATTCAATCAAACCCCTCAAATACCAAGCTGTACATTTATATTTGTGGGTAAAACAATGTTTTAGAGTGACCGTATCTTCCAAATAACCCAATGGGCAAACATGTCACACACGCGCGCACACACACAGGACCCCGATTCCCTCTCACCCTTAAAAAAAAAAACTCCTCTGTTTACATACATGATAGTTTAGGCAGCAATATGAACTCATTTTGTAGGAAAAACTTTTAAATTAGACTATAGGATGAAAAATACCATTGCTTCAACTTACAAAGCAATTAGGCAGAGATCCCTCTTTATGTGCTTAAAATAAAGAGCACTTTGCAGCAAAGTTCAGAAGTAACTACTGAATTGTTCAGGAGCACTAAATAAATGCAATATGCTCCAACAGTAAGGTGCTTCTACTCTCTTACCACTTCCATCTGGAATATATCTTGCTGGTCAATCCTCTAACACTAAGCATAGCTCTTCTTGTATGCTAAGCTATAAATGTGAAATAAAATCTGTTTAAAATGCACATTTAACTTTATATTATCATTTAAATTCAGTGCAAGAATTAGGTAAAACTTGTTAAGGTTTCTGCTCTCATTATCAAATGGTTAATGCATCTGCCACGGTTTTTAAATGTTTTACAGCTGTTCAAAACGATTTCTTACAAATAACCTGGTAATAATGTATATGAAATCTGAACTCCCTGATAAGGCCTTTAAAGGACCCCTTACTATAGTACTTTACAGGTTGGTATCTGATACGATGTGCATACTAAAATAAATTATAAAGGTTAAAAAAAAACAACCAAAACCCCAAAACTTTGTATTTAGTGGAAGAAAAAAACTTTCCTTATGCTAAGACTAAACTGACTTAGGCATTGACTTAAATTTATACACAAACTCAATGAATGCAATTAAAAAATGGAATCTTAAGGAATGTGTAAAATTAAATTGTGTTAATTGTACACTGGTCCCATTCCAAACAGAGGATGCTGCCTGTTCATTTTTGTTCCACTGATAGGTTTAATTCTTAGTGCCTGCTATGGCCTAAGTACGCCTCAGAATTTAACACATTTTATGGCAAAGTGGCCATGCCATATGTTACCAAAAATTGCTACACAGTTCAGCTTTTAGAAACGAGGATTTTTGCCCCCTCATTTTACACAGTAAATCAAAGTGCAGAAAATTCCCTACGGTTTCATGTAATGAGGAAAACCCCACTTTCCCACTGTGGAAAATACGATATACCTGGTCAACATTTACGGCTGAATCTAAATTTGTTTAAAAATACACATTAAGAGATCTTTCAGTTCCTCAATGAACAACTAGGGAATGATTGTTTTTATGCTGCTCACAAACTCAAAACCTATAAAACATGTATCAAGTAAGCAAGACAATTGCTCATCTTTTAAAAATCCTCTTTAGCCAGGAATTTCACCACACTGCCCCACCATAGTACCACCCAGATTTGAGATTAGGAATACCTTTTCTATATGTACCACATTGGTTATATACACAGCATTTTGACTGTAAGTGGGAGAACTGTTTAAAAATGGCATTCAAGTGAGCAGTAATCTTAACCTTAAAATATCCTCAAGTTATCTCTTTCCCTATTTAAAATTTATTAGTCGAGACTAGATTGGTAAATGAACTTCTAAAGTGATTCAGCACAAACAAGGAGTTGTTTGTGTATTCTTATGACAGAAATGACACATTGAGATGTAACTCTCAAATATTTTAAGCCATATAAATAGTATGGGCAAGTGTGGAACTTGAAATATGTGATCATCTGTAACTACCATCCTAATTAAATATATTAGAATTTAATAAGAGCAAAGACACTTTTTTTTTTTTAAGGGCGGTGGGGGGGGGGAGGAAGGGGGAATAACCATGCTTACAGAATTGTTGGGTTCCAAACTGCATTAAAATTAACATGAGGAGGGCACCTGGGTGGCTCAGTTGGTTAAGCGACTGCCTTCGCGGCTCAGGTCATGATCCTGGAGTCCCGGGATTGAGTCCCACATTGGGCTCCCTGCTCAGCGGGGAGCCTGCTTCTTCTGATCCCATGCTCTTTCTCTCTCAAATAAAATCTTAAACATAAGGAAAAAAATTAACTTGAGGATTCAACCAGTAATCTCATCCTGGACAAGTGGACTGTACTTATTTGAAATTTTAACACTGTGAGAACTCCAAAGGTGGATGATCTGCAGTAACTTGTAATTCTGTGCAAGTAGGAATCTGAATCTTAAGGATGGAAAATAGGTGTGGTGGAGAAAGTTTATTTAGCAGAGAATAAGTACAGCTGGTTGTAAACAAGGGTTTGCTTTAACCTACTCATCAAGTGAGATAATCTTCATGAAGTGCCACAGTGGGATGTACTCAGAGTTGTGGATGCACCCCCAAAAGGATTCACAGGGGTCTGTACCCCCTCCAGAGTACTACAGACTTACTAGAACATGGTTCTGGAAGACAAATCACAGTACCCATTTCTAAGTGAGCCTGTTTTTTAATGGAATCCCAGCTGTAACACTAAATAGGGAGCAAATTCCTGACATATAAAAGTTCTAGTGCTTTTGCTGTTAATTTAATGTTAAGTTCTCCTGTATTTTTCTAAATATCAATGAATGAAACACCAAACTTATTCATAAGCATCCAAAGGCTTAAAACTGATACATGATTTTTTTTAAGGTTTGCAAATTTGCTTAAACTTTTTTGCCAAATTATATTAATCAAACCAATCATTATTTTGGTTGAAAAGCACGCTTCAATGCTTTACTGAAGCAAACGGGGAAAATTCCACACCCACCTCCCCCACTGTGCGATAAAGATTAAGTCTCTATACTAGATATATATTTTAACCTTCCAAGGTAAGATATAGAAATAATACAAGAAAACTAACGTATTGTGTAAAAACTGTGCAAAAGCTCCTACTCTCATCAATAAACAGAAAATTTTCTCCATAATCATTTTAAAGGAAATACATCTTAAAGTGACCAAAGGTGTAAGCATGTTTTCTCTCTTCTGAAAAACCAATTCATATGCATTGGAGGACTTTTACTCTGGGACTGCTTTCTGGGTCTAGGCCAGAGAAATGCCTCGGAAGAAATAAAGTTCTTTTTGGTACATCAGTCCTTACTTAACTCCCTTCATATAAAGGCCAACATCTCTCTGATGCAGAATTACACTCTACAGAATACTACAGACCGAGTCTGCCATATATACCTTCATTCAAGCCCACAACACTCCTGCTGAGAATTCATAATGGCTCCATTCATATAAATGTGCCCTTCGGGGTGCCATTATGGCAAACTCAGCACCTGGAACTACATACGTATGTTTTAAAAGGTCTCCTAACAGTAATAAAGGCGCTCTCCCCAAATTCCACTCAAAACATGTGAAGATAGTGAAATGCTATCCAAGGAGGCTTTTCTGCCTGTCTACTTTCTGCATACTTGTAGAGCACACTTCACTGTGGAGCATAAAAAGAAAAACTTAAATGGTGCATGTTAAACAGACTTAAGATCTGCATCCCTATTATTGAATCCTCATTTTTGATTCTCAATAGGAAAGTCATGTTGAATTACACTAATCAAGCAATCGTTCAAACAAAAGGACTAAAAATAATCTGAAATATTATCAAGTTACAAAGTATTGCTTTTCATAAACAAAGCTGCACATGAAATTCAAACTATTATAAATTCACAATTATGAAGAGCTATTTAAAAGCATGGAAATTTTTACTTCAAAACCTTACAAAGTGTGAGAGTATGTGGTCTTTTAAAAATATGCCATGTTAAATGTATCATGTTGTGGTAAACACATTAAGTGTATCTCCATGGTTATATATCTTTTCAGATGTTGAACATCTTTATGAAAATTCCTTTGGAGATGAGTAATGTGGAAATTTTCAGTGCATTTCCATCTGATTCTTTCCAATTCCTGTCCTATAGCTATCATGATAAACTTCTTTTTCAGAGTGTCCCGACTATTTATACGAGCTGATACAGAAGAAGCTCTGTGTTTTCAAGCAGAGGACTATTCAGTGCACTTAAAGATGGATTTCAAAGCAGTCCCGATACAGCTCACAGTAGGTCTCTGTCAACCCAGTGTTCTTCAAACTCAGAGCAACCCCCTAGCTTGACTGGCCACTACGAAGATGTACGTGGGTGGACAGGAAGGGAAGGTGCTTAAAAAACCAGGCATCTCTGGAAGGCCTTTTCTTCATTGCATCAGGAACACTGCACATCTAAAACTCATGTTAACCACCAATATTGGAATGACTGGAAAAGCGTTAACTTGCCAATTGTGCTTCCATTTTTTCATAGCACTGAGCCAACACACTTTGCATCTAATGGAATCCAGTTGGGAAATCACACATTTAAAATTTTGTTTTCCAAAAAAATCTTTGATCTTCAACTGTAGGTGTTTTTTTCTTTCTGTTGAGTCACCTGTTTACAAACAAAAATATACAGTGTATTAAAAAATATTTACTTACTAAAGACTGTGGTCTTTTAAAAATATGCCATGTTAAATGTATCATGTTGTTGTAAACACATATATGTTCCCACACAACTTTTGCAGTATCTGGCACTGATATTTCTTATAAATGGCCATTTGTAAAGACAGTATATAAGAGACATGTTTTAAAAAAAATGCGTTGGGCGCCTGGGTGGCTCAGTTGGTTAAGCGACTGCCTTAGGCTCAGGTCATGATCCTGGAGTCCTGGGATCGAGTCCCGCATCGGGCTCCCGGCTCAGCAGGGAGTCTGCCTCTCCCTCTGACCCTCCCCCCTCTCATGTACACTCTCTCTCTCTCTCTCTCATTCTCACTCTCTCAAAATAAATAATAAATCTTAAAAAATTTTAAAAAAATAAAAAAATGCGTTTGTATTCTTAAAGCAATAAAAATGGAAACAAAATAATTAGAATACAACTTTGAACACTTAGAAGGTTGTATGTTAGATTCACTTTTATTCAATTTTGTCAGAACTACACAATAAAAAGGACCAAATACAACCTAAAATGCCAGCCTCATAAACTGCCAGTCTAATGATATTTTAAAAATTCACGAGAAAGTGAGTTTTTTGTTATACTGACATGTAGAGGACAGGATTAGTACCGGTCTTCAGAGAGATGTTTTAGCTAAGTTCCAGAATAGTTGTATTCGACATCTATTGCTTACACACTGCACAGGAGCACTTATATGAAAAACCCACTTGGCAGATAAAAAGGAACATGTACATAAATCAAGTCCTAACTTATTTTTATAGTTCTGCATTACCTAATACCGTAGCTACGTGTGGCTTTGGAGAACCTGCAATGTGGCCAATGTGATTGAGAAAGTGAATTTTTAATTTGATTTAAATTAAAATCTGAAGCAGTATAAAATCTTTCTCCATTAAATGCAATTTTATTGTTTTGCTAGGACATTTCAACTTTAACCACTGAATACTTAGCATCCAAATTGAGATGTGCTATTAAGTATAAAATACAAACTGGACTGACTCAGTAAAAAAAAAAAATAAACTACATTGTGAATTTTTTATATTGATAGGATGGTTAATATACTATTTTGGATACATCATATAAAATAAAGTTAAATCAATTTTGTATGTTCCTTTCTACCTTTTCAGTGTGACTGTGAGAACTGTTTTAATTACGTCTGTGGATCATACTGTATTTCTTTCAGACAGTGTCATCATAGTTACTTCTTAAAGGAGGAACCCACAGAAAAGAAATTAGAAACTAAATATAAAGTCTATATAATTATATGTATTTACTTATGTTTAGAAATTTCCTTCCAGGACACTATTACCTATGGCTGTTTCTGAAAAGAGTTTTATTATTATTTTGAAAGATTTTATTTATTTGAGACAGAGAGAGAACCCAAGTGGTGGGGGGGGCAGCAGAGGGAGAGGGAGAAGCAGACTCCCCGCTGAGCAGGGAGCCAGATGTGGGGCTTGATCCCAGGACCCAAGATCATGACCTAAGCTGAAGGCAGAGGCTTCACTGGCTGAGCCACCTGGGTGCCCCACTGAGAAGAGTTTTAAAGGAAGACAAGGCAGAACAGGAGATACTCACTTTTTATTTCATGAAGTTTTGAGAAATTATTTTTTTCTGAAGAGCTAATTAATGATTTAAAACCCTCAAGAAACAGATTTGTAATAGGAAATAAAATTATAGACCTGTTAGCCATCTGTAGAGAAGCATCTAAAAGTTCAGTCTTAAAAACAATTTCCCAAGACCACATACAAGGCAGTAAGAATAGCTCCTTTATCAATGCCTGCTCAAATTGGTGGGGATTACAACTAGTCTATGGTTTGCTTCTGGTACAGGATACATTATTCTTTTATAAGTAACTTTGCAGATATCTGAGCTCATGTGTTTTCTGGGAGTATTTCACTTTTCTCTCAACATTAAAACATATGCCAGCCATAAGTAATAATCAGCCAAAAAAATTTTTTTAGGCAATTTTCAAAATGGTATTCACTGTGGACATATTCTTAACATAGCTCTAAGGGTAAATTAGCAGCCAAAAGCTAAAAATAACCACCCAAGCACTTGAACATACGAACTGCTGCTGCCATGTCTACATGTTGGGCAGGATCTGGTGGGATGGGTGAAAACAAACGGAGATGATGGGCTGGTCTGAGCAAGTGCTGGTGGGCCATGTACCTAACTGGGCTACTGCAGGCAGCTGTAACCAAAAGACGGAAACACTCATTTATTGAAGGCCCAACTGTGGGGTTAACTAATCAGTGCCTAAGATGGTAGTTTTAGGCATAGGCTTAGCAGCTCACCGAGAAGCTCCAAGCAAGAGACAAGGGGATAGGTAACAAGCACTGTGAAGTGGCAGACAGTGTGGAAGATTCCCAGGCAGATATGCTGAATCCCTAGACATAGTCGCATACTGAGTAGACACAATAATATATTCGTATCTTCTACAAAGCATAGTGTACAAAGGTATAAGCACAAATGGTTTGAAATTAATTTGGGATCCAAAAACACTGGGGTCCTACAAAGTGGTAATTAGGGCCTCTATAAATAGAGGAAAAAGGGATACCAACAGCCCAGTGCCCAAGGCAGGACAGTGGTGCTACTGAACGCTAGCTGGAGCGCACTAAAAAAGGTAATATATAACCACTTATCGGGGGGAACGCGATTTTTCACCCCCCGCTTTTTGTTAAAGCTACTGATTAGTGCAGATGCTGATGCAGAGAGGTAGGGATGAGAGCACTGTAGAAGAACATCTACATTTTCCTGATGGATCCATGCCCAAAAGGAGCAGGTAAAACTGCTTTTAGTAGTATTTTATTTGATATATCCCAAACAGTATCTTTCAACATGTTAGTAATATAAAAAAATTAATGACACAGTTTACCTTTTTTTGTATTATGTCTTCAAAATCTAGATGTATGCCTGCATATACATCAGATCTACTCAGTCAGAATCCATGGAAGTGAAAGCCAAGAATCTGCATTTTTAATAAGCTCTCCAGGTAATTCTATGATCAGGCATGTTTAAGAATCACTTTGCTAACAAGTAAGTTTATTATTTTTACCTACTTCCTTCCCAGGGCTATCAGTCTCCCTCCCGCCCCCCCAACTTTTGGTGAATGTTGTAAAGCCCATAGAAACAGTCCATCAAGAGAGTATAAGATACTTACTAGAATATATGTGCATATTTGCATTACAGTTTGCACAAGTTGTAACATTTCAGTTAGGACTACTATCAATTCTATATATACTATTTATAGCATATGCTATCTTTAATGACTGTATTTAGCATAATTTGTGCCATAGAACTATATAATTAGCTTATTACTAAAATGTGGTAAAGTAAAAACCTCTATTACTTTAGGAGAACCCCAAATGTGTTACCAGTACCCACAGGTGTACTCAGAAAGATATGCATACACTTACTACATATTTATATTAGCTGCAATTTTATCTGTATCATGCAGTGACTATGATAAGCCTTAAAATGATAAA
This sequence comes from Zalophus californianus, assembly GCF_009762305.2. Lineage (NCBI taxonomy): Eukaryota > Metazoa > Chordata > Mammalia > Carnivora > Otariidae > Zalophus > Zalophus californianus. The sequence goes on along the minus strand of NC_045599.1, from coordinate 59,916,471 downwards.
CCTACATTTTATAAGCTTAGAAAGCTGAATAATCAGACAATGCAATCATTTTTCTAAACTGATCTCAGAAAATTCCTTTGTAGGCAGCTAAGAAGACACCAAAATTCAATACACATTAAGTTTGTACCTGAAATACTTTAGTCAGAAAAAGCCTTTTCTGTATTTATTTTTAAAGATGTTACGTGTCAGAGAGAGAGCACAAAAGCAGGGGGAGCAGCAGCGGGAGAGGGAGAAGCAGGCTCCCTGCCGAGCAGGGAGCCCAAGCGGGACTTGATCCCAGGACCCCGGGATCATGACCAGAGCCGAAGGCAGACGCGTAACCCAGCCACCCAGACGTCCCGCCTTTTCTGTTTTTAAAAACAAGAAATACGACTGTCACTTTACTGAGATAAGACTACCTCTTTATTTGGGCTACAGCTATATTGTAGAAATTTTTCATGAGCAGGATATAAACACAGCATTTACAGTATTTTTGAAAAGTGCTTTACTGTTAAGTTTCTAGAAACTACACAAAACCTGAAGTTCATAAATCTGTGGTCCATGCTATAACTGAGCTGTATAATAAATAATAAATCTCATCAATAAAATCTAACAGACCTCCTCATCCAATAGAAAAGCTGTATTACTGATGCTACGAAAGAAAATAGGACCATTTACTTGTTAGTTTTCCCAGTCTGTGCAAGGCAAAGCTTCCTCTTCATCCTCTGACTCAGGGGACGCTTCTTTGATTCTTCTAAGAGCTTCATGGATGCTTCGTGTTAGAGGGTCTGTGTCAGGCAGAAGTGTGAAGGATTCTCTCAGAACTTCCTTCTGTACCTTCTTCAATTTTACCCCTTTCCTGATTTGTGCCAAGATATTATTACTATCATCTTCATCAGGAAAAGGAGGTAGAGTTCGCTGTTCAACCTTTTTCAGATGAAAACTACCACGCTTCAAGGAAGCTAGCACCTCATCCATGGGTGAGCTCACTTTACAAATGAAAGAGAACAACGACAGTTAGGATCATGATTAAGAGTCCAACTGGCAACCTCTAGACTTTAGGACTGTGTTAGCCAAGGACATGGAAAACAATATGGACCATGAAGTTTGGACTGAAGGTTTCCCAGGAACACATGGGATCCCAATTATGCTTGGACAAAGAAACAAACAAAGCCACAACACCCAGACTCCAAGTCCAAGTTATTATTTCTATCATTTCCCATGTGAGAGAAGCAAGCAGATTGGGAGCTAGAAGGTGCTCTTTGGGAATATAATGGGTGAGACTCCCAAAGGATTTCCATAATGCACCAGCTCAATCTAAATTCAGACAGCAATTGAGTTACAAATGTAATTTTAAAGAACTAAGTTTTGATTCACTATGGTGATTTTTTATTTTTCTTTTAAAGAGGTTTTTTTTTTTTATCATTAAGTAAACTCTATGCCCAATGGGGGCTCAAACTCCTGCCCCTGAGGATCAAGAGTTGCATGTTCTAATGACTGAGCCAGCCAGGTGCCCTGACTACAGTGACTGTTCTGTTTTTTTCCATTTAGTTGTTCTACATATAAAATTCTACTCCAGTTATGGTAAGAAATATTTTACAGTATGGTCTCTCAGATTAAAATTTAACATGCACATTGTTTTATATAATATTCTACCAATGAAATCTACAGACCAGGATTATTCTGTTCTTTCCAAGAACAGCTTTATTAAGGCTTATCTGACATGCAGTAAATTGTATATGTTACTCCCCATTCTTCCTTTATTTTTTATTTTAAGATTTTATTTATTTACCTGACAGAGAGAGAGAGAGAGAGAGAGAAAGGGAACACAAGCAGGGGGAGTGGCAGGCAGAGGGAGAGGGAGAAGCAGACTCCCCGCTGAGCAGGGAGCCCGATGCCGGGCTCGATCCCAGGACCCCGGGACCATGACCTGAGCCGAAGGCAGATGCTTAACGACTGAGCCAGCCAGGCGTCCCCTTCCTTGCTTTTTCGTACAGAGAATACCAAGGCCCTCAATAAATATGTGACCAAATGTTACATGGTCCTGCCAACGTCATCCTAGTGTGACAGTCCTGCCCAGCTGGCTTACTTTCTCTGATGTGAATACCTTCCTTGTATTTCCTAGGTTAAATCAGATTTTATTTTAAACACAGAAGGAACCACTTCCTATGTATTACCAGAGAGACCAAGTATCACTTCAAAATATATAGTTTTTAAAACATCTCTAAGAGCTCAAGAAGGTACACATTCCTGTGTCTATACACATTTGCCGATGTGGGTTGGTAGGATTTCCGCCAAGCTGGGACCATGAAAACCTATCTGCTGTCGAATAATGTCCGAAAATGAAATGTTTTAAGCTCTGTAGGGTGCTATGAAATAGAAAGTCCTGTGCTTACGTCTCACTCTATTCAGCAGAGGAACGTGAATGTGTCTGTCGAACTTACCTCTCCTCCTCTGCAAAGCTTCAGCAGTCTTTCTGAGCCGCTTCCGGGCACTGACCAGCTGGCTGCTGTCAAACAGCTGTGCGGGTGGTGCGCTAGCAGGCTCCGCGGTCCTCATCTCGCTCCCCTCTCTACCAAGCTGACCTTTCTCCAGGGTCTCCAAGGAGTGGTCCTTGGCAAGAGGCAGAGGGGGCGGCGGTGGGGGAGGGGGAGGAGGGGGTGGGGGCGGAGGGGGTGTTGGAGGAAGAGGTGGGGGGAGTGGCGCTATGGTAACAGAACCCGGTTCGAGGTCAGTATTATTCAAAAGTGGAAGAGAAACCGCGGGCGGCAGTTCAGAGGTAACACCACTGAGAGGTAATGAAGGGGCTTCAAGTTGTGCTAATGAACTATCTTCAAGCTGTGCGAGGCTCTGGGCTTCTGTTTTCTGCAATGATGTGAGCTTCCCTCTTCCTTCCTCCACCATTTCATTTTTCTCTTCTACCTGGGGCGCTCCTGGCAGAGAGTCACACTGGTCCTCACAGGGCACGGGACTGGCTGTGCTTCTTCTTCTTGAATGAGCCAGGCGCAATCTGGTTGATTTAAGTATGACTTGGCCAGGGTACCTCTAAAAAATCAGAAGGTATCGTAACTGGTCAAATTACATTAAAACAATTTATCAACAAATGGCTATTTTCTCCTTCAGATGCAAGATGTTATTTTGGACCTTTTTTGATTTTTCAGGGAAAGTTCTTTAATAAAGTTAAAACAGAAGACTACAATACCAAAGCATAATACCACAGCATAATACCTTTCGACAATTATCACTGAACTCTATTTGCTTATCAAATCCTTTATCAAGGCCCTGGTCCTCTCTTATCCACTTAAGAAGCCAACTGTTCAGAATTACCATAGGATTTAAAGATTTTTAATGGCTGAAATTACTAATTTTAATGACAAAATAGCGAGACAAAATACGAAACATAAATGATATTGGTACACAGAAAGCTATGAAACTATTAGCTTCACATGTATTTTCACATGCTTACAGATAAAAAATTAAAAATTAATGTTCTTTTTAAAAATGTTTCTTGGGGGGGTGCCTAGGTGGCTCAGTTGGTTAAGTGGCTGCCTTTTGGCTCAGGTTATGATCCCAGGTGTCCTGGGATCAAGCCCCACGTTGGGCTCCCCCCTCAGCGGGGGATCTGCTTCTCTATCAACTCTGTCAAATAAATAAAATCTTCTTTAAAAATTAAAAAAAAATAAACAATATATACATTTTTATGAGGGAAAGAGAGGGAATAAAATTTTTAGTACTAGTATACACAACTTTTTCTATCTTTTACTACAGTAAAACCTAGCATTAATGGATCTGGTGAACAATATTTACTTAACACAGGGTTTATCCTTGTCAGCACAGACCATGAAGTAAGACTCCTGAGCACTTCTGCAACTAGAACCATTCAGCTTAAACACAGTTCCAAGGAAATGTCTGGCTGCTGTGATACTGGCATCCAGTTCATGGGTTGTTAGCCTCGCAAGAGAACTGCCAAAATATTTCTCATGTAGCTTGATCCACTCGCTAATTCTGGCAGGATCACTTCCATAGATTGTTCCCACAGGTTATTATTGTATGTGCTATTAATAACAAGTTGATGCCTGAAATGGACTCTATAGTCAGTTGTGAACTAATTAACTTTATAAAACTAAAATACATACATACATACATAAAAATTTTTAAAAATCCAGGTTTGCCAGAGGCCCTGACCATTCCTCTTATCCTACTGAAGTGGTAGACCAACGGCACGAGGGTATTAATGTGGTACACAAATGGAAGAAAGGTATGGGGTGCCTGGGTGGTGCAGTCAGTTAAGTGACCGACTCTTGGTTTCAGCTCAGGTCATGATCTCATGATCTCAGGGTCGTGAAATCAAGCCCCGTGTCAGGCTCCACACTCAATGCACAGAGTCTGCTTGAGACTCTCTTCCTCAGGGCGCCTGGGTGGCTCAGTCGTTAAGTGTCTGCCTTCGGCTCAGGTCAAGATTCCAGCGTCCTGGGATCGAGCCCCGCATCGGGCTCCCTGCTCCACGGGGAGTATGCTTCTCCCTCTCTCACTCCCCTGCTTGTGTTCCCTCTCTCACTGTGTCTCTCTCTGTCAAATAAATAAAATTAAAAAAAAAAAAATTTTTATTTAAAAAAAAAAAAGACTCTCCTCCTCCTCCTGCCCCCACTCTCTCTCTCTCTCTAATGATATCTTTAAAACAAACACACACACACACAGAAGAAAGGTAGCCCTGTAATCAAACATTAATTTAAAAAATTATTTTAGTATTTTATTTATTTGTTTATTTGAGAGAAGAGAGAGGAGCGAATCTAGAGTATACTCTGCCAAGCGCAGAGCCGGACACGGGGCTTGATCTCTCAATCCTGAGATCATGACCTGAGAGAAAATCAAGAGTCAGACACTTAACCAACTTAGCTACCCAGGTACCCCTAAAATAATTCTTTTTTTTTTTTTAGCTTTATTTAAATTCAAGGTCGTTAACAAATAGTATATTATTTTTAGGGTAGAACTGTGATTCATCAGTTGCATAGAACACACATTGCTCATTACCTTATTGTCCATCAACCCATCAGCCCATCCCCCCAATAATTTTATTTTCTAAATTATAAAGGAAAACCTAAGTTTTTCTCATAATCTTCCAATAGGACTATATATGAAGCTGTTTAAAAAAGCAATGAAAAATAAATTGATCATACATTTATTACCTGTTTAAAAGTTCGAAGTCTATCCAGTGTTCTTTGTCTCTCCTGGCTAACCCAAGCACTTTTTCTTTCTTCTTCGTCATGCAATTTTTCTCTCTTCTGGTAAAAAATTAATAGTAATTCCATTATGATGTGTCCCATTCATTTTTATTATTAACTAGGGGGTAGGAGTGGGGGGGAGGAGTTCTCCCAATAAGTAAAATGGGTAACTCCAAAGAATGATTCATTAAACAAAGTGTTTCATAGCATGAAACTACTAGTTTTTAATAGAAATCATAGTTTTAAAATTCACAATGATATGCTGACAAAAAAAATACTGTTTCTTTTTTTGCATTTACCCACAATTAAAGATGTTTACTCTGAAAAGTAAAATATCTTCTCTAGATTAAAAAATGTTCCATCTTTGAGGTTCTGGCTTAAAGAGTTTAAATATAAAATACCTGTAGCTGCTCTATTTTGCAAAATCAAACAGTTCACCTTAAAAATAAAATCAGCAGCCACCTGGCCAATAGTTTAGATACTGCACCATCATTCAAACAATATAACCAGCAGTTAGGAAAAAAAAGTATTTCTCTCAGTATTCATGAATCATCTGGATTAGTATCACACCTTGAAACTGAGTTATCTGCACAGAAATTTAAAAATTTCCCTATGTTAATGCTAACTGGTAGTAACTGTGGAAAACAGTTTATATGTCTGGAGTATGGAGGCTCCTCAAAAAATTAAAAATAGAATTACCTTATGATCCAGTAATTCCACTACTAGGTATTTACCTAAAGAATATGCAAACACTAATTGGAAAAGATATATGCACTCCTATGTCTACTGCAGCACTATTTACCATAGCCAAATTATGGAAGCAGCCCAAGTGTCCACCTATAGATAAATGAATAAAGAAGCTTTGGCATATATAAAACAATATTGCTCAGCCATAAAAATAATGAAAACTTGCCATGTGCAACAACATGGATGGACCTAGGAGTATAATGCTAAGTGAAATAAGAGAAAGACAAATACCATATGATTTCACTCACATGTGGAATTTAAGAAACAAATGAGTAAAGGAAAAAAGAGACAAACCAAGAAACAGATTCTTAACTATAGAGAATAGATCACTGCCAGAGGAGAGGTGGGTGGGAGGAAAGGGTGAAAGATGTGATGGGGATTAAGAGTACACGTTTCATGATATGCACTGAGTAATGTAAAGAATTGTTAAACGATTATATTATACACATGAAACAAACACAACACTGTATGTTAACTATACTGGAATTAAAAAATAAAATTCCTTATGCTGCTGAATCACCTAAAAGGTATCGAATTAAATCTGATTTCACAGAACAAGAATTAAATGAAAAGGCAATGATTTTATTTCCTGCTTTGTTTTAAAAACTAGGAGATACCTCCTACAAGATCAATTAATTTCGTGTGAAGAGGACCGTGGTCTCCAGTGTGTCATTAACTTGTCTCTCTTCCATTTGTCCTTTTCAAATTCAATTTTCCATTATTATCTTACTCTATTACCTCTCTTGTTTCCCACCAGCTTTTCCCTGGACAATTTCTAGTGAGAGTTACTACTTCATTTGTCTTGGATGATTATACTGAAATCTAAAGGATGATTTGAATCTTTAGGCTGAAAGTGAGCATCCAGTTTCAGGAAACACTGATGCACAATGATCACCTGGTAAAGTTACTAGACTTCCACAACAAACAAAGACTCTTTATGAGTATCCACGCAGAAAACTCAAGTCTCATGGAGGATGGGTGGAGGGAGGGGAAACCTCAGGCCTCTCACTGCAACATTCAAAGCTACAAGAAAGTGTTTAACAATGTCTCCAAATTTGGTGGAGAGAAAATATGACAGTATGACCTAGACAAATTGTCTCTTAGGAAATGCCAGAACATAGAATATATGGTAACCATAAAACTTTCCTGAAATGGTACCTCAATGAAATCTAGCTCTAAGATGAATCAAAATAAACTCAGGAAGAGGAGTTGTGATAATCTATTTTGGTGGTTTTTTTCTTCATAGTTTTTTTTCTGTATTGCTTTATTCTTTTATAACAATCATTAATGTCTTTTTATAAACACAGTAAGGTTTTTAAAAATGAGTAAGAATGGTTGAGAAGCATTTTTGCAAGCCACTAATTAAAATTGCTTTTAATAGAAGAATTTTTAAAGTAGCAGTAAAGAAAAAGTTTAGAATATGCTTTTTTAAATCTGGTAAGTGATCAAAATTTATACACATCAGGATACTCAATTATTCAGGAAAAAAACCACCTTGCTTATAGATAGTAAAATAAAATTAGAAAATATTAAGAGCAAGGAAACTTTTTTAAGATCGTGTAATAAAAAAGGATGGCACGTTAAAATACCATCTAAGAGAGTAATATGTTAGGGGAAAAGCAGCTGAAGATAAAGAAATTCCATTCTTCCATCAAACACATCAATTGCCTGTCAGCCAGGCCCTATCGTAAGCCCTAGGAAAGCAGAAGGGATGTGTACATGGTGCTGAGGAAGAATAGGCATTAAATAGACCTGGAGGTTTAGCTGTCAAGCACCAAGTAAGAAACGGACCCTGCTGGAGGTGCAGGTGGTGAAAAAGAGGAAAAAGAAGAGAGCACAGGCAGTAATCTCTTGGACAACAGCCTTAGCAACATTTTTCTAGATAGGTCTCCTCAGGCAAAGGAAACAAAAGCAAAAATCAAGTACTGGGACTACACCAATATAAAAAATTTTGGCACAGTGAAGGAAACCATCAGCAGAATGAAAAGACAACCTGCTGAATGAAAGAAGATATTTGCAAATATGTCCAGAAAGGCATTAAATCTGAAATATATAAAGAACTTATACAACAATACCAGAGAAAAAATAATAATCTACTTTAAAATGGGCAGAGGATTTTTCAAAAGATATTCAAATGGCCAACAGACACATGAAAAAATGCTCAACATCACTAATAATTGGGGAAATGAAAATCAAAACCACAGTGACATATCACCTTACACCTGTCAGAATGGCTAGAATGAAAAAGACAAGAAATTAACAAGTGTTGGCAAGGACGTGGACAAAAGGAAGCCTCGTGCACTGTTGGTAGGAGGATAAACTGGGGCAGCCACTGTGGACAACAGTATGGAGGCTCCTCAAAAAAACTAAAAATAGAAATATCCCATGATATAGTAATTCCACTTTTGGGTATTTACCCAAAGAATACGAAAACTTTAATTCAAAAGGCTATATGCACCCCTATGTTTGTTGCAGCATTATTCACAATAGCCAAAATATGTAAGCAACCAAAGTGTCCATCAAAAGATGGGTGGATGGAGATGGGTATGTACAATGGAATATTATTCAGCCATAAAAAGAATGAGATCTTGCCATCTGTAACAACATGGATGGACCTAGGGGGTATTATGCTAAGTGAAGTAAATCAGACAAATGTTTTATGATCTCACTTACATGTGGCATTTAAAAAACAAAATAAACAACAACAAAAAAGCAGAAACAGACCCATCAGTACAAAGAACAAACTTGTGGTTTCCAGAGGGAAGAGAGATGGGCAGGTGGGAAAAGGTGCTTGGAGGGCAATGGAAGGTACTAGCTTCCAGCTATGCAATGAGTAACTCACAGGGATAAAAGATGCAGCGCAGGGAATGCAGTCAGTGGTACTGTCACAGTGCTGTGCGGTGACAGGCGGGAGCTGCACTGGCAGTGAAGACAGCATGATGTAGAGAACTGTCACATCAGTATCTGTACACCCGAAACTGAAACTAACATACCGTTGTGTGTCAACTACATTTCAATTTTAAAATATCTTCTGTTAGAAAAGAAAGTATTATGAACAACAAACTAGATAAGAGACTACATCTTAACTGTTCAACACTACAAGAGATTGTACTTATGTGATACCATAGAGATGTTAGCAATGGCAATCATACTGCAAATGGAATGCATCAAATCAATATGCTACATCTTAAATTTGCACAATGTTGTATGGAAATACATGAATTAAAAAAACTGTCAAAAAATGGTTTTTAAAAAAACCACTGTAACCAAAATAATCTTAAAACTTCTGATCAGTTTTCATAAACTACACCTTAAAATTATTGTTTGTACTTTTTTTTTTTGACAGAGAGAGACACAGTGAGACAGGGAACACAAGCAGGGGGAGTGGGAGAGGGAGAAGGAGGCTTCCCGCTGAGCAGGGATCCTGATGTGGGACTCGATCCCAGGACCCTGGGATCATCACCTGAGCCGAAGGCAGACGCTTAACCGACTGAGCCACCCAAGCGCCCCTGTTTGTACTTTCTTGAAGTGAAACCCATCAGTTATGAATGTGGTTAATAAAACAAGAATTCACTTTTTAATGGGAAAACTGACTTGTGTCCCCACCACCATTTCCTTCTCTTACTCAATTTGTCTCTGAGCTTAAAAAAAAAAAAGTAGCTTTACATTTTCTTTATTGTTTCAGAGGCTTACTATCAAATATTAAAATAAACTTCCTTAGTCTTATTTAATTTGCAAGGATTTCCAGAATAAATTTTTGAGACAATAATGTTAGTATCTAGGAATGCGCATTTTAAACCACCCAAGAGATTTTAATAAAGGTGGTTTAAAACTAGCTTTGAAAAACAATGATTTGGGGCGCCTGGGTGGCTTAGTCAGTTAAGCACCTGCCTTCGGCTCAGGTCATGTTCCCAGGGTCCTGGGATCGAGCCCCGCATCGGGCTCGCTGCTCAGCAGGGATCTCCCTCTCCCTCTGCCTGCTGCTCCCCACTGCTTGTATTCTCTCTCTCTCTGCCAAATAAATAAATAAAATCTTTAAAAAGGAGAAAAGAAAAACAATGATTTATTTTAATGTAAGCCAACTTGCCTTTTCCTACAGTTATGCATGTTAAGGAAAAGGAGATGGTTAGTGGGCTCATCTCCCATACTTAGCATTCCACCCAAAGCTGGTATTCGGCAGAATTAAAAGGCAGATGACATTTATCTTTGAGATCTCCTCAAGTATCAGTTTCCTCATTTTTACTCTTCTTTGCCCTAAGAAACTCTTGGAGAAAGGATTTGATAGTCATTCTAAAAAACTAATTAGGGGCGCCTCGTAGCTCCTTCAGTTGTGTCTGCCTTTGGCTCAGGTCATGATCCCAGGAGCATTGGGCTCCCTGCTCTGTGGGGAACCTGCTTCTCCCACTCCCTCTACCTGCCACTCCCCATTTGTGCTGTCAAATAAATAAAATTCTAAAAAAAAAAAAATTTAGTTACTACATCTACCAAAGTAGTGGCAAAATCTTCATAGAGTAATGTTTAAGCATGGGATCTCAAGAGCACTCTGACGGCACAGATACGGAGGCTGATAGGAGGCGTTCTTATTTGCCTGTTTGGTCCATTATCTACCGTTTACAAGGCAGTTTCTGATCTATGAAAAGCACAATGAAAAATAAAAGTGCAAGAATTAATTTTGCTATTTCTAGTTTCTTGGAGAATGATGAATTTTACAGTTTATGGGTAGTTTGGCTACTTTTATGTGTTTAAAATCAAGAGTAACGGGCAACTTTAACTAATATGTGCCAAAATGAGCTTAAGGGATTAATACAGAAAAATTTAAGCCATTTGGCCTTTAGGGTGACAAACACTATATAAGCACATACAGTGATATGGTCATGTCAGCATTTCTACTATTCAATGAAATTTAAAATTATTGGTTGAGTAATCTAAGACACGGTGTCTGAAAAGACTACTATCAGGGTAATACACTACAGACATAATGAGGTGGAGCGATGCTGGGAGTAGAAGATTTCTAATGCAATTTTTTAAAAAAGTGAACTAATGATCTCAGTAAATCACAGAGAGTAAGTTCCTCACCTTGATAAGGAATATCTACAGAAAACCCTATAGCTAAGCATGGTAGTTAATGGTCAGAAACAAGACGTCTTCTTGTTAAGATCAGGAGAAGACAAAGCTGTCCCCTCTCACCATTCCTTCTTGGTGAGCATCATACTGAAAGCCCTAGCTACTGGAAAAAGTGGAGTTAAGTAAAAGGTGTACAGATTGGGATAGAAGAAATACACCTCTCTTCATTTGCAGATGACAAGACCGTTCATGTAGAAAACCTAAAAGAACCAACAGAAAAAGAAAGCTCCTGGACTAATGAGTGGATTATAGCTCGGCTACAGGATACAAGGTTGACATAGAAAAGCCAAATGCTTTCTAATGTACCAGCAACGAACATCTCAAAGTTTAATATTAAAAACTATTTACAGGGGCGCCTGGGTGGCTCAGTCGGTTAAGCGTCTGCCTTCGGCTCGGGCCATGATCCCGGGGTCCTGGGATCGAGCCCCGCCTCGGGCTCCCTGCTTGGCAGGAGGCCTGCTTCTCCCTCTCCCACTCCCCTGCTTGTGTTCCCTCTCTCACTGTGTCTCTCTCTGTCAAATAAATAAATAAAATCTTTAAAAAAAAACAAAACAAAACTACATTACCATCAAAAAAAGAAAGATTTAGGTACAAATCTAATAAAATATGAATAAGATCTATATGAGGCCAACTATAAAACTTATAAAAGAAATCAAAAAAGATCTTAATGAATAGCTAATTCCTTGTTTATAGACAGGAAGACACAATATTAAGGTGTCCATTATTCTGAAACTTAACCTATACATATGATGTAATCCTAGTCAAAATGTCAGTTGCTTATTTTGTGGTTACTGACTAGCTTTGGAGCAGCAGAAGACCTAGATCAATATAACAACACAGAGTACAAAGTAGACCCAAATATATTTAATCAACTGATCTTTAACAGAAGAGCAAAGGCAATCCAATGGAGAAATGACAGTTTTTGTGTTTTTTTTTTTAAAGAAATGGTGTTGGAACAACTACACACTCACATTTAAAAAGAAGTTTAGCTACAGACCCTACACCCTTCACATACATTAACTCAAAACAGATCACAGACTTAAATGTAAAATAAACTATAAAGCTCCCAAAATATAACACAGTTTTGAGAAAATACAGATGACCCTGGGTTTGGAGAGGACTTTTTAGATACAGCACCAAAAGTACAACTCATGAAAGAAAGAAGTGATAAGCTGGACTTCATTAACATTAAAATTAAAATAAAAAATATCCTGTTCTGCAAGAGATGCTGTCAAGAGAATGAAAAGACAAGCCACAAATTTGGAGAATATCTGCTTTTTAAAAAACCCTGTCTGATAAAGGACTTTATCCAGAATAAAGAATTCTTAAAACTCAATAAAAAGAAAACAACCCAATTAAAAAACCAGAAAAAGATCTGTATATAACCTCAGCAAAGAAGATATACAGATGACAAGAAAGCACTGTGAAAAGATGCTCATTATCATACACCACTAGGGAACTGCAAACTAAACATTCATCAGATACCACCACATTCCTAATTAGAATGGCTAAAATACAAAACACTGACAATACCAAATGCTGGTAAGGATATGGAGCGATAGGAACTCTCATTGTTGGTAGCAATGCAAAGTGCTATAGCCACTGTAGTAGACAGTTTCGCAGTTTGCTACAAAATTAAATCAACTCTTACCTTTATAATCCAGCAATCGTGCTCCTTGGTATTTACTCAAGAGATGAAAACTTACGTGCACACAAAAACCTGTATGAATGCTTATAGCAACTTTATTTATAAGTGCCAAAACATAGGAGCAACCAACATGTCTCAATAGGTGAATCGATAAACTGTGGTGTACCCAGACAATGGAATATTATCTGGCACTAAAAAGAAATAAACTATCAAGCCATGAAAATGCATGGAGAAAAAAAAAAAAAGATAGAAAATGAATGGAGGAATATTAAATGCATATTACTGAGTTATGTCCATCAGAAAAGGCTACATACTGTATGATTCCAATTAAACATTCTAGAAAAGGCAAGACTGTAGAGACAGTAAAAAGATCAATGGTTGCCAGGGGTGTGAAGAGAGAGGGGGATGAATACATAGAACACAGAACATTCTCAGGGTGGTGAAAATGTTCTGTATGATATTATAATGGTGGATTCATATCCTATCACTATACATTTGTCAAAACCAATAGAACACACATCACCAAGAATGAACTCTAAACTCCATTATGGACTTCGGGTGATACCGATGTATCAATGTTGATTCACTGACTGTAACAAAGGTACAACACTCTGGTTGGAAGGAGAAGCTGTGCATGTGTGGAAGTATATAGGAACTTGTATATAGGAAGTATATAGGAACAAATTGTCTAGTCAATTTGTCTAAAACTGTTCTAAATAATAATGTATGCATATATATGCATACATATTGAACTACATACATTCCTACATACATATATATGGAATTAATGCTAACATCTAGTTATTCACATTTTCTTATTCTCTATTCACTTTGAGACATGTAAAAATCAAAGTTTTCTTCTAAGTCTCCACAAGTCCAAACTTACTAGTTGTACTGTGTGATGGGTTCTATATTCATCTTCACTCCGAAGGCGCTGTTGGAACTTTTCATTGTGTTTTGCAATACAAATTTCCTATAAATACATAAAATGTGTTTTAATGTAAGTGAAACCTGAAAGACTCGGACACCACACCAGAGTTTATTTAATTGGGTTTTAGTTTTAATCTTAACATGTACCTACATAGGGCACCTGGGTGGCTCAGTTGTTAAGCATTTGCCTTCAGCTCAGGTCATGATCCCAGGACCCTGGGATCAAGCCCTGCATCGGGCTCCCTGCTCGGCGGGAAGCCTGCTTCTCCCTCTCCCACTCCGCCTGCTTGTGTTCCCTCTTTCACTCTCTCTCTCTGTTAAATAAATAAAAATCTTTAAAAAAAACTTAAAACAAAAAACATGTACCTACAATAGCAAAACACTACTCAAGTAGGCCACGTTTGGTTTCTCATCTCGAGTACTGAAGCAGCAGAAACCAAATCATTAGGATCTAAGAAAAATATTAACTTCTCTAGAACAACTCTTTTCTAAATTTTTTTTTTTTGGACGGGGAGGGATACAGCAAGATAGAGTGGACAAGGGTATCCTTAGATAATCTCAAAGCTCTCTTTAAGCTCTGAAGTCTGTGGCCAAAAGATTCTAAGTCTTATTGTATTCTTTAAACTAGTTTGAGTAAAAAAGGATATACAACCCTTGGCTGAAAGTCTGTATTCTAAACTCTGATGGGTTAAAGAACATGATTTGGCTTGGAGTGGCTTAAATGGTATTATGAAATCTGTACCTTATGGTCAGAGATTGAGTGAAAAGGAACCTTAAAGATAAAAAAAAGTCAGAATGACAAAAAAAAATATATATATATATATATGAATGCTTATTCTAATCACATGAAAATAAAAACATAGTAATAAACTAGGAAATACATGCCTCTTTACAAAATAACGCACTATCATCTGGCAACATTTAATGGCACCACGCTACGTCTTTTTCCCTCGGTCTTCCTAGAGAAGTCCTCCAGATAAAAAGATGACCATTAGTTTCCAACACTCTCAAAACTATACCAAAAGATCAATCTTCTAACCAGAGAAAGTGATATAATGAATGACCTTTTAAGCCCATGAACTACACTGTAAAGCAACTGTGTTGTCTTTTTCACCAACACTGGGTTGACTCTATTGCCTAACAAGTACAGATCCTGAAATTAAACTGTTCAGGGCAGTCTCCAGGGGGATAACAAAGGTAGTATTATATATAAGTAACATGATATGGTGGTACAATGACTCAGGCTTCTAAATCACACAGACCTAAGACAGAATCCTATCATTGCACAGTAACTAGCTGCTTTTCTCTGGGTGATTTATTTAACTATCAGGAGCCTTAGTTCCCTTGATTACAAAATGAGAATATAGGTCCCAAGTCCCTTATTTTCAGATTTTAGAAAGGTGGTATGTTGCATACACACTACCCAGTAACTCCAGCAGGATCTGAAAGAGCGCCCTAAAAGTAATACTAACATTTTTGCCGTGAAATATATGAATAGTCAAATTAAGTGGGACTATGAGATGGACAACTTCCTCTCAGCTCAGGTCTGGTCTTGTCACCAAACCAAGTATGAGAATGCTTTTGGTTTTTGGAGCTTTCTCGGCTTTAGGCAAAAGATTATTATCTCATTTGACTAGTGGTATCATTAAAGAAGATAAAAAATGCATAAAGAATCATGTTGTTTTTATTATTTTTCTTAAAAAGTCCAATCACAAAGCGCAGATTTCAAGCCCTCATGGCATAGCCAGAGACCATCTTTGTTTTTTCAAGAGGAGAAGCAGGACATGATTTTCTTAGAACTACCCTTGGGTATGCAATTCTACTATGGATATTGGATAAACCAAGCACCCTGGGACTGTGGGCATGATGACATGGAGACAAGGATTATAAGACGACGTTACATGGAGAGGTGTGTTTTTATCTTTTGTATCATACAGTTGATCTTCTCGTTGTCTTTCTTTTTACGACTTAGTGTTTCTAGTTTTCTCTCTTTCCAGCCATCTTTTGTCACTACTTCCTCCCCCTGCAGACCTGCCACCCCAGATGGTAGGCTTGGAGGGACAGGGGTAAGGATGGGAGAGGACACGACCATCGAGGGCCCCTGACTCTGTGTGATGTGATGGGTTGCAGCAGATCTGAGGCTGCTGGTATAAACAGGCAGATTCTCTGGGGGTGCCTTTCCCTACCTCAGAATTAGATTAATATATATATAATTCCTTCAAGACTGAGGTCAGAAGCAAGACTTCATTTAGAACAGCACTGGCCTCCTTAAATAATGAGGAGCCAGGAACTGCATTACATGGGATCCTGCAGTCATGCCCTTTAGCAGAGTCACCTTCAGGGTGCCACAGGTAAACAGGACATCATCACTGGCTGTTCTAATGTTAACAGGGCAGCTCTCGGAGAACTATAAAATGTTAATATAATGGCTCAAGTATTGGAAAGAGGTAACTCTCACTTAGTTTTAAAACAAGTATTAGTGACAAACCAGGTTAGAATTAGATATGGGTCAAGGACTAAGTAATGACTAAAAGCAGGATTTAAAATTAAGGCTGTCTATTCAATAAATACCTATTATACCTTTTTATTTCTGAGGTAGGCTTTCTTGGCTGAAACCCGTCCACGTCTTGCTTCTAGCTGGCGTGCTTTCTGCTGAAGTTTCTGTAGCTCTTCTCTCTGTAAGTGCACAGATGCTGCCATTTCTTCCTTCTCCAGCATGGCCTCCATGCTTTCGTAAGTGTCATAGTATACCACTTCATCTCTCTTTTCTAGAACAAAACAGCAACAAGGGGTAGTAGTTAAGAGCATGGGCTATGGAGCCAGACAGAACATGGTTCTAATCCACTTATTGGTTCTGTAACCTCAGGCAACACCACCCCCCTTAGTTTTTCATTAAGACTCCGTTTAATCCTGTATGTCTTTAATTTTCTTTTTTTTTTTTTCTTTCAGTAAGCTCTACAGCCAAGCATGGGGCTTGTATTCATGACCTCTTGAGCTTCTTTGTAAAACAGTGATTATTGGGAAATACACCTTCTAGGGTGAGTGTGTGTAGGAAGTGCTTAGCAGTGTCTGGCATGCAGTTAAGTGCTCAACAAATGTTAAGTATCATCCCCAAAACTCAAAAATTTTCTGGCTGAAACAACCTAACAAAAGTAAGCATTTTACATAAGTAATACATAGTTGCATTGCTGACTCTACTTAATGACTTGAATTTAAGAGCTCCTCTAAAAGGTTTTATGTTAAGACTTTTTTAGTCTCAAAATTTCAAGAAACACAGCTGACAAATACATATATTTTCTCTATGTTTTCAATTTTTTCTGGATTTATGTGGTTGAATGCACACCATACCCGATATAAGTCTTTTGATGCTTTCCAGTTGGGCTGTCAATAATAACTCTTCACACTTCAGGATTTCAAACTGTACTTCATACAACTGAAGTTGCAGATCATAATAATCAGCTTCTAACTGATCCAATCGGGCTATGGCTTCTGTACCACCCTGCAAACTCTGCATCTGTGTGAAAATAAAATAAAAATGTTTCTAGCTGGTGGGGACAGGAAAAAAAAAAATCAAGTTAGGATTAGAAATGAATACTAATCATACAGCATAAATCCATGAATCAACTGTGCCAAGAAAAAAACTTAGAGGCAAGAAGTAAAGATGTTTTAAAAGAAAAATAGTAATAATCGAGACATAACACAATTTTGGAAATAACTAGACAAACATGAAAAATTAACTTATTATTACAGATCATGTTTAGAATCTATTATTCTAATTATTATGATACAAATATTAAAAGTGTCCTTTCCTCTCAAAAGTAGATATGCTAAGTTATTCAGTTTTCTTTTCCATATACGAAAGAGATTATATATGGATGAGTAAGATTAAGCTATACTGGGATAGTTACAACCAAGGGATAAAAGTCTGGTTTCCCTACACATCCAGAGATGTTTTGTGCTCCATGGTCACAGCCTGGCTAGGTTCTGGAATCTGGTGAGTGGGGAGCAAAGTGAGTGGGTGTGACGAGAACATGACAAAACTGATTTTCTAGAAATCCCTGCAGTCTACTGATAATGATAACTATTATTATCTTTAAGTAATGCACTCAGGATCCTATATCCACCCTAAGGTGGAACTCAAGATTTCTAAGCATGTCTCATGAAGTGGTAGTTGGTCATGCATGAGGTTTGCTTGGTTGCTCAATTGGGTTTTGGTCCTGAAAAGACAGGGAGAAGAGATTTTGCCAGGCATTAGAAGGAAATTACTATCAGCAAAGTATGCTTCAGGCATTAGTCCCCAACCCCATTATTTCCATGAATTCCTACTTGGCTCTATGGAGAAAGGTGGCAGTAAGAAGGAGCTGACAGAATGGCCAGCAGTCTGTGAAGTACAAGCATGTGAGAGAGTAAAGCATTCTCCCAGAACATTTCTTCTAAGAATATAGTGCTACCACTTTGGCAGTTTAAAGATTCATGCTTAGAAACTCCAGGAGCCCACTGGCACAGGTACCAGTGTGCCCTGGGGGAACTAGCAACATTGGTGAGGAGGCCGTGGCCTCAACTGGCACCCCAGTAAGTGACTACCAAAAGGGTGGAGGAGGAACAGAGGAAAAAGGGAAATGTTTTGGGAGCTCATATGAGGGGTCATCTGGGGCTCCCAGAATACTAAGGAGATAGTTGGCTGGTACTCTTGGGACAGCTGTGACAGCAAAGACCGTTCTTATTGCTGCAAAATAATCCTTTCTGTCTAGTGAGGCTGGCAAAACATGGTAGCACATAGAGAATGTTTTAAACAAGAGTCCAGCCTTTCCTTTACATTCTACTCAACACAGTCTTACCTAAAGACTAGAATATATATATATATACACACACACACACACACATATACATATATATATATATATATACACATACATATACATATACATATTAGCACATAATTTCAAGTTCCTTTTAAACTGCAAAGCAACATGGGGTGCCTGGGTGGCTCAGTAGGTTAAACATCTGCCTTCGGCTCATCATGATCTTGGGGTCCTGAGACTGAGCCCTGAATCAGGCTCTCCACTCAGCAGGGAGGCTGCTTCTCCCTCTCCCTCTGCTCCTCCCCCCAGTCATGCGTGCACACGACGCTCTAATAAGTAAATAAAATCTTAAAAAAAAAAAAAACCTGCAAAGCAATAGTTGGACTGTGATCTAAATGTCCAATGGTACACATTTAAAAATAACCAGGTAAATTAAATACAATGTTATTTAATAAATGTTATAAAAATAGTATAAATATTTAATGAATTAGAAGCCAGAGATTCTGTTGCATTAGGAAGTATTTTATGACTGACCAACAATAAATATAGAACCACAAAAGGGTTTCACATTATAGTGGCTTGTAGAGAATGTTGACAAAATGAAATCCTGCTGTTTTTGAAAATAGGAATCTAAGGTGTGATTTCTTTCCTCAGACCCCCAGTCTCACTTTAAATTATTAACAACCCTTTGCATACTGTCTTGGGTCTCTTATCCAGCTTTGGAGACTGTAGCTCCAGAATCCATAATCCTGTTATCCACACCACACTTTCTTTGTGCACAGCATACAAACACGTGAAATATGTAATTTTAGAAGCTTTATTTTCTAGGGAATTATAATCAGTTAAGATAAAACCTTAATATGCATTGGTCTAAAAACCTTCTCGTAAGATCAGTTCCAGTGACAATGTTCAGGTAGAAATCCAGGCTGTTAGTTCCACCTTCACTATCTTTAGTTCTCTCCAGCTGGAAAGAACCATTTATGTGCCATGTTCATAACACTGTGCTAAAGCTTCCCCTAGCACTCTCTAAGTTTGACTCTCTTGTCTAATACTTAGGCTAAGGAAAAAAGTTGAGAGCCCCCTGTTGACATACCTTTACACAGTCAGTCAGTATCACATATCAAACTGAGAAAGGACGGGGTGTTTCCTTACAAGAAGTGACCTCACCCCCACCTTTCTGGTTTACTGAGTTCTATTCAAAGCAAGGGATTCCAGAAGTGGATCTGCCATGGCGAGGTTCAAAAAGGACAAAACCTCATCAGAGGCAGAAATGCAGACTAAGGATCTGTTGAATCCCAGCCTCGGAGAAAACAAACAATCGGGCAGCAGTGGGCATCAGGGCAAGTAAAAGGGTTGTAAGGACTCAGGAGAGAGGACTTTTATGGGATAAGCTAAAGAGAAAGGGATTAAGAGACAAATCAGGGAAATCTGGAAGGGCAAAACTGTCCTCTGAGGTTATTTAAACTTTAACAGTGAGGCAAAATCCTCAGTGAAAGACATGCAGAGATATGGGAAGGCTATGCTGCACCAAATCTCTTCCCCTATTAGCTGTAATTTCCAGACTGATTTTTTCCTGGCACCTACTTCAGCTGACAGCCACAGAACTAAGGGAATGGGGATCCAGAGTGAAAGGACTACTATTTCTGGACAATGGAGCAGTGCAGAGAAAGTAGGTGCCACAGTTGGGGCACCTTTTTTATGCCTGAGGTCACTGCTTCCCTGGGCAAGAAGGAAGCCTAGAAAGTAGGTTAAGCGCTCAAAGGAAGACAACAGAATGCCAATGAAAACTTTGCTACCCTGAAATTTTACTCAGCTCAACTTTTACCTTCTGAAAAAACTTAAAAAAAACAAGATCTATTTATTATTTGAGAGACAGCGTGCATGGGCACAAGAGAGGGTGAGAGCACATGAGCCAGGGGAGGGGCAGAGGGGGAGAGCAAGAGAGAGAATCCCAGGCAGACTCCCCACTGAGTGCAAGCCTGACAAGAGGCTTGGTCCCACAAAACCAAGATCACAACCCAAGCCAAAACCAAAAGTTGGACACTCAACTGACTGAGTGACCCAGGCGCCCCCTGAATAAACAAACTTTTGCTATCAGGATATCAAGACCCCAAAACAAACTGCCTTCCCAATGTGACCCTGCGATAATACCAGCAACGTTGGAACCTGACCCAATTCTCCCAATTCCTACAATTATGGCCTTTCCACCAGACAGAAGTAGGGAGGAGCATTCTATTAAGTATAAAAAAGGAAATAAAGCAAAATGTTTTTTACAGTAAATCTAGCAAGAAAATTAAGTATAAATCAATATCCATACATCCACATAAGTACATCATACACTACTGACCCCACTGATCATTCCCACCAGGCACATTAACAGTAATGGTTTTCTTGTGTACCTATTGTGACTATAGAAAATCATGAAACCAGACATAAAGCAGTTAATGCCCCTGTCCTGCCTTTCACCCTACTGTGCTAGGTAAAAACCTCATGACATGTGAGGGGCTACGAAAAAATAAAGCTTTCAGCGTATCTGTGGGTGGAGTCATTCATCCAAGAAATACTCACTGGGCACCTGGTACTGTCTGAGTTACACAGAGTATGGCAGTGAGTAATAAATGAAGTGAGGGGTCAAAGAGTCGTCATGAAAACCACACACAGAACAAGAGAAATAACATTAAAGGAAAGCTCAGCAAGCTCTCAATCAAGACTAGCCCTTTTATTACGTGGCAAAGATAGTACATGAGAAATGGTACCAGATAAACCTGAGTATAGAGTTTCCACCAATAACAGCTACACAAATATGGAGAATACATATAAACAGAAGGAATTATCTGAAATTCCACATTTTAGAAATCCTAGAAAACTAAAAACAGCCTTAATTTCTTTGATGTCAAAACCTAATATTACAATCCATTTGTAGGAAGATATGATCTGAACTGATGTGAAGCCCTATTTATTCCATTTAATATAATGTTTCATTATTGGAAAAGTAACACTTGTCTAGAAATTATATACCCTAAATTATCTAAAATATGAAGAACTTAGAATTCTAAAAGAGATCTGGGGACGCCTGGATGGTTCAGTTGGTTAAGCATCTGCCTTTGGCTAGGGTCATGATCCCAGGGTCCTGCCGGCATGATCAGATCATGATCTCACGGTCCTGCTGAGCAGGGAGCCTACTTCTCCCTCCCCCCCGACTCATGCTCTCTCTCTCTCAAATAAATGAAATCTTAAAAATAAATAAAATAGATCTGGCCTCAGGGGTTTCAGATAATGGCTTATAAGCTTGGAATATAAAGGGTTATGTTCGAAAATTAAATGAGACAATATATAAAGCACTAAGTATAGGGCCTAAAACATTTAAAACTTTCCTATTTATTTTTCTGTAACCAATATCAAAGTATATTTAGATGGCTAAAACAGAATTTGATAAGTAATATAAATTAAAACTTTTGGGGCGCCTGGGTGGCTCAGTCGTTAAACGTCTGCCTTCGGCTCAGGTCATGATCCTAGGGTCCTGGGATCGAGCCCCACACATTGGGCTCCCTGCTCAGCGGGAAGCCTGCTTCTCCCTCTCCCTCTGCCCCTGCTTGTGTTCCCTCTTTCACTGTGTTTGTCTCTCTCTGTGTGTGTGTCAAATGAATAAATAAAATCTTAAAAAAAAAAAAAAAAACAACTTTTAGAGTGGAACCTAGCTTCTTGTACTTAGGAGACTTTGAAATTTCTGGCATGCAGATATGGAACAGACTCTATTTATTAATAAATTAAAAATAAAAAAGCAGCCTCTCTGCCTGGACAAGCACCCCAGCTGCCCTGCCTCTGTTCAGACCGTGTCCACCACATCAAAGCTCCTTACTGTTGAAACTTCTTGGCAAGGCCCATTTGAAATGCAACTAACTGTCTTATGCATGGGAATTACATTTTTCCTATCTTTGTAGTCCCTTCCTTGATAGTTGCATAATAATGTCTAGTATTTATTGCGTTCTTACTCGACATGCAAGGCATTATGTTAAATGCTTTACAGGCATTAACTAATGGAAACATAACTTTCCTAAAAGATCTATACTAATCATATTTTATAGAGAGGTTAACTAATTTACCCAAGGTTATGTAAGTTAGAGTTTGCAGAATCAGGATCTACATTATTCTGTCTAATATAGTAGCCACAAGCTGCATATGGCTATTTAAATATAGATTAAAATTCTGTTCCTCTGTCACATAAATCACATTTCAAAAGCTCAATAGATTATCTGGCTAGTAGGTATACTACAAGAAAGTGCAAATATAAAACATTTCCATTGTTGTAGGAAGTTCTGTTGAATAGCACCGTCTAGATACCATAAATGTTCAATATATACTTGATGACTTATGTAAAGCTGACATGGGGTAATATAACCTTAATCATACTTTAGCTATATGCTTTTAGGAGAAGACAAAAGTGACACCTGGGTGGCTCAGTTGGTTAAGCGTCTGCCTTTGGCTCAGATCATAATCCCAGGGTCCTGGGATCGAGGGCCACATCGGGCTCCTTGCTCAGCTGGAAGAATCCTTCTCCTTCTGCCTCTGCCTGCCACCCCCACTGCTTGTGCTCCCACTCCTCCTGCTTGTGTTCCCTTTCTTGCTGTCTCTCTCTCTGACAAATAAATAAAAAAAATCTTAAAAAAAAAAAAAGGAAAAAGACAAAAGTATGGATTATAAGTAAGTAGCCTTAGGATTGTTACATATTCAGCTCATATATGTTCATAAAGATGACCTCAAGGAATCAAACAGTTTTTAAAGGGGGGGCGTGGAGTGCCTGAGTGGATCAATCAGTTAAATGTCTGACTCTTGATCTCAGTTCACGTCTTAATCTCAGGGTCGTGAGTTCAAGCCCCAAGTTGAGCTCCATACTAGGTGTGGAGACTACTTTTTAGAACCTTCAGAAGGACTGTCATCCAAGAGAGTTTCCTGGTTAATTCTCAGTTAGCCAGAGAACATGGTTAATCAGAAGATAACAGCAAACATTAAATGAGATGTGATTGTATTTTCTGATTTGTTTCATGCTAGCACCTAAACAAAATCCCCTTATTCAATTAATAATCCTTATTTTAACAACACTTCTAACATATATGCTACTTCTAACCATGTGATTTTATATATTCTCATCTTGTTCAATGTTTTAAAATATCTGATATAACCTGTAAATAATACAGATTTGAAAGTCAAACTGTACTCACATAGCCAGATTGCGCTATTACTTTTGTATATGGATTGGAGGGGAGGGAGTATACTATTCAAAGAGTGGGGTAGCTGCAACTGATTAAACTTACCCTGGGTTCTTTCAAAGGTATTGAGCCAAAAAGACACTGATATTTTCAGGAGTTTTTGATGGGGAAATTTCAACACCAGTGGCAGTCTGGGATCAGAGGTTCAGGTATAGATAATTTGGGAACCTACAAAATGTGTGTGCAGAGCTGTGTGTACATGCATATTTCTCTTAGTACAAAGATTTTATTTATTTATTTGACAGAGACACAGCGAGAGAGGGAACACAAGCAGGGAGAGTAGGAGAGGGAGAAGCAGGCTTCCCACCGAGCAGGGAGCCCAATGTGGGGCTTGATCTCAGGACCCTGGGATCATGACCTGAGCCGAAGGCAGACGCTTAACGACTGAGCACCCCTACTTTTCAAATTCTTAATGGGGTACGAGTCTATGACCTAAAAAGGGTAAAAGAAGGACTACAATCAAGACCCAGGAACATTTAAAAAGAAGACAGATTAAAAGGAATGGTACATACTCTTAAAGAATATTTAAAGAAGAATTTATTTTTTAAGATTTATTTATTTGAGAAAGTGCACCCGTGTGTGTGTGTGTGTGTGTGTGTGTGTGTGTGTGTGTGTGTGTGTGTGTGTGTGTGTGTGTGTGTAGTGGGGAGGGGCAGAGGGAAAGGGAGAAAGAATCTTAAGCAGACCCTGCACTGAGTGTGGAGCCCCATGTAGGGCTCAATCTCACGACCCTGAAATCACGATCTGAGTTGAAACCAAGAGTCAGACACTTAACCAACTGTGCCACCCAGGTGGCCCATAGAAATTAAAGAATTTAAAAGGCAAAGAGAATTTTGCTTATGTAGGTAAGATTTGTCAGTTAACTTGAAAGTTGTGTTTCAAGTTCAGCACTATACTGATGGCAAATATTACTCAATATTTTTAATTTTTAAAGTATTTTATATTGTCACACCACAAAAAAGTTTTGTTTTTAAAAAACCCAAGACATAACATACTGACATTTTTTAAAGAACAAGTTTCCCCATAATTTAAATCACAGAGTAGTACTGTACTATAAAGCCTTCACTGGGAAATCGTTTGTTTGGGATGGGCATAATAATGCATTTTTGCTGTGTTTCTCATGAGTAATGTGGTCACCTTATATTAATGCTAATAAAACTGGGGCAGTACATCACAGATATACATAAAACACAATACGTACATTATATACACTCAAGCATAAACCTGGTAAGAATGACTGACAGGTTTACCAAACCCTTTGAAGAATTCAAACACAATCCAGAACATTAAGAAGCAGACTATTAAGGTAATGGGGTGGCCCCAGGGAAAATGACCCCACAGATAATCATCCCAGACTCTTGGAGACCATTTTAGCCCAGCCCTTCTTCTACCACCCTAGACCAATTCCAGTAAGAACAATGTTCTTACAATAGCTAATAACCAGAAATCTTACCCTCAAGCAGTTCTTTTAGGTACCCGTAACTCAGTGTCAGCTGGCTAGAACAACAAAGCTAGTACATGTGAGGAAGACAAAGAACGGCTCTCTACTTCACAGGCAAAAAAATGCTAAGATTTAAAAACAAAAACCTAACAAAAATGCTATGATTTTAAGTTTTAAAAGTTCTGGAACTTAAATATCACACAGCTAGTCACATAAAGGAGAAAGCTAATCAGGAAAAGGAGACTGCAGTAGAAATGCTACAGGGAAACACAAGTGGGAATGAAATCCTTGCAAAGAGATGCTGAATATAGTGTGAAAAAGTTCTAGGACAAGACAAGTTACAATTTTACCAACACTAGTAGCAAATAAAACCTAAGGGTAAAAATCACAATTTAAAATTATTAACAGAAGACTTCTTTCTAGATCAAAGCCATAACTATGTTATCTCATACTATTTTTTAAGCAAGAGTTGATAAGCATATGCACTTTTAAAATGTCAGTAAGGACTATCCAAGTCTACCTTCTAAGGCAAGAAAAACTTCATACAGTAAAAAAGTGGAGGCAATTTGTTTTCCCCTAGAAACTAAAATACAGTACTCTCAGATATAGCCAGTGTTCTAAAAACCAATATGGTCAATCCATACAATGGAACCAAATATTTTCAAATCATGTATCCCATATAAGAGCTGTATCTAGTATAAGTGGCCAATAAGCATACAGAAAGATACTCAATACCGTGACGAAAATGCAAATCAGATAACCACTTTTTACTCCCCAGCATGCTGTAATGTAAAAGAGACAAATTTTAAGTATTAATGATGAGATGAAAGATGTGGAGAAATTCTAACTGTTGTACACGGCTGGTGGGAATGTAAATGTCAATGTACAGCTGCTCAGGAAAACAGTCTGGCAGTTCCTCAAAAAGTTAACAGCAGTTTGACTCCTATGTATATACCAAGATAAATGAAAATCCTGAGCATGAAAGTTTACAGCAGCATTGTGCTTAATACTCCCAAAGGAGAAAGAGCCCAAATGTTCATGATGAATGCACAAAATGTGGTATTAATCATAGAATACAGTATCATTCTATAAAAAAATTAACTTAAACACTCATGCATGTTACAACATGAACTGTGAAAACATTATGTTAAGTATGTTTAAAAAAAAAAAACCCACGTTTTATGATTCCATTTATATGAAATATCCAGGATAGCAAATTTATAGAAAGATTAATGGTCAGCTAGGAAAGTTTAGAGAGGAGATGGGGAATCACTGCTAATGGGGTCAGGTTTATTTCCAGGGTGATGAAAATGTTCTAAAGTTGATTGTGGTGATGTGCATAATTCTGTTAGTATACTAAACAGCACTGAATCTATATACTTTAAATGAGTGAACGGTATGGTATTTTAATTGAAGTATAGTTTAGTGAAATTTTCTAATTGTATAGTGAATTTTTTTTAGTGGAAATATAGTTGGCAATGTTACATTAGTTTCAGGTGTACACAAATTATGTCTTAATGTGGTTTTAACAAACCACTGTGGACTACAAAGTACAACATCGGATACATTCCAAGACCCCCAGTGGATGCCTGAAATCACAGATAGTACTGAAACCTATATATACATGCATACCTATGATGAAAGATATTTGACAAATTAGGCACAGTAAGAGATTAAGAACAACAATAAAACAATTATAATATATAACGATATATCATAATAAAAGTTATGTGGAATGTGGTCTCTCTCTCAAATTATCTTCTTGTACTGTGCTCACTCTTCACCCATTCACCTGTGAGGTGAATGACGTAGGCACTGTGATGCAGCATTAGCTAGTACTGAGCTTCTGGCAATGTATCAGGAGGAGGATCATTTGCTTCAGGACGATGGTTGACTGTAGAAAGCAAAAGTGTGCATAAAGGGGAACTGTACAACAAATCTAATCAAACAAATAATTTTATTCTAATCCTTCTGAGGTATAATTGCTTTTTTAAAAATAACTAACACAAATTCAGTTGTCTCACCCAGTTCATTCTCCTCTGCCCAATAAAACACCACACTTCTTGCCTCCTTTAACCAGCCGTTACAAGATGACTTCAGTACTATTTGAACAAAGGCACAGCCCAAGTATACTCAGGAGCCTGGGCGTGTGCAGTCTGGATCTGACCATCACCAACCTGCCTTTACTCAGTTCTTAACTACCCAAGAATGCTGTGCCAACCTGAGTAGCTTTTAAAGGAGCAATTTCAGATTTCCAAAACATAACACAGATTTAACTTTTCCCAATTCCCTATTGCCTTCAACTTAAATCTCTTCTGTTATTGAGTGAAGGATCTACATTCCTGGTATTTACACTCATTTTTGAGAAATGCCTTGCTTTCCACTATCAACAAACAGAAAAGCATATGAGGAAAATGGCTCAAGATTGAAGAATGACTTTCCAGTCAATTCTCTATGAACTGGTCAGAGTCATTATTTCATAAAAATAAATTTGATTGTGTTACACCTTGATGAAAACCTTAGAGTGGCTCCATACTGCTTTTAGGACAAAATTCAAACTCCTTGGTAGGATGTAGAAGGCCAGCCCCAAATTTTGCTTACTTTTTCAACCTCATCTCTCATGACTCTTGGTCCAGAAAACTAGGTCGACTCTTCCTCCTTGCCCCTGGGGCTCCTGGAACATATAATTCTCTTCACCTAGGACCCTCGGTTCAAAGCTGAGTACTGCAATGGTCCACCTTGTATATAATGATACCTGCTTATCTCACAGCTTATTTTTACACTGTACATGTCTTGCCCCACCACAAAGAACTCTAAACACTGTGGCTGCATCTTATTTAGGCTTTAAAAAGTGTTGGGGGGAGATAGGGAGACAAGGGGTATTAATCATCTCTTTATCTCAATCACCCATTAAAATTGTTGGCAAAAAAAAAAACACAAAAAAACAACCCACTTAATAAACGTTTGTTGAATCAGTAACTGAGGAAGGACATTTGAATTGTGGAGAATTCCAAAAGGCAGAAAAAGCCAACAAATGAAAGGGAAGAGTTAAAGTTTTGAGCCTGGAGTATCTTGAAGAACTGAGGCTTTAACAGAAAGAAGATTTAAGAAGATCTAGTAAAAGGAAATGAAGTAGTTTGGTTTTGGAAATATTTCATGCAGGGTGCCTGGGTGGCTCAGTTGGTTAAGCGACTGCCTTCGGCTCGGGTCATGATCCCAGGGTCCTGGGATCGAGCCCCACATGGGGCTCCCTGCTGGGCAGGGGGCCTGCTTCTCCCTCTCCTTCTGCCGCTCTCACTGCTTGTGCTCTCCTTTCTCTCTGTCAAATAAATAAAATCTTAAAGAAAAAAGAAATATTTTGTGCATACTGTATCAGCCCAAAAAAGTGACTTTATCTTTTCAAAAATGCCTTAATAATGATACAATAGTTAATTATCTCAAATGAAAACAAGGGGAAACAATCCAAAATTTATATAATGATTCAAATATTTTTCATCTCTGAAATATTTTTAACTCTTTTTGTACAAAAGGCACAAACTGAATAATTGTGCCTAAACCATAAAGTCCTACTATATACAATCTAGAACACCCTCTTAGGTTCATCCCTAACACCAGCTTTAATCTTCATTCACTTTTAAAACTAGAGTTGAGACCCTTGAACAACATGGAGATTTGCTGCTTCTAATACTTAGGAAAACTATCAGCAAAGACCAATGTAGATATCTGAGTACCCTTTCATGAAAAGCAATCTGTTCTGGCCCAATCTAATAATAAAACATAAAATGTTTAATAGCATTTAAAAAATAATGGCCTGGGAGGTAATGAAAAATAGTATACATCTAATGGTTTCACTATTTTCACCAAGACATGGGCATCAATGGTATATTCCATGTTGCACTGGGCAGTATGAGTATGAATACTAAAACCACTGAAGAACAGGATGACCATGAAAAAAAAGTGGTTAGGTTTTTCTTTAAGATTTTTTTTTAAAAAAAGATTTTATTTATTTGATAGAGAGAGACACAGTGAGAGAGGAAACACAAGCAGGGGGAGTGGGAGGGGGAGAAGCAGGCCTCCCGCGGAGCAGGGAGCCCGATGTGGGGCTCAATCCCAGGACCTCGGAATCATGACCTGAGCCCTAGGCAGACACTTAACAACTGAGCCACCCAAGCACCACCCCCCTTTTTGAAGATTTTATTTATGAGAAAGAGAGCACTCACACACATGAGTGGGGGGAGGGAGAGGGAGAATCCCATGCAGACTCCATACTGAGCTCAACGTGGTGCTCAATTCCATGACCACAAGACCACCAGCCAAAACCAAGAGCTGGATGCTCAACTGACTGAGCTATCCAGACACTCGAAACATGGTTAATTTTTAAAAGATCATTTTAGATATATTTTACGTAAGTTTATCAGCAACCTCTTCAAGGATTTCTAAAACTATTCTTTTCTGGAGGGGTATTCATGAAGAGGTTTTAATGATGCACAGTCAAGAAAACGGGACCTCTGCTGAGGATCTCTCCTGTTTTGTGTTCCAGTAGGAATAAAAAGGGAAGCTCCAAAGGTAATGGTTTGAGTATAATATAATCAATTCTAACAAAATTCTACAGCCTTAAGATTTTTCTCTATTTCTCTGGGCACTGAAACTTTCTTAACAAAGCTATGAACCTTACAGTACAAAAAAGTTTAAAGACAACAAGGAAATTCTAATGTCAACCTCCTTTATAAGAGTGCACTACTGCCTACAGCCACCCTGTGATGCTGCGAGAGCACCTCGTATGTCTCCCTCCCCTCTCTCTCCCCCTCCTCTCTCTCTCTCCTTTCCCTCTCTCTCTCCCTCCCCTCTATCTCCCCCTCCCCTCTCTCCCCCTCCCCTCTATCTCCCCCTCCTCTATCTCTCCCTCCTCTCTTACCGGCAACTCCAAGGACAGGCTCCATCATGACTGTTATTATCTCACGGAGACAATGCAAAATTAACAACAGCCTGCAGTGTCAGAAAAATGCCAGTCTTGTACAAAGATAAAAAACAAATCACAAATCATCTTTTTAAATTTTATATATATTTTTGATGGTTTTTGTTACCTCTTCTTTCAGTGCATGTTTCCTCTGTTCCAAACAGATCTCTTTTGCTCTCATCATCTGCAGAGTCTCCTTAGAAACTGCATACTGGAGTTTTTCCATACGTTCTGCAGCTGCTGCCCATGATGCTTTACCAAATTTCTTCTGATCTGCTCTCATTCGATCGTACACAGCTATTAATAATAATTTTGTAGAGACATTAAGACACAAGACAACTTGATACTAAAGAATTTCAAAGTTTTAGATCTCGCTGACCACACACATGATGATGAACAAATAAATCCTACTCCCTTAAGTTACCTCTTAGCAGCTCTAAAATATAACTCAACATATCTTAGATTCTATTATCTTCAATAAGAATCCTAAATAATCATCATCAGAAATAACTTTGTGAAATAAAAACTGAGTTGTCAGATTTTAAAACTTTTATTTTTTTTAAAAAGATTTTACTTATTTATTTGACAGACACAAGCAGGGGGAGCGGGCAGGCAGAGGGAGAGGGAGCAGACTCCCCGCTGAGCAATGAGCCCAATGTGGGGCTCAATCCCAGGACCCTGAGATCATGATCTGAGCCGAAGGCAGACGCTTAACCAACTGAGCCACCCAGGCATCCCTCAAAGGTTTTATACATACTTTATAAAGGGTTACACTTTTTCTTGGGTACATTAATTGAAATGAGAGTCCTAACTATTCAAGATTCTTTGAAATTATTTATTTAAATCCATGTGTTAATCTTATCATTTTGAGTTCCTCCAAAAATACTATAATCATCTGATGAAGGGAAAAAAATCCTAGATGTTAGCATGGAGCTTATTCTGAAGTTAGAGTTGGAGCAGTACAACCAAGTCCCGAGGAAAACACCCAACTTCCTCTCCCACACGCCCCAAAAAGGAAAAGAAAAAAGTAACTTTTCATTTGCCACAAGAGAGCCCTATTTCAAGAGATACTTCTTGACAATCAAACAGCTAGTACCTTTTCCAGTTAAAGAAGCTCATCACTGAGATCCTGGGTCCTATACAATTAAACCAACCATCATTATGCCCAAGCGCTTTAACAGGTCAGAGACACACATCACAAAAAAGATAGCTATCTGTTTAGCACTGAACTAGTCCGGCTCTTTAAGTCACTATACATTCACTAGCAGTATCTTTTATATGTAGGTGATAATTCTACTATACTATACTACTACTATGTCCTAACCATCTTTTGCAATGAAGTATATCTCAGTAAATCCATACTTTGTCTTCTAATACCTTGGCTAGAACATATTCTTACATCTCACTGTTACTCTCTTCAAGTGGAATTATTTTCCCCAACAGCTCAGAAATATGACAGCGACACAGAAAATTGTTTGTGAATGTAAAATACTTGGAATACCCTTGGGGTATCTCTAAAACAGATTCTTCTCTCCCTCTGCTAGCAAGAATAAATATTCTTGCTAAGGGACCTTTCACATTTTCAGAGTAACAACTCTATAGTAATAGTGTATGATGATCCGTATATGTAAAAAAAAAAAAAAGCTGAGTGCAATATAGTTCTGGTGTTCAAAAAATATCATGTTCAATCTATTTTTAAAAAGTTTAATATGCGGGTGGGGGGATGGGTTAGCCCGGTGATGGGTATTAAAGAGGGCACATTCTGCGGGGAGCACTGGGTGTTATGCACAAACAATGAATCATGGAACACTACATCAAGAACTAATGATGTAATGTATGGTGATTAACATAACAATAAAATTTTTTTTAAAAAAAGTTTAATATGCTAACATATATACCTCTCAGAAATGAGCCTATTTAAGATTTTTTAAAGTTAAGGAATAGGGGCGGCTGGGTGGTTCAGTCAGTTAAGTGTCTGCCTTCGGCTCAGGTCATGGTCCCGGGGTCCTGCAATTGAACCTCATGTCGGGCTCCCTGCTCAGAGGGGAGCCTGCTTCTCCCTCTCTCTCTGCCTGCTGCTCCCCTGTTTGTGCTCTCTCTGTCAAATAAATAAATAAAATCTTTAAAAAAAAAAAAAAAAAGCTAAGCAATAATAGGGGCGCCTGGGTGGCACAGTCAGTTACGCATCTGACTCTTGGTTTCAGCCCAGGTAGTGATCTCAGGGTCCTGAGATCCAGCCCCACATCCAGCTCTGTGCTCAGCACAGAGTCTGCTTGAGATTCTCTCTCCTTCTCCCTCTGCCCTTCCTGCTCATGCGCTCACTCCCTTCCTTCCTCCCTCCCTCCCTCTCAATCTCTCTCTAAAATAATCAAATCTTTAAAATAAAAGCTAAGCAATAATATATCAAAATTAGGTTACATCTGGCTCAGTAAATGAAAAAAAAAAATAGAAGGGCGTCTTTTATTCTTCCTCTAAAAAAAAGAAATCAGAAAGTTACCTTCTAGCTGGAAACATAAAGGAGAGCTATTACTATCAGCAGCATAAAGCGACAGAGAGTTCATTCTGTTTCCCTGACGTCGGAGGAAGGAAACATACTCAGAAAAGGAAAATTGAATGGCCAAGCAAATATCTCTGTTTGGGTTCAAAAGCTTCCTACTGGGATAAAGTCACCAGAAGTGAGATATAAAGAAGTCTACAGTGACTCTAATGAAGAATTTGGAACCCTATAATGATGCCTATCATATACAAAAATATTTTGCTTAAAATTGGAGAAGTATAAAGAGCAATCATCAAAATTATATAGAGCCAGAATTATGAACCATATATAAAAATATATACAGAATCACCGCAATTCTATAATAAGCCATAAATAGAAAAAAATTTATAGAAACACAAAGTGGTTGCATAGGCAGTAGGATTATAGATGTATGTAGGGTTCTCCCCTCTAATATTCTAAATTTTCTATAATGGTTATGTATTTCTAAATTTATTTATTTGAGAAAGAGAGAACAAGGGGAGGGGCAGAAAGAGAGGGAGAGAATCTTAAACAGACTTCCACTGAACAAAGAGCCCAACATGGGGCTCGATCCCAGGAACCTGAGATCATGACCTGGGCCCAAATTAAGAGTCAGATGCTTAACCGACTGAACCACCCAGGCACCCCATAATGGTTATGTATTTTTAACCATAATACAAACTTTAAAACATTAAAGAATGCACCTAGAGAGCACAGAAAGCAGACTCTAAACCAAATAATTTACAGAAATCTATTTCATAAAAATAATTTACAGTAGGAAAAGACTTTTTTTTTTACGATTTTATTTATTTATTTCAGAGAGAATGAGAGAGAGAAAGCACATGGCGGGGGAGGATCAGAGGGAGAAGCAGACTCCCTGCCGAGCAGGGAGCCTGATGCGGGACTCGATCCAGGGACTCCAGGATCATGACCTGAGCAGAAGGCAGTCGCTTAACCAACTGAGCCACCCAGGCGCCCAGGAAAAGACATCTTTAAATGTTAAAAGGAACTACTACTAACAATGTACTGTTTTTTAATTTATTTTTTAAAATTGTCATAATGCTCTAAGGCAAACACACTCAAGTAGGACTGCTAGGTCAGACGGTAAGCACATCTTTAACTTACATAAGAAATGGCATTCAGGGGCGGATGGGTGGCTCAGTTAAGTGTCTGCCTTTGGCTCAGGTCATGATCTCAAGAGTCCTGGGATCAAGGCCCATGTCAAGCTCCCTGCTCAGCTCAGAGATTTGGCTTCTCTCTCTCTCCCTCTGCCCTCTGCATGTGCTCTCTCTCTCACTCTCCCTCAAATAAATAAAATCTTAAAAAAAAAAAAAAGAAATTGCATTTTCACGAGACTGTACAATTTTGCATTACCACCAGCAATACAGGGAGGGTTCTAGTTACTCTACAACCTTGTCTGCCCTTAATATTGTTAGTATTTTTTCTTTTAGCCATTCTAATAGGCATATATTGCTAACTCATTGTAGTTTTAATGTGCATACTAATGACCGATGGTCTTGAACATCTTTTACAGTGCTAATTTCAGAGTAAATGGCCATGTATTGTGAGTTTCTTATTCTCCATTCTATCCCACTGGTTCACATGTCTATCCCTTCCATAATACCATGCCACAATAGCTCTATAATTTGTAAAGTCAGGTAACGTGATTGTTTTTTTTTCTAAACTGTTTTTTAGGTATCTTAGTTCCTTTGCCCTTCCATGTAAAATTAGAATCAGCCTGTTTACGTTTATAGGAAAAAGTCCTGCTTTTTGGTAGGTACTGTGTTAAATCTATAGATCACTTTGGAGAGAACAGACATCATTACTATGTTGGACGTTCCAATACGTGAACACAACATGTCTATCCATTTACTTAGGTTTGTGGTTTCTTCATCTTGTTAATCGTAAGCATTACAAATCCTGTACATGTTTTGTCAGACTTATTATAAATGGAATTTTAAAAAATTTTTCTATTTCCAACTATTCATTGCTTATATAGATAAAGAGGATTCATTTTTGGGTGCTGACCATATTTCCTGTTATCCTGAGAAAGTCACTTGGTAGTTTAAGTTTTTAAAAAATAGATTACATACAATTTTCAACCTAAACAATATTATCTAAAATGGGAATCAATTTATTTCTTCCTTTCCAACTGTAAGTTTTCTTTCTTTTTCTTGCCTTATTACAACTAAGATTTATTTTATTATGTTGAATAAGAGGGCTTAAGAATAAACACCCTAGACTTTTTACCTTAATTCTCGGGGGGAAGCATTTAGTCTTCCACCTTTAAATGTGATATTGGCTATAGAGTTCTTGCAGATGTCCTTTATCAAATTTAAAGAAGTTCTTTTCTATTCCTAGTTTCCTGAGTGTTTTCATCACACACAGCATGTTGTATTTCATCAAATGCTTTTTCAGCATCTACTGATATGATTGACCATGCATTTTTTTTTTAAAGACTAAAGCTGACTCAGCACTTTAGATATTATCAGCCAGAAAATTCTTCGTCGTAGGGTGGATTGTCCTATGTAACACAGGATGTTTAACATAATCCATGGCCTCTACTGATACTAGTAACACTCTCAGTAGTTGCAACAACCAAAATGTCTCCAGAGACTGTTAAATGTCCTTTTGTGTGGCACAATCACCTTTAGTAAAAAACCACTGCTGTGGGCGCCTGGGTGACTCAGTCCTTAAGCGTCTGCCTTCGGCTCAGGTCATGATCCCAGGGTCCTGGGACCGAGCCCCGCACTGGGCTCCCTGCTCCACGAGAAGCCTGTTTCTCCCTCGCCCACTCCCCCTGCTTGTGTTCCCTCTCTCGCTGTCTCTCTCTCTGTGTCAATTAAATAAATAAAATCTTTTTTTGAAGATTTTATTTATTTGAGAGAGAGCATGAGAGGGGGGAGGGTCAGAGGGAGAAGCAGACTTCCTGCTCAGCAGGGAGCCTGATGCGGGACTCCATCCCGGGACTCCAGGATCATGACCTGAGCCGAAGGCAGTCGCTTAACCAACTGGGCCACCCAGATGCCCCTAAATAAATAAAATCTTAAAAAAAAAAAAAAAAAAAAACTACATTAGTTTGAGGAGAAGTAATTTCTTAAAAAGGATTATAGTACTATCTTCGAGAAGAATAATTGACTAAACACCCAAAAAATTATTGAATAATAATGAGGAGGGGTTAATTGATAAGCTAAGTAATAAATTTCATTATGAAGCTATTATCATTAATCAAAGCATAAGAAAAGACTTATCATTGGAAAAGAGAGTCCGGAAAGAAACCCAAGTATATAAAAGAATTTTACTAGGTTTTAACTATTCGGAGGAATACAGAAACTAACTTTAGAAAATATAAGTAACAATTCAAAGATTTTTTTAAAAATCATTCTTAAAAGCTCATAGTTTTTACAAGTAAAATTTGTAAAAGTTAAAATTTAGGAATGGGTATTTGCAAAAGATGTCCAAGTGTTAATATAACTATAATATAATAAAAATATCAACATATATAAGGAGCTTTTATTCATCAACAGAAAAAAATCCACCATACAAAAATAGGCAAAAGGTATTATAACTGGAAAGAAAGGATATGCAAATACCAATTACATAAAAAACAAAAAGTACAGTACTCCGTAATAACCAAGGAAATGCAAAATTTAAAAACACGATACTAGTTTTCACCTATCAAACTCCTGTTTTTATTTTTTTTAATGACGATGCCAAATGATGCTAAAGAATCAAAGGGAGCATTCTCCTTTAGCACACTGGCATTCTGAAGGAATAAACTTCTTCAAGTACAACTTTTAGGGAAATGAGGGTTTCCTAAAGGAATAACCTGAATGCTAAACTGTGTTAATGCCAGGTAGATAATGAAAATAATGAATAGCAGGGATTTTAAACTGCAACTGAAGGATTTCCATGGTCACCTATGGAAGGAAGTCGGAAGGAATGGACCTTCAGAAACCTTGCCCATGAATCTCTTCATTTGGCTTGTCTTGATTTTTAGCATTTATAAACCATAATCCTAAGTATGTACTTTCCTGAGTTCTGTGAATCATTGTAGCAAATGATCAAACCTAAAAAGGCTGTGTGAACCCCCAAATTTATCATCAGTTGGTGAGAAGTGCAGAAGGCCTGGGGACCCTCTAAATTTCCAAGTAGTGTCTTAAATGTGGGCAGTCTCAATGCGAACCGTGCCTTTAAGCTGTGGGGTCTGTAAAAGGTTAGTGTCAGAACTGAATTATGCTACACTAACACCCAATTACTATTTTTTAAAGGTGGAGTATGTATAAACACATGCCCAGAAAAGACTGAAAGGATCTACTATAATTTGCAAATAGTGATCTTTTTTAACTACTAAGACTATGAGTAGTCTTTATACATTATTCCCCAGAACTCCTGCAAATATGAAATATTTAAACCACTCATTTTCAAAAACATCTAACAAGGATAACTTTACTAGGAAACTTACCTTTCTGTGCTTTCGCTGTTATTTCAAAGTATTTGACAGTAAGATCCTGAATAGACAGCACAGCCATGTGAGCTTTTCGCTGCCAATCAGCATCTTCTTTTTGTAGACTTTCAATTCTTCGGGGACCCAGATAATCATTCTCCATGGAAATCTTCAGAAAAAAAGAAAAATTAAGAAGCCCATTTCTCTCCTTCTTTATTCATTCCTTAAACATTTACTGAATGTTTAGTTATTGTACTAAATAACTACAATAACTTGTACTAGAGTACAAGCTATTAATTTACAAAACAAATTAACAGTAACATTAAAGACATCTGACACAGAAATCTGTTCCCTATTCCTCTCTTCTTTTTCACCCTTCCCCTCCTTCACATATAAAAAAGGACATACAGCAAAATGTTAAGATGTTATTTTTGGGTGTTGAGATAACAAGAAATATATTTCCTCCTTTATGATAATTATATTTTCAGGTTAAGAATTATTTGTGCCACTAAATACTTATTTTATAACTGGACATAAATAATTGAAACTCAGATTTTTAGGACTGATAATTTATAAAAACCAGCCCGTCTATTTACTAAAGATCTCTGGACAAAAGTAAAAGACAAAAATTAAATATTATTTGCAAGAGTTACAAACAGAACAAAAGAGAGTTGAAAAATCAAATGATGGACAGGGATGTACCAGCTGAATGCTAAAGTAAAATTCACAGAAGTGACAGTATTAATATAAAAGTACATAAAATCACTACACGGGTATGTTTAACATGGAAGAAAGGTGAAATCCACCAAGACTAGCAATGGACCCTTTGTGCACTCTATCCTGCTTTATCATATAGTGAGAAAAGACTGCCTAAAAATTAAATGAGAAGTTAACATCTTATTCGAATGATGAAAAAAAAAACCAGAGAAAGGTATTAACTCATCCCTGGCATATTTCTGAAAAACTAATCGACCATCATGAGCCACCAAAAAAGTTGTAAAACAAATTTCAGAACTAGAAATACAGGCTGTATTCACTAAATGGTGCAATGAACAAATTAAAAGAACAGCCTGAACCCAAAATAAAATTTTAATCACCAGGAGCCCTTTCTTGCCCCCGCGGAGGCTTTCCAGAAGGGGCCTGCACAGGGGACTTGGCGCTGAAGTGGCCAAGCTGTCGGGAAGGGCCTGAGTGGGCGCTTTGAGGACCCAAGATTGTCTAAAGCCACAGGGAAAATGGTGGAAAATTCACCGTCGCCATTGCCAGGAAGAGCGATTTATGGCTTTGTTCTTTTCTCAAGCTCCCAATTTGGCTTCATCCTGTATCTTGTGTGGGCATTTATTCCCGAATCTTGGCTAAACTCCTTAGGATTAACCTACTGGCCTCAAAAATACTGGGCAGTTGCATTGCCCATCTACTTCCTCATCACTAGAGTAACTGGTTACGTACTCTTACTTGGAATAAACATAATGAGTACCTCTCCACTCAACTCCATTCATACAATCACAGATAACTATGCTAAAAATCAACAGCAAAAGAAATACCAAGAAGAGGCCATTCCAGCATTAAGAGATATTCCTATTAGTGAAGTAAACCAAATGTTCTCCCGGAAACTAAATAACTTTATGCCAAAAACTAAATTGTATGTAGACTAACACCAAGCATTTACTGTAATTTTTTATATAATAATTTTGGCCATAATTATTTTGACTCTCTCTCGTACCCAATATTGAAATGTAAACAAGTAAGTTGATTCTTTTAGATTAAGTTATATTAATATTATAAAAGTTCCTGAGTATTAGTTATTAAGAGAATAAATAAAATACTGCATTACCATATTTAAAAAAAATTTAATCACCAGGAAATGTAACCTAAAGGAAGATAATATTTGGTTTTAATCTTGAAAAAACAATATACTGCTCCTTAAGCAAATGAAGAGGCTTCCAGATAGAGGGGGAAATATATGCAAGAGCACTTAGTACAGAACCCAGCACACAATGAGCAATTTATAATAAGCAGTGTTATGAATGGACAATAGCAAGGCATAAGGAGGGATCAAGAATGACTAGAGGGGAACCTGGGTGGCTCAGCAGGTTAAGCATCTGACTTCAGCTCAGGTCATGACCTGAGGGTCCTGGGATAGAGTCTCACATGGGGCTCCGCGTTTAGTGGGGAATCTGCTTCTCCCTCTCCCCCTCCCCCTGCTTGTGTGTGTGTGCACTCTTTCTAATAAAAAAGAATGACTAGAAAAAATTGGGGGGTGCCTGGCTGGCTCAGTTGATGGAGCATGAGACTCTTCATCTCCGGGTTGGAAGTTCAAGCCCCACATCGGGTGTAGAGATTACTTAAAAAAATATACAAAATCTTCAAAAAAAAAAAAAAATCTGTATATAGAACTGCCATTTCCTCAAAAAGTAAACAATGAAGGAGTTGCTGGTTTCAAAGGGGCGAGGATCAAGGATTTCATTTTATATACGTTAAGTTTGATTTTGCAAAGGTCATGGCTAGAGATATAAATTTAGGTAGCCTTGACATACAGATGACATTTACAGCCATCACAGTGAAAGAGGTTATCTAAGGAAGTCATGAGAAAAAGGCTCATGATCGAGCCCTAAGGAATTCTGACTGTGAAGCTGGGTCAACAGCCTACAGAAACAAAGCTAGAGGAAGTGGGGACACCAGGCAAGTGTGGAATCACATAAGGAGCAAGATTCAGAGGAGGAGAAATTGACCCTGTCCAACACTGCTTGTTGGATGTAGGATGACACCTAGTACCCACAGATCTAACAGTATTAACATCACTGAACTTAGCAACAATTTAGTTCTAGAGTATAAGCAAATTTCCTTTGCCTATTAACTCCCATGACAACTTCAGATCTCAGTTCAACTACTAGATCATGAAAGTCTTCCCAACTTCCCATTATAACCTCTTCAGTGCAACACATGTAACTTTCCTTCAAAGCACTTACCATAATCATACTTTATAAGATTTCCTGACCTTTAACTATTAACTGCTTCTCCCTTTGAAAGTTCTATGAGGGCAGAGAATGCATAGGCTTTTTTTGAGTGTGTGGTTTGCTTGTTTTCTTTTGGTTTTTATTTTTCTGCTTCTCACTAGCATACTGCCTGGCATGAAATAGGCAATCTAAAATATTTCCTAAATGAGTAAGTAAATTAAAAATTCACTCTGCACCTGTTTTTAATGAGGAGAGAGATGTAGACATGTGTATAAATAAATACTCTCTTGAGAGATCTGAGTGAATAGAGGAAAAAAGGGTGGTGCTAGGAGAGGACAAAGCTTAAGGGTAAGCCTTTTGCTTTTGGTTTTATTTTAATGGGAGATCATGCAACAGGCTGAGAAGTGATAAGCAGTATCTAGCAAAGGGAAAACATAAAGATGCCAGGGGAAAATGGGGCTAATTATAGTAGAAAAGTCCTTAAGAACAACATGGGAAGGAACAGGATTCAGAGTACTGGTATAGGGAATTTGCTCTTGGTAAATGTAGGGAAAGTTCTTCCGTGAGCATAAAGAAAGTGAAGTTTTGGATTTGTAGAAGGATGAGGGGAATTTCTCTTTGATGATCTCCATTTTCCCCTGTGAAAAAAAGAGTCCAGATAAGAAAAGGTTGGTACAGGAGAATGGAGAAGACACAAAATAGCTGTTTTTAGATAGTAGGATGACAAACCATTTAGAAAAACTCATGAAGCAAATTTTTTTAAAAAGAAACCAGGGTTATTGTGGTCATGGTAAAACAGGCACAAACTCATATACTGCTGTTAGAACTACAAATTGATGAAAACCTTTTCTGGCAATGATTTTATGATACCACATTCTTTTCTTAAATACCTATTTTCTTACTTATTTAAGAAAAATAACCAAAGATGTTCACTACAATGCTGTTCGAAATAAAAGAAAAACTGTCTCACAAATATCTAATAGAGAATATTATAGATGATACACCTATAAAATACAATTCTATACAAAAATGTTTATGAGGTTTCCAGTAAGAAAGGAAAATGATTGTTATAATAGTAAAGACAGATCAAATCATAGACATAATTTCAACTACATAATGTCCAGAAAAAAGGAAAAAATATGTAGAATGTATTACTGAGGTCATTAGATTATGGGTGACTATTTTTCTTTTCTGTTTAAAATCTGTACTTTCCAAATCTTCTTTATTGTGTATGTATTGCTTTTATAATCATGAACAAAAAAAATGTTTTATCTCTTCTTTGGTTCACAAACCATACCAACCAGACAAGATGAAGACACATTATCCCAGAGGTTTCCTGTTTCTAGTTAAGCAAACAATGAGCTCCTGTTTCCATATAGGAGGACCAGCAAGAGGCAAAATTATGAGACTTACTTTTTTTTTTCCAGTGTGTGTGGGAGGGAGGGGAAGTGGAGATATGATCAGAACCTAAATGTCTTCCTTAATAGTTGGAAAACAGAATTATGTGAGCTCCATTTCTGGGACTACAAAAATAGTGCCAAGTAAGGACAATTAACTCAGTAGAAGCTTAGATTCTTGGTATCACATTCCCTACTTACCAAGACTGGAATTTTTTAATTCTCAGAAGATAATTACTATATCTCCAGTCACATACTGCAGGAGTCAAACTTACATGATGCTACTGGATATGGTTGTTTTCTTTCTCCCTTTTAGACTTTACCATGGCTAATATTTGGAATCATTCAATTATATATTTTGAACAAAGAGCCCATTGTACTGGGTGCTTCAGGGGATGTAACATAAGATACACATTCTCCTTCTAAAAAACTTACAATCTAATTGGAGGGTGGGGTAAGCAAAGATATCTGTGCTGCAGAAATCTAGACCTGGCCGCGCTACGCAGTAACTATGAGAGCTTTGTTTGACACAATCACTTAACATTCGATTATTCACTCAAAATGATGATGTATTATCAGCATTTTCTCAGCATCAGTACAGTACTAGGCAGTAGGCATAGAAAGATACTCAGCCTAGTGGAAGACACAGACAACAAAATAAGAATTAAAATAAGAGTATGAAAATATATCAAAGAGAGAGTATGCCTAAGATACTACGGGAAACACCAGCTATGGAGGTTGCAGTACCAAGTCTGGAAAGAAAATTTCTAATGGGAATGATGAGTAAGTAAATTCTGAAAGAACAAGTAGAATTTTGGGGCGCCTGGGTGGCTCAATCGGTTTAGTGTCTGCCTTTGGCTCAGGCCATGATCTCAGGCCTTGGGGGAGTCTGCTTCTCCCTCTGCCACTTCCTCCCCCCCACCCCGCCCATGCTCGCCCACCCCGCCCATGCTCGCTCGCTCTCTCTCAAATAAATAAAACCTTTAGAAAAAAAAAAGAACAAGTAGAACTTTATCCAGGTATTAAAAATGGTGAAGGGTGTCTCTGTGTAAAAAAGAATAAATGTATTTTAAGGGGCGCCTGGGTGGCTCAGATAGTTAAGCGTCTGCCTTCGGCTCAGGTCATGATCCCAGGGTCCTGGGATCGGGCCCCACGTCGGGCTCCTGGCTCAGCAGGGAGCCTGCTTCTCCCTCTCCCTCTGCCTCTCTCCCTGCTCATGCTCTCTCTCTCTATCTCAAATGAATAAATAAAATCTTTAAAAAAAAAAAAAAAGGTATTTTAAGACCCTTAAAGTAAATGAAATGTTTGGCAGGAAGAGAATTCATTTAGCTGTTTAGATCAGGATA
Organism: Zalophus californianus; assembly: GCF_009762305.2. Classification (NCBI taxonomy): domain Eukaryota; kingdom Metazoa; phylum Chordata; class Mammalia; order Carnivora; family Otariidae; genus Zalophus; species Zalophus californianus. The sequence goes on along the minus strand of NC_045599.1, from coordinate 59,873,692 downwards.
TACTTTACTGAGGTTTCATACTGCAGAGGGCTCTAAAGGAAGGGTATGATTTTGACAGATACATATGGTATATGGGGAAAGAGAACCACTCAAAAGACCTGCTGGAGGCAAGAAATGACCTGAGCAAAAGGCTAGCCTAGAGGCAGTTAGGTTCAGTGTGTTAACAGAGAACAGTCCAGCATGGCAGAGTTTAGGTAAAACAGATAAAGGCAATGGGAGATAAGACTAGAAAAGGAGGTTGTGGTCATTATTAGGAGAGCTTAAAATGTCAGACTGAAATCATACTTAGCTTGAGAGGCACCGGGAAACCACTGTGGGATTCTTAGCAAAAAGTGGCATACTTAGACTTCAGCTCAGATAGAAGGACTCAGAAGATGTGTTTGCTATCTAACAAAATCATCAAGGTTTGTGCTTTGTTGTGATTACCGTTGATTTTTAAACACTCAAGTTAAAAGGTATAAGATTAATATTCATAAGTGTGGACCAAAGATTTAGTAAATTTAACACTGCAGCCAAATATTAAACTCTTACTCAGTACGTTATGATAGAACTTCTTTTCGATGACATGATTAAACTTTATACCCTTTCAAGGACTTGGTATGTTGTACCTAAAACCATAAGCTAGATAACTAGGTTTTTTTCCTAACTTTGAAAGAATAAAGCTATGTAAATTCTTGTCCATCGGTTCCCAGGTTCATCCTTATGCTTTGTGATGCTAGAGGTGGGGCTCTGTGAACCACGAAGAGATTTGCTTCTTCCTCTGTATATCACTTGACTTTCCTGTTTGCTGTTCCTATGAGCATCATCACAGATTCACCTCTTCCTCCCAGCATCCGCAGTTCCTACCTGAAGCAGTTCACAGAATCCAGTTTTCAATCTGTCAGCCTTAGAACTAGCCTTTCTGCCCACCCTCCCCCCATGGGGAACCAACACCAGCCTGCTCTATTCCCAGATATCTGGGTCTCTCCTTTGAGCTGAGACATACCAGCCCTTGACGAGCTATATTGCCTTCCCCAGACTTCAGCTCCACACACAGTTCATTCTCCATGTAAAGCATTAACAAGTACCATCTCTTTCCTGTGTGCCACCAATCCAGGAGTGGTGGCTGTTTTTACAATTGTTAGCTCTGATATCTTAGTTGCCTTCTTAACTATCTGGTTAACAACTTTAAGCCAAGTTAACAATTCTTTGTATTAAATTCTCCCCTACTGAAATAACCAGTTTATTTTTCCAATCAAATCCCTACAGGCAACTATGGAACAGAAATTTAATAAACAGAACAAGCAGTGTTCAAAATTCAAAAATCTTAACTCTGATCATTAAATAGAAATCTTTTTCACTTGCATGGCTAACCACTGTACAGAAGTGAGGAAACTTACATTCTGGCTTTTTATTTTTTTTTTAAAAGATTTTATTTATTTATTTGACAGAGAGAGACACAGTGAGAGAGGGAATACAAGCAGGGGGAGTGGAAGAGGGAGAAGCAGGCTCCCTGCTGAGCAGGGAGCCCGATGCGGGGCTCGATCCCAGGACCCTGGGATCATGACCTGAGCCAAAGGCAGACTCTTAACCGACTGAGCCACCCAGGCACCCCACATTCTGGCTTTTTAAAGAGAAAAAAATTTTTTAAAATCTGGTATCTGAAGATAATTTGTACTTTGTTGTTGGATTATCTTTACCTTCACTGTACAGGTATATTCAAATATAAACATCTCTCCATGCTTTTTAAATGTCATTTAAATGACTTCTGAAACAAAGGAGTTAATACTGCAGCCAACTTTTTAAAAAAATGTTAATATAGTTTACTGTACTTAAGACATTAAGCCAGGATACTAAGTTCTTTTCCTAACTTGGCAAGTCTGAAAATGTACAGCATTGGTCAGCTGGATCATGTGCTTAAAAACAATGACATCTCTGTTTTCAATTTCAGGGCTAGAAAGAACACAGTGCCTGTTTTTAGGATGGAAAAAACTATGTGTCAGTTTAGGTAGCTATAGTGAGACCAATTTATAAATACAAATTTCTTGGCATCAATTACTTATTATGAAGTACATCACTTCCTTGGATACTGGTTTTATATGAGAAACTTAAGTGTTATTCCTGTCTATTGTTGGGTTAGTGGGTGAAGAAGAGAAAAATACAACAAAACAAAACCTCCAATTCTCATGTGAAAGACGCCAAGATAAATCTGTATATATACTAATGTAGTAGTGCCTTTAATGTAAATTTTCCAGGCCCAGGAATCACCTGAAGGTGACCAAGATTAACAAAATGACATGATCAGATTTGGAAGTATCTACTCATGCATTTTTTGTATTCAGAGTAAATCAATATTCTTGAGAAAAAGTGTGAAATGATAAATTTTTTTTAAAGATGAGAGAAATCTGGGGCGCCTGGGTGGCTCAGTGGGTTGGGGGTCTGACTCTTGATTTCAGCTCCAGTCATGATTTCAGGGTCATGAAAAATCAAGCCCCGCGTCAGGCTCCACCAGGGAGTCTGCTTGAGATTCTCACCTTCTGCCCCTCCCCATTGCTCTTGTGCATGCTCTCTAAAAATAAATAAATCTTAAAAAAAAAAAAAAAAGGTGAGAGAAATCTAAAGGCAAGGAAACCAAAGAAAAAACAGCTCAGGTAAGAAATAAGTTTTTTTTTTAAAGATTTTATTTATTTATCTGACACAGAGAGACACAGAGAGAGAGGGAACACAAGCAGGGGTAGTGGGAGAGGGAGAGGGAGAAGCAGGCTTCCCGCCGAGCAGGAAGCCAGACGTGGGGCTCAATTCCAGGACCCTGGGATCATGACCTGAGCCGAAGGCAGACACTTAACGACTGAGTCACTCAGGCACCCCAAGAGGTAAGTACCTTAATGTATACTGATGGCACTATATATTTCACAGCTGGCATGCCATAGTATACAGTAATCCAACAGTGTAAAAACCACCCTGCACAAAAGTGCTCCATCAAGGGGGCAGAGTGTGGAGACTAAAAAGCAGCCCATCTTTTGCCAAGCCATGGATACTGCTGCACCTGCCCAGAAGAAGGCCCTTTTCTAATGTGTCCACTGGAATAGGGGCTAGGTAGTGTCTCTCTTTCTATCTCACACAATGATACCTACAGATTTGCTTGGTCTTGGGGGAGAGGAAGGGGGGAAGAGCACATTTAAGATACACTGAGGTGATAATTGGCAAAATGACGTGCCTGGCTACAAAGGGGAGAAAAGAGCTGAGGATGCCTTCTAGATTCTAGCTTATTTCTTTCAGCAAGTATTAAAAAAAGTCGGCCAATGTGTTTGAAGTGCTTTTAGCTAATACACAAAGACAAATCAGCAGACCAACTCAGTACTAACCCTGACTCATTAATATGCTGGGTTTAAAAATCTAGATAGAATCATCTAGTTCGAATCTCATCCTGTGGATGCAAAAACAGTCCCAGACAGATTGTAACTTTGAGTTCAGTGTGTTCCATCCCTTAGTAGTTTCAAGTTCTTTTTAAACTTGTGGTTCTCACACTTAAGTATGTATCATAATCACCTGGAAGGCTTTTTAAAACAAAGACTGCTGAGCCCCTCTCCCTAGTTTCAGTAGAGATCTGCGGTAAGGACCAGGAATCTGTATTTGTAACAAGGTTCCAGGTGATACTAATGCTACTAGTCCGGGGGTTACATTTTTGAGGGCCAATGTATTAGACATAGACTCTGGTAGCTCCGTCAAGGGGTGTGTGTCTCAGAACGACTTTTAGGCCAAAAATTCTGGGGAGGAGATGCTTAATGCTTATAGATGAGACAGAGGATTAGTGAAAAACCTTTATTAATTACCACTTACAGGGGTGCCTGGGTGGCTCAGTGGGTTAAGAGTCATCTGCCTGTGGTTAAGGTGGTGATTCTGGGGTTGAGCCCCACATCGGGCTTCCTGCTCAGCAGGGAGTCTGCTTCTCCCTCTCCCTCTGCCCCCCTCTCTCGCAAATAAATAAAATTAAAAAAAAAAAAAAGAACCAGATACTTGTGTGAGGCATAGAACTAGCAGACAGAGCCAAATATTACTTTCTGCCTTGAGATAAAGCTCCTAGATCTGAACAATTAGTAAAGTGGTGTTTTATGCTCAAAGGCCTTCTATGAATAATAAAGAATGCTTTTAAGAATACAAAATAAAGAGCAGGAAGTGAAAAATGAAGGGGGGGAATCGGAGAGGAAGATGAACCATGAGAGACTATGGACTCCGAGAAACAAACTGAGGGGTTCTAGAGGGGAGGGTGGTGGGGGGATGGGTTAGCCTGGTGATGGGTATTAAGGAGGGCACGTATTGAATGGAGTACTGAGTGTTATATGCAAACAATGAATCATGGAACACTACATCAAAGACTAATGAGGTAACGTATGGTGACTAACAAAATAAAACTTAAAAAAAAAGAATACAAAATAAACAAAAACTTTAAATACCATTTATATAAATATAATTAAGACTATACTGGGGGCTCCTGGGTGGTTCATTTGTTAAGTGTCTGCCTTCGGCTCAGGTCATGATCCCAGGGTCCTGGGATCGAGCCCCGCATCAGGCTCCCTGCTCTTCAGGAAGCCTGTTCTCCCTCTCCCACTCCCCCTGCTTGTGTTCCCTCTCTTGCTGTGTCTCTGTCAAAAAAAATAAATCTTAAAAAAAAAAAAAGACTAAAGTATACTTAATATAAAATATAGAGTAACTATATTATAAAATGTTAATATATTTTATAAAATATCAAAATATATTAAGTACAAGCATATGAATATTTTATAAATATTATATAATATATAATACAAATATACATTCAGGGTACCAAGTTAACGTCTTTTCTATCATGCTTTGATATCTAGGTTAAAAGCACTGGAAATTAAGTTCTTTCTAAAGAATCTAGAGTACAGGTCAAACTCCACAGGATGCTACAGAGTTCTAGCCCTGGACCACCTTTCCTCTCATTTCCTACAAATCCTTAGACCCGAGACATACCAAACAATTTACACCCGGTAGGATAACTAAAACAGCAAGCTTTGCAGTTCAACAGACATGTGTCTCAATCCTAGCCATGCTATTTACCAGCATTGACCAATGGTGCCAGGCAGGAGTGAAGATTTGGTAATTTATTCAATAATTCATTTTGACTAAAAGCACAAGGACATACATGCCTATTCACTGTACCATTCCTGTTTTTATCTGTATCTGGACAATTCTCTATTCCAATCTCCAGTGCAGACATAGGTACCCACTTCCTACTGAACTGCTGATTCTTTCAATGGTGAAGTGCTCAATAATCCCTCTTTTTCCATGTATCTTTAGGCAGTGTTGATCACTCCAATTTGTGTGCCTCTACATCAACTTTTACATGACACTTTTTCCCTTTTTAAAAAAAATCATCCTTATTAAATTATAATTTACATACAACAGAATGTTCCCGATGTAAGTGTAAATTTTGATGAATTTTGACAAGTTTATATATTCATGTAAAAACCACTATAATAAAAATTTAGAGCCTATCAATCACCCAAAGGATTCTGTTACACCTGTTCCCTCTTAGTCAATCTCCATTGCCTAACCGCAGGCAACAAGTGCTAAGCTTTCTGTCAATATAGATCAGAACCATCATCTCCAGAATTTCACATAAGTGGATTCATACAGTTTACACTGTGTCTGCTGCCTTTTGTTCAGCATATTTTTTTGTAAACTGTTTTATTAAGCTTAATTTATATATAAATTAATCCATTTAAAGTGCTCAATTTGATGAGTTTTAACAGCTGTATACACCCAAGCAACAACCACTACAATCAAGACATAAAACATTTTTATCACCTCCAGAAGATTCCTCATGCCATCCATCCTTTCACACATGAATATACACTTTTGTATTTGGCTTCTGTGACTTAGCAAGATTTCAAATTTATCCATGTTGTTGTGCCTATCAAGAGTAAATTCCTTTGCACTACTGAGTATTTATTCTGTAATATGGAACTACCACATTTTGCTTATCCATTCACCCATTGATGGTTATTGGGGCTGTTCCAGTTAGGGGCTACTGGGAAGAAAGGTGGCATGAGTATTAGTGTATCAGTCTTAGGGGTAGATGTTTTCATTTCTCTTTTATAAATAACTAGGATTTGAATAGCTGAGTAGTAAGGTATGTAAATATATAAAACTCCTTAAGAAACAGCCAAACAGTTTACCAAAGTGGTTACACCACTATAAAATATGCTAGGAATATCTGAGAATTCCAGTTACTCCATATCCTTACCAGCCCTTGGGAGCACCACAATATTTTTTTAAGATTTTATTTATTCATTTGATGGAGAGAGAGCACAGGTGGGGGGTGGGGAGAAACGGGCTCCCCACTGAGCAGGGCTCAATCCCAGGACCCTGGGATCATGACCTGAGACAAAGGCAGCCACTTAATCGACTAATCTACCCAGGTGCCCAAGTGCCAGAAATTTAAATTATATTCACTCTAATGGGTGTGTATCTCATTATAGTTTTAATTTGAATTTCCATGATGACAATTTTAAGCTTCTCTGTGTGTGCTCATTAGCCATTTATTTGTCTTTTAAATATTTAGCTGATTTTTAGGGACTTCTGGGTGGCTCAGCATGTTAAGCATCTGCCTTCGGCTCAGGTCATGATCTCAGGGTCCTGGGATGGAGCCCCACATCATGCTCCTTGCTCAGCAGTGAACCTGCTTCTCTCTCAGCCTGCTGCTCCCCCTGCTTGTGCACTCTCTCGCTCTCTCTCTGACAAATAAATAAAATCCTTTAAGTAAATAAACAAATAAATATTTAGCTGATTTTTAAATTTTTTTGGTTGTCTTACTGAGCTGTATGTAGAGTTCCTTTTTCAGATGTATTAGAAGTATTTTTTTTCCCAGTCTGTGCGCTTGCCTTCTATTTCTTAACAATCTTTCAAAAATTAAGTGTTTAATTTTGGTCAAGTCCAACTTATCAAAAAAATTTTTTAAAGTTTATGGCTCAAGTTTTCTGCATCCTACCTAAAAAGCCTTTACCTTTTCTTTCCCAAAATTGTGAAAACTTCCTATGTTTTCTTATATAAGTTTTCCATTTTGTTTTAAGAGGGAACTGGGGGAGTGGTGGTGGGGAGAGGGAAAGATCTTAAGCAAGCTCCACACCCAGCACCGAGCCAATGCAGGGCTCGATCTCATGACCCGAGTCAAAATCAAGAGGTTGACGCTTAACCTACTGAGCCACCCAGGCGCCCCTCTTATGCACGTTTTAGAACATGAGATCCTGTTGAGGTCTAAGATGGATTTCAAGTTAATTTTTGTACATGGTTTGTTGTGTTTTTCCCCCTTAATTTTCCTTTTTTAAAATTTTTAAAAATTCTTTGTTTTTTAACAAACCCTTGTGTCGAAGGCTGAATTTCAATAGATTGCAGCAAGGGAGCTGCTCTGCTACATACAAACCCCAACCCAGAAGCAGGTCGTCTACGAATGGTTTGGCACCAGGTTCCCCATGAACGTGTGTTGCGTCACAGGCGACGAGGCAGCCCCCTTTCCTGGGACAGGGGCTCTCCACACCAGACCCCAGTCACGACACACGGAGGCCCGCCGGCAGGGAGGCAGGGGACCCACTATCCGAGGCCAACCAAGGCTCTGTGGCGCTGCCTTATCAGTCTGCCTAGGCAGGATTCTGACTTAGAGGCATTCAGTCATAATCCCACAGATGGTAGCTTCGTCCCATTGGCTCCTCAGCCAAGCACATATGAGATCAATTTTTTTAATGTGGGTCTGCAGTTGTTCTGGTACCATTTCTTGGAAATTCTTTCTCCCACTGAACTGTTCTGTCACCTTCGTGAAAAACTTATATAACCACTCATGTACTTCTGGATTCTATCTATTCTGTTGATTTACAATTCTATCCTAGGCCAATAGTACAATGTCTGGATTTCTCTAGTTTTTTAGTAAGGAGGACTTATTACCTGACTTCAAATTTTATCTTTTTCAAAATTGTTAAAGCCCTCCTTTGCCTTTCCATAAAAATTTATAATTCGCTTGTCAGTTTCTGGGGGGAAAAACCTACTAGAGTTTTAATTTGAATCTACAGATCAACTGAAAACTGACATCTAAACATTACTGAGTCTTCCAAGCTATTATCATGATCTCCCCATTTCTTAAGGTACACTTACTGTCTCTCAGCAACGTTTTATAATTTTCAGTACACAGAACTTTCATATACTTTGTAAAATTTATTTCTAAACAGTTCATGTTCAGAGATACTTATAATGGTATTTTAAAGTTTCTATAATTTTCATTTCTAAAAGACAGAAAATGCAACTGAATTTTTAACATTAACCTTGTACCTAATTCACATATTATTTTCAACAGGTTTTTTTAAGATCCCTTAGGATAGGGGCACTTGGGTTGCTCAGGTGGTTAAGGGTCTGCCTTTGGTTCAGGTCATGACCCTGGGGTCAAGCCCCGTTATCAGGCTCCCTGCAGCCTGTAGATTTCTCAATGCATCTACAACTTACCTTTCTAGGCTCTTCCTATCCCTGCCTACTCAACAGAATCCCCTTTGAGATACTCTAAAATGAGGTGCTCAGGCTCTATGCAATCTTAATCGACCAAAATAGAATCTTTGGGGAGAAAGGACCAGGTATCTGCATTTTTAAAAAGCTCCTCTATGGGCATAAAGCTCCTCTACGGCCAGCCAGGCTGAGAACTATGAAACAGGCAGGGAACTATAAAAGTTTAAAAAAAAAAAAAAATACCTTGATCTGTTGTCTCCGTAGCATGGCAAGTTCTCTCATGTCTCGGAATGGCTGTAGTAAATACTGATACAGTTCAGTTGTGGCTTCTGCAAGGCTGCTATAGGCTTCATCCTCCATCTGATACAAGTCCAGAAGCTCAACCATGCTTTCTGTATTCTTGTGCTTATCCAAAAGCTATGGAACAAGAAAATTTTATTACAAAGAATCTGATTATAATAGCCTATAAATACTTCCTTTTAACTCCCTCCCTTATCCTCTTCGGATGTTAGAATACTGAAACACAGAAGGAATGAAAATCACTGAATGCTTTTCATCATTCACCTCCATGCTGAGATGTCTTACTATTCAAGACCTGCTTGAATCATCCCTTTCAAACTGCTCTCATCGTATTATTCTTTTTCTGTGTATTTTCTGGGACTCCATACTATCTATCTGCCTAGACTTAAGTCCTTAAATATATTTTCCCAAGTATCTTGTAGCTTTCTCCGTATTTATAAAAAATTTTTTTCATTGCTAATATACAAAGTAGTTAACAACTCTTACCAATATTATTTTACTAATTTTCCCAAATCTTCTTGCCACTCCCCTCCTCCTCCCAGTTTGGAACATTCCCACATTAACTTTCAACTCCCACTTATCACATCCCTCAAAATCTAGGTTAATAAAAACCTCAACTGTACTAAAGAGTTTAAGACTGACTATAATAGATTTTTATAACTATTACTTGCACTCCTTGGTACTCGTGTATGTTTTCATTCATTCCTCAACAAATATGGACATCTAACACATGTTGGACACTGGGCTAAAAGCTGGGCATACAAAAACATGGTTGCTCTCTTCAGAAGCTTACAGTGTAGTAAATAAACAAACTAAATAACTAAAACTAATTAAGTTTTTAAAAAATTACAAACTGGGGCACCTGGGTGGCTCAGTTGGTTCAGCGACTGCCTTCAGCTCAGGTCATGATCCTGGAGTCCCAGGATCGAGTCCCGCATCGGGCTCCCTGCTCACAGGGGGTCTGCTTCTCCCTCTGACCCTCCCTCCTCTCATGCTCTCTCTCTCTCTCATTCTCTCTCTCAAATAAATAAAATCTTTAAAAAATAAAAATAAAAAAATAAAAATTACAAACTGTGACAGTCTCATCTCAAAGGCACAAAATTCTGCTTTTCATTCCATACCTAAAGTTTTCACTACTATCTTCCTCCCCAACTTTTTGCTTTAGTTACCACGTTGCGCTATACATACTATACTCAATTTAGAGTCCAAATTCACTTCCGGACCAGATTCTTACCACTAAATGTAGCAACATCTACGCATTAGTCTTTTGCCTACTATACCATTAACAATCATGATGGATCAGATAATCTAAAGTGTTTTTATGACAAAGAAGTACTATATAAATACTTGTTATTCTAATATTGTAATTCCAACTTTCACTGCTAACATGGAGAATTTCCACTATCCAGTATCAGCTGAATAGTTCCTCTTAGACCAATTCTCCCATTGATGGTGACTATAAACCCTGGGCAAAATATTACAACACTACTACCTGAAGGCACGGTAAAGTGACCAGAAATAAAGAAAAACTGGAGAGAACATCAATACTTAGAAGATAGGAAAACCCTAAGTGAGTTTTTATTCACAGCATTTGGCCTGAGGGGAGGCCCCAGTGGCTGCCAGAGGAGAGAAGTTTGGCTGAAACAGAAAACTACAGTTTTGGTGCTTGAAGAATCAGAGGACAGAGTTCAAGACAACCATAGCACCTAGAAAAGGGGGATAAATGCTGAAATGGAGAAAGCCAAAGGAGGAAATCCCAAATTGGTATATAAACTCTACTCAAGGGGCACCTGGGTGGCTCAGTTGGTCTTAAGCAGCTGCCTTCGGCTCAGGTCATGATGTCAGGGTCCTGGGATGGAGCCCCCAGTTGGGCTCCATGCTCAGCAGGGAGTCTGACTCTCCCTCTGCTCCGCCCCCCCCAGACTTGTGTGCTCACTCTCTCTCTCAAATATTAAAAATAAATAAATAAATAAACTCTACTCAAATTTCAGGCTGATTACCAGAACTATGTATGTACAAGATAGGCTGTGGGCAAAGCAGCTAAAGAAAAAAATGCAATATTTTAGCTGCACTTCTTTGAAAGATGAGTAGAGTTTGCAGTTGAACCAATTAAATTAAGTATCTGCTAAAACAAATCTACTAACAAAAAAAAATCAACATTCTCTGGAGGAATATAACACACAACAGAGGCTCTGCAAGGTACCATTTAAAATGTCCAGAATACAATCCAAATTTAGCAGACCTATAAAGAAACAGGAAAACAAAACAATGCTCAAAAAGCAATTAAATGGAGAACTGTAAGATGTGATACTTTCGATTTAGCACAGATTTTATTTTAATTCTAAATTTTTTTAACGATTTTATTTATTTATTTGATAGAGAGAGAGAACGAGCACACAAGCAGGGGGAGCAGCAGAGGGAGCAAGAGAAGCAGGCTCTTCGCTGAGCAGGGAGCCCGCTGTGGGGCTCGATCCCAGGACCGTGGGATCATGACCTGAGCTGAAGGCAGACACTCAACTGACTGAGCCACCCAAGAGCCCCTCAATTTAGCGAAGATTTTAAAGCCATTATTATAAAATGCTAATGGATGCAATTTGCTCATGAAGAATAAAAATCTCAAAGGAGAAATAATTTTTAAAAATATTTTATTTATTTGAGAGAGAGCAAGTGAGCATGAGGGGGGTGCTTAGGGGCTTGATTCCATGGCCCCAAGATCTTGACCGGAGCCAAAGTCAGCTGCTTAACCGACTGAACCACCCAGGCACCCCTAAAGGACATTCTAGAACTAAAAAATATAGTGTCTAAAATAGTCCTAGGGCACAGACACACTAAGAGGTTAAAAAATTTAAAAAGTCATCTTAAGTCTATGATTAGCACTTCCGATTCCCCTACTTCCTTGCTGTTGCATCAGTAGAGCTCCTGTATAAAAGAAACTGAAAAAAACTTCATTTTTTTAAGATTTTAAGAAGTAACTAGGAAAACCCAAAACACCACGGGAGACAAAACCAAAGACACCAGAGGAAATCCCAGACTCTGCCACCTATAGCAATTGCCTAGAGTAACACAGATGAGTTTCCTCTAGGTGGATAACAACCTCAGTCTAAAGGCATATTTCTCTCAGCTCCTTTTGCCTAGTACCATCATGTCCAGCTTTCAAAAAAAATTACAAGGCATATTAAAAGCACAGTTTGAAGAGACAGCAAGCATCAGAACCATACTCAGGTAAAGCAGGGATATGGGAATTATCAGACCAGGAATTTAATACAGTAAGTGATCTTTGGGTGCCTGGGTGCCTCAACAGGTTGAGTGACCAACTCTTGGTTTTGGCTCATACCATGATCTCATGGGTCATGGTATCTCATGGGTGGTGGTATCAAGCTCCATGCTCAGCAGGGGAGTCAGCATGAAGGCTCTCTCCCTCTGCCCCTCCCCCCACTCCTGCTCGCACCTCTCTCTCTCTCTCTCACACACACACACACACACACACACACACTCACTCTCTCTCTCTCTCAAATACACAAATAAATCTTTTTTAAATTATGCTAAGGACTCTAATGGAAAAAGCAGACAACATGCAAGAACGAATGTATATAACATAAGCAGAGTCAAAAGGAAATGCTATAAATCAAAACCACTAAAATGCAAAAATGCCTTCAATAGGCTTATTATTAGGCTGGACAAAACAAAACAAACCAGCAAATGAGCTTGAAGAAATGTCAGTAGAAACTTCCAAAACTGAAAGGCAAAAACAAAACAAATACTTGAAAAAAACAAGATATCCAAGAAGCATGGGACAATGTGTAAGGAAAAATTTGTAATTTGTATTTTATAAATTTATAAATCATTATTTTATAATTTATATCAGACTTCTCTTCAGGAACCATGCAAACAAGAGAAGTAGAGTGAAATAATTAAGAGTTCAGGGGTCCCTGGTTGGCTAAGTCAGAAGTTGTGATCTTGAAGTTGTGAGTACAAGTCCCACACTGGGTGTAAAGATTACTACCAAAAAAAAAAAAAAAAAAAAAAAAAAAACCTTAAAAAAAAGTTAAAAATCCATATACCTAGAATTCTGTATTCAGTGAAATTACCTTGAAAACTGAATGAGAAATAAAAGAGATCCTCAGCAAACATAAATTGAGGGAACCTGTCTTGCAAGAAATATTAAAAGATTGTCAGAAAGAAGGAAAATTATATAGGTCAGAAACTTGGATCTAGATAAAGAAAGGAGGAATGTTAGACAAGAATAAAAGTAAAATAACATCTTTTCCTATTATTCTTAACAGATCTAACAGCTACTAGTTTACTCAAAATAGGAGTCACAATACATCCAGTGATTACACCTTACAGATTAGTAAAGTAAATGACAGCAAGGTTACAAGGGACAGGAGGGAAGTACTGGGAATACCTTGTTATAAGGTACTTGTACTACATGTAAAGTAGAACAGCATGATTTGAAAGAAAGGTTGGTTAGTATCGCAAACCTGTTAGCACAAACTTGAGTGCAACCACTAAAAAAAAGTTTTAAAAGTATCACAGACTTGCTAAATGAGGATGTTATACTGAGAAAAAACAGAATATAAGATGCTCAATTAATACCAGAAGGCCAAAGAGTGGAAAGCAAAGAGGACAATCAAAAGAAAATAGTAACAGATATAGTAGGTATTACTCCAACTGTACCAATTATCACTTTAGACATCAACGGCGGAAATACACCTATTAAAAGAGACTGTCAGGGTGAACATAAAAACAAGATCCCACTGTATGTTGTCTAAAAGAAACTCACTTTAAATACAGACACAGATGGGTTAAAGTGGGTTAAAGTGGTAAAGACATACCATGCTAACACTAGATCAAAAGAAAGCTGCAGTAGCTATATTACTTTCAAAAGCAGACTTCAGAACAACAAAAATTATCAGAGAAAATTATAAAATAGTTAATTCTCCAAGACATAATAATCCTTAATGTGTATATGCCCAAAAACATAACACCAAAATACCCAAGTTAAAAATGGATACAACTACAAGGAGAAAAGGAGTCCACTATGACAGTTGGGGACATCAAGATCCCTTATCAGTAACAGATCCAACAGGCAGAAAATCAACAAAGATATAGCTGAACTCAACAGCACCATCAATGGGACATAATTGACATCTATCTCAACTACTTCACCCAACTGCAGCGAAATACATTATTCTTTTTGAGCTCACATGGAACATTCACCAAGACAGATCACATTCTGGGCCTAAAACACATCATAATAAATTTAAAAGAAAAGAAATCATACAAAGTATGCTCTTAGACTACAATGGAATTAAACTAGAAATCAGTAACAGAAATATTTCTGGAAATCCCCAAAATCCTTGGAAGATTAAACAACACAATTTTAAATAGTGCATGGGTCAAAGAAAAAGTCAAGAGAAATTTTAAAATATTTTCAACTGAAGAAAAATAAAAACACTTAGCAAAATTTTGGGGTTGCAGTAAAAGTGCTTAGAGGAAAATCTGCAGCACTGAATGCACATTACAAAAGTCTGAAATCAATAATCTAAACCTTTACCTTAGAAAAGAGCAAATTAATTTCAAAGACTGCTGGAAAAAAAGAAAATTTAGAGTATAAATCAATGAAATTGAAAAAGAATCAACTGAGAAAAATCATTGGAACAAAAAACTGTGGTTCTTTGAAAACATCAATAAAATTGATAAACCTCTATCAAGGTTAACAAAGAAAAAGAGAAGACACAAATAACTAATATCAGAAATGACAAAAAGACATCATTACTGATCCCATGGACATTAAGAGGAATAAGAACATCTCTATGCCCACAAATTCAAAAAACTAGGTGAAATGAATTCCTTAAAAGACACACTCTAATGAAACACAAGAATAGATCATCTGAACAGGCCTTTATTCAAGAAATTGAATTCATAATTAATAACCTTGCAACACAGGGAACACCAAGCCCAGATGGGCTCACTAGTGAACTCTACCAACAATTTAAGGAAGAAATTTTGCCAATTCTCTACAATCTCTCAAGAATACAAACATAGGGTGCCTGGGTGGCTCAGTTGGTTAAGCGACTGCCTTCGGCTCAGGTCATGATCCTGGAGTCCCAGGATCGAGTCCCGCATCGGGCTCCTTGCTCAGCAGGGAGTCTGCTTCTCCCTCTGACCCTCCCCCCTCTCATGCTCTATCTCATTCTCTCTCTCAAATAAATAAATTAAAAAAAAAAAAAGAATACAAACATAGAGGGCATACTTCCTTATTCTAAGAGGTCAGCATGTGCCTAATACCAAAAACAATGATATTACAAGAAAACTACAGATCAACATCTCTCATGAATGTAGACACAAAAATTCTCAACAAAATATTAGGAAGTACATCCAACACTGTATAAAAAGAATCATATATTATGACCAAATATGATTTATTCCAGGTATGCAAGACCGGTTCAATATTAAAAAAAAAAAAATCAGTGTAATCTATCACATTACAGTCTAAAGAAAAATCATGGTATTAATAGATGCAAGAAAAGCATCTGACAAAACCCAACGCCATTCATGAAAAAAAAAACTATCAGCATACTAGGAATACAGGGAAATTTCCTCAACTTGATAAAGAACAAAAAACCTAGAGCTGACATCATATATAATTGTGATAAATTAGATGCTTTCCCATAAGACAAGGGGACAAGACAAGGAGGTCCCCTCTCATCATTCCTATTTAACATCATACTGGAAGTCTTAGCTAATGCAATTAAGAAATAAAAGGTGAGGCGCCTGGGTGGCTCAGTTGGTTAAGCATCTGCCTTTGGCTCAGGTCATGGTCCCGGGGTCCTGGGATCAAGCCCTGTGTTGGGCTCTCTGCCCTCTCCCACTCCCCCTGCTTGTGTTCCCTCTCTCACTGTATCTCTCTCTCTCAAATAAATAAAATCTTTTTAAAAAATAAAATAAAATAGAATAAAATAAATAAATAAAAGGTATACAGACTAGGAAGAAACAGAACTGTCTTTACACAGATGACATCACTCTGTACAAAATCCAAAGGAGGAGAACGGAGGGGAGGGGAGGGGAGAGAAGAAACCCCTCCAAATATAACTTATGTTAGCACACAAAAATTGAAATACTTTGGTATAAATCTATGCACAAGATCTAAATGAAATTACACAACTGTTGATGAAAGACATCAAAGATCTAATAAACAAATGGAGACATACTCCATATATATGGACTGGAAGACTTAACTACTGTCAAGATGTCAGTTCTCTCCATCTTGATACGTCTTGATACTCAACACAATGCCAATCAAAGTATCAGCAAGTTATTTTGTAGATATCAATAAACCACTTCTGAAGTTTATATGGGGGGACGCCTGGGTGGTTCAGTCGGTTAATCGTCTGCCTTTGGCTCAGGTCATGATCCCAGGGTTCTGGGATCGAGTCCCGCACTGGGCTCCCTGCTCAGTGGGGAGTCTGCTTCTCCCTCTACCACCCTCCCTGCTTATGCTCTCTCCCTCTCTCTCTCTAACAAATCAATGAATAAAATCTTTTAAAAAAAATAAATAAAGTTTATATGGGAATGCAAGTCTCAGATTAGCCAACACAATATTGAAAAACGAAGTCAGAGGATTGACACTATCCAACTTCATTAGTCACTAGAAAACTACAGTAGTCAAGACAGCGGGGTACTGATAAAAGAACAGATCAACAGAATAGAGTCCAAAACAAACCCACGCAAATACAATCCAGTAATCTTTTGACATAGGAGTAAAGGTGATTCAATGAATAGTCTTTTCAACAAATGGGCATCCATATGCAGGAAGGGAGGGAGGGAGGGGGGAGGGGGGAGGGGGGAGGGGAGGAGGGATCTATCTAGACAGACGTTATTATATACCTTTCACAAAAATTAACTCAAAATTGATCATGGACCCACATATAAAATGCAAAACTATAAAACTCCTAGAAAATAACCTAGGAGAAAACCTTCATGACCATGGGTTTGACAGATGTTTTAGACACAACACCCAAAGCACAATCCGTGGGAAAAAAAACTTATAAGCTGGATTTTGTTACAATTAAGAACTTATACAAAAGACACTCAAAAGAATGAAAAGACGGCTACAGGGTGGTGGGTGGCTTAGTCAGTTAAGTGTCTGCCTTTGGCTCAGGTCGCGATCCATCCTGGGATCGAGCCCTGATTTGGGCTCCCTGCTCAGTGTGGAGTCTGGCTCTCCCTCTGCTCCTCTCCCCTCGCTCATGCTCTCTCTCTCAAATAAAACCTTCCAAAAAAAAAGAAGAGACAAGCTATAGAGAAAACACTTGGAAAATACATTTCCAAAAAAAAGACTTATGCAAAATATACAAAAACCTCCCAACACTCAACATTAAGAAAACAACACAATTTAAAAATGGGCAAAAGATCTGAAGAGACCCATCAGATAAGATATACAGATGCCAAGTAAGCATATGAGATATTCAACATCATACTGTCATCTGAGAACTGCAAATTAAAACAATGAGATGCCACTACACACTTGACAATACCAAATGCTGACAAAGATATGGAACAACCAGAATTCCCATTCATTGTCAGTGGTAATGTATTCTTATGATCTGTTGTTAGGCACATGCACATCATGGATTATTAGGTCTTCCTAGAGCATTAATCCTTTTATTATATTATTTTATTATATTAACCCTTTTATTATCCTTTGTCCTTGGTAATTTCCCTTGGTCTAAAGTCTGCTTTATCTCAAATTAATATAGCTACTCCAACTTTCTTTTGATTAGTGTTAGCATGGTATCTCTTTCTTAAAAAACTAAATATATTGTCACCATATAATCCAGCATTCATGTTCCTTGATATTTACCCAAATGAGGTGAAAACCTAAATCCAAACAAAACCTACACATAAAAGTTATAGGAGCTTTATTCATAAATGCCAAGACTTGGAAGCAACAGAGATGTCCTCCAATAATGGATTGGATAATATTCATTATCCAATAATGAATAAACAAACTGTGGTACATCCACACAACAGAATATTCATTCAGCACTAAAAAAAAAAAAAAAAAAAAAAAAAGAGCTGTCAATCAACAAAAAAAAACCCAAAAAACATAGGGAGGAACCTTAGATACATATTCAAAGGTGAAAAGAAGCCAATCTGAAAAGGCTACATATTTTATGATACCGATTCTGGAAAAAGCAAAATATGAAGACAGGTTAAAAAAAAAAAATCACTAGTTGGCAGCAGTTGGAGAAAGGTGGTACACTCCAATGAATAAAGGAAACGTGATTTTTAGAGCAGTGAAACTATTCTGTATGATACTGTAATGATGGATACAGACATTCCCCATTTGTCTGTCAGAGAACTGCACAACCCAAAGAATGACCCCTAATGTAAACTATGCTCTTTAATATTAGGGGAGACTGTGGGAAAGAGGGGAATAAATGGGAACTCTATGTATTTTCTACTCAATTTTTCTGTAATCCTAAAATTCATATAAAACAAAGTCTACTGGGGTGCCTAGGTAGCTCAGTCAGTTAAGCATCAGATTTTTTTTTTAAGATTTTATTTATTTATTTGAGAGAGAGAGAGAGAGAGAATGAGAGATAGAGAGCACAAGAGGGAAGAGGGTCAGAGGGAGAAGCAGACTCCCTGCTGAGCAGGGAGCCCGATGCGGGACTCGATCCCAGGACTCCAGGATCATGACCTGAGCCGAAGGCAGTCGCTTAACCAACTGAGCCACCCAGGCGCCCAAGCATCTGATTCTTGATCTCAGCTCAGGTCTTGATCTCAGGGTCCTGAGTTCAAGTCCGGCCCCGGGCTCCCCACTGGCGTGGAGTCTACTGAATGAATGAATGAATGAATGAACGCATAAATAAAACAAAGTCAATTAATTTTTATATGATAATACAAACCTACTTAAAGACAACATTGTATTTCACTGTACATGTGCTTATTTTTAATTTATTTTTTTAAAGATCTGATTTATTTGTCAGAGAGCACCAACAGGGGTAGCGGCAGATGGAGGGAGAAGCAGGCTCCCCACTGAGCAAGCAGGCAGAGGGAGAAGCAGGTTTCCCGCGGAGCAGGAGCCCGATGAGGGGCTCGATCCCAGGACCCTGGGATCATAACCTGAGCCGAAGGCAGATGCTTAACCGACCGAGTCACCCAGGAGTCCCATGTATGCTTATTTTTAAAGTAAAACAAAAAAAGATAAAAATAAATTCATAATAACCAATTAACACTGATTTTTGTCTCTGCTAAGCCCGGTGATCAGATCAATGTCTTTCTGCTGTGTTAACAAGTGGTTTTTGTTTTTTTTTGTTTTTTATTTAATTTATTTATGTATTTGACAGAGAGAGCACACAAGCAGGGGGAGCAGCAGGCACAAAGACAATTCTGGAGATACTAAGAGACACTGCTGGCCCTGAGTTATATGCTACAGTGGTGAGAAAACCTTGGAAGGGGCATCAGAGTGCATGCAGAGAGATCAGTTCACAGGCTCCTGGGTGAGTCCATGAAAGTTGGAAGTTTTTACACTGGGGGAGAGAAGAACAAAGATTCAAGAAATGCTCTGGAGATAAAATCAGTGGTACTTGGTGAAAGACCAGATTTTAGCACAGAGAAATTAAGGATGACTACTAGGGGTCTGGCACTAATTGAGAGAAAGAACAAAGGAATAGAGACTGCTTTTTAGTGGCAAAGATTAACAGATTCAGAGACACTGTCTAAATTGCTTTTTAGATACCCAACAGGAGAGTCATGTAGGGGATACAAAATGTCCAAGAAAGACCTTATCCTTAAGAGATCTACAATCTAACTAGGGAAGCAAGCTAACAGACATAAAAGTAAAATACTGATTATAAAAGACAGTAAAATGTTAGACAAAAGATGGATCAGAGTAGGCTAATGCAGTTGGAAAAAATATTCTACAACTAGGATTTGAACTGGGACTTGAAGGATGAGAAGTGCTGTGTAGGTAAAGGAGGGCAAGCCAGACTTGAGAAATCACATGAATAAAAGCATCTTGGATAAAGAATCTGGGTGGGATGAGGGGTAGCAAAGTATCATGTTCCCTGAAGTCGGGAGGGTTCACACTAGGAACAGGGCATCACACTGAGTCTGTAAATGCAGCACATTCTAATAAGCAGTAAAACCACCTATGGAGTAGGAAAAAATAACGATGTATGTGATCAACCTGCCCTCTTTAATGTAGTTGGCTGTGTTCAACTCAGCTAAATAACCAAATGAAACAGATGGTCATTTAGTACCTGGTTACTCAAAATATGGTCTGTGACTAGCAACACCAGCATCATGTGGGAACCTGTTATTAATATAGAACCTGAGGGCCCACTCCAGACCCACAGAATCAAAATCTGAATTTTAGTTAAGACTGCCATGTGATAAGCATGCATGCCAAGGTTTGAGAAACTCTACTTCACTAATATACCCATATTAACTAACCATATTATAATGTAATATACCCATATAATGTAATATACCCATATTAACTAACCATACTTCCTTAATATACCCATATTAACAGTGATGTGAGGCAAAAGTCTCTCTAAAGTTATATAAATTATGGCAGGTGACTTTTCTTCAATCAAAAACAATTTTTCCCTCTCACTCTCTCACTACATTTACTATTAATTAGCACTATAGGCATACCTCGTTTTATTTTTTTTTTAAGATTTTATTTATTTATTTATTTATTTATTTATTTATTTGAGAGAGAGAGCGAGCATGAGAAGGGGGAGGGTCAGAGGGAGAAGCAGACTCCCCGCTGAGCAGGGAGCCTGATGTGGGACTCGATCCAGGGACTCCAGGATCATGACCTGAGCCGAAGGCAGTCGCTTAACCAACTGAGCCACCCAGGCTCCCGGCATACCTCATTTTATTGTGCTTCACTTTACTGTACTTCAGATACTGTTTTTGTTTTTAACAAATTGAAGGTTTGTGGAAATCCTGTGTCAAGCAAGTCTATCAGTGCCATTTTTAAAACAGAATTTGCTCACACCATATCTGTGTCACGTTTTGGTAATTTTCACAGTATTTCTAGCTTTTTCATTATTATCTTTGTTAGGTGATCTGTGATCAGTACTCTGATGTTGCTATTCTAATAGTTTTGGGGCACATGGACCATGCCCATATAAGATGGTGAACTCAACAGATAAATGTTGTATGTTGTATGTTCTGAGTGCTCAACCAACTGGCCAATCCCCCATCTCTCTGCCTCTCCTGTGGCCTTCCCACTCCCTGAAACACATCAATATGAAGATTAGCCTAATTAATAACCCTACAGTGGCCTCAAAGTGTTTAAGTTAAAGTGAACTTTAAATCAAATACTAGAAATGATTAAGCTTGGTGAAGGCATATCAAAAGCTGAGGGAGGAATCCTGCACCAGTTAGGCAAATTGTAAATGTAAAGGAAGACTTCATAAAGGTAATTAAAAGTGCTACTCCAATGAACACACAAATGATAAAGTGACAGAGCCTTACTGCTGATACACAGAAAGTTTTTAGTGGCCTGAATAGTTCAAACCAGCTGCAATATTCCCTTAAGCCAAGGCCTAAATCCAGAGCAAGGCCCTAACTCTTTTCAATTCTATGAAGGCTGAAAGAGGTGAAGAAGCTACAGAACACAAGCCTGAAGCCAGGAGAGGTTGGTTCAAGAGGTTTAAGGAGAGAAGACGTCTCCAGAAGTGCAAGGTGAAGCAGAAAGTGCTGATGTAGAAACTACAGTAAGTTGCCCAGAAGATCCAGCTCAAGCAATTCATGAAGGTGGCTACACTAAACAACAGATTTCCAATGCAGACAAAACAGCCTTACATTGTTATAGCTGAAGAAGATGCCATCTAGGATTTTCCAAGCTAGAGAAGAGAACCTAGTGCCTAGCTTCAAAGAATAGAGACTAACACCCTTGGTAGGGGCTAATACAGTTGTCACTAAACTGAAGCCAATGCTCATTTACCATTCCCAAAATCCTAGGGCCCTTAAGAATTATGCTAAATCTACTCTGCTTATGCTCTACAAATGCCAAAGCAAAGCCTGGATGACAGCACATCTCTTTACAATATGGTTTACTGAATATTTTAACCTCACTGCTTAAAATACCTACTGATCAGAAAAAAACAATTCATATCAAAGTATTACTGTACACTGACAATGCACCTAGTCACCCAAGAGCTCTCATAGAGATGAACAGTGAGATGAATGTGGTTTTTTCATGCCTGCTAACACTATAACCATTCCACAGCCCATGGATCAAGGAGTAATTTTGACTCTCAAGTCTTATTCTTTAGGAAATATATTTCATAAGGCTATATCTGCCATAGGTAGTGATTCCTCTGATGGATCTGGGCAAAGTCAACTGAAAACCTCTGGAAAGGATTCACTATTAAGAACACTCAGTATTCATGGGAAAATATCAAAATATCAACATGCACAGGAATTTCGAAGAAGTTGATTCCGAACCTCATGAATGATTCTGAGGGAT
This sequence comes from Zalophus californianus, assembly GCF_009762305.2. NCBI lineage: Eukaryota > Metazoa > Chordata > Mammalia > Carnivora > Otariidae > Zalophus > Zalophus californianus. The sequence continues at coordinate 59,851,401 of NC_045599.1, read as the reverse complement.
TCAAGACTTTAGTGGAGGAAGTAACTGCAGATGTGGTAGAAACAGCAAGAGAACTAGAATGAGAAGTGGAGCCTGAAGATGTGACTGAACTGCGGCAATCTCATGATAAAACTTGAACAGATGAGGAGTTGATTCTTATGGATGAGCAAATAAAGTGGTTTCTTGAGACAGAACTTAATCCTGAAGATGCTGTGATGACTACTGAAATGACAACAGAAGATTCAGAATATCACATAAACTTAGTTGATAAAGTAGGGGCAGGGTTTGAGAGGACAGACTCCCAATTAAGCTAGAAGTTCTACTGTGGGTAAAATGCTGTCAATCAGCATCACATGCTCCAGAGATACTGTTCATGAAAGGAAGAGTCAATCAATGCAGCAAACTTCACTGTTGTCTCATTTTTAAAAATTGCCACAGCCACCTCAACCTTAGGCAACCGTCACCCTGACCAATCTGCAGCCATCAGCACTGAGGTAAGACCCTTCTCTTCAAGAAGATTACAACTCACAGAAAGCTCAGAAGATTACCATTTTTCAGCAGTAAGGTTTTTTTTTAAAGATTTAGTTATTAAAAAAAAAAAAGATTTAGTTATTTATTTGAGGGGGGGCAGAGAGAGAGGGAGAGAGAATCTTAAGTAGTGTCCGCAGAGTGCGGAGCCTGACATGGGGCTCGATCTCACAACCCTGAGATCATGACCTGAGCCGAAATCAAGAGTCAGACACTTGACTGACTGTGCCACCCCACACCCTTAAACTATTTTTAAATTAAGTACTGTACATTGTGTTTTTGTTTTTGTTTTTTAGATATAACACTACTGTACACCCAATAGACTACAGTATAGTGGAAACAACATTTATATGTGCTGGAAAACCAAAATATTCATTTAACTTGTTTTATTGTGACATTTGCTTTATTGTGGTGGTCTGAAATCAAACCCACAATATCTCTAAAGTACGCCCCTGTTTAAACTAAAATGAGCCAAACCTCCCATTTCTCATGGTTCAGTTCTCTATTAAAGTACTTTCAGTGGATGGAGGTGGGGTGGAAGGACATTTTTAGCTATTCTAAGGAAAAAAAATAGTTATTACTGAAGTCAATCACAGATTGATCTTTAGTAAGACAGGTACAGAGTGACAAAATCAACCTCGTCTTATCTCCAGCACCTGCCAGGATGGTATCTACAGTATGTAAGCCATTCCATGAAAGTGGATGTTTAAAGGCAATGGCCGCTGAGGTGCCTGGGTGGCTCAGTCAAGTTGAGCATCTGACTCTTGGTTTTGGCTCCGGTCATGATCTCATGGGTCATGAGATTGAGCCATGTCCAGCTCCCACACTCAGCGGGGAGTGTGCTTGAAGATTTCTCCCTCTGTCCCTCCCCCGACTCACACAGTGGTGCCCACACATGCTCGTGCTCTCAAATAAATAAATCTTTAAAAAAATAAAAAAAAATAAAGGCAATGGCCACTGATTTGAAATCATCAAATTAATAACTCTTTTTGTTCTGATGAGATGCTTACTTTAAAAAAAAATTGTAATTTGGCCTTTTTATTCCTACAAAGACACAATAAAATGATCATAAAGATATTCTGGTTCTGGGGCACCTGGGTGGCTCAGTCGTTAAGCATCTGCCTTTGGCTCAGGTCATGATCCCAGAATCCTGGGATCAAGCCCCACATCGGGCTCCCTGCTCAACGGGAAGCCTGCTTCTCCCTCTCCCACTCCCCCTGCTTGTGTTCCCTCTCTCGCTGTCTCTCTCTCTCTCTGTCAAATAAAAAAATTAAATAAATAAAATTGCAATAGAAAAAGAATTCAATAAGCTTAGTTATAATTTATATGCAGAAACCAACAGCCCTGTTATAGTAAAAACAACTGGCAAGGATTCCATTTACAACAGCAACAAAAAGAAAAATACTTAGTATTAAATTTACATCTATTAAGAGCCATGTTAACTAAAATGTTTAAAAGTACCAAAAGAGGGCGCCTGGGTGGCTCAGTCGGTTAAACCTCTGCCTTCAGCTCAGGTTATAATCCCAGAGGCCTGGGACTGAGCCCTGCCTCCGGCTCCCTGCTCAAAAGGAACCTGCTTCTCCCTCTCTCTCTGCCATTCCCCCTGCTTGTGCTCTCCGGCTCTATCTCTCTGTCAAATAAATAAATAAAATCTTAAAAAAAAAAAAAAGTACCAAAGGTGAAGTAAATAAACGGAAAACTAATAATAAAAATATCAATTCTTAATAAATTAATCTATAAATTTCACATGGTAATAGTTTCTTGACATCTTTATGGCATAAGAAAAGGCTAATTTTAAAGTTCACATGGAGGGTGCCTGGGTGGCTCAGTCGTTAAGCATCTGCCTTCGGCTCAGGTCATGATCCCAAGGTCCTGGGATTGAGTCCCACATCGGGCTCCCTGCTCAGCGGGAAGCCTGCTTCTCCCTCTCCCACTCCCCCTGCTTGTGTTCCTGCTCTCGCTGTCTCTCTCTCTCTGTCAAATAAATAAATCTTAAAAAATAAAAATAAAGTCCACATGGAAAAATAAGAGGACAAAAATAGAAAAAGAAAACCTTTTATAAAGAGTAATTGTGGAGAGGGGCAATGGTCTTACCAGGTATTACAAATATTTGATCAAAGCATCAACTACAACGTATTATTAAAGAGCTTAGATACATGGAAGTTTACTGCACAGTATGAATCAATCAAGAAATCATGTGGTAACTGTCATTTCATCAGGAAATAAAACAAGTTGGAGTCCTACCTTACTCCCTATACCAAAATAAATTCCAGCTCCATCAAGAAATTTTTTTAAAGAAATTTAAAATGCAAATAACAAAATCATAAAAGTAGAAGATGTGAAGGTTTTGTTTTTGCTTTAAATAATCTCATCATGGGATACTTTTTTAAAGCATGAATCAAAATCCAAAACTATCAAAACAGACTAAGAGAAGTCCAATGCGCTATCCATTGCGCCACGGGAGCCACCTCAAAACAGACTAATAAATTTTGCTGCAAAAGGCATACAAAATAATATCAAGAAGCTAATTATAAAGTGAAAAGTACTTTCAACACAGACGATTTCCACAAATACAGTAAAAATATAGATGAAGAATATAAGGGGTTCAAAGAAATGATTGCTGAACAAATGAAGATTCACTCATAAAAGATTACCAAAATAAATTACAAACTAAAACTTTTCACAGGTAAGATTGTAAAAAATACAAAAAAGGTTTTGAAAATACAGTCTTGTGGGGGCGCCTAGGTGGCTCAATCGGTTAAGCCTCTGCCTTTGGCTCAGATCATGATCCCAGGGTCCTGGAATGGAGCCCCACATGGGCTAACTGCTCCCCCACAGGGAGCCTGCTTCTCCCTTTCCCCCTGCCACTCCCCCTACTTTGTGCTCTCTCTGTAAAATGAATAAATAAAATCTTAAAAAAGGGGGGGGATCATCTAGGGTTGAAAAGGATGTAGAAACAAAAGGCAACCTCCTTGGGTTTGAGAGCCAGTAAAAACAACTGTGTTAAAATGCACATTCTCTTTGACCCAAAAATTCCCTTATAGAAGTTTATCCTATACATATACTTGCACATGTGGGAAAAGATATGCAATTTTAACAGGAACAGCATAAGATCGGGGGGAGGGGGGAGCTATGTACCATAACAAATCCGTTCAATGTAGTATTATTTAGCCATTAAAAGAAATGCAGCCTGTTATGAGAAAAAAAACCCAACTAGACCCGTCTCTGGAGACAAGGGAAACAAAAGCAAAACAACTATTTGGACTTCATCAAGATAAAAAGCTTCTGCACAGCAAATGAAACAATCAACAAAACTAAATGACAACCTACAGAAAGGGAAAAGATATTGGCAAATGACATGTCTGATAAAGGGTTAGTATCTAAAATCTATAAAGAACTTATCAAACTCAACACTCAAAAAAATAAATAATCCAGTTAAGAAATGGGCAGAAGACATGAACATTTTTCCAAAGATATACAGACGGCTAACAGACACATGAAAAGATGCTCAACAACACTCAGCATCAGGGAAATGCAAACCAAAACCACAATGAGCCACCACCTCACTCACATCTGTCAGAATGGCTAACATAATGCAGGAAACAAGAAGTTAGCGAGGATGTCAACATAGGGGAAACCTCTCTTACACTATTGGTGGGAATGCAAACTGGTGCAGCCACTCTGGAAAACAGTATGGAGATTCCTCAGAAAGTTAAAAATAGAACTGCCCTACCACCCAGCAAGTGCACTACTAGGTATTTACCCAAATGATACAAAAATACTAATTTGAAGGAGCACATGCACTCTGATGTTCAGAACAGCATCAACAATAGCCAAATTAAGGAAAGAGCCCAAATGTCCACTGACTGATGAGTGGATAAAGAAGATGTGTGTGTGTGTGTGTGTGTGTACACACACACACACACACACACAAATGGAGTATCACTCAGCCATAAAAAAGAATGAAATCTTGCCATTTGCATCAACGTGAATGGAGCTGGAATGCATTATGCTAAGCAAGGTAAGTTAGTCAGAGAAAGACAAAGAGCATATAACTTTACTCAAATGAGGAATTTAGGAAACAAAACAGATGAACATAGGGGAAGGGGAAAAAAGATATAAGCAAGTCATAAGATACTCAACTATAGAGAACAAACAGGGTTGATGGAGGGAGGTGGTGGGGGGATGGGCTAAATGGGTGATGGGCATTAAGGAAGGCACTTGTTCTGATGAGCACTTCGTGTTGTGTTAAGTGATGAATCACTAAATTCTACACCTGAAACCAATTCTACCATGTGTTAACTAAATATAAATAGAATTGAAATAAAAAAAGAAAATAAATATCTAAGACATAGAACAGAATATATAATATGCTACCATTTGAGTTGTTAAAAAAGTGGAGAATATCTATGTCCTATGTTTCTTTGTATATGTGACTGAATCTGAAAGACACACAAACTCAAGAGTGGTTGCCTCTGAGAATAAGAACCACAGACAGGGAAACAGCAGTGAGTGGGGAGTAGATTTACATTCCACTTACACTTTTTTTCAATTCTGATCTATCAAGTAAATACATATGCTTTTTTATTTAAATATTTTATTTATTTATTTGAGACACAGAGAGTGAGGGGAGGGGGGAGGGAGAAGCTGTCTACCCTGCTGAGCAGGGAGCCTAATGCGGGACTTGATCCCAGGACGCTGGGATCATGACCTGAGCTGAAGGCAGATGCTTAACCAACTGAGGCCACCCAGGCGCCCCCATATACTTTTTTTTTAAAGATTTTTATTTATTTATTTATTTGACAGAGAGAGACACAGCAAGAAAGGGAACACAAGCAGGAGGAGTGGGAGAGGGAGAAGCAGGCTTCCCACTGAGCAGGGAGCCCAATGCGGGGCTCGATCCCAAGGTCCTGGGATCGTGACCTGAGCCGAAGGCAGTCGCTTAACCAACTGAGCCACCCAGGCGTGGCTCAGTTGGTTAAGCGACTGCCTTCGGCTCAGGTCATGATCCTGGAGTCCCGGGATCGAGTCCCGCATCGGGCTCCCTGCTCGGCGAGGAGCCTACTTCTCCCTCTGACCCTCTCCCCTCTCATGTACTCTCTCTCTCATTCTCGCTCTCTCAAATAAATAAATCTTTAAAAAAAAAAAAAACAAAAAACTGAGTCACCCAGGCGCCCCTAAAGGAAGGTTTTATATTCTATTCCTTCTCCACTTCCCAACCTCTAAAGTATTCTGGCTTATACATAAAAAAAGGAAAAGTAAATTATCCCCTTTGGCACAATATCCAAAATATGTGCACACATAACTTTTCCAAAAGATGAGGTGTAAGAAATATGAAAATGATACATGTTTCTCTTCTTGTGCCTACCTATTATCCAGAAGTAGCTAAATCCTGTGTTGAACCATCTATTTCAAGTAGGATTATGAAAGTAACAGCAGCTAATCAATTTCTAATCACAGAAAAATCAGTTCTAATTGGTGGCAAAGGTGCTCACCTCCATCATGGCTTAACCACCTCAAGGCTGCAGGCATATTAGTAATAACGAGATTAAAGAAGGATAGGATAAGATAACTAGGGAAAAAAGAGTGAATATGTAATAGCAACAATGAATTAAAATGAATCTTTACAATGAATTATAAACTACCTTTATTTATTAAAGATTTTATTTAATTATTTTACAGAGAGAGAAAGCGAGAGAGGGAACACAAGCAGGGGGAGCGGCAGAGGGAGAAGCAGGCTTCCCACTGAGCAGGGAGCCTGATGCGGGGCTTGATCCCAGGACCCTGGGATCATGACCTGAGCCGAAGGCAGATGCCCAATGACTGAACCACGCAGGCGCCCCAATAAACTACCTTTATAGTTTTAAAGGCAGTAATTCTCTCCTCGCCAGAAAATGTATATTCACAGCCCTTTATCTTTTATTCCACTTGAAAATGGGAGATTTTCGGGGCGCCTTGGTGCCTCAGTCGGTTAAGCATCTGACTCTTGATTTTGGCTCAAGTCATGATCTCAGGGTCATGAGGTTGAGCCCTGAGTCATGCTCCACCCCAGCCATGGAGCCTGCTTAAGATTCTCTCCCTCTCTCTCTCTCTCTCTCTCTCCACCCCCCCCCCCCCGCCCCTTCCCTCTGGCTTGCACATGCATGCGCATGCTCTTCCTGTCTCTTTAAAAAAAAAAAGAAAATGGAAAATTTTCCTTGAGATAATGATTTTCTACCGAGTTTTAGGAAAGTAAAACTATTAAAAGAATGAGAAAACAAAACTGTAGAACATCTCTCAATAATAAAGTCCTGGAGTCATTTACCAATGATCAAATGCCACCATTCAACAGTAAGACAATCCTCAGACACTAGGCTTCTTTGAGCTCTTCTTACAGAGACACTAAAGTAAATGTAATGCACCAAACAGATACTATTTTCTGCCAACACAAAAACATCAGGTCACGATATGCTTATTAATTAAATCATAATACCACTCTATGCAGATATGTGCAGCTGACAAGACAGAAAATGTTATTCTATTCACGTTTTAATATATTTATATATTATTTCCCACATGCTTTATCCTGAAACAGAACGGTACTTTACAAAGGTATCATGCAGCAACTAAACTTAATACTCTTGCAGAGAAGCCCAAGGCATCTCACCTAACACTGCTAATTTATTGATTTGTCCACTTTGCTATAAAGTTTCATGTTTTTCCAACATTAGATTACCTTAAAACCAATTATAACTTCAACTGGCCATCTATTTTAATCTAAATATCTGAAAATAATATTAAAGTAAATGCATTTTAAACCTTCACAAAAGATGCAATTTACTATAAGCATTAGACTTCTTAGTCTAAACCACTTCCTATAATCTATGATAAAAGAATTTAACTGAGGGGCGTCTGGGTGGCTCAGTCGTTAAGTGTCTGCCTTCGGCTCAGGTCATGATCCCAAGGTCCTGGGATCGAGCCCCCCATCGGGCTCCCGGCTCAGAAAGACGCCTGCTTCTCCCGCTCCCACTCCCCCTGCTTGTGTTCCTCTCTCACTGTGTCTCTGTCAAATAAATAAAATCTTTATTAAAAAAAAAGAATTTAGTGTGCCTGGGTGGCTCAGTTGGTTAAGCGACTGCCTTCGGCTCAGGTCCTGATCCTGGAGTCCCGGGATCTAGTCCCGCATCGGGCTCCCTGCTCAGCAGGGAGTCTGCTTCTCCCTCTAACCCTCTTCCCTCTCATGCTCTCTGTCTCTCATTCTCTCTCTAATAAATAAATAAAATCTTTAAAAAAAAGAACTTAACTGATAAAAGAATATAATCACTAACCTATTGTAACAGGTTTCTATTTTGCTAACCAAAACTGACAAAACCCAGGGAATAAGCGGAGATGCAGACATTTGTAGGTTATCAACTGCAAAATGTGCAAGGTGCTCTAAATCACACACACACACACACAAAAAAGAGTACAAAGAAATTGGAAAGAACTGGATTATTTAGGATTAAGGATGTTTGCCATGTATAGGGAAGGTCTGAATTTAAAATATGGAAAATGCAGGTTTGCTAAATGAAAAGATTCACTGATGGACACAAACTGAGTCAGAATGTAGATGGATCTGAATGAGAATTACAACACAGAAGAATGCAAGAATGACAGAAGAATGCAAGGGCTGAGGTACAGCTAACACAATATGGAGACGCTCATAGCAGAATGCAGCAGGGGAAAAAAAGAACAGGCAGGGAAAGGGGCCTAGAAATAGCAAGTTGAATTGAATTATTTCTGCTTCAAGATCTGACACATTGGGGCGCCTGGGTGGCTCAGCGGTTGAGCATCTGCCTTTGGCTCAGGTCAGGATCCCAGGGTCCTGGGATCGGGCCCCACATCGGGCTTCCTGCTCAGCGGGAGGCCTGCTTCTCCCTCTCCCCCTCCCCCTGCTTGTGTTCCCTCTCTTGCTGTGTCTCTGTCAAATAAAAAAATAAAATCTTAAAAAAAAAAAAAGACCTGACACATCTCTTGCAATTTTAGAAAGTTATTTTGCTCTATTGATTCACTTAAAAGAAATGAAGCACAATTGCATAAAGCATCAATTAAACATATTAGCCTAATAAGAACACTTCTCTTTCCCTTCTTTCTAAACTTCCCTAATGGATATTTTTTTTTTTGCCTCCCTTGATCTAATCGTGATAAGAAATAGGCTCTTAACCTCTGAGGTCTCACTTATCTGAAACAAAACTCTGCTTTTTGCAAAATTTTTCTAGGGCAAGGACTGAGAGACTTTCTATCGCGTTCTTAAAGGAGTCAGTGACAACAGTTAAAAAAAATTTTTTTAGGGGCGCCTGAGTGGCTCAGTCGTTGAGCGTCTGCCGAGTGTCTGCTTGGGTCATGGTCCCGGAGTCCTGGGATTGAGCCCCGCGTCGGGCTCCCTGCTCCACGGGGAGTCTGCTTCTCCCTCTCCCACTCCCCCTGCTTGTGTTCCCTCTCTCGCTGTGTCTCTCTCTGTCAAATAAATAAAAAATAAAAAAAATAAAAAATAAATCTTTTTTAAAGACTCCCTATAATCACTGCAACAGAGAAAACTACAAAACAACAACCCTGCACCACTTCTTTCCCCAATCCTCTTCAACTTGGTTTCTATGCCAGTGATCATTCCGGTGGAGGAGACAAGAAGACACCTGTGCTTCATTCTGGAGTTCCCATCCTGTACCTTCCCAACCAGAATTAGTTCAAGTTAGTTCAAGCTCAATTCTCACTGCAGGCTTATAGGACTGCTACTATCCTTGAAGATCACAGAATAATTTTTAAGGCCGTAGATATAAAATTTAGAAGCTAAACTCTCCTATGTATAGTTTCTTAACTTTCTTCCCTACTCTAATCTGTCAAACCCAAGACAGAGTGCCTTATATTTTTTACGTATTTAGAAAGATGTTTAAGAAGCAACGTAATAAAATCCACAAATAGCTTCACTATTAAGTTACTGTTAAGACATTCAAATAATTACCTGCTTGTGAAAAGGAGTGACTCAGGACTAGCACTAGGGTGCTCAGATGGGGGAGGCCTAACCCAGCAATGAAACAGGATCTATGGCTCTTGGAACTCCCTTTAGGTCTATCAGATCTGTTTCTTCAGCTGAAAGTAAGGACTAAAGCCAAACATGTTTTCCACACTCACAAAGCACACTGCTCAATTCTATTCTTGTTCTGTAAAACTGCTGTATCATTTCTATATTATTTTGTATGTTTATCACTGATTATCTGTTAATACTGGTTAATGCTGAAACACAATTTTACAAAGTATAAGGGCTACTGACAGTAATAACTCATTCTGAAATTTTAAACATTGATTTTTAGATTCTTTTCTCCATAGAGAAGTGGTACATTTTATTTCATTTTACTCCTGGGGAAACACATACCTCTAATCAAAATGTTAGCTACATGCATACATGTCATGTAAAGAAGTCAACTTTTTGAAGATCAAAGAACACCTATCTACTGAGCACCAACTGTATACAGAGGCACTAGGGAATCTGAGGCATTAGAAAACAGTAGCAAGAAAATCCATCTTTCAGGGCACCTGAGTGGCTCAGTTGGTTAAGCGACTGCCTTCAGCTCAGGTCATGATCCTGGAGTCCCAGGATCAAGTCCCGCATCGGGCTCCCTGTTCAGCGGGGAGTCGGCTTCTCCCTCTGACCCTCCCCCCTCTCATGTGCTCGCTCTCTCTCTTTCTCTCATTCTCTCTCTTTCAAATAAATAAACAAATAATCTTTAAAAAAAAAAGGACATCTTTGTCTCCTAGGATCTATAATGCATTTTAAAGGGCAGGAGTTGTTCACAAAGAGTAAAACACAGGGCAGCAGTTATGGATGATGTCAGCCATATGTATCATAAGGCTTCTCTGATCTCTGGATTTCTGAGAGAAATTCCTCTGACAAAGGTCAGAAATAACTTTCTATGAGGAGGCATTTAATCTGGCCCTGGAAAGAAGGGTAGTTAGACAAAAAAGGGAAGACATTAGAGGGTGGTCTCCTGTATAGTGGAACATGGGTACTGTGAGTTCAGCAAATTATGGGTAAAAGAGCTTGGCTACAATAATGAAAGGTTCATGTAGAGAAGAAAGAGTTAAGACTGCACGCTAACCAAAATATGGATGGCTTTGAATGCCAGGAATCTGGCCTCTGTCTACAGGACAACGGTAAGCAATGGAAGAGTACAGTTTGTTCTGCGTGTGTGTTTAGTTCTTTAGTTCTAAAATCAATATTTAATATTTCTGAATCGGTATGCATTTACAAATCAATGTGTACATATAACAGTGTTTCTTTTTCTACACTAAGGAACACCTGTCTTAAAATCAAACATGTCATAATCAATGGCTTCTTAAAACCAACAAACACCAGATTTGGAAGAAATGAATAACAGTTCTGGGAATTGAGGGGAGTGAGGCATTTTCAGGGATATAGCAAAGACTGGATTAAAGGCACTGCTGCACAGAGATCCACACACCAAGTCAGGGACGGCAGGTGGGAGGATGCACTCTGGATAAATGGAATGAACACAAGTTCGGCAGAGCATCCAGATGCAACTGAAAGTTGGAAATCCTGGACTTAGAACTCTAGGATGAGAGACGACCACAGGGCAGAAGGAGAGTAAAACTCTTAACATCTTAAGACATCTTCAGACTCCAAGGGCACACACCCAAACATGCACAAAACACCAGTTTTAAAAACAACCTATTCACACACTACATGAAAAACTGACAAAAATCGATCATTTTTGAACACTCAAAAACTTTATCTCCAAAAACCCTGATCTGTATGACATAACAATGATGTTCTGTAATCCTCCCTTTACCAATTTATTCCATTGTGCTTTCCAAGATGGCTACTTGATTCTAAAGGTATTGCAGTATATCCACCCTGCTGTACTAGAAAAGAGGTTTAGGAGTATCTCCAGAAAAAAAGCCATTTGCAGGGGTGCCTGGATGCCTCAGTCAGTTAAGCATCCGCCTTCAGCTCAGATCATGATCCCTGGATCCTAGGATCAAGCCTCACATCAGGCTCCCTGCTCAGCAGTTAGGCTCCCTGCTCAGTGGGGATTCTGCTGCTCCCTCTCCCTCTGCCCCTCCCCCTGTTCCTTCTTTCTCTCTCTCTCTCAAATTCTGTCTCACTAGAGCCTCATGTATCATAGATGTACAAATTTAAATGAGCGTCCTTTAGGATTACCATGTTCTCTAATTACATACAACATTGTTAATTACAGTATATGTAAATACAGTATACGTACATAATCAAAGTTTTCCAAAAACAATCAGCAGCCAAACACTGTTAATAAAGTTTTTTGTCTGGTGATGAGACACTGACCAAGTATTTGTTTGCCAATGTTTTATCAGTTTGCTTCTCTCCCTGTCTACAGGAAAGAAGATGGCCCAATGGTTAAGAAAGCAGGATAGAGGGACGCCTGGGTGGCTCAGTGGGTTAGGCGGCTGCCTTCGGCTCGGGTCATGATCCCAGGGTCCTGGGATTGAGTCCCACATTGGGCTCCTTGCTCAGCGGGGAGCCTGCTTCTCCCTCTGCCTGCAGCTCCCCCTGCTTGTGCTCTTGCTCACTCTCTCTCCCCTATGCTCTCTCTCTCGAGCAAATAAATAAATAAAATCTTTAAAAAAAAAAAAAAGCAGGATAGAATCAGGCTTGGATTTGAGTCCGGTTCACTTATATGCCAGATATGTTATCTTATGCAAATTTATCTGATCTCTTTGAACCTGTTTCCTCTACTGTAAAATCCCTACCTTTTAGTTTGATATGAAAATTAACATTAAGAGTTCATATTTACCAAGTGTTTGCTGGGTACACAGCACTGTTCTAAGTACTGACATAAAAAAAGGCAGCAATATTCTCTCACTTTACAGAAGTTGCAGCTAAAGAAATAAGACAATTAGGCAGGCCCATATTCACAAAGCTATCAGAGGAGCCAAGACTCAAAACTCAAAAACTACCTCTTAACTCCTATCTACACGCTACTTGAGATTAAATTTAAAGACCTCAGCACAGTGGTAGAGCCACAGGAAGCATTCAATAAAGGTTACTCTAACGACTGAAAATTTAAAACCTTGAATATTTCACTACACACAGGTCCCTCTAGTCATGTCCCCATTGGTGTCAATAAAGAGAAGACCGACTCACCTAGATAGGAAGGTGAAGAGAAAGGCTTAAAAAAATAATTTTAGTAACTAAACATTTGCTTTGTAAATGTAACTTCAAGTTATCAAATGGAAAAGCAGTTTTAATACTAGAAACCATAGGGAAATGTACCAAAGCCTGGGGGGATTGGAGGGGGGAAACACCTTCAGAACAAGTAATGAACAAAGTGAGGACAAGAAAACAAATATAAGAACAGGAAGAAACACTTCTGCCCTCTTCTAATGCCCTTTGCAGCCAAAAATGATTTAGGGCTTTTTCAAAGCCTTAAAAAACTCTAGCAAAATTAGAAGTGCTGCAACTTGAACAGTCTGAACAGCTTACAGTAGGGAGACCTAAACCTGGATACAAGCACATAAAACAAGTGGCTCAGGTTCCAACACTTGCCATACTGCGCCTGTAAACTACCCTGGGGATCCTTAACGTCCTACCTTGGTCTTACCTTGGACCAAGGACCTTAAGTGACAGCCTTGAGGTCAAGCTACTAGTATCAGAATTGGGACAAAAATAGATTTTACTGAGCCACATTCAATAAATTTTCTTCCCCTAAGCACTTACCATAGACAATGTAGAGCTTCTTGAAAAAGAAAAAAAAAATACCATGCCTCAAAAAACAAACAAAAACCCAGCCTCAACTAATTCCTAGCAGCAGGCCAATTTGATAACCAATTGTATTTAAAACTTCTTCTGGAGCAGGGGCACCTGGGTGGCTCAGTGGTTAAGCATCTGCTTTCAGCTCAGCTCATGATCCCAGGGTCCTGGGATTGAGCCCCACATCCGAGCTTTCTGCTCAGCAGGAAGCCTGCTTCTCCCTCTCCCACTCCCCCTGCTTGTGTTCCCTCTCTCACTGTCTCTCTGCCAAATAAATAAAATCTTAAAACTTCTTCTGGAGCAAATGAGCGTTTTTGTTTATCACTGTAGTCTCCCTATGCTTATGTTACCTGGATGCACTAATAATTTGTGGAATAAACTAAGCCTCTAGCCATCGCCCTCAAACCCTAAAAAAAAATAAAAACCCCACATCATTAAGTGAACTTCATACATTTATCCTTAAAACCATTCTCCTCTGGACCATCAGGCCTATTTTTATTTAACAGCCTATACTACAAAACCTTCACTACAGTACGAAAAGAGTCTAGCATATGCAATTATAAACATATAAAATTTAAAATTCAAGGACAAGCATAGGGGCACCTGGGTGTCTCAGTCGGTTGGCTCAGTTCCTCGTCATTAGTCATGGGATGGAGTCCCACAGCCAGCGTGGTTGCTCAGCAGAGTCTGCTTGGGATTCTCCTCCTCTCCCCCTGCTCCTCCCCCACACTCTCCCTCTCTTTAAATCTTAAAAAAAATAAAAAATAAAGATAAAAAAATAAAATTTCCAAGGACAAATATAAAAGGGCAATTTTCCACATTTAAGAAAACTCATTACATTTTCCAGCTTTTTGCCGAATGAATCCTTCTCTGCCTTTGTGGAGCTTTAATAACTTACTCTGTGTTAAGGCTACTTAGTATTAACAGTCCACTACAAGAGGTTTGAAAGGCCAAATAAACTTCATCACCCCTATCAGAAAACAAATAGCACAAAGAACTATTAGTCTTCATTACATTCTCTCAGTATTGCAACTTAAATTTTTTCCCATTAACAACTGAGGAAACTGGGCAGATTAAAGGGGAGCAGATCTGGCCTATTCAAGAGTGAAAAGAGCCACGGAAACTTTCCATTACAAAAAAGTAAGCACATAGGCATTTAACCATCATTGGAAGGGAAGGCTACCTTTTGCTTTCAATTCCCACTTCCAGCAATATTCCACAGTCAATGAAAGGTCAAATAAAGCAGCAATGGAGAACAGTGAGAGACTGATTAAAGTAACATGTGAAGATCTGGGGAGTGAAGATTGCTAATTCAAACATAACAATTGTTATGTTTAACAAACCAAACCACCCACTCACCTTCTCTGTTCTACGCCCCCCAAATCACATTTGTCAAGTGTTTGTCCAAGTTGGCCTTGTTTTAGCAAGGAGGAAACATGCCTGATTTCAAGTCTGTGAACTATCTGGCGGACGGGGCATCATGTGATGTTAAACAGCAAGCAGAGAAAGCAGCACGTAGATCAGCTACGACGAAGGCTGCTGCTATCCTGCCACCAGGCTCCATGTTTCTGCACTATAGATGCCCTAACCGAAAAGGATATGTTCATCTTTTTTCTATACTTCTCTCTTTTCAGTGACGTGAAAATGGCCAAGTTTATTTGGGCACAGGAAAGAAGAAAATGATTAGTATATAAGTGATTGTTTCCATGGCCTCTACAAGTCTTTCATCCTAACTTCCAAGAATCCTACAAAATTCACTCAGCTTCATTATTCCTTAACTCTGCACTATTTTTATGGGCATACACAGCCCTAACAGCTCTCTCAGATGCAACTACATTACGTCCTTCCTGAGTCTGCTTCTACTATTTATACCTAATCACGGGTCAAGGCACACTATCCCAATGAAAGGCCAGCATCCTCGGGCTCCAAAAAGACTATGATTTCTCTAACATATATGGTTGGGATTGGTTGGGATATCAGTGTGGCTCCAGGGTTTTATAAATAATCTTAGTTTTTCAGAAAAATTACAAAAGTCATAATTGGTTGGAGAGATGATAAGCATTCTTTCTAGAGCGCTCTGCCCCTTATGTTAATTAAATAACCTCAGAAGTCAGGAGTTATTTACAGCTGAGTCATTTTAAGATACAAAGGATATTAAATCTTAAGATATCCTTTAAGTATCTTCCCTATTTCCCTGTTTTAAAAAGGTTAACTAAGCAGGTCACAGAAGTTCTACTGAGTTCTATTTGGAAGCCAGGTCTTTCTGACTCCAAGCACTAGGCAGGCTCTGTCTATAGCATGCCTTACATGGCCACTTACAAAAACACATGCTGCTCTTTTGTTTGTTTTACTGGCAGTAAGTTAAAATCAACTGGGAAGAAGTTAGCTGAACAATTGTATACACATAATCTCTTCTCCAAAGAGAACACTATTTTAGATCCTAATCAAGCCTACCATCATAGTTAAGGTTCACTATCTAAAGGACCACAACTATTTCAACAATAGTTGTCCTTATACAGAAACCACTATTTACAAAATCCAGGTCATCAAAGTTAAGTAAGCCATGGTATGGGTCACCCATGCACATACACTATAATATGATCCTCAGCTCTGACCAACAACTGACTATTGCTGAAACCATCCCAAGGAGCCTTGCTGGCACTTGATTCATTCACAGACTGGGTGCCTTCTATATAAATAGCACTCCTTACACAGCAAACCCTTGTAAAAGTCAAAAACAAGCCTACCATGTAATAAATTTCAAATTTCATTTAAGATTAAGGCCTTAAGTAGCACACAACCTTACAATTCCTATGTTATCCGAAAATGTTTCATTAGTGGGGCACCTGGGTGGCTCAGTCAGTTATGCATCTCACTCTTGGTTTTAGCTCAGGTCATTATCTCATGGGTTGTGGGATCCAGCCCCGTGTCAGGCTCCTGGCTCAGCAGGAAATCCGCTTACAAGATTCTCTCCTGCCCCTCCCTCCTCTCTCAAAATAAATAAATAAATCTTTAAAACTAAACAAACATTTCTCATTAGTATTATATAAATTATAGCTTCTCACAAACTATCATTTCCAGTCAATTGACCAAATTTGTGAATTAACAAAAACGTTTAGCAGACAACTTAGTATTTTATTCTTCAATATTTCACAAAACAAAGATATAGAAGTACTTCTTATAACCCCATATTAAATCCTAAGTGTATTCTAAAACTTTAACTCCAATAGAAGTATGCCCAAAGCTTAAAAAGCAAATGATTTACAATTATGGTTTTAAAGCTCTTTCTGAAGAACACCTTAAAGAATTTGATAAAAGCCTCTCTCCAAAAATGCAGATCATATAAAACTTAGCATGCTACTTTATAGCTCCCCTCAATTTAGAGGGAATTCACGAACCCCAGATAAAGACCTCTTATTTAGAAAGTTATTTACAGTTTTAAAAGATTTTACTCTGTTTCTAAATAGCATGGTCCCTTATGTAGAATTTACATTTATCAATATAAAAATTTTAATTTACCCAGAGCTTTAACTCAAAAAGACCCTTCTTCCAAATCCTTTGAATTCTTGTAATACTAAAAAGCAACAACAACAACAAAAACAAGAACACCTCTTGTGTCCTTGGTCCACAAATATTAAGAGTGCTCACAAGATGTGTGGCCCTGAACTAGGGATGGCAAAGAGAATTCCAAGATACTGTCAAGGCCAGTGACCTTGAGAAGTTTACAGTCTAGTTGCACAGTCTGTTCTAGTAAAAAAAAAAAAAACCCAAAAAAACAAAACAAAACACCTCCTTTTCACAATTGACTGACCATTTTGAACAAAAACAGGTGTGGCCTTTAAGCTGAAGGCTTTAAATAGATAGAAAATGGAATACTGGGGGGGGGAGGAGCAGAAAACAGATCCAGAGAAATTAAAGAAGAAAAAAACCCAAACAAACCCAAAAGTGTAAATTTTCTAAATAACATATACCTAAGAATGTGTTTGATTTACCAGATATACCTGGCTTGAACACCTTTATAACCACTCCCACACAACTGGGAACAAAATCATTAAATTAGATGTAATTACTAAATTTAACAAAATCAATAATACAAAAATGACACAATCTCTATAATTATTTTCCCTGAAGAAAGTTACTGCAAACTATTTTAAGCAGCTAAGAAAAAACAAAAAAAACATGTCTGCCATGCTCTTACACTCCCGTTATCAAGCGCACAGAAGTCACTAATTAATCACACCACCCTATCTCCCTACTAAACTTCATTTCTTTCAATATAAACTTCCAGTAGATATCAGGGTGAGCATTGTAACTGAGTCTATTTGTTGTCATGGTAATTATTTTTCAAATACTGTTCAAATCAACTAAATGAAGCACCAAAAATTTATATATTTAATGTGCAATGAATTTATAATAAACTTCATTTGAGTTGCCTTCCAGAACACAAAATACTCTTTAAAACTTTAAATTTCTCGGTTAAAGAGAACACAACATCACGGTCAACATAACCTTAATTAGGAAAAAAATATTCTTTTAAAAACTGTAACCCTCCACTCCCATGAAAAGAGTTCCAGAAAACTGTAATTATATTTTTTGGCAACTCTCATTTTTGACCCTATTTGAATGAAACCAGACAAAATTACTTTCTCGAGTACCAATAAAATTAAAACTAAACAAGTCTACATCATTTAGAGATATAAGAAATACAAAGTTTATGGGCGCCTGGGTGGCTCAGTCGGTTAAGCATCTGACTTTGGCTCGGGGTCCTGGGATTGAGCCCGGTCAGGCTCCCTGCTCAGCAGAGTCTGCTTCTGCCTCTGCCCACAGCCCGCCAGCTCATGTGCACTCTCTTGCTAATAAATAAAAACCTTAAAAGTATATATATATAAAGTTTAACAAAAAAGTATAAGAAAGAAATATTAATTTTGTCCACAGTTTAAAAGAAATACAGGTCAATGTTAACAAAACTCTAAAAAGAATATATGTGACCATTTAAAATTTACCACTTCCTTCCAAAAAGAATTAAGGTAGAACACATCCCAGAAGTAGATGATAAAGAGGGAATTAGGGGCACCTGGGTGGCTCAGTTGGTTAAGCGTATGCCTTCCGCTCAGGTCACGATCCCAGAGTTCTGGGAGCCCGTGTGGGACTTCCGGCTCAGTAGGGAGTCTGCTTCTCTCTCTCCCCCTGTCCCTCACCCCCCACTCATGCACGAACACGTGAGCTCTCTAATAAATAAAATCTTAAAAAAAAATTAAAAAAAGAGGGAAATAAAAACATCCTTAGGATTCTAGGATAGCATTACCAGGTGGGTAATGCTTAGCACAAAGTAAACTAACAGGAAAGAATGAAAACCTGGATTCAGGAAGTTGTAGGAGAGCACTGTGGGTTAAATAAGAAAAAAAAAATTCCTTATGCCCCAAATCTAGCAATGAAAAATACAGACAATTCCATGCAGAAACAAGGAGGTACGAGCTTCCTAGCCTTAATAGCAGGATTCGAGTCTTTTATAAACACAGGCAAAGTTAACAGATGACAACACAATGTCAGGATTATAAACACCATAAAAGGGGGCATTTCCTGAGCCACCTCTAACCTCAACTGGTACTAATACTAAAAATAATTGCTTTGAGAAAGTATCTGTTTGTGCCCATTGGGAAAACTAAAGTATGTATATATTTTTAAAGACTTTTTTAAGTAATCTCTACACCCAACATGGGGCTCAAATCCACAACCCCAAGATCAAGAGTTGCAGGGGTTATTGACTGAACCAGCCAGGTGACCCAAAAACTAAAGTATATTTTAAAATACTTTTTTTTTTTTGTACAGTTCTTTCAGCAGAAGCTGTTCGGTAGGCGTGACCTCAAATTATGTATATCCTACAAACCATGGACCTCCTCATATATACCCATGCAGACCTCTTCCATTATTTCCTGTAATTTTGTGTAAGGTAGTTTGAAAATGCTTTGTACTACTTTTACAAGTACGAAAGTATAATAAAGATTCCTGCCCAAGACCTTTTTTTCTCCCTAAAACAGGAGTTGAACATCAGTAAGCTATAAAGACTCGAGACTATGCATAAGCCTTTAAAAAATACATTCATTTGGTGCTTTTTGATTTGGACAATCCACTCATTTGAAGTAAAATGAATTTAAAATTTGCCTAAGTTGCCAAACTGCAAACGGAGATTAAAAAGACCAACTGTATTCCCTGTGACAAATATATTTTAAATAAATGAACAGGACATCAGAAAAGTAGGGTTAATATCTGGGCAGTTATTGGTGGAAAGAAAGGCAAAAGAGAAACGAAATGCTGGGTCGCCTTTTTTCCGAGTGGCTTTAATCTTACTTGCAGCACTGAGTAGTAAACACACCACTGATTATACAGAACCTATTTGATGAATGGGAAGAGGAAATCTAAAAACTTAAAGTTCCTTCAGAGGGCCAATTAAGAAAATCCACGGTTCTCCCACTACTGAAAGGAATTAAGGGGCTGACTGGTAAGGAACCCATCTTCTTCCGCTTTTCCGGTCCAGAAGAAAAAGTCTCCCAAATGATCACAGCCCGGACTGAGGCTCCAGCCTCCGGCAGTGAGTACCCAAAAGCAACGACTGGAGCCCAGACTAGGTTCTTACCTCCTGGATGCGCTTCCTGGCCCGCTGAAGCACTTCTTCGTAGCCCTTCTGCCGCAGCTCGCTAAGACTTTCGTAATACTCCTCGGGATCGTCGGTCTCAGTGAAAAGTACCTGGGAGAGGATCTTCCAGCCGCAGGTGTCCAGGCCATGGCCCAGGTAGACTTGGAGCTGATAACACAGAGTGTCGATCTCCTGCTCGGTCATCTCTGGAGCGCCCCCGAACAGCACGGTCCACATGCCAGAGGGCTCCTCGGGGAATACGGGCAGGCACTGTTCCAGCTGCGAGTTCACAGAACACAGCTGCTGGTGCACAGCACGCAGATCCTGGAAGGAGAAGAGCCCGGCCCAGCTACACTCCTCGGCCGGGGACTCCAGCTCGATAGTGGAAGGCGGCTGCTCTGCGTCTGAGAGCGCCAGGGCCGCCGGGGCCACCTCGTCTTCCCTCAACATTTCCAGCACCTCTATCTCCTCGGAAACCACCCCACAAGTGCTCACTACTCGCACGGAGGACACCGGGGCCTCCCTGGACGCCGGCGGGGGTGCTGCTGTAGCGGCCCCCGCCACATCTTTGCCTTCAGATCTCCTTCGGACCGGGCTGGTCTTGGCCCGCACTGGGCTCCTGAGGGGGCTCTCCGCCCCTTTGCCGGCGGGACACCGCAGCAGCGGGTCCCCCCGAAGGCTGCGCGCGCTCCGCGGAGAGCCGCCCTCCCCCCAGGCCGGGCTCCTCCGGGGCCCCGGGCTCCTACCCAGAGTCGCAGAGACAGTGGCCTCGGGCCGGCCCTTGCCCGCTGGGCTGCCTGGCCCGCGGGTCCCGTCGGACGCGGGTGCCCCCGCCTGCTCCCGGGAGCCGCTCCTCTGCCTCTGGGCGGTCCGGTTGTGGCAGGTTATGGCAAACTTGCCCTCAATCTCGTTCCAGGCCACAATGAAGACGAACTTGTGCTTCTCGCGCTCGTCGAACACATGGGGCCGCACGGCCACCCAGTCCGACTCGAGCGTCTCCTCCAGCGCGAACGACATGGTGGCTCCGGTGCCAGGCCGCGGGGGAGGCGCCGCTGGCCCTGCCCGCTCGAAGACTCACCGGCTGGCTGCACCGCGCCCCCCGCTCACCCTCGCTGAGCGCCTTCGGCCATCTTAGCGCGCCAGCCGGCTCTCCCCGCTTACTCGCCCGGCCCTCCTCACTTGAACCCGCCGCGTTCCTTTGTGGCGGCTCGCGGGAAAGACAATACGCGTCCCCGGAGCAGGTAGTTCACATGGTCACGTGCGGCTGGATCTGTTTACAAGCCCAGTGCTGCGGCAGCGCCTCGCGCCCGTCCCGGCCGCCCCCAGCGCGAGGCCGCGGTGCTGCGTCTGCGGCTCTCGGAAGGTGAGGAGCGGGTCCTGCGGGGCCGGGCAGGCCGGTAGGCGGTAGGGGCCGGCGATATGTGCGTCTCCGCCGCTCGTCCAGGCCGATCTCCCCGCCCCTCCTCCTTCTCCTCCTCTTCCCGACCGCCCGGAGCCGGCCTGACGGATAGACGCGTCTCCTAAACTGTAACCCTCAGTATCGCCACAATGTTGCCATTTGGCTGCTGACGTAGGTTGCTCCACGAGGGACGTAAACACGGGCACGTGCCGCACGCTGGTGACGCGGCGGCGGCGGCGGCGCGCACACCCCGCCCGCGCGCGCGCCGGCACCGCCCCTCCCCGTCCCCCGTCCCCCGTTCCCCGTCCCCCGCCCGCGAGCGGCCGCGAATCGGACTCCTTCCTTCCGCGCAGTCTCCTTTCCCAGCAGCTGGGGCAGGCTCTCCGGAGACTGCTGGTTCCGAAGACGGTGAGCATGGTACGTGTGTCTTGCAGGACTAGTGGCCTCTGAGCCTCCTGGGGGAAAAAAGTGTAGGAATTGAGATTTTACCAACTCCAGCCAATCAAAGGGACCCTGAAATGTAAATGTGCCTCCTTTCGCCCCGGGGGAGTCAGTATAGGTAACGCCTATATTCAGAAAGTGCTCTGTAACATAACACGAACTATATGCTAAACGTTATTGGGGTGCCCCAGACTGTTGAATTCTCTAACACCCTTGAGACACAATTTAAGATATGAAAGGGAGGTGTCCGAAGACAACCCAATAGGGCTCCAAAACAAAATTAAATCAAGTGAAAATTCAGTCATGTCCTAATAATATGAATGTTTACATTTCAGTTCAGCGGCGCTTTATTGCTTCAGGTTTCATCATTGTGTACTGTTCTGGGAACTTCGTTTTGAGGTCACTGGCTTAAGCCCTTTTGAAGTTGTATTCAATTATCAGAGATCCCAGAATGCACATAGAAAAAAAATCATGTAAATTTGAAGAATTCTGTTATTTATACTGAACTATAATGAAACACATTTTTTAAATTGCTCTATAATCTAGTTTATATTATTGGCATTCTCTTTCCTATTAGCTCCCAATTCACAGTGCAGGTATTCTGCATCCACAGTAGAGTACAATGGGAATTATTCTTTTAGTTTTAGGGATTTTTTTTTTAAAGATTTTACCTATTTATTTATTTGAGAGGGAGAAAGAGGTAGTATGAGAGAGGAGAGGGTCAGAGGGAGAAGCAGACTCCCTGCTGAGTTGGGAGCCTGATGTGGGACTCCGGGATCATGACCTGAGCCAAAGGCAGTCGCTTAACCAGCTGAGACACCCAGGTGCCCCTATTCTTTTACTTTTGTCCATATTTCTCAAATTATGCAAAACCATTTGGATTAAAGGTGCATTGTCAGCTACACTTACTTGAGTACACTGACATCGGAATGAACAGCCAAAAATTTTTGCCCTGTCGCTCAGATGGACATTGTAGACTGTAGATCTGCTTGGACCAGAAAAAAAATAAATTACTTTGGGCAGGATGAGCAAAAAGGTAAAAGGACAGGTTTTTAATTTTTTTTTTTTACAATTCTTTATGTGAAATCACAAATTTTCAAAGCATATAACTGAACTTGTGCCAACTCTCAAATGCAAATCAGAGATATAACTTTCAAAATCTGGACCACCAGCTAAGCAAACAATATCTTTTTTTAAATTTTTTTTAGTTATGTTAATCACCATATATTACATCATTAGTTTTTGATGTAGTGTTCCATGATTCATTGTTTGTTCATAACACCCAGTGCTCCATGCAGAACATGCCCTCTTTAATACCCATCACCAGGCTAACCCATCCCCCTACTCTCCTCCCCTCTAGAACCCTGAGTTTGTTTTTCAGAGTCCATCCTCTCTCATGGTTTATCTCCCCCTCTGACTTATTCCCCTTCATTCTTCCCCTCCTGCTATCTTCTTTTTTCTTTTTTCTTAACATATGTTGCATTGTTTGTTTCAGAAGTACAGATCTGTGATTCAACAGTCTTGCACAATTCACAGCGCTCACACCCTCCCCAATGTCTATCACCCAGCCACCCCATCCCTCCCACCCCCCACCACTCCAGCAAACCTCAGTTTGTTTCCTGAGATTAAGAATTCCTCATATCAGTGAGGTCATATGATACATGTCTTTCTCTGATTGACTTATTTCACTCAGCATAACACCCTCCACTTCCAGCCACGTCATTGCAAGTGGCAAGATCTCACTCCTTTTGATGGCTGCATAATATTCCATTGTCTATATATACCACATCTTCTTTATCCATTCATCTGTCGATGGACATCTTGGCTCTTTCCACAGTTTGGCTATTGTGCACATTGCTGCTATAAACATTGGGGAGCACCTACCCTTTCGGATCCCTACATTTGTATCTTTGTGGTAAATACCCAGTAGTGCAATTGCTGGATCGTATGGTAGCTCTATTTTCAACTGTTTGAGGAACCTCCATACTGTTTTCCAGAGGGGTTGCACCAGCTTGCATTCCCACCAACAGTGGAGGAGAGTTCCGCTTTCTCCACATCCCCGCCAACATCTGTCGTTTCCTGACTTGTTAATTTTAGCCATTCTGACGGGTGTGAGGTGGTATCTCATGGAGGTTTTGATTTGGATTTCCCTGATGCCGAGCGATGTTGAGCACTTTTTCATGTGTCTGTTGGCCATTTGGATGTCTTCTTTGGAAAAATGTTCATGTCTTCTGCCCATTTCTTGATTGGATTATTTGTTCTTTGGGTGTTGAGTTCGATAAGTTCTTTATAGATTTTGGATACTAGCCCTTTATCTGATATGTTATTTGCAAATATCTTCTCCCATTCTGTTGGTTGTCTTTTTGTTTTGTGGACTGTTTCTTTTGCTGTGCAAAAGCTTTTTATCTTGATGAAATCCCAGTAGTTCATTTTTGCCCTTGCTTCCCTGCCTTTGGCGGTGTTTCTAGGAAGAAGTGGCTGCGGCTGAGGTCGAAGAGGTTGCTACCTGTGTTCTCCTTTAGGGTTTTGATGAACTCCTGTCTTGCGTTTAGGTCTTTCAACCATTTGGAGTCTATTTTTGTGTGTGCTATAAGGAAATGGTCCAGTTTCATTCTTCTGCATGTGGCTGTCCAATTATCCCAACACCATTTGTTGAAGAGACTGTCTTTTTGCCATTTCTGGTCCATTTCTGGGCTCTCTATTCTGTTCCATTGATCTATGTGTCTGTTTTTGTGCCAGTACCATACTGTCTTGATGATGACAGCTTTGTAATAGAGCTGGAAGTCCGGAATTGTAATGCTGCCAGCTTTGCTTTTCTTTTTCAATATTTCTCTGGCTATTCGGGGTCTCTTCTGGTTCCATACAAATTTTAGAATTATTTGTTCCATTTCTTGGAAAAAAGTGGATAGTATTTTGATGGGGATTGCATTGAATGTGTAGATTGCTCTAGGTAGCATTGACATCTTCACAATGTTGGTTCTCCCAATCCGTGAGCATGGAACGTTTTTCCATTTCTTTGTGTCTTCTTCAATTTCTTTCATGAGTATTTTATAGTTTTCTGAGTATAGATCCTTTGCCTCTTTGGATAAATTTATTCCTAGGTATCTTATGGTTTGGGGGGCAATTGTAAATGGGATTGACTCCTTGATTTGTCTCTCTTCTGTCTTGTTGTTGGTGTATAGGAATGCCACTGATTTCTGTGCATTGATTTTATAGCCTGCTACTTTACTGAATTCCTGTATAAGTTCTAGCAGTTTTGGGGTGGAGTCTTTTGGATTTTCCACATACAGTATCATATCATCTGCAAAGAGTGAGAGTTTGACTTCCTCTTTGCCGATTTGGATGCCTTTGATTTCTTTTTGTTGTCTGATTGCTGTGGCTAGTACTTCTAATACTATGTTGAATAGCAGTGGTGAGAGTGGACATCCCTGCCGCGTTCCTGACCTTAGGGGAAAAGCTCTCAGCTTTTCCCCATTGAGAATGATATTCGCTGTAGGTTTTTCATAGATGGCTTTTATGATATTGAGGTATGTACCCTCTATCCCTATACTCTGAAGAGTTTTGATCAGGAAAGGATGCTGTACTTTGTCAAATGCTTTTTCTGCATCTATTGAGAGGATCATATGATTCTTGTTCTTTGTTTTGTTAATGTATTGTATCACGTTGATTGATTTGCAGATGTTGAACCAGCCTTGCAGCCCAGGGATAAATCCCACTTGGTCGTGGTGAATAATCCTTTTAATGTACTGTTGGATCCTATTGGCTAGTATTTTGGTGAGAATTTTTGCATCCATGTTCATTCAAGGATATTGGTCTGTAATTCTTCTTTTTGATGGGGTCTGTGTCTGGTTTTGGCATCAAGGTAATGCTGGCCTCATAAAATGAGTTTGGAAGTTTTCCTTCCATTTCTATTTTTTGGAACAGTTTCAGGAGAATAGGTATTAATTCTTCTTTAAATGTCTGATGGAGCGCGCCTGGGTGGCTCAGTTGGTTAAGCGACTGCCTTCGGCTCAGGTCATGATCCTGGAGTCCCGGGATCGAGTCCCGCATCGGGCTCCCTGCTAGGCAGGGGGTCTGCTTCTCCCTCTGACCCTCTTCCCTCTCGTGCTCTCTCTCTCTCTCATTCTCTCTCTCTCAAATAAATAAATAAAATCTTTAAAAATAAATAAATAAATGTCCGATAGAATTCCCCTGGGAAGCCATCTGGCCCTGGGCTTTTGTTTCTTGGGAGATTTTTGATGACTGCTTCAATTTCCTTAGTGGCTATAGGTCTGTTCAGGTTTTCTATTTCTTCCTGGTTCAATTTTGGTAGTTGATACATCTGTAAGAATGCACCCATTTCTTCCAGGTTATCTAATTTGCTGGCATAGAGTTGCTCATACTTTGTTCTTATAATTGTTTGTATTTCTTTGGTGTTGGTTGTGATCTCTCCTCTTTCATTCATGATTTTGTTGATTTGGGTCATTTTTCTTTTCTTTTTGAGAAGTCTGGCCAGGGGTTTATCAATCTTGTTAATTCTTTCAAAGAACCAGCTCCTAGTTTCGTTGATCTGTTTTACTGTTATTTTGGTTTCTATTTCATTGATTTCTGCTCTGATCTTTATGATTTCTCTTCTCCTGCTGGGTTTAGGCTTTATTTGCTGTTCTTTCTCCAGCTCCTTTAGGTGTAGAGTTAGGTTGTGTATTTGAGACCTTTCTTGTTTCTTGAGAAAGGCTTGTATTGCTATATACTTTCCTCTCAGGACTGCCTTTGCTGTATCCCAAAGATTTTGAACAGTTGTGTTTTCATTTTCATTGGTTTCCATGAATTTTTTAAATTATTCTTTAATTTCCTGGTTGATCCATTCATTCTTTAGTAGGATGCTCTTTAGCCTCCATGTATTTGAGTTCTTTCCGACTTTCCTCTTGTGTTTGAGTTCTAGTTTCAAAGCACTGTGGTCTGAAAATATGCAGGGAATAATCCCAGTCTTTTGGTACCGGTTGAGACCTGATTTGTGACCTAGGATGTGATCAATTCTGGAGAATGTTCCATGGGCACTAGAGAAGTATATGTATTCCGTTGCTTTGGGATGGAATGTTCTGAATATGTCTGTGAAGTCCATTTGGTCCAGTGTGTCATTTAAAGTCTTTATTTCCTTGTTGATCTTTTGCTTAGATGATCTGTCCATTTCTGTCAGGGGGGTGTTAAAGTCCCCCACTATTATTGTATTGTTGTCGATGTGTTTCTTCGCTTTTGTTATTAATTGCCATATATAATTGGCTGCTCCCATGTTAGGGGCATAGATATTTACAATTGTTAGATCTTCTTGTTGGATAGACCCTTTAAGTAGGATATAGTGTCCTTCCTCATCTCTTATTACAGTCTTTGTTTTAAAATCTAATTTCTCTGATATAAGGATTGCCACCCCAGCTTTCTTTTGGTGTCCATTAGCATGGTAAATTGTTTTCCACCCCCTCATTTTCAATCTGGGGGTGTCTTTGGGTCTAAAATGAGTCTCTTGCAGACAGCATATTAATGGGTCTTGTTTTTTAATCCAATCTGATAGCCTGTGTCTTTTGATTGGGGCATTGAGCCCATTTACATTCAGGGTAACTATTGAAAGGTATGAATTTAGTGCCATTGTATTGCCTTTAAGGTGACTGTTACTGTATATTGTCTGTGTTCCTTTCTGATCTATGCTGCTTTTAGGCTCTCTCTTTGCTTAGAGGACCCCTTTCAATATTTCTTGGAGGTCTGCTTTCGTGTTTGCAAATTCCTTTAGTTTTTGTTTGTCCTGGAAGCTTTTTCTCTCTCCTTCAATTTTCCGTGACAGCCTAGCTGGATATAGTATTCTTGGCTGCATATTTTTCTCGTTTAGTGCTCTGAAGATATCATGCCAGTCCTTTCTGGCCTGCCAGGTCTCTGTGGATAGGTCTGTTGCCAATCTAATGTTTCTACCCTTGTAGGTTACATATCTCTTCTCCCGAGCTGCTTTCAGGATTTTCTCTTTGTCTCTGAGACTCGTAAGTTTTACTATTAGATGTCGGGGTGTTGACCTGTTTTTATTGATTTTGACAGGGGTTCTCTGTGCCTCCTGGGTTTTGATGCCTGTTTCCTTCCCCACATTAGGGAAGTTCTCTGCTATTATTTGCTCCAATAATACCTTCTGCCCCTCTCTCTCTTTCTTCTTCTTCTGGGATCCCAATTATTCTAATGTTGTTTCGTCTTATGGTATCACTTATCTCTCGAATTCTGCCCTCGTGATCCTGTAGTTGTTTATCTCCCTTTTTCTCAGCCTCTTTATTTTCCATCATTTGGTCTTCTATATCACTGATTCTGTCTTCTGCCTCATTTATCCTAGCAGTTAGTGCCCCCATTTTTGATTGCACCTCATCAATAGCCTTTTTGATTTCGACTTGGTTAGATTTTAGTTATTTTATTTCTCCAGAAAGGGTTTCTCTAATAACTTCCACGCTTTTTTCAAGCCCAGCTAGTATCTTTAAAGTCATGATTCTGAACTCGAGGTCCGACATCGTACTAATGTCCGTATTGAGTAGGTCCCTGGCTGACGGTACTACCTCTTGTTCTTTTTGCTGAGGTGTTTTTTTTTGTCTTTTCATTTTGTCCAGAGGAGAATAGATGAATGAGAGAACAAAATGCTAACAGGTTAACAATGTCCCCAGCAAATATACTCTATACAAATCAGAAAAGACCTGAAACCAGGGGAAAAGAAAGGGAAAGAAAGAGGAAAAAAAAAAGATAAAAACAAAAACAGAACAATACAAAAAAAGCAGAATATGATCAAATATGATCAGGCTAGTGCATGGATCAGTGCCACACACTAGATTTTGGGCGTATTTTGGTCTGTTAGAAAAAAGTGCCTCCTAAAATTTTAAAGGAAGAAAGACATATATGTCCAAAATAAGGGTTGATACAATGAAGGGATGGAAGGTGACTGTAAAGATGA
The DNA here is from genome assembly GCF_009762305.2 of Zalophus californianus. Classification (NCBI taxonomy): domain Eukaryota; kingdom Metazoa; phylum Chordata; class Mammalia; order Carnivora; family Otariidae; genus Zalophus; species Zalophus californianus. Next base: position 59,822,717 of record NC_045599.1, on the reverse strand, counting down.
AAATTATAAAAGATTTTATAAAAGGAATTGATAAGTTTGTAAAAAGAAAGAAGAAGATTTAAAAAAAAAATAAAAAAGGGAGAGAATGTGATCAGGCAGGAGACTAGAACAAAGCCATACACTAGTGATTTAGGGTATATTTTGATCTGTTAGAAGAAACTGTATCTCAAAATTTTAAAGAGAGAACAACTTATATATATATATGCCAAAAATAAGGGTAACTACTATGAAGGGATAAAATATGACTCTAAAAATGAAAAATAAATTTTTTTTTTAAAAAGGGATTGATAAGATGTTGGTTGAAAAAGGGAAAAAGAAAAATTAAAAAAAACAGTTAAAAAAATTAACTTTGATGAACTAATGAATCATGGTAAAAAAAAAAGCCATGAATTCTATGTGCAGTATTCCCCTAGCACTGGAGTTCTCCCATTCTTCTTGATTGGTAAACTTGGTCTTGGCTTGCTGGCTGTTCATGCTGATCTTCTGAGGGAGGGGCCTGTTGCCGTGGTTTCCAAATGTCTTTGCTGGAGGCTGAATTGCCCCGCCCTTGTGGGTCCGGGCTAAGCAAGCTGCTCGGGTTTGCTCTCAGGAGCTTTTGTTCCCTGCAAGCTCTCGGTACAGCTTTGGAGGACCAGGGTGAAAATGGTGGCCTCCCAATCTCCACCCGGAGGAGCTGAGAACTCGGGGTCCCACTCCTCAGTGTGCCCCCAGAGAAAAGCAGTCACTCCCATCTCCCTGGTCTCCAGCCACACTCCGTGCTCACCCGGCCTGTGACAGAGCGTTTCTATCTCTGGCACCCGACCCCGTGTGGAGTCTCCAAACCCAGCAGATCCCTGCGGTGCGCTACCGCGCCACTCCTCCCAGGGGAGAAAGGGGAGTCTCCCCGGCTCTGCCGCTTGTTGGGTCCCTGCTGGAGGAGCAGTGGCCCGACTGGGCCGCGGATCACAGTTTATGGCAACCCCGAGCTGAGAGCCCGCGCCTCGGCTCCGTCTCTGCAGCTGGCTTCCCCGCTCTGGTACCCCTGAGCTCTGCCGCACTCAGGCACCCCCGGTCTTTCTGTGACCCCGAGGGTCCTGAGACCACACTGTCCCGGGAGGATTCCACCCCCTGCTTAGCCACTGCAGCGACATCCCTCAGCGGAGCCAACTTGTAAAAGTTCCGATTTTGTGCTCCGCGGCTCTATCACTTGCCAGAAGCGGCTGACGGAGGCCCCCTCCCCCGCCGTCTATCCTCCCGAATATCACCTCGGATTCACTTCTCCGCACGTCCTACCTTCCAGTCAGTGGTCGCTTCTCTGTTCAGAGAGTTGTTGCTACCCTCCTCTTCCATCTCCTGTTGAGTTCATAGGTGTTCAGAATGGTTTGATCCCTATTCAGCTGAATTCCTGAGACCAGACGAAATCTAGGTCTCCTACTCCTCCGCCATCTTGCTCCGCCCCCTAAGCAAACGATATCTTATGGAAAACTTGCCTGTATTTTCTGCTAAAAAGCTACCACTAAAAGTTTTTCTGATAAAAAGTGATGACATGATTACTAGCTGTCTTCTTCTAATACGTTATAGATAACTTTGAATACCAAGAATGAGCACTAAAAGAATATATAGGAAATATTTTTATTTACATATATATTAAAACTGCAACATCTATCCACAGATACTAAATTATGTCTTATCCCAGTAGTGCTGGAAAAAATTGTTTCATGGTCACACAGGTTTTAAGTATTTTTCCCCAAAGACTCTTACCGCTGTGTTTTTTGTCAAAAGGGTTGTTTAATGTTTCTTATTTCCTCTCTTAGTAATTGTTATCCTAGAAATGAAAAGAAACAAACCAAAATTCCCATGGCAGGTTACTGTAGTACTCTACAATTCTTTATCTAGGTCTGTATCTGATTGTCAAGCAAGATCTCTTGAGTGTAAAAATTAGTCCTTAGGAATAAGTAACACCACAGAAAACCACATACACCTTACCAGCTTGAAAAGACTTGAAAATAATTTTCTTTGTGAATGTTTTTTTAACTATTGAGGATTGTTAGGTAATCTGGGAAATGCTTTAACTCTTTAGGCCTTTTAATAAAAACTGTAACCATTTACATAGGAGTTTTCAAATTACATAGGATTTTCTGGCACATATTTATTTTATCCTCCCAACAATCATATAATGTACTTGTGAAAGGAGTAAATCTTTAATTTCACACGTGAGAAAACAGCAGTTCTGATTACTCAGTCACACATCCCAGGACTGGGAACAGGGAATGAATGAATGGAGTTCAGGGGCCTAATGCATGCATCTGTCCCAATTAGATTCTCTCAGAAGCAGACACTAAGAAGAAGTCAAAATGCAAAAGTGTATGAGCGGTTAACACCTGTAAAAGAAAAAAGGCAGAAGCAGGATTGGGCAGACTACCCTAATAGGAAGCTCCAGAGCAAAGATTTTTCCTTAAAGAAGTTCCCCCATTGAGTAGAAATGATTAGGCCTTGCCCAGTCATTGACTGGGGACCACCCTGAGAAAAGCATAGGATGATAACCTGAAGTTGACTCTGAAGACACAAACAGCTGGAGACTCAGCTAACCACATTCCTTGCAGGAGTGGCCTCGCCATCATTTTGAATGACCAACTGAATTCTGTAAGGTGAGAAGTCCTGATCTTCAAAATGAAGTATGTTCTTGTCAGGCTACATTAATGACAGATGGTGGGAAAGTTAACACAGCCCTGGAGCAAACTCTTTCTGATCTTCTTTCCTGACTAGGATAGAAGAGTATACATTCACCAACCCAATGGCTGCATACTACATACCAGAGACTATATTATCTACCCTCACAAAGAAAGTACATCTGGCTGGGCAGCTGTGATAAGGGCTATTTCTTGGTTGAGCTAGCAATAGCCTCCAGGATCCATCTGGTTTCTGCAAGGACCAGACTAGCAAATTATAAACAGAGATATGCTAGGGACCACCAGACCTGCATCTAATCTCTGCCATCCCTCTCCAGGGCTACACCGTTTTTGATTCAATATCTCGGTGGGAGGGGGACAGTTTCAGAGGATTCCTGCTTGGCCTTCCATGCTATGATAGCTCTCACCAACAGATCCAAAGTGTGGGTTACTCCAATCACCACATATGCCAATCCCAATTATATGTTGGAGGACTAGGAAAATGAGTACAGGTCAGTTCACAGAACAAGTGGACCCAGACTTTGACTAAGACTCTATCACCTGGCCCTTGTATGTATGTCCTCACTGTAATAGAGAGCCTGTGATAAGTTTTGGGTCATATCAGTGCCAACTTGGACCCTGTTTCCAACGGTGCTGGAAATGTCTGAATGTATTCCTTTCCCCAGTGAACAGTCACCCAAGTACATGGCCTAGATCCCTTTGGGGAAGCACTGGGGAAATCATTATGTATTATAGGGCCCTTCTCCCTCAGATCCAATTATCTCATCAGTCAATGAGTGCCAGGTCTGAAAACTGAAAAGTATTTCAGGTCCAGAAACCGGGCAGGAGACTTTGGGGGTAACTTCCTTCAACCTCCCACTCATCCACTCTTGCTCTATTTTGACTGTGTATGTTAAGCAGTGTGTTTTGGCTGTCCCTCGAGACACTGTGTTCTGTTAGCCTCCCATAACTATGGACACTGTGACCCTCTGGCTTCTGATGCTGAAATGCTACCACCAGGGCCCTCTCATCCTCACTGCTATCAGTGAGCCAAATTCTATAACCGCTTCTCCTGTCACTAACTCTGGCCTACAGAAGAAAGCCACACTATACTTCATAGTGATGCTGGGGCCCCCTGACCAGATCATTTCTAGCACCCTTGGTGAATGGTGAATCCTTTAGGCCTTCCTAGGAACATATTCCTTCTCCTGGCCTCATGTACCATTTAAGTTGTCATCAGCTTATATCCTTGAGCCAAGTCCTCATCCTAAATATATCCTAAATCTTTGAGCACATAATTATTTCTCTTTTCATTCTTTTTTTTTTTAAGATTTTATTTATCTGACAGAGAGAGACACAGCGAGAGAGGGAACACAAGCAGGGGGAGTGGGAGAGGGAGAAGCAGGTTTCCCACCAAGCAGGAAGCCCGATGTGGGGCTCCATCCCAGGACCCTGGGGTCATGACCTGAGCCGAAGGCAGACACTTAACGACTGAGCCACCCAGGCGCCTCTCTCTTTTCATTCTTAATGACCTATCTAGAGAATCCTTTAAAACCCATACATTTAACTACTGTGTTACTTAGGATCCTCCAAGCAGATTCCAAGATCAGATTAGATGGGCAAAAGATTTTTGGGGGGGGGAGGGGAACAACTGTGAGGGAAAATGGAGACAAAGCCAGAGCTAGGGGGAGAGCTGGTAGATAGTGATGGAGAGGGGTGGGGGGAAAGGAAGTTTCAGTAGAAAGCATCTTAGAGTGCAAGGTAGTCTAAGAAAGTTTTCACTAGGCCAATGGGGAGTCCTCAAGCCCACATCATCTATCAGAGGAGTTTCCTGTCTCCCTGCCTCACTCAGTCACTGGCTGGAAGAAGCCTGTGGGAAGTGTGGTGGATTCATAACATAGCAGCCTGTCCTGTTAGTATTATGCTTGGAGATCTGAGAGGCACGTTCTCATGGCTGCCACAAACACCATCTGTGCTTTAAAAAAAACTGGGTACTATTTATTCATTGATTCATGACACATCGAGGGCACAAATATGAATACGATGTAGTGCTCACACTCTAGCAATTGGCATCGGTTTGAGTGGGTTATGAATAATTTTCAGAAATTAGGAATAAGAAATAGATTTCCAGAATCTCCTGAGGCAGGTCTTCAGGCTATGGCTTCATTATTTTGTTTGAAACGATTTGAAATTCTAGAGTAGGTTCTAAGCTTAAATAGTAAATGGGGTTTGGATTCTTCCCCACTGCACCCAGGAAGCTACAACTGTACCTGAAAACTTTGTTCCTTTAGAAAAGATCTGAATTAGGGGCACCTGGGTGGGTCAGTCGGTTAAATGTCTGCCTTCGGCTCAGGTCATGATCCCGGGGTCCTGGGATCGAGCCCCACATCAGGCTCCTTGCTCAGTGGGGAGCCTGCTTCTCCCTCTCCCAATCCCTGTTCCTCTGCTGCTCCCCCTGCTTGTACTCTCCTGCTCTCTCTCTGTCAAATAAATAAATAAATAAAATCTTAAAAAAAAAAAGATCTGAATTAGTATGGCATAATGGCTCAATATCAATATATGGTGAAATTTGGTCTTGAATACATGAGTGCTTATTACATTATTTTTTCTGTACTTTATTTTATTATTTTTTTAAAGATTTTATTTATTTATTTGAGAGAGAGAGTGCGAGCATGAGCAGGGGGGAGGGCCAGAGGGAGAGGGAGAAGCAAACTCCCTGCTGAGCCGGGAGCCGATGCAGGACTCCATCCCAGGACCCCCGGGATCATGACCTGAGCTGAAAAAAGATACTTAACCGCCTGAGCCACTCAGGCACCCATTTTTTCTGTATTTAAAAAATAATTCCTAATAAAATTAATAATTTAAAAAATACCATTCAGTCATTAAAATTAATCACAGCTACACATATTAACATGGATATATTTCAAAAGCAATGTTGAAGGAAAAAACAAGAACTTGCAGTCGGGTATGTATGTTATGAGGCCATTTCAATTATTTAAATAAGCAAAGTGACATTCTATATTATTTATAGATCTATAATTATGTGGTAAAAATCTTTTAAAATGCAAGGGCAAGACACACACCTTGATCCAAATAGTTTTTCCTTGGAGGACAGACGGAGATGAATAGGATTGGGGAGGGGTACAAAGAGGATTTCCAAATATTCACATTGGCTAAATCTGGGTATGGAGTGCCTGGGTGTTTGTTATATTACACTTGGTACTTCTTGGTATATTTGAGATAGTGCATATTTTGAAAGGAATTAAACTTTGCATTCCACTTGGTCTTTTCTTTGGTTATAACAAAAGTAGCCATGTAAGTATATGCCACCACTTGGTTGGCATGAAAAGGAAAGGAAAATAATGTGTTCTGTAAGTCTGCACTTGCTAATTTTTCCCAATATATCCTTTGCTGCACCCATTTTTCAAAACACTGGCTTGATGTCACTGATTAAAACTACTCCCCCGATGCTTATGTGCCCAGTTATTTTTGTGGGTGCTAAACTGCATTGCTGCCGTGGGAGAAACATTCTGGAGTAGTCAGTCACAGAAGGTTGTAGAATAAGCATGGTGGTAGTTAATTCTGCTACAGGCACATCCTAGGTTCTGCTCCCCAACTAAAAATCTAGGTTTTAAACAAATTTATAGAGAAAGAATATTAAGTTATAACTATTTACATCCCTTTATATTACCTACTCTCTGATCTTTATTAATTTACCGATCTCTGATTTGAATAGTTGCCATGCCTGCATAGGGATTTTGTTGTTGTCTTTTTATTTAACTTCACTTAATATTTCTGTGTTTCCACCTAGTCAGTGTTCCATAGTTTTCCAGCTTGATAATATACTTCAGTTTATTTAGCCTTAATGCTATTGTTGAATTTTTGAGATTTTTCCAACTTCCCAGTTTTATAAATATTGTTTTTATGACCATCTTTGTACAAACTATTTTTTTTTCTTTCTGGTCATTCTCTTGGTGTATAATATTAAAGTGGAATTAGGCCAAAGGGTATGAATAGAACATGAATACAACCCTAAGTTCATATTCCATTATTATATCAATTTACTGTAGGCCCAACAATACTGTATTTACACATTTTAATATGTTTTAAAACTTCAAGTAGGTATATAATGATTGTTAAAAGTTATGTAATTAAAAATTTTTTCCGATGCTTTTTAATTTTTTTTTTGGTCTAATCATTGTGGAAAAATAAAATCAAGCGAGTGAAAGTGCCCTCTAAACCTCCACCCCGCATGGACCCCAAGTGCCAATTTGGTTTCTATTCTTTCATGTTATTTTAAATGCATGGCAATAGTTTTATTCTTGAGACTTCAGGCAACATTTATAAATTCTTTAGAAACCCACCCACCCAGTACATCCTATGTGTTTGGTACTTTTCCCCCTTGACTTTGCTGTTCTTTTGATGATTTCCTTTCTCTTCAAATTACAGCACTATTCTTTTCACCAGCTCTTTCCTCTCAAACTACAATATAAGCCAATCTCCCAAAACCTTCATTTCCTGCCCTTGGACCTTTCAGCTACAGGCTTATTTTTAAGCTTCACAATCTGTGGTTCTAATCCTTAGCAGTTTTTCAAAAACACTATTCTTGACCCCACCCCAGATTATTTATATTAAGATCTTAGAGGGGGGACCCAAGAATCTGCATTTTCAAAATGCCCCACGTGATTCTGAAATAGATGCAGTGTTTTGTTTGTTTGTTTTTAAAGATTTTATTTATTTATTTGACAGAGAGAGTGAGAGCACAAGCAGGGGGAACAGTAGAGGGAGAGGGAGAAGCAGGCTCCCCGCTGAGCAGGGAGCCCCATGTGGGGCTCCATCCCAGGACCTGGAGATCATGACCTGAGTGGAAGGCAGACACTTAACCATCTGCGCCACCCAGGTGCCCCAAATAAATGCAGTGTTGAAAATTACTGTGTTCCTCTAATTTCTGGAATGATTGCTCTATACTTGCTGTTTTTACTTTTTTCACTGATTACTTTCTCCTGAATTCTCTATAAACTCGTCTCTGAGTCTTCTGCTTTACTGAAACTACTAACTTCCTTTTGATCAAATTCAACACCATTCAGTCATGAAAATAGTGTTAGGTCTAAAAATTGGCTCTTCTGCCCCTGCTATACTTTTCCCATTACTTTAGGAGTTTCATATTTGTTTATTTCGAAGCTTCATATTTGTTAATGTATGTTACCTATTGCTGCACTGAAAATTGCCCTAAAATTTACTGGCTTAGAACCAAAAAAACATGTCTTTGTTCTGGTTCTGAAATGTGGGCAAGGCTGGGTAGGGACTGCTGATCTCTGCTCCATGTGGTGTTGGCTGGGAGAGCTTAACTGGAGCTTGAGAATCCAAGAAGCTTGATGCACATGTCTGGTGCCTCAGCTGCCTCTTTTTCTCCAACAGAGAGTTGTACTTTTTTTATACAGTGGCTCAGGGCCCTCGAGAGAAAAGCTGAACTTGCCAGATTTCTTAAGGCCCAGGCCTCTGAGCAGGTCACATTCTATTGGTCAGAGCAAGCCACTGGCCAGCCAGATTTGAAGGCAGAGGAATAGATTCTACTCTGGTTGGAGAGGAGCAGCATATGTGAAACCATGGGAGGTTTCAAGGGGGGGAAATATGCCAGGCATATGGTAGACAAATAATATCAGTTGGAGAGTGAACAAAGGAATAAATGAAAGAATAAAATAATAAACATAGGACAAAATATTTTAAAATATACAGACAGCACATAAATAATTAAACCTTTTATATAAAGGGAGTATATTCAATATTAGAGACTGATTACATTCAATTATGCATCAGAGAGGCTGAGGGAAGTGATAGATATTCTACATCAAGACAGATAGTGTCAGGGGCGCCTGGGTGGCTCAGTTGGTTGGGCGACTGCCTTCGGCTCAGGTCATGATCCTGGAGTCCCAGGATCGAGTCCCGCATCGGGCTCCCTGCTCAGCAGGGGGTCTGCTTCTCCCTCTGACCCTCCCCACTCTCATGCTCTCTCTCTCTATCTCATTCTCTCTCTCAAATAAATAAATAAAATCTCTAAAAAAAAATAAAAGACATTGTGTCAGGCCAGGCCAGAGTACATTAAGGTGAGAATGAGAGACACAAAAGGGGCCCAGGCCAACAGCAGACAAGATTCTGGGCATTAAGCATTAAGCATGGTGCTCAACCTAGCCAGTCTGGACCAGGGGTTGGCCTGGTGCTGGGTTGGTCACGTTCTCTTTTCTGTTTCCTTACTGGATCATATGTTCTCCCTACGCTAATTTGCAGAAGCAGCAGCTCTTAGTATTGATGAAGGATAGTTGGAAGGCAGGTGGGCAGGGACAAGCCCCACCCCCCACCCTGCTCCCTACCCTAAGAGGAAACCATCCTTTTTTTTTTTAACTTTTTTTTTTAAAGATTTTATTTATTTGAGAGAGAGAGAATGAGAGACAGAGAGCACGAGAGGGAAGAGGGTCAGAGGGAGAAGCAGACTCCCCGCTGAGCAGGGAGCCCGATGTGGGACTTGATCCTGGGACTCCAGGATCATGACCTGAGCCGAAGACAGTCGCTTAACCAACTGAGCCACCCAGGCGCCCAAGAGGAAACCATCCTTAAAAGGATTTTACACCACCCTGGAAGGAGCCCTCCACCCTTTCCCATGTGATAGTTAACAAAAACCCAATTGGATGACAGGCACAGGCAGGGTTCATCAGATTAAAACAGCTCTCCAACAACCTCATAAAAACCCCTAGACTTAGAACCTCTGGGTCCCTTCCCTCCTCAGGAGCTTTCTACTATCACTTTGCCATCACTCCATAAACCTTGCTTTGCAGCGCACCACTCTGTCTGGTCTACCTCTTTATTCTTTATTTTTTAATTTCTTATTGTTATGTTAATCACCATACATTAATCATCAGTTTTTGATGTAGTGTTCCATGATTCATTGTTTGTGCACAACACCCAGTGCTCCACGCAGAACGTGCACTCCCCAATACCCATCACCAGGCCAACCCATCCCCTACCCCCTCCCCTCTAGAACCCCCAGTTTGTTTTTCAGAGTCCATCGTCTCTCATGGTTCGTCTCCCCCTCCGATTTACTCCCCTTCATTCTTCCCCTCCTGCTATCTTCTTTTTTTTTTCTTAACATATATTGCATTATTCGTTTCAGAGGTACAGATCTGTGATTCAACAGTCTTGCACAATTCACAGTGCTCACCATAGCACATACCCTACCCAATGTCTATCACCCAGCCACCCCATCCCTCCCACCCCCCACCACTCCAGCAACCCTCAGTTTGTTTCCTGAGATTAAGAATTCCTCATATCAGTGAGGTCATATGATACATGTCTTTCTCTGATTGACTTATTTCACTCAGCATAACACCCTCCACTTCCATCCACGTCGTTGCAAATGGCAAGACCTCATTCCTTTTGATGGCTGCATAATATTCCATTGTCTATATATACCACATCTTCTTTATCCATTCATCTGTCGATGGACATCTTGGCTCTTTCCACAGTTTGGCTATTGTGCACATTGCTGCTATAAACATCGGGGTGCACATACCCCTTCGGATCCCTACATTTGTATCTTTGTGGTAAATACCCAGTAGTGCAATTGCTGGATCGTATGGTAGCGCTAGTTTCAACTGTTTGAGGAACCTCCATACTGTTTTCCAGAGGGGTTGCACCAACTTGCATTCCCACCAACAGTGTAGGAGGGTTCCCCATTCTCCGCATCCCCGCCAACATCTGTCATTTCCTGACTTGTTAATTTTAGCCATTCTGACAGGTGTGAGGTGGTATCTCATGGAGGTGTTGATTTGGATTTCCCTGATGCCGAGCAATGTTAAGCACTTTTTCATGTGTCTGTTGGCCATTTGGATGTCTTCTTTGGAAAAATGTCTGTTCCTGTGTTCTGCCCATTTCTTGATTGGATCATTTGTTCTTTGGGTGTTGAGTTTGATAAGTTCTTTATAGATTTTGGATACTAGCCCTTTATCTGATATGTCATTTGCAAATATCTTCTCCCATTCTGTTGGTTGTCTTTTTGTTTTGTGGACTGTTTCTTTTGCTGTGCAAAAGCTTTTTATCTTGATGAAATCCCAATAGTTCATTTTTGCCCCTGCTTCCCTTGCCTTTGGCGGTGTTTCTAGGAAGAAGTGGCTGCGGCTGAGGTCGAAGAGGTTGCTGCTTGGGTTCTCCTTTAGAATTTTGATGGACTCCTGTCTCATGTTTAGGTCTTTCAACCATTTGGAGTTTATTTTTGTGTGTGGTGTAAGGAAATGGTCCAGTTTCATTCTTCTGCATGTGGCTGTCCAATTTCCCCAACACCATTTGTTGAAGAGACTGTCTTTTTGCCATTGGACATTCTTTCCTGCTTTCTCAAAGATGAGTTGACCGTAGAGTTGAGGGTCCATTTCTGGGCTCTCGATTCTGTTCCATTGATCTATGTGTCTGTTTTTGTGCCAGTACCATACTGTCTTGATGATGACAGCTTTGTATTAGAGTTGGAAGTCTGGAATTGTGATGCCTCCAGCTTCGCTTTTCTTTTTCAACATTCCTCTGGCTATTCGGGATCTCTTCTGGTTCCATACAAATTTTAGGATTATTTGTTCCACTTCTTTGAAAAAACTGGATGGTATTTTGATGGGGATTGCACTGAATGTGTAGATTGCTCTAGGTAGCATTGACATCTTCACAATGTTTGTTCTTCCAATCCATGAGCATGGAATGTTTTTCCATTTCTTTGTGTCTTCGTCCATTTGTTTCATGAGTATTTTATAGTTTTCTGAGTACAGATCCTTTGCCTCTTTGGTTAGATTTATTCCTAGGTATCTTATGGTTTGGGGGGCAATTGTAAATGGAATCAACTCCTTAATTTGTCTCTCTTCTGTCTTGTTGTTGGTGTATAGGAATGCCACTGATTTCTGTGCATTGATTTTATATCCTGCCACTTTACTGAATTCCTGTATGAGTTCTAGCAGTTTTGGGGTGGAGTCTTTTGGGTTTTCCACATAAAGTATCATATCATCTGCAAAGAGTGAGAGTTTGACTTCCTCTTTGCCGATTTGGATGCCTTTGATTTCTTTTGTTGTCTGATTGCTGTGGCTAGGACTTCTACTACTATGTTGAATAGCAGTGGTGACAGTGGACATCCCTGCCACGTTCCTGACCTTAGGGGAAAAGCTCTCAGCTTTTCCCCATTGAGAATGATATTCGCTGTAGGTTTTTCATAGATGGCTTTTATGATATTGAGGTATGTACCCTCTATCCCTATACTCTGAAGAGTTTTGATCAGGAAAGGATGCTGTACTTTGTCAAATGCTTTTTCTGCATCTATTGAGAGGATCATATGATTCTTGTTCTTTGTTTTGTTAATGTATTGTATCACGTTGATTGATTTGTGGATGTTGAACCAGCCTTGCAGCCCAGGGATAAATCCCACTTGGTCGTGGTGAATAATCCTTTTAATGTACTGTTGGATCCTATTGGCTAGTATTTTGGTGAGAATTTTTGCATCCATGTTCATTCAAGGATATTGGTCTGTAATTCTCCTTTTTGATGGGGTCTTTGTCTGGTTTGGGGATCCAGGTAATGGTGGCCTCATAAAATGAGTTTGGAAGTTTTCCTTCCATTTCTTTTTTTTTTTTTTTTTGGAACAGTTTCGGGAGAATAGGTATTAATTCTTCTTTAAATGTTTGGTAGAATTCCCCTGGGAAGCCATCTGGCCCTGGGCTTTTGTTTGTTGGGAGATTTTTGATGACTGCTTCAAGTTCCTTAGTGGTTATAGCTCTGTTTAGGTTTTCTATTTCTTCCTGGTTCAATTTTGGTAGTTGATACATCTGTAAGAATGCACCCATTTCTTCCAGGTTATCTAATTTGCTGGCATAGAGTTGCTCATACTTTGTTCTTATAATTGTTTGTATTTCTTTGGTGTTGGTTGTGATCTCTCCTCTTTCATTCATGATTTTGTTGATTTGGGTCATTTCTCTTTTTGAGAAATCTGACCAGGGGTTTATCAATCTTGTTAATTCTTTCAAAGAACCAGCTCCTAGTTTCGTTGATCTGTTCTACTGTTCTTTTGGTTTCTATTTCTTTGATTTCTGCTCTGATCTTTATGATTTCTCTTCTCCTGCTGGGTTTAGGCTTTATTTGCTGTTTTTTCTCCAGCTCCTTTAGGTGTAGGGTTAGGTTGTGTATTTGAGACCTTTCTGGTTTCTTGAGAAAGGCTTGTATTGCTATATACTTTCCTCTCAGGACTGCCTTTGCTGTATCCCAAAGATTTTGAACAGTTGTGTTTTCATTTTCATTGGTTTCCATGAATTTTTTAAATTATTCTTTAATTTCCTGGTTGATCCATTCATTCTTTAGTAGGATGCTCTTTAGCCTCCATTTATTTGAGTTGTTTCTGACTTCCCTCTTGTGATTGAGTTCTAGTTTCAAAGCACTGTGGCCTGAAAATATGCAGGGAATGATCCCAATCTTTTGGTACCAGTTCAGACCTGATTTGTGACCTAGGATGTGATCAATTCTGGAGAATGTTCCATGGGCACTAGAGAAGAATGTGTATTCCGCTGCTTTGGGATGGAATGTTCTGAATATGTCTGTGAAGTCCATTTGGTCCAGTGTGTCATTTAAAGTCTTTATTTCCTTGTTGATCTTTTGCTTAGATGATCTGTCCATTTCTGTCAGGGGAGTGTTAAAGTCCCCCACTATTATTGTATTGTTGTCGATGTGTTTCTTCGCTTTTGTTATTAATTGCCTTATATAATTGGCTGCTCCCATGTTAGGGGCATAGATATTTACAATTCTTAGATCTTCTTGTTGGAGAGACCCTTTAAGTAGGATATAGTGTCCTTCCTCATCTCTTATTACAGTCTTTGTTTTAAAGTCTATTTTGTCTGATATAAGGATTGCCACCCCAGCTTTCTTTTGGTGTCCATTAGCATAGTAAATGGTTTTCCACCTTCTCACTTTCAATATGGGGGTGTCTTTGGGTCTAAAATGAGTCTCTTGCAGACAGCATATTGAAGGGTCTTGTTTTTTAATCCAATCTGATAGCCTGTGTCTTTTGATCGGGGCATTTAGCCCATTTACATTCAGGGTAACTATTGAAAGGTATGAATTTAGTGCCATTGTATTGCCTGTAAGGTGACTGTTACTGTATATTGTCTGTGTTCCTTTCTGGTCTATGTTGCTTTTAGGCTCTCTCTTTGCTTAGAGGACCCCTTTCAATATTTCTTGGAGGGCTGGTTTCGTGTTTGCAAATTCCTTTAGTTTTTGTTTGTCCTGGAAGCTTTTTCTCTCTCCTTCAATTTTCCGTGACAGCCTAGCTGGATATAGTATTCTTGGCTGCATATTTTTCTCGTTTAGTGCTCTGAAGATATCTTGCCAGTCCTTTCTGGCCTGCCAGGTCTCTGTGGATAGGTCTGTTGCCAGTCTAATTTTTCTACCCTTCTAGGTTACATATCTCTTCTCTCAAGCTGCTTTCAGGATTTTCTCTTTGTCTCTGAGACTCGTAAGTTTTACTATTAGATGTCGGGGTGTTGACCTATTTTTATTGTATTTGAGAGGGGTTCTCTGTGCCTCCTGGATTTTGATGCCTGTTTCCTTCCCCACATTAGGGAAGTTCTCTGCTATAATTTGCTCCAATATACCTTCTGCCCCCCCCTTCTTCTTCTGGGATCCCAATTATTCTAATGTTGTTTTGTCTTATGGTATCGCTTATCTCTTGAATTCTGCCCTCATGATCCAGTAGTTGTTCATCTCTCTGTTTCTCAGCTTCTTTATTTTCCATCATTTGGTCTTCTATATCACTGATTCTCTCTTCTGCCTCATTTATCCTAGCAGTTAGTGCCCCCATTTTTGATTGCACCTCATCAATAGCCTTTTTGATTTTGATTTGGTTAGAGTTCTTTTATTTCTCCAGGAAGGGTGTCTTTAATAACTTCCATGCTTTTTTCAAGCCCAGCTAGTATCTTTAAAATCATGATTCTGAACTCTAGGTCCAACATCGCACTAATGTCCGTATTGAGTAGGTCCCTAGCAGACGATAATACCTCTTGTTCTTTTTGCTGAGGTTTTTTTTTTTTCGTCTTTTCATTTTGTCCGGAGGAGAATAGATGAATGAGAGAACAAAATGCTAACAGGTTAACAACGTCCCCAGCAAATATACTCTAAAGAAATCAGAAAAAACCTGAAACCAGGGGAAAAGAAAGGGAAAGAAAGAAAAAAGAGAAAAAAGAAAAAGATAAAAACAGAACAGAACAAAACAAAAAACAGAATATGATCAAATATGATCAGGCTAGGGCGTAGATTGGTGCCACACACTAGATTTTGTGTGTATTTTGGTCTGTTAGAAGAAAGTGCCTCCTAAAATTTTAAAGAAAGACTTAAATATGTACAAAATAAGGATTGATACAATGAAGGGATGGAAGATGACTGTAAAGATGAAAAGTATAAAAGATTTTATAAAAGGAATTGACAAGATAAGTTGTTTGAAAAAAGAAAGAATATTTTAAAAAAAGAAAAAAAAGGGAGAGAATGTGATCAGGCAGGAGACTAGAACAAAGCCATACCCTAGTGATTTAGGTATATTTTGATGTGTTAGAAGAAACTGTATCTCACAATTTTAAAGAGAGAATAACTTATATATATATGCCAAAAATAAGGGTATCTACTATGAAGGGATAGAATATGACTCTAAAAATGAAAAATAAATTTTTTTTCAAAAAGGAATTCATAAGATGTTGGTTGAAAAAGGGAAAAAGAAATTTCAAAAAAAAACAGTTAAAAAAATTAACTTTGAAAAACTAATGAATCATGGTAAAAAAGCCATGAATTCTATGTGCAGTATTCCCCTAGCGCTGGAGTTCTCCCGTTCTCCTCCATCGGTAAACTTGGTCTTGGCTGGCTGTTCGTGCTGATCTTCTGGGGGAGGGGCCTGTTGCCGTGGTTCCCGAATGTCTTTGCCGGAGGCAGAATTGCCCCGCCTTTGCTGGTCCGGGCTAAGCAATACGCTCGGGTTTGCTCACAGGGGTTTTGTTCCCTGCAAGCTCTCTGTACAGCTTTGGAGGATGAGAGTGAAAATGGCGGCCTCCCAATCTCCGCCCAGAGGAGCCGAGAACTCGGGGCCCCCTCCTCAGTGCACCCCCAGAGTAAAGCAGTCAGTTACTCCCGTCTCCCCGGTCTCCGGCGCAGTCCGTGCTCACCCGGCCTATGACCGAGCGTTTCTATCTCTGGCACACGACCCCGTGTGGAGTCTCCAAACTCAGCAGATCTCTGCGGTGTGCTCCCGCACCGCTCCTCCCGGGGGAGGAAGGGGAGTCTCCCCAGCTCTGCCACTTGTTGGGTCCCTGCTGGAGGTGCAGTGGCCCGACTGTCACCAATCACAGTTTATGGCATCCCCGAGCTGAGAGCCCACACCTCGGCTCCATCTCTGCAGCCGGCTTCCCCACTCCGATACCCGGGAGCTCTGCCGCACTCAGGCACCCCTGGTCTTTCTGTGACCCCGAGGGTCCTGAGACCACACTGTCCCGCGAGGGTTCCACCCCCCACTTAGCCACTGGAGCGACGTTCCTCAGTGGAGCCAACTTCTAAAAGTTCCGATTTTGTGCACTGCTGCTCTATCACTTGCCAGAAGCGGCTGACGGAGGCCCCCTCCCCCGCCATCTATCCTCCCGAATATCGCCTCGGATTCACTTCTCTGCACGTCCTATCTTCCAGAAAGTGGTCGCTTTTCTGTTCAGAGTCGTTGCTATTCTTTTCTTCGATCTCCTGTTGAGTTCATA
The DNA here is from genome assembly GCF_009762305.2 of Zalophus californianus. NCBI lineage: Eukaryota > Metazoa > Chordata > Mammalia > Carnivora > Otariidae > Zalophus > Zalophus californianus. The sequence goes on along the minus strand of NC_045599.1, from coordinate 59,806,279 downwards.
GGTGTTCAGAATGGTTTGATCCCTATCCAGCTGAATTCCTGAGACCAGACGAAATCCACATCTCCTACTCCTCCGCCATCTTGCTCCGCCACCTGATCTAACTCTTTATTCTTAAAAGTGGCATGACCAAGAACCGTGGGCACCAATGGAGAAAAAATTCCGGTAAGAGTATGAGCTGATATTAATCATTTTTGTTTGACAGAATTACTGAAAATATAGTGTGGTAGCCAGCATCCAAGATGGCCCCCAATGACCCACACTTCTGGTATCACACCCTTGTCTAGCCACCTCCCACATTGCATGAGGATTGTTCTGTGTGACCCATAGAATATGCTAAAAGTAATGGTATGCCACTTCCAAGATTAGGTTATTAAAGACTGAGGGTTCCATCTTGAACACTCTCATCTCTATCTCTCCATTTCTGGTAACTCACTCTGGGGAAAGTGTCATATTGTGAGCAGCCCTGTGGAGAGGCTCACGTGGCAGGGAACTAAAGCCTAGACCAACAACCTTAAAGAGTGAAATTGGAAAACCTATTGTCAACCTAGTTGAACTGTTAGCAGATAACTGCTAAACAGCTGAACTACCACCTCTTGAGAGACCCTGAGGCACTTGCATCCACCAAGTCACTCCAGAATTCCTGACCTTTAGAAAATGAGTTAATCAATGAGTGTAGTTTATTTAGAGAGCACACACAGGTACTTGGCAGGGAACAGGGACTGGGGGCTGGGGGGTAAACAGAGGGAGAGGGAGAGAGAATCTTAAGCAGGTGCCGCCCTCAGCTCTTAGAGCAGAGCTTGATCTGATGACCCTGAGATCATAATCCGAGCCAAAACCAAGAGTCAGATGCTTAACCATCTGAGACACCCAGGTACCCCAATGGGTGTGGTTTTAAATTGTTAGGTTTGGGTGATCTGTTTTACAGTAATTAATACCTAATACATGTGGTCTGTGTAAGGGTTATCTGGAGAGCTTATTTAACGTGCAATTCCTATGTCACATCTGAATGAAAAATTCTTTTGGACCAGGGGCCAGCTTTGTGTATTTTTAATGAGCTTCTGAGGTAATTCTTATGTACTCTTAAGTTTGAGAACTACTGCTTTATGCATTTAATCAACTAGTATTTCTTCTTCCAAATGAATTTGCGTTTTAACCTTATTTCTAAGACTTTAAGCAATAGGTATTATTCAAGGCTTAAACACTAAGCCTAGAGATTCTTTTGATGTTTTTGAGGTCAAGGCACTATTTAAACAAATATTATAACTTTTGGTGGTATGTTTGAAGCAGTTAAAACACTGAATGAACACTAAGCAAGCCAGCAATGATTATAATCAATTACTGCTGTAGTACAACCTTGTCCATGAAAGTAGCCACACTAAATATACTAGTCTGCTGGTCACCCTTCAGCCTTGGGCTGCTGTTTAAGCAGCACAATTTGTTGCTCTGATTGTGCTCACTCATAAACTCAAGAGGCTCAATTTTTCCATATTCCAGCAAAAGTATGTCAAGTTTTGTGCTAGACGTGTGTTAGGCCTCACCATTATTTTTGCATTATCTTTTATACCTTATCATAAGTTCAACTCAACTCAGTGTCCCACCAGTGAATGATTCAAACTGGTTCAGAGCCATCGTCCAAACTCTTGATATTACTCAGCAATAGAGATGGTTGTTCTATTAGTTAGGGTTCTCACAGGAATAAGGAAAATCTGTGTCCTAAGATGGCCAACCGAGCCAGCGAGAGAGTCCTAGTCCTTGCTCTGGGGCTCTTCCGGGTTCTTCTCCCTGCTCTGCTTCCCGCGTACACCAATCCAGGTCCTTCTCCCTTCCCCACTTCACGGACGCGCCAAAAGTGCCAAGTATGCGGAAGTAGAAGTGTATAAATCGCCCCCTTTGTGCTCGGGGCTCAGACCTTTGGAGATCACTCTCCTCTGCACTCGCCGGCATTAAATAAACCTATCCTCCAAGATCTCCGGGTGCCACTTGGTTCTTCCGTCGGCTGATCCAGTCCAGGTTCCGTAACATTTGGTTCCCTGACCGGGAAACCCAAACTTGCTGGCCCGTTGTTGCCACCGGTTTGGGGGCAATGGCGGGGCTGTGACGGAAGGAGGGATCCTAATGGAGAAGGCGCACCCTGCCTAATTTTCGGCAGTCTCCCGCCCCAGTTGCCTTGGGCTGACCCCACTCTGCTGTTCCTGCTGGACTCGAGGAGACTTGGCAGGTGAGGACCTTGTCCTGACGTTGGATTCCAGTAAGGCCTGGGGCTCCAGGACCCAGACAGGCCCACCCCCATTGGGGTGGAAGGGGAGCCTGATCACCTCCCAGAGACCTCTTAGAGGTCTCACAGGTAGGGATTCCCAAGGAGGGAACGTAATAACTTCTGGAGTGTGAATGTGTGAGTGACTGTGCAGTCTGACCTGGCATGCTCAAGCAGACCGATTCTGTGACTCCACAGGCGGGCACCCTTAAGGTCCCGAGAAGCCAACAGAGTCAGTGGGCCCATCTGTGATTCTGTGGTGAACGGTGTACAGTCTATGGTAGCATCGGAATAGTTTTCCTCCAATCGTAAGTCACAACACTGAGACCACTACAGCTAAGCCTCACCTAAGTTCCTTCGGTACATGGCCAGATGGGCATCTGATTGGTCTCCTCACCTCAGGAGGCACCCCCCCCCCTTTGTCTTCTGCACCACCGCACACAGGGACATCACCATGGGGTCAGGGCAGAGTAAACCTAACAGTTCTAGAGACCATGATCAAAAATTTCAAGAAGGGGTTTTCAGGAGACTGGAGTCAGGATGAACCCCAGCAAGTTGAGAACCCTATGTGAATTCAAATGGCCCACCTTCGATGTCAGGTCTGACTGCTGGATCTGTATAAAGCCCGGTCCCATCCAATACCTAGGTGTCATCCTCAACCAATCTACCGTGTCACCTCCCACCTCGGCACCAGGGACTGCAAGATTATCCCTTTCTGGCCCCTGTACCACAGTATGGCAACTCTTCCTCTCCCATCACGGGCCACAGTCGGGTCTGTGAGACTCACACACTTTCCTGGCTTGTGATCAAGGTGTATACATCTGCATCACCCTGCACAATCAGTCATGCACACTTGTCAGTGTCTTACTCAATCTTTCAGTCCTCCCTGGGATTGATCCCCCACTCATATACGGAAACCTCCTAGCCGCATTCAATGCTCTCCCGAAGCCCCCATCCCTCTTATCGTGAGCCTACTGGCCACATCGGGTGTTGCCCTCTGCACCATTGGCATCGGGATGTCTCAGGTTCAGTACCAGGGGTTAACTCAACAACTCAGCGTATTTTTCTGCCTTCAGTCAGCCCTGGCCCCGCAGCGCCAACTCGATTCACTGGCCTCAGTGGTCCTCCAAAACAGGCACGGGCTCGACTTGCTCACGGCTGTGCAAGGGGGGCTCTGCCTCTTCTTACAGGAGGAATGTCGTTTCTATGCTAATGAGTCGGGGGTGGTCCAAGAAACTTTGACCCAATTACAAGAACGAGTACATCACCGGTGGGAATCACTCCAGCAGACAACTTGGTGGGATACCCTCTTGCAAATGTCCCCTTGATTCGCCCCCCTCATCGGCCCCCTCCTATTGCTTCTCATAGTAGTGTTTGGTCCTTGTATTCTTAATGCCTTCACTAGATTTATCACTACTCAAATTACTAAAATCAGAGTCCAGTTAGTCCTTACTCACTATCACCCCTTAGAAGATGAATATGATGTCCTCTAAACAGGTGTTTAAAGGGGCATCAAAGGGGGGAATGATAAGGAAAATCTATGTCCTAAGATGGCCGATGGAGCCAGTGAGAGAGTCCCAGTCCTTGCCCCAGGGCTTTTCAGGTTCTCCCTGCTCAGCTTCCCACGCGCACCAACCCGGGTCCTTCTCCCTCCCCTGCTTCCCACACGCCCAAAAGTGCCAAGTATGCGGAAGTACAAGTGTATAAATTGCCCCCTTTGTGCTCAGGGCTCAGACCTTTGGAGATCTCTCTCCTCTGAGCCCACCGGTGTTAAATAAACCTCCTATCCTCCAAGATCTCCGGGTGCCACTTGGTTCTTACATCGGGCAATCCAGTCCAGGTTCCATAACAACGTGAAAAAGACTGAACATTCAAACTGTGATAATTCAAGGAAAGGTTAATGAGTGGAGTAGGAGCAAGGCTGTGAGCTGGGTGCAGGGAACCCAGAAGGCATAGCACCTAGAGGCTAGTAGCAGAGGCATCCCAAGGGCAAGGGGAAGGATTGGTTGCTAGAACTGGAGAGACAGAGAGGACTGTGGAGAGAACTACCTTACAGGAGCTGAGATCTTTGGTGGAGGGAGGAATCCAGCCCCTTGCCACCTCCATATGGAGGAAACAGGAGAATAATGCTCTGACTACATTTCCCTTCCTCTTATCTTTGCCAGTGCTCTCCACTGGCCAGTATTCACTTTGGTGAACACTGCTCTATATACATTTTTCCTCATTAGTATTGTTTTGAAAATGTGAAATATCAAACTGACTATGCTATCTCTCATGTAACCAGTGTAAAAAAGTCCTGTTGTAAGATATAATTTCACCTTTATTAAAACAAAGTCCTTCAACACACTGATAACTGAGATAAATCTTTACTTTTTTTTTTTGGTACCAGGAACCTTGGTCTGTAGCCAGCCTCTATTCTGATATTGGGGTGGTGGGGGGACCACACATGATATAATAGGCACGGACATTTTTTGAGTACCCAAATTTCTTAGGAAAATTTCCTGAATAAAAATAACATTCTTTTTTAAAGAGCACATTTTATAGTTGATAGAAATAATAGGGATGTGGGGATTAATTTTAAAAATGCTGAATCAAGTGTTTGTATCATAATGCCAGGAAATTCTCTCTCCCTTTGTTTTAACTCTGAATAAAGTTGCAAGATTTTATCACTTAGCTTCCCACTGATTTAAGCTCAATTTGTTTAGGTTTCATATAGGCCTGTCTTTGTGGTTAGATTTAACATAAATACTGAACCAGGAACCCTGAATGATAGACTATAGCTCTCAGCTTCCTGAAAACTGTGTTCCTTTATTTACATATGTTATTTTTTTTCTTTCTCCCTCCTTGCCTTGTATTTCTTAAAATGGTCAGAAAACTCTAGTTTGAGCTATTAAGTTAATAGCACAAAATGGAACCTTAGGAGTTCAAAACTGTTTAGTTTTAAACTTTTCTGAAGGAATAATGGGTTTTCATTTCCCAATTTGTCATGTCACAAAAGTTAGCTTAAACCTGTAATACACCTAGTAATCACAAGCCCATTTCATAATACCAAGGACCCAATTCTTAGCAGAAAGGGTATGTTTTAATACTTTACATGCTTTTATCTTCTTGATTCCTCCTTTCCCACTTAGAAACTACATTGAAGTTGCTTGCTATGAGAGTCTGGAAAATATATGTATTGTTGTTTACCCCTGGTTCCTGGCACAAGGCTCTTGAAAACTCCTATAATTTCCTAATTGGTAAGAGTGCTATGAGACTGTCTTTTTCTAATATTTGTCTTTCACCCTGTCCATGACAGAAGGCTCTGAAAACTCTTATAAATTCCTAAGTGATAAGAGCACTAGGAGCATCTTTTGTTCTATTGAGGTGACTCTGGGTGACCTCCTAGATGGGGGCTGGTCACCAGAAAGACCAAGCCCTGATCGGAAGCTTGGAATTTTAAGCCCCACCCCTCATCCTCCACCCCGGGAAGAGTGGCCGGAAATGGAGCTGATAACTGAACATGTCTACATGATGAAGCCTCCATAAAACCTAATAGGACACAGTTCAGAAACCTTCCAAGCAGGCGAATATATCCACCAGAAGGGTGATGCACCTAAACTCCATGGGGACAGAAGCTCTTGCACTCAGGACTTTCTGAGAGCTCACCCTGTTTCTCTCCATCTGGCTGTTCATCTGTAGCCTTTATCATATCCTTTCCTAAACTGGTAAGCAGGGGCGCCTAGGTGGCCCAGTTGGTTAAGCATCTGCCTTCGGCTCGGGTCATGATCCCAGGGTCCTAGAATCGAGCCCCTCATTGGGTTCTCTGCTCAGTGGGGAGCCTGCTTTTCCCTCTTGCTCTGCCTGCCGCTCTGGCTACTTGTGCTCTCTCTGTCAAATAAAATCTTTTTAAAATAAATAAAATAAAAAACAGGTAAACATAAGTGTTTCTCTGAGTTCTGTGAGCCACTCTAGCAATGGAACCTGAGAAAGGGGTCATGGGAACCCCTATTTGTAGCCAAATTGGATGGAAGTTGAGGGTAACCTGGGGACCTACTACTTTTTTTTTATTTTTTTATATTTTTTATTGTTATGTTAATCACCATATATTACATCATTAGTTTTTGGTGCAGTGTTCCATGATTCATTGTTTGTTCATAACACCCAGTGCTCCATGCAGAACGTGCCCTCCTCAATACCCATCACCAGGCTAACCCATCCCCCTACCCCCCTCCCCTCTAGAACCCTCAGTTTGTTTTTCAGAGTCCATCATCTCTCATGGTTCGTCTCCCCCTCTGACATACTCCCCTTTTCTTCCTCTCCTGTTATCTTCTTCTTTTTCTTTTTTCTTAAAATATGTTGTGTTATTTGTTTCAGAAGTACAGAACTGTGATTCAACAGTCTTGCACAATTCACAGCGCTCACCGTAGCACATACCCTCCCCAATGTCTATCACCCAGCCACCCCATCCCTCCCACCCCCAACCATTCCAGTAACACTCAATTTCTTTCCTGAGATTAAGAATTCCTCATATCAGGGTGCCTGGGTGGCTCAGTTGGTTAAGCGACTGCCTTCGGCTCAGGTCATGATCCTGGAGTCCCGGGATCGAGTCCCACATCGGGATCCCTGCTCAGCGGGGAGTCTGCTTCTCCCTCTGACCCTCTTCCCTCTCGTGCTCTCTATCTCTCATTCTCTCTTGCTCTGAAATAAATAAATAAAATCTTTAAAAAAAAAAAAAAGAATTCCTCATATCAGTGAGGTCATGTGATACATGTCTTTCTCTGATTGACTTATTTCACTCAGCATAACACCCTCCAGTTCCATCCACGTTGTTGCAAATGGCAAGATCTCATTCCTTTTGATGGCTGCATAATATTCAATTGTCTATATATACCACATCTTCTTTATCCATTCATCTGTCGATGGACATCTTGGCTCTTTCCACAGTTTGGCTATGGTGGACATTGCTGCTATAAACATTGGGGTACACGTACCCCTTCGGGTCCCTACATTTGTATCTTTGTGGTAAATACCCAGTAGTGCAATTGCTGGATCGAACGGTAGCTCTAATTTCAACTGTTTGAGGAACCTCCATACTGTTTTCCAGAGGGGTTGCACCAGCTTGCATTCCCACCAACCTTTCTCCACATCCCCACCAACATCTGTCGTTCCCTGACTTGTTAATTTTAGCCATTCTGACGGGTGTGAGGTGGTATCTCATTGAGGTTTTGATTTGGATTTCCCTGATGCCAAGCGATGTTGAGCACTTTTTCATGTGCCTGTTGGCCATTTGGATGTCTTCTTTGGAGAAATGTCGGGACCTACTACTTTTAATTGGCACTTGAAGTGTAGTCAGAGTAGTCTATGGGACTGAGCCCTTAACCTGTGGGATTTGGCATTATCTCCAGTAGGTAGTGTTAGAATTGAGTTAAATTATAGGATGCCCAGCTGCTGTCACAGAGAATTGTTTGGCATGGGGAAAACCCCAGCACACACATTTGGTCATGTCAGAAATGTCATAAGTGAAGCATTCTAAGTAGTAAAGAAGATAGAAGAGAAAGATAGGAGGGGAAACTGAGGTTTTTCCAAAAACTCTTGCCAGCAATCTTATTGGGAGCATAGAAAATGGTGTCCAATTAAAGGTGAAAAATGAGGAGCGCCTGAGTCGCTCAGTTGATTAAGCGTCTGCCTTCAGCTCAGGTCATGATCCCAGGGTCCTGGGATAGAGCTGTGTTGGGCTCCCTGCTCAGCGGGGAGCCTGCTTCTCCCTCTCCCTCTACCCCTCTCCCCGGCTCGTGCTCTCTCACTCTCTCTCTGTCTCAAATAAATAAAATCTTTAACAAAAAAAAAGGTAAAAAAATGAGAGAAAATTCATAGGGGTACCCTCTCATCTTCCATCAAAAAGGGACACCTACAGAGATCCATGGAAAAGATGATTTCAGGTACTCCAGGGCCCTGGGGTAGGGTGGGGTGACTGATGGCATTGCTTAAATAACTTCGAGAACATACTGGTATGGTTTTTGGAGTGGTGTGTTGTTAAGAGTCCAGAGCCAATGGCCAAGAAAGAATTCTTGAGACATCTTTGGTGCAAAAAAATGGTTTTATTAAAGCACAGGACAGGACCTGTGTGTAGAAAGAGCTGCTGCCCTGGGATTGTGAGGAATGACTGATTATATACTTGGGAGTCGGGGAAGATAAGGAAAAAGGGAGATGTCCAAAAGGATTTTCCTATGCTGAAGAAGACTCTCAGGATGCTAGAGGACTTGCTATTGTCAGACTATGGTGGTTTTTCTCTCTAGCAAGGCATTAACAGTAAGACAGCTGGGAGTTTCCTATAGGAACGTTATACTCTGCTGCCTCAAGTCCTTGTCCAGGAGCTGCATGTTATGAGGATGTTTAATTTTATCTACATTTCCTTCTGCTTTTGTTTCCCATAGCAATACCACTGGACTGAGTCAGGATTTCTAGAACTCCAGTGGAGAAGCTGACGGGTTCATGAGATTGCTTACTCAAGATTGAGCAGAATAGAATTACATAGGACTGACTGAACTGAGGAAGGATGATAATGGGTTTTGTTTGTAATATTGTAGATGCTGTTCTGTTTTTTGGATATAAGGAACCCTTTTCCTTTCACTATCTATAACTCATAACAAATTAATAAATGCTTTTGTAAACAAAAAATTTGTTTCTTCCCCCCCTTGCCTGAACCCTCCAGAATTTGGAAATTCTGATTGAGTGTTCTTATTTTCATGGCAACATAATTATTTGCATAGGTTAAATAAGAATCTTTCCCCTTTCTTAACAGTACATAATTGGAAATATTGGTTATATATCCAAGGCTTTGACTGGAATGTCATATTTGAAAATGATAGTCACAGAATCAGATATGGCCCAGTACTTAAAGGAGCTAAGATTAGTTTTATGAACGAATGCCTACAAAGGTCTCTTGGGAAAACCCAGACTGGTACCAGACTTAAAGAGTTTCTAGCCTTACATGAGAGTAAGAATGTCACATCCTAGCAGGCCCAGGAAACTGATGATATTTTGGGGACCTTGAAAAGAGAATGATTCACCCAAATCTAAAGGTATTATACGTAAAATCTGGGGGTGAGTTCTTGGCTTGGCTTCCCAGTCTTGTGTGATATTTAAAAGTTCAATCTGAGATTCCTTATGAAAACTTCCAGCAAAACAAACTTTAAAAGATCTATCAAAAAAAAAAGGGTCTATCATAGTAAATTACCATTCTTGTTATACCTATGTACATAATCAAGCCAAATCTAATGAGATCAGCCCTATTTTATGATAAAAAATAATCCTTCTTTGAGATTATCTTTGATCAAAGTGGGGGGGTGAGGTGGAAACTGTTGAGAGGAATTTTTTTTTAAGATTTTATTTATTTATTTGTCAGAGCCCAAGCAGGGGGAACGGCAGGCAGAGTAGGCAAAGGGAGAAGCAGGCTCCCTGCCGAGCAAGGAGCCCGATGTGGGGCTCGATCCCAGGACGTTGGGATCATGACCTGAGCCGGAGGCAGACACTTAACCAACTGAGCCACCCAAGCGCCCCGAGAGAAATTTTGTTTCATTAGAAAACTATCTCATTCCTGTGGGTTATCAGATTCTAATCCTATGTATAGTCTTTGAACCTTTTTATTAACTGGAGGTAACTGATGGCTATGAAAAAATATACCTAAAACATGTTACTTACCTGTAAATTGAACTAGATCCTGTCATCTTTCACTCATTGTCAAGTTTTACCAGAGTTTCAATTCTTCCATTTTTCTTCGTTGTCTGGCCACAATCCTCCAAACTAATGTTTCCAAATTTTCTCCCTCCTTTCTTGACTTAGTGTTGAGAATTAAAACCTGAGTACTCAGGCGGCTCCTGGCTGGCTCAGTCAGTAGAACATGTGACTCTGGATCTTGGGGCTATGAGTTCAAGCCCCACATTGGGCCTAGAGCTCACTTAAAAAAAAAGTTTTTTTAAATAAACTAAAAAAGCCGGGGGTGGGGGTGCCTGGGTGGCTCAGTTGGTTAAGCATCCCAACTCTTGGTTTTGGCTCAGGTCATGATCTCAGGGTTCTTGGACTGAGCCCGACCTCAGGCTTTGTGCTAGGCTGAGAGTCCACTTGAGATCAGCTCCCTCTACCCATCCCCTCCACTCGCACATGGGGGTGGGGGGCACTCTCTCGCTCTCTCTCTCAAACAAATAAATCTTTAAAAACAATAATAATAATGAACTAAAAAGAAAGACCTGATGAGTCAGGTCCTTATTAGAACTCTTAGAGCTGGCCTTTTTATTTAAGATCTGAAGAAGCATTGAGAATTAAAGCCCTACTATTTCATATGTACTTGGAAGGACTCATCACAGTAGCAGTCTGTGCATGGGCTAGTTTTCTCTTTGGACGAGCCACTTCCGGGCTACTGGGAAGTCTGGCAAAATGCTCCAGTCATGCATCCCCTAATGTGAAAAGTAACCATGACTGGGGACAGCACTGTCAAAATCATCTACTTTTTAGCTTTAAGGAACTCAGGGAACACTGCCAAATAACTGAAAGATTTTCATCTACCAAACTTATACTGTAATACTATCTTTTTAAAATATTTATTTATTTATTTATTTGACAGAGGGAGAGCACAAGTAAGCAGAACAGCAGGGAGAAGCAGACTCCTCACTGAGCAGGGAGCCCGACACGGGGCCAATCCCAGGACCCTGGGATCATGACCTGGGCTGAAAGCAGATGCTTAACTGACTGAGCCACTTCAGGCGCCCTTGTAATACAATTTTTATATTAATATTTCTTTTTCATTTTAGGCATCCTTCTTTTAAGATGCCTGACCCTAAAACAACTGACCTTTACCACCACCTCTTAATAGATGTTTCGACTGATTTTGCAGGAACAACACCAACAAGAGATGATTTCTTAGACACTGCTTCACCCAGTCAGGAGATTTATGATCCCTTGGAGTGGTTCAGTTGCAAATGATGTTTGTCCTGAACAAGACAGGGGACTGACAATGTTTAGTGTTACCTAAACCCAGTGTTAAAAAGAAAACCACAGGCACAAGATGGAGTTTCATGCTAGTCCAAGTCATCACACAGACTTAATACCTAACCTAATTGCAGTTTCAACCTCCCCCAGAAATGTGGTCTTAACCGGTCAGTCAGGAATTTTCTGGTCAGCACCAATGAGGTAATCTGTCACATGTGTCCTCCCCATCCCCCAAAGGAAGATGAGGCAACGTGCATGGTAAAACCCCCTGCTCTTCCACCCTCCCCCTCCCAGGGAAAGTGACCTTGCCTGAAACAATTCCTTTTCTTTTGCTAATAAGTTCCTTGCCCCACCCTCCTTCCTATAAACACCTTTCATGTTTGTACAACTCTTGGGAGCTCCCCTCTACTTGCTGGGTGGGACGCTGCCCAATTCATAAACGGATTAATAAAGCAAATTAGATCTTCAAATTTACTCTAGTGGAATTTTTGTTCTTTAACACTAGTGATTCTGGAAAACAGATTAAAGTGAATCCCTATACTCTTTGTGTTGTACAAATCTGCTTATTGCAAAGAACCAACCTTCCACGCATAACTTAGGTAAAACTCACTGATGCTTCCTAATAAGGCCAGACACAGACCGTTGAATTTCCTTACTCTGTCTCATAAACGACTAGCTGAACTGCCTGTCCCATGGAATTAGAAAGAAAGTGCTTGTTAATCGAATTTAGGTTGTTTCCCTTTTTTCCCCAGGCTCCTAAACTTTCACCCACCCTCAGTCTGAGCCAGCAAAACCCTGCCTTGAGGACCCAGCTGAAGGGGCACCTGGGTGGCTCAATCGGTTAAGCATCTGCCTTTGGCTCAGGTCATGATCTCAGGTTTCTGCTCAATGGGGAGTCTGCTTCTCTCTCGGCCCCTCCCCCCACTCATGCTCTTTCTCTCTCTCTTTCTCTCTCAGATAAATAAATAAAATCTTAGGGCAAAAAAAGGACCCAGCTGAAAATAGGCTGACCTCAGGGTAAGACATTCTGTGATTTACTATCCAATCACACCAGCCCACCCTTTCATCCCATTCTTGTTTATACGTCCCTATAAAAGAAAAATCCTGGGGCACCTGGGTGGCTTGGTCATTAAGTATCTGCCTTTGGCTCAGGTCATACGCATCGGGCTCCCTGCTCAGCGGGAAGCCTGCTTCTCCCTCTCCCATTCCCCCTACTTGTGTTCCCTCTCTCACTGTGTCTCTTTCTGTCAAATAAATAAAATCTTTTAAAAAAAATAAAAGAAAAATCCTTTCTGTCTAAACTTTGAGACACTTTAATACTGTCAGAGAGTTCTCCCTATTGCAATGGTCCCTCCCATCCTTCCCACCTGACGTTAACCTTTTTGAATAAAGTCTTTCCTTACCTAAATCTGAATTTTTTTTATTTGACACCATAAAACTACTTTATTCACTTGAAAGCAATGACTTACATGGAAACAGATATCACTATAGTGAAAACTTCTAAGTATCCAAGAGTGAAAAGTTTCAAAGATCTGCTTATGGTAGTGATGAAGGAGAGTTGAAAGAAAGACAAGCAAGGACAAGAGCCCCTGGCCTAAGGGTAAACCACCCTTAAAAGGATTTTACACCACCTTGGAAGGAGCCCTCCACCCTTTCCCATGTGATAGATAGTTAACAAAAACCCGATTGGATGACAGGCACAGGGAGGGTTAATCAGATTGAAACAGCCCTCCAGGGATGCCTGGGTGGCTCAGTCGGTTATGTGTCTGCCTTCCCCTCAGGTCCTGGGTCCTGGGATAGAGCCCCACATCGGGCTCCCTGCTTGGTGCGAAGCCTGCTTCTCCCTCTCCCCCTGCTTGTGTTCCTCCTCTCACTATCTCTGTGTCAAATAAATAACATCTTAAAACACACACACACACACACACACACACAACAGCGTCCAACAAGCCCATAAAGACCCACCCCTAGACTTAGAAACTCTGGTGGCAACCCTCTTGGGTGCCCCCTACTCTGGGAACTTTGTACTCTCAGTAAACCTTGCTTTGCTGCCCACCCCTCTGGTCTACCTCTTCATTCTTGAAGCAGCATGACCAAGAACCGTGGGTACTGAAGGAGAAGGAAATCCTGCAGCAGTAGTAATATGAACAGTTACGCCAAAAATAAGCAGTATAACAGAAGTCTATTAGAATAGGATTTACTGACAGATTTGGTAGTTCTAGTAATAGTATAAATACTGATATTTTATTTTAAAATATTTGAGAGGTAGTCGGGGGAGGGCGGGAGGAAGTGGTAGAGGGAGAGGGGGGAAGAGAATCTCCAGCAGACTCCCTGCAAAGCCGGGAGCCCCTCAGGGCAGGGAGCCCCTTGCAGGGCTCAATCTTACTATGCTGAGGTCATGACCTGAGCTGAAATCAAGAGTCAGACACTTCACTGATTGATCCACCCAGGCACCCCTAAATACTGAGATTTTAAATTAAAGGATTTAACTCTTTTTGTAAAAAATCTCCTGGAAATATTTTAATTAAAAAATTAAGTTGAAAACAATTTTGTATGGTCTTAAATGGGGAAGATGTCATTATACATTTGTCGAAACCCATAGAATGTACAACACCAAGAGTGACTTCTAGGGTAGCCTATGGATTTTGGTTGATAATGTTGGCTCAAGGATTGTGTATAACAAATGTACCATTCTGGTACAGGATACTGAACATCGTGAATGCTTGCATATCCAGTGGAGGGTGTATGTGGGAACTCTGTACTTTCGGTGTAATTTTGTTGTAAACCTAAAACTGGTCTAAAAAATAAAGTCTATTTTTTTAAAGATTTTATTTATTTGAGAGAGAGAATGAGCACATGAGAGAGGGGAGGGTCAGAGGGAGAAGCAGACTCCCTGCTGGGCAGGGAGCCCGATGCGGGACTCGATCCTGGGACTCCAGGATCATGACCTGAGCCGAAGGCAGTCAGTCGCTTAACCAACTGAGCCACCCAGGCGCACTAAAGTCTGTTTTTTAAAAAAATAAACTAGAGCTGGAAAAAAAATCCAAAAAAAATAATTTCAATTGATTTTCAAATTAATATAACAAGCTAATTTTATACTACCATATAAAAAGGATATAATGAAATAGAAAATTTATGGATTGAGTTTTTAAAAATTGTTACTTAGGCAAAACAAATATACGAAGAAAGTATTTTTTAAGGTTTGAAACTATAGTTAATGCCCCACTTAACCTAGACCCTATTCAAACAGAATTACTTTGCTATAATTTTAAGCACAATATCGTTTTAGTACAATCAGTCGTTACATCAAAAACTATAGATGATCTCTACATTAAGCAGGTAAATTTTCTGAAAGATGGCAATTCTTTGTTTAAGAATTCAAATTCTTGAATCATGTGATTTTTAAACATTTTTTTTTAAGATTTTATTTATTTATTCATGAAAGAGAGAGACAGAGAGAGACAGAGAGGCAGAGGGAAAAGCAGGCTCCCAAGGAGCAGGGAGCCCGACACAGGACTCGATCCCAGGACCCTGGGATCATGACCTGAGCCGAAGGCAGATGCTCAACCATCTGAGCCACCCAGGCGCCCTGATTTTTAAACATTTATGTTAGAAAATTGGTGAGAAAAACTGACATCATATGTAACTAAAAATACAAATATATACCTGTGTATATATACATATATTTTTCTCTCATTGAATTTACCAATGGGTAAAGTACTCTACAATTTTTCATTACAAATAATTTCAAAAAATTTCCAAAAAATTGTACAAAAGAATAGTACAATGATTACTAGATTGATTGATTTGATATATATAGAGAGAGAGCACAAGCAAGGGGGGCAGAGGGGAGAGGGAGAGAGAATCTCAAGCCAACTCCAAGCTGAGCACGGAACCTTACGCGGGGCTTGATCCCACGACCCTGAGATCACAATCTGAGCCAAAACCAAGAGTCAGATGCTTAACTGACTGTGCCACCCAGGCACCACTGATTACTCTATTAAATAACTGTTACCATTTCACCATATCTTCATTATCATTCTCTCTATGTGTGCTGTGTGTGTGTACACAGGGGTATCTATTTATCTTAGTCATTTGAAATTAAGTTGTAAACATTATGAAACTTCATCTAAATACTTCAGTCTGTAGTACCCAAGAGCAAGAGTATTCATATACCAGTGTCTTAATCACATATACTTAATCATACACCAGTGACGCAGGCTGGCTGTGTCCGAGGACCCAGAGGACCTTCCACAGGACCAGCCAAGAGGGTCCTTGGCTCACAGGATGGAAATCATCCTCGGACCAGCAAGAAATGAAAGCAGAGTTTATTGAAAATATAGAGAGAGCAGACACAAATGTTGGGAGTTAGTTGGACAGTTAGGTAATCACAGTCAGGGGCCCCAACAAGAAAACATGAAATCTTGACAGCTAAGACGAAACAGCACTAACATCCTGTTTTGCAGCTTAGACAAGACCACCAGCACGTGAACATTAAGCAAATAAGTAGATGCATGATCAAAGCCCTGATTGGCACCACTTAGCACTCCCTGGTTGCTTAAGATGGTTCCATGTCACTATCACGAGCTGAGGCAGTTTAAGACATAAGTCCCAGATGTCAGCCCAAAAGATCATCAGCCTATGAGCATTAACCTGATAGGTAAATGGGTGCGTGATCAAAGCCCTGGTTGGCACGTCTTAGCAGCCAATCCACAGAGGGCCCACATGCTGGTTGCTTAAGATAGTTCTACAAAAGAGCCCATAAAAACCTCTACATTTAAATGCCAGAACGGCAACTCTCTAGGGTCCCCTCCCTCTTCAGGAGCTCTGTGCTATCGCTCAATGATCTTTGCTTTGCTGCCCACCACTCTTCGTCTGGTCTACCTCTTCATTCTTCGAGGTGGCATGACCAAGAACCTCAGGCACTAAAGGAAAAGAAATCCTGAAACAGTATCTAGGAGACTCGGAAAGGAAAAGGAGCATGAGTCTTGGCTTTGCTTGGGGGTCTGGAGTTTTTATTGAGGAAGGTGGTCTGGGATAAAAGTCCTCTCAGGCATCTAGGAACTGGTTGAGCAAGGACGAGTACTCAGGTGTCCTCCATAAGTCACTTACGCCCTGGAGCCAGGGGTCTTGGTGTCAAGGTGTTTGGAGTCAGTGGTCTTAGAAAACTTTCAAGACAACCTCGCCTGGGTGCTCCATAGACGTTATCTATTGTGCTGGAAGTCTCCAAAGAAATTATTAACTCCTTGACTTTTATAAGGACATACATTAAGGCATGTGTTAAGACAAGGGTGCAGGTCCTAACAAGAATAGAAGCAGGAAAAGGAGCCAAGGAAAACAGCTTTTTTTCATGGGGTTCCTTCACTTTCTCTGCCTCAGTATTGTGCTAACGTAACAGTGAGGCAGCAGAGTGGTCTGCCCTGGGTGCAGGCAGTAACAGGGTATATTGTCTGAAAGGATAAAAAATCATGATAAAAACCTACCATGCACTGGCAATTCTAAACAATGTCAATGATAAAACACTTCTCCCTAAAAATTTTTGTTTAGTCATGAACAATTGCTGGATACAAATGAATAATATATATTTAAGCTTCAAATTAGCACTTTTTACTACCTATATTTCTTTTTATTTTTTAATTTATTTTTTAAAAGATTTTTATTTAGGGGCACCTACGTGGCTCAGTGGGTTAAGCATCTGCCTTCGGCTCAGGTCATGATGCCAGGGTCCTGGAATCAAGCCCTGCATTGGGCTTTCTGCTCAGCAGGGAGACTGCTTCTCCCTCTCCCTCTCCCTCTGCCTACTTGTGCTCTCTCTATCTCTGTCAGATAAATAAATAAATAAATAATCTTTAAAAATTAAATAAAAGATTTTTATTTATTTGAGAGACAGAGAGCACAAGTGAGGGGAGGGGCAGAGGGAGAAGGTGAGGGACAAGCAGACTCCTCGCTGAGCAAGGAGCCCAATGCAGGGCTCCATCCCAGGACCCTGAGATCAGACCCAGGACCTGAGCAGAAGGCAGACACTTAACTGACTGAGCCACCCAGGGGCCCCTTTTTGCTACCACTTTTTTTTTTTTTTTAGATTTTATTTATTTATTTGAAAGAGAGAGCACAAGCATTGGGGAGAGGGAGAAAGCAGGCTCCTCACTGAACTGGGAGCCCGACTTAGTGCTTGATCCCAGGACCCTGGGACCATGACCTGAGCTGAAAGGCAGATGATTAACTGACTGAGCCACCCAGGCACCCCTTTACTACCTTCTTTAAAATAAACATTGTAGTTTGAGAATTCCCAGTTACACAACTGGCCCCTGGCATTCCTAATGGTTTGGAATCATTGAGCTAGTTTGGGAGGGTTGGAGATGAGGGAAAAATAGCTTGTGTCTGAAACCCCTGGGAGGTAGTAATATTCTTGCATCTAAACAGATTTGAAATGAACATTGGCATAGTCAGTGTAAAGATGAAGAAAGAGAATATGACTTCAATTCTGCTATTCTGTGTGACCACTTGGAATCATTATTTGGGTTTAAAATTTAAAACAGCAAAACAGAGTTCAAACTGCAAGGTGAAATATTTTTGTTTGGTAATTTTACAACATTTTCTAATATCTAAACAGCTTTCGTTTTGTGGCCAGAAATCAGATATGGGCCAGTCCTGGTTTCATAAAGACTAGCTCTCAAATGGTTTGCAGCAAACATTGAAACACATGACTTAGAGCAGACTGGAACTCTGAGCAGAAGGCTAATAAGTTTTAGTTCATACATAAAACATCTCAGTTAAGTTGAATAATATCTTTATTTTAGTTGGAATTCTTATTTAATTGCAATTAAACTCTAATGTTATTATTCAAATAACGTTATACACAATATTCAGGTATAATTTTTTCCCTTACCAATTAAATTAATGTAATTCATAGAATTCATCCATTACATTTTTTCCTTTTTTAATGTAATCTTTGTTTCATTTTTTAAAATTTTACTGGCATGTTTTATATACCTGAATTTTAATAAAATAAAAATTCACTATTTTTCTGGCCATTATTATTATCAGTTTGATGTCATGATTATTACTGAAAATAATTTTGTTGTGTAGAGATTTAGGGGTTTAAAAATGATCAACTTCAGGGATACCTAGGTGGCTCAGTCCGTTAAGTGTCTGTCTTCGGTTCAGGTTGCAATCCCAGGGTGGTGGGATTGAGTCCTGTATCCGGCTCCTTGCTCAGCGAGAAGTCTGCTTCTCCCTCTGCCTGCCGCTCCCCGGCTTGTACTCTCTCTCTCGTTCTCTGTCTCACAAATAAATAAAGTCTTTAAAAAAAATGATAGCTTCAGTTGTCGAATGAAATAGGTAGGCCACTGATCATGTCTAAAAAATTAGCAATAATTCCCTGTTGTTACCAATATCCAACCAAGTAGCACTTTTTAGGCTCTAAATTTTGCAGAATTTGATCAGATTCAGGGAAAGGGTGAGGGAGATTGCATATTTCTACTATCTTAGTCCCCCTAGAAAATAAGGTAGAGCAAGAGAGAAGAAGCAAAATTACCAAAGTACTCATAATATGATCATAATAACAGTAACAATGGCCACAATAATAATGTATTTAGAAAGCTCTTGCTGGTTGGTCTAGCAGAAAATAAATCACAACAGTTTTGCAGAATTTTATAGCCTTGTTTCATCTAGAAATAAAGGACTGCCCAGAATAGAATGGGCAGACTCTGGGGATTTGATAAATTGGGAGTGGGGTGGGGGCTTTTGGCTGCTGCCCCAGTACTAGCCCAGGGTAACCACATATTCTACAGGCAGCAAGAGGATAATTCTAGGAGGCAAGAATGTTCTTTCTGCTTCCGCCTCAAAAATCCCTCAAGTTAGTGAAGAATAAAAAATGATTCAGTTCCTTCCTTATTTTCCTGAATTGTAGGCAGTAACTCTGGGAAATCCATCTTGGCTTTGTTTAACATTTCTTCCACTTTGTCTTTTTTCCCCCCACTTGGGGAGTGCAGTAGGGAGAGAATTCTGGGTCGGTTTGAATCTTTACTTACTGGATAAATTGTAGAGGCCACTTTTATTTTATTTTTTTTTAAAGACTTTATTTGAGAGAGAGAGAGCACGAGCAGGGGGAGGGGCAGAGGGAGAGGGACAAGCAGATTCCCTGCTGAGCAGGGAGCCTGACATAGGACTCGATCCCGGGACCCCGAGATCATGACTAGAGCCAAAGTCAGATGCTTAACCGACTGAGCCACCCAGGTGCCCCAAGGCTGCTCCTAGGCAAGAGGTTTGAGCGATGGAAAATTGAGCAAGACAAAAGGGCCAGGGACCACCAAATGGAATGCAAACAGGCTCACTAAGAGACCCACCTCGAAATACCCATAGGCCCTAACTAATCAATGGGCTACTTACAACCAGGCATAGCTCCTAAGAATATCGAAAAAGGAAAAATTCCTTACATTCCCATACCCCTTCACTGCACCCTATAACTATAGCCCCTCACCTCCTTAGCTGTCCTGCTGGCTCCTTGCTTGCAGGGTATTCTATAAACTTCTATCTCTTTTGTTGGGTCTTGGGTGAATTCTTTCACCTCCTGTGCCACCGGCCCCCATCCAATTGGAACAGTCCACATAAATCACTTCCCCCTCCTTCATTTGAAAAGAGCATAATAATGGTGATAATAGTTAACATTTATTGAACACTTGCTGTACGCCAGGAGCTGCAGAACCATTATTTTTACAGAGAAGAGACTGAAGGTAAGTAACTTGCCTGAGTTTGTCTTTTTTTTTTTTTTTTTTTTTTAGTGGGCAGCAAAGCAAAGTTTACTGAGCAATAGTACAAAGCTCCCAAAGAGGGAGGGGACCCGAGAGGTTGCCCTTGCCTGAGTTTGTCTTATTGGTATCCTCTTAACCATTCCATAGACCTATGTAAGCAGAGATATTGAGAGGATTAAATAGGATAATGCATGTAATACCCTTAGGCTAGTGCTGACAGTGTTGAATTTTACCTGAGCCCTGTGATCCTGGAAAACAGCAATGGTTAAAGAAATCCCCCCATCCACTGTGTTCTGGAAAATGGTTTCTTGCAAAGAACCATTTACCCCATAGGACTTACCTAACACTCATGAATGTTCCCTTGTTTACTTTTGATAAAGTCCAGATACAGACCCTCCAAATTCCCATTCTTTGTCTCATAAATAATTAGCTGAGCTGTTTTCTCCCCACTAATCAGTCAGAACAAAATGCTTGTTAAACAAACTTGATTAGGATTGTCTCTTTACCCCAGGCCCCTGGACTTTGACTCATCCTTGGCCTGTACTAGCATGCAGCCCTTCCTTAACAGCTTCTCCCGAAAATAGGTGGACCTCAGCGTAAAACATTCTCTAATCTACTATCACATGAGGCACTTCACCGTTTTATCCCACTTGCCCACTTCAGATTCCTTCTAGCCTGCTTACCCCCTCTGTAAAAGAAAAACCCATTTTGCCTCACCCTTGAGAAACTTGCAAATCTTATTGTCAGAGAATTCTCTCTTCTATTGCAAGAGTCCCTTCCTCCCCTACTCCCATCTTTGCAAGAATCCTTTCAAATGAAGTCTTTCTTAAGCCTGGGTTTGTTGTTTATTTGGCATTACTGGCACATAATAAGCATTCAGTAAATATTAGCTACTATTACTGTTGCGTCCTTGCCTCTTCTTCCTTTGTCCTGAGTTTAAACTTTGCCACTATAGGGAGGAAGCCATGGGGGAACTCAACTTGCTCCTTATACCTGATGGGTGTGTATTAATCTCAGTCCCTGAAGGAAGTAAGATGGCAGAATCAAATCTGGATAATTTAAGGAGCATTTATTCACAAGGAAGACTAGTTTAAGAGGTGTGGCTGGAAAAAAATAAAAGTTGTGGCTGGTGTAGAGGACCACAAGTGATAGTGGCAATAACGTTTTCACCATCTTTAGGTTTGAGGGGACAAAAGGAGGCAGATGTTGCCAGAACATGAAAGAACAGAGTCATGTAGAATAGGCCAATTTGACAGCAGCACTGACCCTCCGTCAATGAAATGACACATCCAACTTGGGTCAGGGAATAAATATCCAACCTTACTCTTCTCCCTTCCTCAGATCTTCTTTGGCACTCCAGTGGCTAAATCCAACAGAAAGCCAGCGGGCAAGGAACCCAGTTAATGTTTTCCACACAAGTGAGCCTTCCAGGGCAGAAAGTCAGGCGGGAAAGAGTGGAGATCTGTAAGGACAAGGGGAAAATATCTATCACAAAGGGGCTCACAGGTTTCTTTGTGTCATAGATTGGGATCCTTGGGAACAGACTTGTAGACAGAGTCACAGGCAAAAGATTTATTAAGGAGTACTCTGAGGAGATATACCTGTAAAGAGAGGGGCAGGCAGACCTGGGACACGGGGAGAAGCTGACTCATGATGCAGTTGCAACCCCAGGCCTCAGCCTATTCCGTGAGGTGCTGTGGAACTGGGATGGTTCTTTAGAGGGGTCTCAAAATTGAGGCCTCGGGGACACCTCTTTGTCCTTATGTATCAGCCAGCCAGGGTACAACCTTGGGCTAGGACTGGGCAGTGCCTGTGACCTAGAAAAATTCACAGGGAGGGATACAGGTATGAGCCGTTAGCACCTGGAAGGTGGGTGAAGGAATCTGTGTGGAGCACTACCGTGTCCACTACACGGTGTGTGAGGGTGAAGGCAATTAGCTGATCAGATGGCCAAGAACAAGTGAGATACTGAATACAGAAATACCAAGATACGTTGCTGAGTTGAGGTGAGAAGGGTTAAACAGAGTAAAATCAGATGCTGAAAGGCATTTGAAAAAATTCAAGTTCTATTCGCAGTGAATACAGAAATAAAAATAAACCTCTTAATAACATGAAAATACTGTGGATAGATACCTCCTCAAAGTAACGTGGCAAAGTAACCCTACGTATCAACCCGAGAGCTGAAATCATGCTTCCTAGGAAACACCAGCCTCCTTCCCACGAAGGTCATCATGATTATTTTATATCGTTCTGGAGGTAGTAGCTATTGCAGTACAAGACAAGAAACAAGATGTATAAAAATAGGAAAGGAGGAATAAAATTTTCATTTGAACTGCAAAGATAAAAAATTTTTCTCTTATCCAATTAGCTGAGACAACAAAGTTTGCTAACATACTTGATTGGTCACAGAGTGGAGAAACAGGCACTCAGACACAGTGGTAGTGGGACAGTGATGACTACGCCCTCTGGGAGACAATCTGGCAACAGTCATTAACATTAAACACAGGCCTATTTTTTCCCTAGTGATTGCACTTCTAGAAATTGATCTCATGGATGTATTCACATATGCAGGCAAGAAAAAAAATATAAGGATACTAACCTCAGCTTGGTTTATAATACAAAGGAAACAGCCTAAATGTTAAGAGATACAATGCTATGGAACTTCTATTTATTTATTTATTATGAAAGATTTTTATTTAAGAAATGTCTACACCCAACATGGGCCTCGAACTCACAACCCCGAGATCAAGAGTCAAACGCTCTACCGACTCAGCCAGCCAGGCACCCCAGTATGTAACTTTTATTTATTTATTTATTTTTAATTTTTTAAAATATTTTATTTATTTATTTGAGAGAGAGAGTGCATGCGTGAGCGGGGTGAAGGGCGGAGGGAGAAGCAGACTCCCTGCCAAGCAGGGAGCCTGATGCGGGACTCGATCCCAGGACCCTGGGATCACGACCTGAACTGGGGGCAGATGCTTAACCGACTGAGCCACCCAGGCGCCCCACAGCATGTGACTTTTAAAATGAATGCAGCGGATTTGTTTATACTAATATGAAGTGATGGTCAAGGTATGCTGTTGAGTAAAAAGAATCAAGAAGCAGGAAAGGTATATGCTCTGCTATTTTTGTTGTGTGGGGGTTTTTTTTTTTTGAAAAAATGTATGCATAGAAAAGAAGGATACATAAGAAAACTGGGGACAGTGGATACTTCTGGAGATTGAAACGGGGTATTTGGGAGGGTATATAAGAACACATAAGAAGGAAAGATTTTTTTTATTACATTTTGTACCTTTTGAATTTTATACCTAGTCAAACATTAATGTAAATAAATCAACCAAAGAGATGAACCCAAATCAAGCAAAGACTTAAAACAACACAACTGACAACAACTTTTTATAAATAGCATCTATGTGAAAATATGTCAGAGATGGATTACAGAGATTTCTCATCTTCTAGCCTATCACTGTGGGGGAGAACAGAAATCCCTTCTGTGTTTTGTCCAGGAAAATGACTGAACATTCTCAAGTCTACTCAATTTTTTTTTTTAAAGATTTTATTTATTTATTTGACAGAGAGAGACACAGCGAGAGAGGGAACACAAGCAGGGGGAGGGGGAGAGGGAGAGGCAGGCTTCCCGTGGAGCGGAGAGCCCGATGCGGGGCTCGATCCCAGGACCCTGGGGTCATGACCTGAGCTGAAGATAGATGCTTAACGACTGAGCCACCCAAGCGCCCCTCAAGTCTACTCAATTTTTTATTTTATGGCTTATAAGGCCAGGTCTCACGATGAACGTGGGATCAACACCAGGCTTCACCATTTTTGAGCAGGTTGGCAGGTATATCAGGCTCTCGGTGTTTGTAGAAAGGCACTTTGGGCTGAGATATGTCTGAACCCACCACAGGACCTGCCAGGGCAGCAGGACCGTGACCTCCATTGGGCTCCTGTTTTATGTGGCAAAAATAACAGCATTTCATATGACTCAGGGACAAATGTGCCTTGGCAAAAGCAACCTGAACATAGGTGGTCGCTGTCCAGAGCCTGGAGACTTTGCAGGGGTCACCACTCCCACCACCAGCGGGAAATTGACTTAGAGGGTAGCCCTTCCCCCTGAAAGAAAGGTTTGCCCTACAAACTAGTTCAAACCTGTTCACTCACCAGGCAATCCTTACTGTTGGTCTTCACAGGGCTTAATATAGATCCCTAACTATGAGACTTTAAATACCTTCCTTTTGATGCCCTTTCAAAATTTGAGGGAGCCAAGAAAAGGTTGTGAGATCAAACAACAGTCTCTAGGAGGCCACTTTTTGATGACTAGAACACGGGGCGGTGGCGGGGAGGGGGGGTTGCCAGAGCAAATCATACAGCTATGCCTCTGTATGATTTTGATGTAGTTTTAATAGCATGTATTATGGGTTCGGGGGAGGGGATCTCTATAAACAATTGTTTCTTTTTTTTTTTAGACTTTATTTATTTATTTGACAGAGAGAGACACAGCGAGAGAGGGAACACAAGCAGGGGGAGCGGGAGAGGGAGAAGCAGGCTTCCCGCTGAGCGGGGAGCCCGATGCGGGGCTTGATCCCAGGACCCTGGGATCATGACCTGAGCTGAAGGCAGATGCTTAACGACTGAGCCACCCAGGCGCTCCGTAAACAATTGTTTCTACTACCTAACTTCTGCCAGAAAGAATGGCTCAAGTTTCAATTGCTGCCTTCTGTAGTCATTCACCAGAATTCAAACAGCTCCATGTAGCAGGTCAAGTTATGCAGGTGCCCGGCTGTCTATTTTGCAGCTAATTCACTCTGGCAGGCACTTCAGGAAATTATGCTGTTCGGAATCAAATGTTCCACAGGAACATTACTGGACTTTTTTTTATGGCTGAATGGCAAAATTGATGATACCTGCTCTGAAAGATTTCCAGGTCAAGCTTATGTACGTCAGGCCCTACCCAAGCAGGATTGCTGGGAAGATAAATCCCATGACCTCACCGAGGTCCTAGAACGGAGGCAAAGGTGTTTCTTGAAGACAAATTCTGGCTGTGGCTCAGGTATTCTGCAGTCCTCCTTCCCTCAGAGCAGAAAGTTTGGGGCAGGGTTTTCAACTTGCTTACTAGAATAGCAGCCTTGCCACTGCTTTGCTGGATGTACAGATTTATGTATCCTCTATCAGTCAGCAGCATAAAATTCTAACACTACAATTTAGGTGGAGAACAACCTTGAACTGTAACGATTTCACTCTTTTAAAACCTAAGCAGAGAAAAGTGACACTTACCAAGATTATTTAAGGGACTTGTTATCCATCTACTTTTTGGTGACTTAAAATCCATCCTTGTATCACATCAGATTATTTTTTTTAAAGATTTTATTTATTTATTAATGAGAGACAGAGAGAGAGAGAGGCAGAGGGAGAAGCAGGTTCCCAAGGAGCAGGGAGCCCGACGTGGGACTCGATCCCAGGACCCTGGGATCATAGCCTGAGCTGAAGGCAGACGCTTAACCATCTGAGCCACCCAGGCACCCTCACATCAGATTATTGTAAAGCTATGTATTTGTATTTATGCAACATTAACTTAGTCCTCTCTGGAACCCCCATTACTGAGTTTATCTTTTTTTTTTTTAAGATTTTATTTATTTATTCCAGAGAGCGAGCGAGCTGGGGGAGGAGCAGAGGGAGAGGGACAAGCAGACTCCGCACTGAGCACAGACTCAGTCTCATGACCCTGAGATCATGATCTGAGCTGAAACCAACAGACGCTTAACTGACTGAGCCACCCAGGCGCCCCCTAAGTTTATCTTTTAGAGAGTGCAAGGACCAGATTTTCTATAAAACTATTGAAGTTATTGACTAACATATCCTACAACATCTCCTTACATAAGGTATCACATGATGGGTTTATCTTATCTTAGGGGTTAGTATTAGGGGAAAAAGAAATCCCTCTGAAAAACTGGTTTCCTCATTTCCCACTCTAAGAGCAATACATTGTATACTCTTCCTTTTCTGGTTGGCAGAAATAGAATTAATAATCATGCACAGTTATCGTGCTAGCCTTTGGGGCTAGAGTATATGCTTCTTCCTTGTTTTTACGGTTTCGGTATTATATTTCTATCCCAATAAATGTGTTATATATTTATCTCCTATTGGAAGCTACTATATGGCCTAAATTTATTTTTAAGAAAAAGTAGTTCTATGAATTTATATTACCATAAAATACTCCCATAAAAATAACACTATGCTCATTAAAAATATAAAACAACAACCAAAAACCCCTCAGCAACAACAGACTATACCCAGGCAAGGAACAAGATTTTAAAAATTTAAAAAGTCTAATAAAGAAAGAGGAAAAGTACTCATTATTTGTTTTGTTTTTTCATTCATTCATTCTTTTTTTAAATCAGTATCTGTTATTTATTTATTTATTTATTTATTTATTTATTTATTTATTTGACAGAGAGAGAGAGAGAGAGAGAGACAGCGAGAGAGGGAACATAAGCGGGGGGAGTGGGAGAGGGAGAAGCAGGCTTCCTGACAAGCAGGGGGCCCAATGTGGGACTCGATCCCAGGACCCTGGGATCATGACCTGAGCCGAAAGCAGACACTTAACGACTGAGCTACCCAGGTGCCCCTGTTTTTTTATTCATTAATTCTTTAATTCATTCATAATAGTTCTCTAAATTGCAGTAGTAAATATTGGTTATGCCAAATTCCATGCTGGAGGCTGGCATCTACACCCTTTTGGGAATTCCCAGTAGAGGAAAAGAGTGGGGAAAAGGATGGGGGTGGGGAGGGGTGTGGTTGTCCTATGTTCACTAAACATGCATGCTCCTCAGTTTAAGCTGCCCTGCGAGGTCAGTCCTGACTCCTCCTGGCCTGGTGAAGCAATGATGTAAACTCTGTGAGGGCAAGGATTTTTACCAGGCACAAATGAGCTCAGGTTTTCTATTGAATGGATGGATGGATGGATGGATGGATGGTTGGATGAATGAATGAGTGTACCTCATTGTGATGATGGTGATACGAGTGTCTGGAAACTGCTTCCCACAGAGTCTTTGCATCAGTGGGTTGTAGGTCTTAGAAAGGGGATTCATATCTTTTCTCTACCAAAACTGCATGCCTATAAATATAAATAAATTTGGTTGTGTTTTAAAATATTATGCTCCTTAAAAAATACCCACAAATGCCCAAATACCTTTCCCCTAATTTTTCATACCTATATACAAGACAATGTAATGTGAACATTATTTTGGGTTCTTTGAAACATTATGATAAAAACAACACATCATCCATTTAAAAAGCATCATGACATTAGAGAATCAGTCTAATTCAATGGCTTTCAAATTTCAGTGTGTATCAAAATCACCTGCAGGGCTTGTTAAAACTCAGGTTGCTGGACCCCACTTGCAGAGTTTCTGATTCACTAGGTCTGGGGTGGGGCTCAAGAATTTGCTTTTCTGACAAGTTCTCATGTGATGCTGAAGCAGCTAGCCCAGGGATCACAGTCTGAGAACCATGGCCTTAAAACCAGCTTTTCTTACCCAACTATGTGCCTAGTGTGACCCTTTGGTGGCTTCTGTTCTGAATGCTGTTGGCAAATGTGCAGAATGGTCTCAGGAGTGTGAGGCTGACTAATCTGGTGACTGTGACCTGCATTATCTGCAGCTGGTGGTTGATTGCAAAATGGAGCAATTAAGGATTAAGACATAAATCACAGGAAATTAAAATGAAGCACCACTGAGTAGAAAACCCATAAAATTGCTAGCATTCCTCTGCTTTGGTCACACACGTGCATCCTGCTTTGCTCGGCTGTTCTCCCCAACATGGATGAGACCACACCCAGAACAAACAGAAAACTGTCTTTGCTGTCAGAGAATGATCAGGTCAGAGACGGGCAAGAGGATGGAAGTAAATTCAATGAAAGAAGATTCTGGTGCTGATGATAAAGAAAAATGCCATTATATTCATTTAATTTTATAAATATCCATACTCTGTCTGTAACTGTGGCAGAGTAGAAATCAGAAATTTTGTTGCCTCGAAAAAGTGGCTTCTTTATGTCCAAATAATTTCTCTCTGAATTTTTTCTAGGAGTCAGAACTTCATGTAACTATTTTATATGGATTAATTATTGATTTTGATGATATGGCTTCTTAGAATAAAAACCTGAAGCATACTATAAAATATGAATTTGAAATGTAGGCTGATGACAAGGATACAAGCTGAAATTTCACAATGCTGATTAATAATTCATTTAACTTCTTGGAAATCTCTATTTGGATTTCTTCTTATTACCCTGGTTAAAATAATAAAAGTTGATTAGCACGAAGTAAAATGAATTGATATAATAATGTCTAGAAAATCTGGTAGGATTGATTTGACAAAATTAGTTTGAAAACTTTCTTCCTATTATATCCCTTCTATGAGGTCACGAAATCACTTTTCATATCACAGACTTCTCCAAATGGTAAGTTATTCTTTGATGTTTTCTTTGACTAATCAGAACAAGATGACAGTTTTTTTTTAATTCATCCTACTAATCTCCGAGTACTATTTACCTAAATCTGCTCCTTCTTCAATTCATAATGATTGCATTGATGCACATACTTTAGGATGGAATTGATTTAAATAAAATTTATTTAAATTGAAATTACTATCCAGGAAGATGGAATGTAATAAGTTTGCAGCTTCCTATCTCTTATCTGATTTAACCATAATATGGTTCTCAACTCATAAATAGGTATAACTTCATTTTTATTATTTTTTTATATAACTTCATTTTTAGAAGGCCTACACTATACATTTCTTTTTTATAAGAGACTCTTTTTTTTAAAGATTTTATTTATTTATTTGAGAGAGAGAATGAGAGAGAGAGAGAGAGAGCGCGCGTGAGGGGGGGAGGGTCAGAGGGAGAAGCAGACTTCCTGCTCAGCAGGGAGCCTGATGCGGGACTCCATCCCGGGACTCCAGGATCATGACCTGAGCCGAAGGCAGTCGCTTAACTAACTGAGCCACCCAGGCGCCTCTACGCTATACATTTCAAGTTGTGATTGATTTTGATAGTTTCTCAAACTATTTTTGCCATCTAATCAGGAAAATGAAGCATTTGAAACAAATCGATATGAATTAATTGAGAGGGCTAAACACCTCTGAGTTAACAGGTTTATCATGATTTTGTTTGGCATATTTTATAATATGTTAACATATCAATCAAAACAAAGAATAATGTACATGTACCTAAATGTTTTATTTGGTTAAAACAAGGCATGCAGAAATTTTTCTGAAGACACACAGAAATGTTGAAATTCACATGACCTGGAGAACAAATCTTTCACCCTCATCCCCTGACTTCTTGGGCACTGGGTACAGGACAGGGAGTTATGCAAACCCATACTTGCAGTCACTCCTTCACAGAAATTAACATAGGGGATGAGGGATATTTTGTGGCAGAATCTAATCTTGCTTAGGGAAAAAGAAGAAAAAAAGGCTGCAACTTCAGAGTTTGGGCCGGTTATGCATATAGGATAATGAGCTCGGTAAGCTTAGAAGCTTGGGTCTACCTCAACAAACAGATGCCAGTGTGGCTAAACAGTAATGTGCCAGGCCATCTCCACTGTGCACCTGGGTCTCTGTACTGATCCTTATATATACAGAGGGCTATCTGTTCTCTTAATATACTTTCCTGTGGGCGCCTGGGTGGCTCAGTTGGTCAAGCGACTGCTTTCGGCTCAGGTCATGATCCTGGAGTCCTGGGATCGAGTCCCGCATCGGGCTCCCTGCTCAGCAGGGAGTCTGCTTCTCCCGCTGACCCTCCCCCCCCCATGTTCTATCTCATTCTCTCTCAAATAAATAAATAAATCTTTAAAAATATATATATATATATATATACTTTCCTGTAAGTATACTACCTTTGAAAATGATTGTTTTTCCTAACAAGAAGGTAGTACATGTATGTGTATTTTTATGTTACATTATGTTATGTTGTGTTATTTTATATGTGTGTGTCATTTTATTTTATTTTTTTAAAGATTTTATTTATTTGAGAGAGAGAGAATGAGAGATAGAGAGCACGAGAGGGAAGAGGGTCAGAGGGAGAAGCAGACTCCCCGCCGAGCACGGAGCCCGATGTGGGACTCGATCCCGGGACTCCAGGATCATGACCTGAGCCGAAGGCAGTCACTTAACCAACTGAGCCACCCAGGCGCCCTGTGTGTGTCATTTTAATAGTCACCTCCAGGATGCTCTAGAAGAATGAAGGCTGTATCTTCAGGTTACACCAAGAGAAAGACTGAAAAGGCCGGATCTTGGAATACTAAAGTTCGGGCGCCTGGGTGGCTCAGCTGGTTAAGCGACTGCCTTCGGCTCAGGTCATGATCCTGGAGTCCCTGGATCGAGTCCTGCATTGGGCTCCCTGCTCAGCAGGGAGTCTGCTTCTCCCTCTAACCCTCGCCCCTCTCATGTGCTCTCTCTCTCTCTCTCTCTCTCTCAAATAAATAAAAATCTTTAAAAAAAAAATGGAATACTAAAGTTCAATGTGGACTGTCTTGGACCATTTCAGACATATAATTCCCACACACTGATTGGACTTAAGAGATTTTTAAAGTTTTCTTAGCAAGATGTTTACAAGCCATCTCTCAGGATGAGTTAATTTTGCAGAACTAATGTTGCCTGTTAACAACAGCTAACATTAAATGCTTGACAAGTATTAATTCCCAGTAGGTCCTTACAACTACCCTGTGAGGTTGATTTTCATTTTTCAGAGGAAGAAGCTGAGGCACATAAAGGCTAAGTCACTTTCCTTTGTCCCCCCAGTACTAAGTGGTAGAGCTGGGATTAGGCCTTTCTCAGTCTGGTTCAAGAGCCTGCACTCTGTGATTGTGTGTGTGTGTGTGTGTGTGTGTGTGTGTGTGTGTGTGTGTGTGTGTGTGTGTGTGATACTTTGAAAAAAGAAAAGCTCATCAGAGTTGGGGCAAGTTCATCTCAGGGTAGCAGATGTTTTTATCCTTGAGGAGGAATGGCTTTTTGGTTCTTTTTGAAAGTGGGTAAACTGTCTTAGGAAGGACAGTAGGCCTTTACCTGGGCCCTGCTGATGGAGATACTCAGCCAGACTGATTTGGGTGCCACATCTCAGGAAAGCCAGAACCTCCCAGAGCTGGGCAACAAAAATAGGAAGGACATGGAACAGCTTCTACATGAAGCAAAAATTAGAAACTCAAGACACTTCCCCTTCACATCCCCAATGCCCAATCCAGTCAGAATCAGCAAAAGATAGGAGAAGAATTGCTGTTGTAGAAGCTGGGAGTTTTTCTTTCTTTCTTTCTTTCTTTCTTTCTTTCTTTCTTTCTTTCTTTCTTTCTTTCTTTCATCTTTCTTTCTTTCTTTCATCTTTCTTTTTCTTCCTTCCTTCCTTCCTTTCTTTCAAGATTTTATTTATTTATTTGAGAGAGAGAGCATGAGCAAGGGGTGAGGTAGAGGGAGAAGGAGAAGCAGACTCCCCACTGAGCAGGGAGCCTGATGTGGAACTGGACTCCATGACCCTGAGATCACAGCCTGAGCCAAAGGTAAGTGCTTAACCAACTGAGCCACCCAGGCGCCCCAGTTGTGTGCATTCTTTTTTTTTTTTGTAAGATTTTATTTATTTATTTGACAGAGAGAGACATAGGGAGAGAGGGAACACAAGCAGGGGTCGGTGGGAGAGGGAGAAGCAGACTCCCTGCTGAGCAGGGAGCCTGATGCGGGGCTCCAGCCCAGGACCCTGGGATCATGACCTGAGCCGAAGGCAGACACTTAACCCGCCGAGCCATCCAGCTGTCCTCTTTTTTTTTTCTTTTAAGATTTATTTGAGAGAGAGCAGAGGGGAGAGGCAGAAGGAGAGGGAGAGAGAGTCTCAAGAAGTCTCTGTGCCCATTGCAGAGCCCGATCTCAAGACCCTGAGATCATGACCTGAGCTGAAACCAAGAGTCAGCCGCTTAACCGACTGAGCCACTGTTTTATTTATTTTTTTTTAAGGTTTTATTTATTTATTTGACAGAGAGAGAGAGACAGCGAGAGAGGGAACACAAGCAGGGGGAGTGGGAGAGGGAGAAACAGGCTCTCCGCTGAGCAGGGAACCCAATGCGGGGCTCGATCCCAGGACCCTGGGATCATGACCTGAGCCAAAGGCAGACGCTTAACGACTGAGCCACCCAGGCGCCCCACCACTGGGTTTTCTTGACAACTCCTTTAAGCTACATGGACGTAGACAAACTTCTTAACATTGCTGGCCTCAGTTTCCTTACCTATAAGATGCATTCTGCGTTTCCAGGGAAGAGTTGTGCAGCCAGGCAACATAGGGCAGCAGTTAGGAGCATTGCCTCTGGAACCAGCCCACCTGACTTTGTAACACAGTTCTTATTTAACTTCTCTCCACCTAGATTCTTCACCTATAAAACAGGGATATCAGTTTCTTTCTCACAGGGTTGATGGGGTGACAGTGGGTTAGTACATATAGGTACAGTACTTGGCACTTCGTAAGCTCTCAGTGAATGTTAGCTATCAACACTATGAGTATTTAGTACAATGTCAGGGTCCAGCTTCGTACAACTGAGATTATTGAGATGGCATCATCTTGGATTCTTTTTCTTGGTCTTTCCTAGCTTAAGAGGCTCAAGAAATCAGACTCCATTGTGACCCCATTCTGGACCCCACTCCTGTCCAAGCAAGGATCCCTCCAGCTCTGAGATATCGTCTAGGCAGCAGTTTGAGCACGTGAAGTTGAGAGTTGGAGCAAGAGAAGAAGAAAGAAGTGGCATTAAGGCCAGATGAAGGGTGTTAGTACAAGTTGTGTTTAAGTTGGGAACCACCATGCTAATATGTGTGAAGCTTGATATCCTTATGCAAAGTCAACACTGATCATGAGCTTGGGCACCTGGAGGTGTCACACTATCAGGTGGGTCCCACTCTCTCCTCTGTCGCCACCCATCTAACTCCTACCTGCCTGCATTCCGCTATTCTCCATTTCCCATCCACCCTGGCCATCACCACTACCTACATGTCATATTGTCAAGGGAGGTGTCCACATGCCACAGCAGAAAGTGGCCTCTGTCTGCTCAGCCTCAGGAGAGGAGCTTCATGAGTCCAAGGATGGCCAGAGCTGGACTCATCCTCTTGAAAAGGGTGAATGAAATGAGATAATTTTATAGCTGAGATTTTACCAAAATCCAATGTTTTAAAGCCCTCTAGGAAGAACAAACACAAATCCTACGGGGTCTCTTTAAGGTATACTCAAGCTCAAACCTTTCATTATAGACTAAGACTTGTAATTTAAACTATGACGTACTCCTTAATTTAAAATATATGCTCCTTAATTCTGAATATATTTTTTTTCTTAAAACTTTGAGTTTTAGGAATGAAAGGAACTTTTGAGGCCATACATTACTATGTCAGCATTTTTTAGATGCAGGAACTGAGAGGTAATGAGGTGAAGCCCCTTGTCCTTGTTCATAGGGCTAATCAATGAGCTGGGAAAAGAACAGACTACTCAGTCAAGAATTGTTTTCCTTATGTCACGGAGGACTCCTCCTCCAAAGTAATTATTGTTATTGCATGGCAGAGGGTTCTAGAATGGGAGGACAAGTGAAACTAGTAGCACCAACAACTCATGCAGAATGGTGGTTAAGAAAAAAAAAAGGAGTACAGGGCCTAGGGCCATAGCAGCAGGGTCGGAATCCTGTCTTCCCCACTCACTAACAGCGTGATCTTGGGCAAGTTCTCTGTGGAGTCACAATTAGATATTGTGAAGTCAAGATTGACCTCTCTGCATAGTCACAATTAACCTGATTGCAAATGTTTCAGTGTGTTTGTGAAGTGTTTCACTCTATATTAGTGACAGAATCAGTATTAGATGCATGTAAATCAGGAAACATTTCTGTGTTTAAGTGCTGAATTTTTTTTTAAGATTTATTTATTTATTTATTTGAGAGAGAGCATGAGCAGGGGGAGAAGCAGAGGGAGAGAGAAAGGGAGAAGCAGACTCTCCACTGAGAGACTGCAGACTTCTCCACGTTAGGGGTGTCAACAGATAAAAAAGATATATTAATAACCAATTTACATCAAATTAGTCCATCTCAGGTCCCATTTTGAGATTCCTCCTCCATTGCTTGGAGATTGTATCCCAGTGGTGGTGTCTCCTGAGACAGAGCTTGAGCTCTGCTATCTTCATTCACTCATTTATTCACATATTCATACATTTGCATTTTCATTCATTGGTGATTTCAAGGGCTGACATGCAGGGGCATTAGCCACATCTCTCTCTCTCTCTTTTTTTTTTGAAGATGTTATTTATTTATTTATTGAGAGAGAGAGCGTGTGCAAGCAGGGGTAGGGGTAGAGGGAGAGATAGAGAATCTCCAGTAGACTTCCTGCTGAGTGGGCGCCCATCGCAGGGCTTGATCCCATGACCCTGAGACATGACCTGAGCTGAAATCAAGAATCGGACACTCAGCCGACGGAGCCACCCAGGTGCCCCTAGCACATCTCTTTGATCACCATCATTCCCTTTTTTTTTTTAATTTAAGATTTTATTTTATTTATATGACGGTTGGGGGGGGAGCACGCACATGAGCAGGGGGGAGGGGCAGAGGGAGAAGCAGGCTCCCTGCTGAGCAGGGAGCCCAGCCTGGGGCTTGATCCCAGGACTTTCGGATCATGACCTGAGCAAAGGCAGAAGCTTAACCAACTGAGCCACCTAGGCGCATTTCCTAGAGCAAATGTAATCTCAATTCAAGCTCTCTAATCTTCAGTTCCAATCAGATGATCACCTCCAAGTCATTTCCATATCACAACTCTAGAGATACTACTGCATTAATCTTTCATAAACATTTCTTTTTCAGACCCTGGGCTGGACACTGGGGATGTGGCTTAGATCAGGTTCTACCCAGGTCTCTGTCCTCAGGATTACTGGGTTGGGAGAGTGTCTGCTTGGGCCAAGGAAGAGAATTCTGGTTTCTCAAGATTCTTAAATTAAGAAAGACCTAGAAAAGGATCCAGGATATAGACAGCCCTAAACATTCTCAATTTAGCAAGGCTAGAAACTGTAACTGTGCTAGATACTCCTAGTGGGCCTTTCAGAAATAATATTTAACAATAATTGAGCACTTAGGAGCACCTGGGTGGCTCATTCAGTTAAGAGTCTGCCTTAGGCTCAGGTCATGATCCCAGGGTCTCTCTCAGTGAGAGTCTACTTCTCCTTCTCCCTCAGCCCCTGACCCCTGTTCATGCTCTCTCTCTCTCTCTCTTAAATAAATAAAGTCTTAAAAAAAAAAAAAGGTTCATGAGTCAGACAGCATCCTGTCTAAACAAGTAGAGGGGGGCTCTGAGAATTTGTACAAAATGGAAGGTTTTTACAGGAAGGTGGGGGCAAGAAAGTTATTAGCAACAGAAAACATTGTTCCAGGCAAGGTCAATTTTCCTTTGTGGGAAAAGCAGGGGTCTTATCATGCAGATTACTTCATCTTTCCCTGGCGGGTGAGGGGCCCCTGTGGCACACTCTTTGGTGATCAGTAAACTCCTGACTGACTGGTAAGACTACCTTTCTGGGGGAGGTTGAAACTGCAATTAGATTAGGTATTAAGCCCTGATTTGTGGACTTGGCCTAAGTGACAGCATTTGGGGCCTGTTGTTTTCTTTTTAACCAACCTAACACCTGTAGCCCGGTTTATTTTATCTTCATCTTCTTTTATTTTATTTTATTTTATTACTGAAGTATACTTGGCACACAATGTTATGCTAGTTCAGGTGTACAACATAGTGATTTCAACAAGCCTGTACATTATGCTGTGCTCACCACACATGTAGCTACCGTCTGTTGCAATATCATTGGCTACATTCCCTGTGCTGTACCTTTTATCAGCATGACTTATTCATTCCATAACTGGAAGCCTGTATCTCCCACTCCCCTTCACCCATTTTGCCCATTCCCCTTCCCCCGCCCTTCCCCTTTGGTAACCATCACTTTGTTCTCTGTATTTATGCCTGTGACCCAGTTTAGAAAACAATGTTCTAGATTATATGTACTTACTGATGAGACTGTCATCACTTTTTCAATTTTCCTCACAGGGGTATGAGATTAATGAGATAACCATTTGACATCTTGATGTGAAAGAAACTCATATATATAAGCTGTTATTGTCATGTTTATATATGATGAGGTAGTATATTTAGATATCCAAATGATAATGGAGAGTTTATGTTAAGTTTTTAATTTATTTGATTGATTTGTTGAATTTTTAAATTAATTTGGGTTTTTAATTGGACTACGAGTTTCAATGCACATGGGACCAAGAATTATGTCTTCTCTTTGTTGACAAGCTCTGTCTTTTCCATGTAATCTTGGTCTCTGTGTTTTTTTGCATTTATTTTTACTTCTATCTGGAAACTTGTCTGACTGGTCTTTGCTTCTGAAGCCATCAGGTTATGCAAAAGTCTTGGCATACTTTGCTTGATGATGGCACAAACGACAAATTAAGTGCGAGGCAAATTCTTGTCAGATAACTTAGTCACATAATTCCAGAGAACCACTTGTACATATTAGTCATTAAAGTGTTTCTTTCCTTTAAAATGACTACAAAAGTTATGGAAATAGCAAAACGTTTTGTTCTTTTTCCTTTCTAGAGCTTTTAGTTTTTCTGCTTCAGTCTTCATGGCTAGACTTCTTTTAGAAGCCTAAAAATAATTATTCTCTTGTTATTGGGGTGTTTTTTTGCAAACGCTGGAGTTGAAGTGTGACCTGATTTATTTTTATTGTTTCTGGGTTTGTTTATCAACATAATTAATATTATCAAAACTGTTCTTGGAACAGAACTTAATCCCTCAGCTTTTGTTTCGGATGCTAGGATGATTAGCTTTGGAGAAATAAATGTTGAAAAGTTGAATGTCGGGGTGCCTGGGTGACTCAGTCGTTAAGCGTCTGCCTTCGCCTCAGGTCGTGATCTCTGGGTCCTGGGATCGAGCCCCGCATCGGGCTCCCTGCTCCACAGGAAGCCTGCTTCTCCCTCTCCCACTCCCCCTGCTTGTGTGCCTTCTCTCGCTGTCTCTCTCTCTCTCTGTCAAATAAATAAATAAAATCTTAAAAAAAAAAAAGGAAAGAAAAGTTGAATGCCAGGCATAATAGCAGCGGTAGTATTCCTTGCCCTTCCTGTTTCTGCCCACGTGTGTTTCCACGCACATTTGTCTGTAATGTCTCTGAATTAATCCTGTTCCTCCAGTCAACAGAAATTTGAGAGTCCTCTTTTCTGAGCCTTTACAAATGAACTTCTTCCTACAAAGGAGCCACAAGAACCACTCACTGACACAGATTCCCTTTTCTAAGAAAAGGAAGTCACTTTTTTTTTTAAGATTTTATTTATTTATTTGACAGAGAGAGCGAGAGCAGGAACACAAGCAGGGGGAGTGGGAGAGGGAGAAGCAGGCTTCCCGCCGAGCAGGGAGCCAGATGTGGGACTCCATCCCAGGACCCTGGGATCACAACCCGAGGAAGGCAGGCGCTTAATGACTGAGCCACCCAGGCACGCAGAAGTCACTGTTTTTAACATGGCACTCCTTAGGCAGTCTTAGCTGGGACATTTTATTGAAATACCCAATTTAAAAAGCTTGGGTTCTGTGGGATGCCTGGGTGGCTCAGTCGGTTAAGCATCTGCCTTCGACTCAGGTCATGATCCCGGGGTCCTGGGATTGAGTCCTACATGGGGCTCCCTTGAGCATTGAGCCCACTTCGCCCTCTCCCTCTGCCCCTCCCCCTGCTTGTGCTTTGCACGCACGTGCATGCTCTCTCCTTCTTTCTCAAATAAATAAATTCTTAAAAAAAAAAAACTTGGGTTCTTCAATAAAATGAATTTCAGCATTGCTGTTTTCACTCCCCTCTGTCTCTTCTTTCTTTTAATCCCATGCTTAAATCTCCGTGACCCAGTGGGATTTTCAGGTTCCTTAGTAAGAATATTCGTACACTCTGGTGTGCCGAGATCCTGGA
This sequence comes from Zalophus californianus, assembly GCF_009762305.2. Taxonomy (NCBI): domain Eukaryota; kingdom Metazoa; phylum Chordata; class Mammalia; order Carnivora; family Otariidae; genus Zalophus; species Zalophus californianus. The sequence continues at coordinate 59,768,316 of NC_045599.1, read as the reverse complement.
CTCGCAGGACCTCAGGTATCGAATGTCGTGTCAGCACTTAGGTTCCGCTTTAAAAAAAAAAAAAAAAGAACTTAGGTTCCGCTGATGACAGATTGTGCAGTAAATAGTGCAATAGTGAGTTGCTATTGTTTTACCAAAAGGGGTCATTTCTTTTGTCTTTAAGAGTACCTGATTTTAAGTTGCTAAGAGACTACAGCTCTGTCCGTATAGGTTATTCTGTTAATTTGGCTCTTTCCTTAAGATTCCTACAATTCATTTATTTTATTGTCTGCCCCGCTATAAAAGTTACTGCTTTATCTCTGCCTGACATCCACTCCTTCACACTCCCCACTCTGGTTTCTAAAGAAAACCTGAAAGAATAAGGACAGAAGTCCATGCAAAGAGCCCACAGGCAAGGAACAAAGAAGAGGGAGAGGCTGGGGAGGGCGAACAGCTGGTGAGTGGGGTGGTTAGACCTTTCAGTGCTCCTGGGCTCTTTTTCCTCATTTACTTAACCTGCGGCCAGGACTTGGCCACGGAAGTTTCCTTTGGCTTCTCTTCCTGAATTCAAGACCATCCCCAGGGCACACTGCCTTAGAAGGCAATTGGCTCTCCTCCCTTTGGCCCATGGGGTGATTCTGCCACTGTACCCGCTGGCCTGGCATCATGGAAATCTGACAAGTCTGCCTTGCAGAGACAGAACAGATGGGCTTCTCTCCCTTTTTTCCTTTATTACAGTGGTGAGAGAGGGGCCTAGAGGAGGAGGAAGCTGCTGGTTGCAGAAGTTGCCTTCTAGAAGGGAGCTCTTGTGAAATTCACTCTGCAGGGAAAACAATCCTGTGGGAGTGTCATTTTCAATTGTGCTGTTGCTGGCATGACCATTTAAACTGTACTGTTTCCACTCCTCCTTAATGCACACATAAGTTTCTCTGCACCGTGGGCAGCAGGGATCCCATGGATACCTGTGCCCACAGAGCTGCAGGGTTTTCTGATTTAGAGTCAAGCAAAATCCAAGATACATATTTTTTGAATCGTGTGTTTTTATTGCTCAAACAATATATCAACATGAAAGATCAATTTTAATCATTATTATATATGTTAGCTATCCAAAAGAACACATCACTTCTCAACTCTCATTGAGGGGTGAGAACTCAGTGCTCATTATAATTTCCTGGGAGCTTTTAAAATGACAGAGGCCCAGGCCTTACCCTAAACCAGCTGACTCTGAATCTATAGTGGTGGGGCCCAGGCATCTGTATTTTTAATAAACTCCTCAGGGGAGTTGAGAACCACTGGGAGAAGACAATATTGTTGGTCTGTCTACTCTCCAATGAGTTTAAGAAGTTATCTCTTCCTGGTCACATTTCCCTCCCTAGGCCCAGAAGTAATCACCAGCCTAAATTTGGTGTTTAGTGTTTCCATTCAAATATTTTAACTTTTATCACATGTGTGTGTATGTTTGCAACTCCAAGTAATACATAGTGTGGCATTTATAAGTTTTAAAAACTTTGTATAAATGGAATCATGGCATATATATTTTTCTGAAACTTTTTTTTGCTCAAGATGTATTCATATTCATACAGGTCATTTTAGTCCATCTTCATCGCTCTATAGCATTCTATTGTATAAACATAAAAACAATTTTTTTTGAAGTGAACCAGTGATTATACCATTTTAACAGAATTATTTCCATTTTGGAGGTATTTTCTCCCAGTTTTGTCTTCAAGCATACATGTTTTTAATAGTGATAATTTCCATTATAACTCAATTTTAGGTTTTCTTTTTCCATTTAGTATCATATAATAAACTTCCTTCCGGGGCGCCTGGGTGGCTCAGTCAGTTAAGCGTCTGCCTTTGGCTCAGGTCATGATCCCAGGGTCCTGGGATTGAGCCCCGCATCGGGCTCCCTGTTCAACAGGGAGTCTGCTTCTCCCTGTCCCACTTCCCCGGCTTGTGTTCCCTCTCCTGCTGTGTCTCTCTCTGTCAAATAAATAAATAAAATCTTAAAAAAAACAACAACAACTTCCTTCCATGTTTTCATATGTCATAATGTTTATTTAATTAACTACATAATTTTCCTGTCTATTTATCATAATTTATCTAGCTATACCCCTAATATATTTTTGTGGGATGGAGCTAGTAATGCCATGAGAAAGACTTGCAGGTACGCAGCTTACTCGATTTGTTGAATTATTTCCCTGGAGTAACTTTCCAAGAGTGGAATTATTGAATCAAAGGCTTTGAAAAATTTTATGATTCTTGATACATTTTATTTATTTTTATTTTTTAAAAAGATTTTATTTGAAATTTTATTTGAAATGAGTTCAATTTTTGAGTTCAAATTTTATTTGAAATGAGTCCCCAGAGTTGAATCTATTTAAGTAGATGAATACACAAAGCTAAATGGAATAGCAAATAAACAAGAAATAGCAAACACTGGATAATCAATTCCAGATGTGCTTTATTTTTTTTTAAAGATTTTATTTATTTATTTGAGAGAGAATGAGAGATAGAGAGCACGAGAGGGAAGAGGGTCAGAGGGAGAAGCAGACTCCCTGCTGGGCAGGGAGCCCGATGTGGGACTCGATCCCGGGACTCCAGGATCATGACCTGAGCCGAAGGCAGTCGCTTAACCAACTGAGCCACCCAGGCGCCCTCCAGATGTGCTTTAATGATCATTGAAAATCCTGTACTTAAGTGGCCTAATCTCTTCACTAAACCTCAGCCTCCTCCTCTGTAAAATGAAGTTATGATAAAAATAATAGCAGTGAGTAGTGCAACAACGTTTTTGTAGTGTTTATCACATCCTAGGCAGTGTTCTAAACACATTACATGTACTAGAATTTAATTTGAATAACAACTCTATCATGTAGGCATGATTGTTATTATCCCTAGTTTATAGTTGAGGAGCCAAGGCACCACAGAGAGGTTAAATGACTTTTCTAAAGTCATAAAGCTGGTACATGGCCAAGCCAGAATTCTAACTCAGAAAGTTTGGCTCCAGAGCTGATGCTCGTAATCACTAAATAAATAAGATAGTTCGTATAAAATACCTACTTCAATGCTTGGACTATAGTAAGCACTCAATAAATGCTTGATATATATTTTTTAAGGATTTTTTAATTTATTTTAGAGAGAAAGAGAGTGCGAGTGGGGAAAAGGGCAAAGGGAGAGAATATCCAAGCAGAATGCCGCTGAGCGTGGAGCCTGATGTGGGGCTCAATCTCCTGATGCATGACCTGAGCCAAAATCAAGAGTTGGACACTCAACCGCCTGAGCCACCCAGGTGCCCCTATTATATTTCAAAAAAACAACTGAAGTAGTATAGGGAGTGACCAAATTGATTTAAAAAGCTCTAGAAAACGGTCAACAAGTGAAAGTTTCAGAAAGGCAAATTTTGACTCAACAGCAGTAGTGCATTTTTGGACACTGGATATGAACAAGGAAAAGCTGAATGACGACTTGTCAAGAATGTTGTAGAAGAGGGGCGCCTGGGTGGCTCAGTTGGTTAAGCGACTGCCTTCGGCTCAGGTCACGATCCTGGAGTCCCAGGATCGAGTCCCGCATCGGGCTCCCTGCTCAGCGGGGAGTCTGCTTCTTCCTCTGACCTTCTTCCCTTTCATGCTCTCTCTCTACCATTCTCTCTCTCTCTCTCAATAAATAAATAAAAATCTTAAAAAAAAAAGAATGTTGTAGAAGAAATGTTTGTATCAGATGGGTAGTTGAACTAGATGAGCTCTAAGGCAGTTTCCAACTGTAGGATTCTACGATTTGAGGCTAGAATCTTATGTTCTTTTACCACACAGTAAAGCTTCATTTGTTTTCTTTAATATTAGTTTCAGTTTATGAACCTTAGTGATGTTATTTTCATTGTAATTATCTGAATCATTCACCAACAAGAGCATGGCTTTGTAGTTTGTGTAACCTTTGGCAGTCTCTCATGTTGTAATGTTTGATGTGTTCTAATACCTGAACATTATAATGATGGGTTCTGGGGAAACTGACAAACATGTCAGTTACCCTGGTGGTCAGCCTTCCTAAGCAGCCATCTACAGGGTAACCGTCACTTGGCTAAATATCATTTGGAGTCTGTCATCTTTATCAAGAACATGCAGGCCCATGAAATGGGGCTTTAAATGTTTACAGTGAAAATTATGGGACCGTGATTGTGGATGTGAGTTGATGTCACATTTATAACAACCCAGTTTGCAAGTGACTCAAGGGAGTGCCAGTGATTTCCTGCTTGAAAGGGGAATTGCTGCCTTGATGGAAGTAATAATTTTGCTCAAGCCATGGGGAAGCCACACCTGACCTTAACGATTTGTGTTCCTTTTGGATTTCACTCTGTGCAATTATTTTGTCTTTACCCTGACATCTGAAGCAATCCTTCAGGAAAATGCACAATTTTGTATATCAGATTCATGTCATTTCTCCAAAAAGAGTCATTTAAAGGGAACAGTTAATTCCATTATAAAGATGATGATGGGATCCATAGTAAATATACTGGCTTGGTTCTGAGATTAAGTACCTAGAAAACAATTTCTCATTGGCTATATATTATTATCTTTGGTCTAATGTTTTAGATTGTGCTGAATGTGTAGTTACTATGGAGATAGATGAAAATAGGCATAGAGTTTTGGATATCAAATTGTCAACAAATTTACCATATAAAAATAAGATATAGAGTCAGAAGAGGGTGGACAAAGGCTTTCAGTTATGAGGCTTAATCTGTGATGTAGTGGGGAATGAGAAAGCCAGAGAGCAGTTGGACTTTAGACAATAGATTCTTCAAAATCTTAGGGTAAGCCATTTGAAATGATCATTTTTTGAGTCATCATCACTGAAACACACAATTTGCCTTATAAAGAAAACAATCTCTTTCTATTTAATGGGATTTGACTATTTTCTTTTTTTCTTTTTTTTAAGATTTTTATTTATTTATTTGAGAGAGAGAATGAGATAGAGAGAGAGCATGAGAGGGGGGAGGGTCCGAGGGAGAAGCAGACTCCCTGCTGAGCAGGGAGTCCGATGTGGGACTCGATCCCGGGACTCCAGGATCATGACCTGAGCCAAAGGCAGTCACTTAACCAACTGAGCCACTCAGGCGCCCTTGACTATTTTCAACATTAGTAATAATTCTAAAATAAAAGCTACAGGTTGATTTCATGCAAACAACTCATGTAGTTATACATATAAATACCACTGACCTTTGGACAGCGCAAGGATTAAGGGTGCTGACCCCATGCAGTCAAAAATCTGAAAATCTGTGTGTAATTTTTGACTCCTTAAAAACTTTACTAATAGCCCACTGTTGATGGGAAATCTTACCAATAACATAGTCGATTAGTACATATTTTGTATATGTATTATGTACTGTATTCTTACAATAAAGCAAGGTAGAGAGAAGAAAATGTTATTAAGAAAATCACATGGGCGGCAGTTGCCAAGGAGCCTCCTTTGAACCAGGGCAACAAGGGCTGCAGGCAGGAGCTGGAGGAGCCTGGGGCCCAGCCGTGCCGCCTCGTTACGATGACCAGCGTGGTTAAGATGGTATACACTCTGCAACCCACTGTGCAGAGTGGCGGCCTGCCGGCAGACACACAAACTCAAGCCACTTCTAAGAGTCTATTACCCATTAAGTCCAAAGAAGTGGATGTTTCCAGACTTCATTCAGGAGGTTCAGAGAATGATATTACAAAAATCACCAAACCAAGACGAGAGAATGGGCAGGTAAAAGCTGCAGACACTGCCATGAGGAGGAACATCAGAAAGAGCTGCAAACCGCCGGGTAAGCAGAAACCAGAGGAAGAGCTCAAGGATAAGAACCAGCTCTTAGAGGCCATCAACAAGCAGCTGCACCAGAAGTTGACTGAAACTCAGGGAGAACTGAAGGACCTGACCCAAAAGGTGGAGCTGCTGGAGAAGTTTCAGGACAACTGCTTGGCAATTTTGGAGAGCAAGGGCCTCAACCCAGTTTTAGGCTGTGAGACCCTGGCATCACAGCGGGAATCCACCGCAGATCACACGGACTCTATGTTGCTGTTAGAAACTTTGCAAGATGAGCTGAAGTTTTTTAACTAGACGGCCAAAAAGCAGATGGAAGAGTTACAGGCCTTAAAAGTCAAGTTGAAGATGAAAGAAGAAGAGAGGGCCCGGTTCCTAGAACAGCAGACATTATGTAACAATCAAGTAAATGATTTTACAGCAGCCCTGGAGGAAATGGAGCAGCTATTAGAAATGTGATAAAAAGCAAGTGACCAGATGGCTCCCACAGGGGAAACCACTCAGGACATCTGCTTCTTGGCCATGACCTTCTAGAACTCACCGTCCCCAGAATGGAGACATTTGCTGCAGTAGGATTAAGGACAGTCTATGCTGGAATGGCGCTTCCTCCTTCAGGCAAGCCAACGCCACCCTCGGACTGGTGGGTTCCCCCGAACCTCACACACACATAATCGAGGCCGACAAGGGAGTGGGGGGTGCAGAAGCTTGGATCGACCTTCTAGGCAACAAAGCGGCAGGCTATTAGAATCAGGAGACTAAACCAGCCACAGCCAGAGGATCCCAAAGGTCACATTCAGATGTGTAGGAAGAAAACGTTAATTGTGCATTTGGAGTGCAGAGGCTCCACGGGAGACATCAGTGAGAAGCGACGCTGTCCCCTTCTAACTTGGAACACATTCCGTCTCATTCTGGTTGGACTCTAGACCTCATTGTAAATTAATGAATGTGAAGTTATTGAAATGGCTTAATAAATGGGGTGAAGGTATAGATAGCAATAACACCTACCTGAAATAATAAAAAAAAATCACATAAAAAAAAGAAAATCACATGGAAGAGAAAATGAATTTACAGTGTATATCAGATTTGTATTTATAGGAAAAAATCCATGTATAAATGGACCTGTGCAGTTCAAACCCCTGTTGTTCAAGGATCACCTGTATTTATACTCTGTGTTTAACTTAGAGACATTGTAACTCAAATGAAAACAGTTTTAAAATGCCATTTTATTTTAAGTAAGCTAAGGTTTGCTTTGTAATCTGACCAACTAATAAGCAATTATGACCATACATTTGGAGCATCTTGCTTTGGGGAATTCCAAAGACAGTAGCAAGCTGTCTGGCAGTAATTATAAGTGTCATTATCCTTGTGTTATTCATAATGAATCCAATAGGATGAGGGTGGTGTCTCCAGTCACCCTGGAACTTGAATTAGAACCTTTCAGACTTGAATGACAGCAGTGGGCAGTCAGAGTCACTGCTGTTTTGGAATGTAAGTAGCATTTCTAAAAGGAACATGTGTTATTTACATACATAAAGTAAATATAGAAAGATTGGCTTAGGCTAAAAATACTCAAGGTAAGTTGCAGGACTGGATAGTAAAAGAATGAGTTCATATTGTGGACTTTTCAAAACATAAAAAATTCTATCATATCTATTTAAGATGAAAGTCTATTTAAAAAAAGATTTTTTTTTATTTATTTGAGAGAGAGTGAGAGAGCATGAGAGGGAGGAGGGTCAGAGGGAGAAGCAGAGTCCCCGCTGCTGGGTGGGGAGCCCAATATGGGGCCCAGTCCAGGGACCCTGGGATCACGACCTGGGCTGAAGGCAGACGCTTAACAGACTGAGCCACCCAGGTCCCCCGAAAGTCAATTTTTGATTCAAATAAAACAAGGGAGTTGAAAAAAAAGTTTGTCCAAGAAATGACAAATGTATATTATAGCCAAGTACCAATCTCAGTTTACAAATTACTCTTACGCAAATTATACTTTGACAACATCCTGCTATGTTTAGAGATTGCATGATTATAAATATGAAATTTAAAAATTATAAAATATATTTTATGGTGTGTAACATTTTTTAAAAAGTATCCTGAGGAAGGCAGTATATTTATCATTTATAAAACAAGGCGAAGGAATTGAATTTAGAATTCTTGTAGGGTTCGTTGAACAAACAGAACTTTCCTATAGATCTAGAAGTTGGCATTGGTCTTCCTGCCCACGGTAAAGCCTCGAATAGGGACAAGGCAGACAGTTTGAAAAATAGAAGGAGTTTCTCCTCTTTGCTGAGAAGGAGGCACAAAGTGATTGGACCAGATTGAATTTAGGCCTTCTATTTGAAGAAGTCCTTGTACAGGTATTTCTCTGCCTCTGACACTTTCTGTTGTGGGATAACTCTGCCAGAGGGTTGCTCAGGAGAATACTTTTTTTTAATGCAGAGGGGGCTGCCCTATAAACATGACGAGTATGGCATGGAAAGCATGATGTTCTTCAGTTGAATCCTGAGTCTCAGCTGCAGATGAGGCACGTGAGGTCAATGGCCTGCCTGCACATGGGAGCAGTAGTGAAGGGAAATCTGGGTCAGTACCATTTGGGGGCAAAACTGCCTCCTCATCGGCACGGCGGCCTTGCCCTGCCTACGTTTTTCTCCTGCCTCATCCTTCCAGGCAGTCCAACTCAAAAGTTGATTACACCCCTGTGTGGAAAGGACAGGTTTCTCCTCTGCTCACTTTGCTAAGGTGGCATAAATTTCTGCTAGGAATCAGCCCTTCCAAAGAGCAGGGAACCTCTGTACCAAATGCTCCTGTGACTGCAAACCTACTGGGTGACTTCAGAGTCTAATCCACCGCAATGATTTGGGCACCAATCAAAGTGTTTAGAACTGGATGGGACTTGAAATATTTAACTTATTTATTTATTTGAGAGAGAGAGCATGAGCGAGTAGGGGGAAGAGCAGAGGGAGAGGGATAAGGAGACTCTGCTGAGCTTGCCCCAGGACCCTGAGATTATGACCTGAGTGGAAATCAAGAGTCAGATGCCCAACCTACTTAGCCACCCAGGCGCCCCTGGAAGGGACTTTAAAGACTTAAAAAATCCAGGGCACCTGGGTGGCTCAACTGGTTAAGCGACTGCCTTCAGCTCAGGTCATGATCCTGGAGTCCCGGGATCGAGCCCCACATCGAGCCCCACATCGGGCTCCCTGCTCAGCAGGGAGTCTGCTTCTCCCTCTGACCCAACCCCCTCTCAGCTCTCTCTCTCTCAAATAAATAAATAAAATCTTTAAAAAAAAACCTTTAAAAAATCCAATTGTATCATTTTACACATGAAGAACTGAAACTGTGTGAGAGCCACAGAGCTAATGAGTGCCAGAGAAATGGGACGATAACCCGAGCGTCTTGAGCAGGATCCTTGTAAAAGGAAGAGGGTGCCATTATTCAGAAGATCTGTGAGTGCTGTCTCCAGGCCAGTGCTCATTCCTACGTGTAGTTACTAAGTGATGTTGGTAAGAAACATAATTTTAGAAGGGGTGATTTGGGGCTTCGTATTTAAAGAAATGAATTGTCATGAGTCTGTCATGTGTAAACGAGTGCCAAACAATTATCTTAACACTGTTTTATAAAACAATCATAAGCCCCACAGCTTTTCCTTATTGGGATGTGTCCTTAACTGAACTTATGGAGATTAATACTGCATCTTCTATCCCTCTGAGTGTCTCACGCACACAGAGAGAGAGCTAAAGTTGAAATCCTGAATTCTCTGGCCCATATTTAGAGATGACTCGTTTTCTAGTAGATATTCTTCATCTGAACTTTAACACTAGACAGCTGGGCATTCATTTAATGGGAAGACTTAATTTTTGTCCCTTCCAGGCATCCTGCCCAACTTGCAAAGTAGAAATCCTTGCAACTTTTTCTTTTACTTGTCCTGATATGTCTTGGGTAGTCATGTAAATTTACACAAGGCAAAGAATGTTCAGGAAGCACAAACAGACAAAAACACTTCATTATTAGCATCGTGGAAGCAAATTGCATTGCTTTGGTCCTGCTCTCTGTAAATACAGTAGTTCCCCCCTCTTATCCACAGTTTTGCTTTCTGTGGTTTCAGTTACCCTCCATTAAATGTGGTTTGGAGGGGCGCCTGGGAGGCTCAGTCGATTAAGCTATGCCTTCGGCTCAGGTCATGGTCCCAGGGTCCTGGGATCCAGCCCCGCATCGGGCTCCCTGCTCAGTGGGAGGCCTGCTTCTTCCTCTCCCCCTCCCTCTGCTTGTGTTCCCTCTCTCACTGTGTCTCTGTCAAATAAATAAATAAAATCTTTTAAAAAAATGTGGTTTGGAAGCAGATTATACTCCTGACGAATCGTCAGGAGGTCAATCGTAGACTAACGCTACATCATAACGCCTACGTCATCACCTTGCCGTCATCTTATCACAGAGGCATTTTACCATCTTTTATCATCAAAAGAAGGGTGAGTACAGTAAGATATTTTGAGAGAAAGAGACAGAGACCACATTCACATAATGTTTATTATAGTATATTGTTTATAGTTGTTCTATTTTATTATTATTGTCATTAATCTCTTACTTAGGTATATACATATAGGGAAAAATGTAGTATATAGAGGGTTTGGTACTATCTGCAATTTCAACCATCCACTGAGGGTCTTGGAACATATCCCTGTGGATAATGGGGGCCTCTGGTACAAAGAAGAACAGAATGCAGTTACTGGCTCTATGAAAGTTTTTTTTTAAAAAGGTTTTATTTATTTATTTATTTTAAGTAATCTCTACACCCAATGTGGGGCTTGAACTCACAACCTGGAGATCAAGCGTTGCACACTCTATTGACTGAGCCAGCCAGGCACCCCTCTATGAAATTTTTAAAGCAGGTGAATTTTTACAAAATTGTATACCTACTATGTGCCTTTTTTGGTTTGTTTTTTTTTTTTTTGAAATATGTTCTTTCATTCAAGAAAATGCTTTATTCTCCTTCTGGTTGTTATCTGTCATAAAAACTTACTTTTGGGAAAGGATGTGATGTTATTTATATTTTAGTTTATGCATTTATTTACCCAGTAAATATTTTTTGAGCAATTGGTATGTCCTAGTTCTAGGATACAATACGGAGAAAAGTTAGACAAATCTATGCCTTTATGGCTTAGGCTAGTGAGCGGCACAACATAATAACACAAACGTAGGATAACTTGATGAGTACTGTGAAGGAGGTGTACAAAGTGCTAGGAGTTGGGGGGATTCGACCTGGTCATAAAAGCCAAGGAAAGAAACTTCCCTATAAAATGGTGCTTGAGCAGAAATGTGAAGGAGTTGGAGCTATCAAGGAAGAAAAAGTGACTCAAGTCAAGAAAAGAGTATATGCCAAGGCTTTGTAATAATGGAGGGTTAAGGGGTATAATATGTATCAACATTCTTGCTTTTGCTATAATATGTTGAATAGGTTTGACTGGGGTTAGAAGAGATACAGATAGACTGTAAAATAGACAAAGCCTTGCCAAAGAAGGTGGAGAAGATGGAGGAAAACAGATAATTTTGCCAGGATTGAGGGGTGGTGTGGGCATGGAGGTGAGGGAGAAGAAGAAAGTATCATGGATGACTTCTGGCTTTCAGGCTTGTTCAACTGGATGACTAGTTCATTGAGATCGGCGCCATGGAAGGAAACTAGGTTAGGAGTATTGGTGGATGTGGGGAGTGGTGCAAGCATGACTTCATTAAGCTTGGACACCTTTGAGAATCCCAAGAGGACGAGGTAAGCTGTCAGTCGTATAATCAAGTCTGATGCCTGAGGAGACAGAGGCTTGGACTAGAGATATAAACATGTGAATCATCTCTGTGTGGATAGTAATAAAGATATTGGGTAGACAGGGGAGCACCTGGAAAGAGAATATTTTAGAGTGGATTTGAGTAAATGCTTTGCTTTCCTCTGGGGATGGATCTTTTAAGTCTTGTCTAAGTATAGAATGAATGGCTTTGATTCTCTATCAAAGTCTTTCAGGTTTTAGAGCAAGTAGACAAACTGATGAAATGGGCAGAAATGTCCCTAAAATTATGCCACACAGGTGGACCTTGCTGGGCTTGTTGAAAAGTTTTTGTTGTTATTGTTAATTTTATTTCGGCTTGTTGAAAAGTTAACCAAAAGACATGAAAGATATTTTTTAAATCTTTAGGGATAATAAACTTTTAGCTATCTGCTTGGTGGGCAGATGGTGCCTATGGAGATAAGTTTGGGTAAAGTGCATGGTCTGCAGAGCAAATTAAATTCTGGGTTGGCAAACAAACTGATTAGAATGATCAAAGATGGAAAAAAATGATCAAAGATGTCCTTTCAATCTAAAAGTAGCTTGAAGGTGTTTTGTGTGTGTGTGAAGAATGAATTAGCCTAAAATCAGAATTAACTTAAAACATCTCTACTGGTTTTTACTGAGTTGAAAGTGTTTGTTTCGTTCTTTGTGTTCACATTCCTTCAAAATGTAACATTTAATAGCTGTCGCAGGTAGGAGAGTTGTGCTTCTTCCTTAGGTTCTTGTTCTTGCCCTATCTCCCAGTAAGTGGGGTTTAATATTGCTTCCCTGGTTCCTTACTTCTGCCTTCGGAAATTATCCTTTCAGACAACAACAAACATTTATTGATTATTTACTATTATTTACTAGGCATTGTTCTGGATGTTCTCATCTTTATCATCTTATTTAAGAACAGACATACTTGTTAGGCATTTACTTCAGTACTGGCACTGTGAAGAATACAAGTAAGTAGGATCAAGAGTTTTATCCTCATGGTACATATGCTCTGGCTGGAATAAAGAGACAAGAAACCAGGAAACAATTAGGACATGCTTTAGTGCTGTACAGGCTAGAATAATCTCAGCAGTCTGCCTAGGAGGTAGGAGCCCAGTTGGGTTTTGAAAGAGGAAGGAGATTTCAAGAAGCAGAATGGAGGTGGGGACATCCCCAGTGGAGGAACAGTTGGAGAGGATGCCAAACTTAGTAAAGCTCAGGAAGAAGGTAAGCCCAACTGCTAGCTGGAGATACCCCAACAGAGCACCTTCCTTAAAGACCTTGGAGCCAGGGGCGCCTGGGTGGCTCAGTCAGTTAAGCGGCTCCCTTCGGCTCAAGTCATGATCCAAGGGTCCAGGGGTGAGCCCCGCATTGGGCTCCCTGCTCAGTGGGGAGTCTGCTTCTCTCTCTCTGCCTCTCTCCCCACCTCCGCCCCCCACCCCCGCCGGCTTGTGCTCTCTCTCACTCTTTCTCTCTCAAATAAATAAATAAAATCTTAAAAAAAAAAAAAAAGACCTTGGAGCTAAAGCTGATATTTAATGCTTAGAACTTTTTAAGTCAGCTAGGTAGCAAAAACTCATTAAAACTTTACTTTTAATATAAAAGTAATAGAGTATTTTTATAGAATATTTGGGAAAATACAACCATGTATAAGAAAGAAAATTTAAAGTACCCCTAATCCCACTATTATTATTATTATTATTATTATTAACATTTTGGTGTATGTGCTTCAGGAAAATCTTGTATGCATGCAGATGGACAGAATAACATGAACAGAATCAACCAACAGCTCCCTGAAAATAGCGTTTTTCATGGTACTATTATATTGTTATATCTATTCGATGGAATACTGTAAATAAAAAGACTGATTTACAATTACGCAGTACATGCACACAATAAAATACTATGAGACGTTTAAGAGGGATGAAAGATAGATGTGGATAATCTATATGTAACTTTCATAGAAGGAGTCCCATCATATGTTATTAGGTGGGAAAAAAGCATGTTACAAAACATTTTGAGGAATAATGTATTTACTGGCATTATTTTAATTTTAATTTTTTTATTTTTTTTAAAGATTTTATTTATTTATTTGAGAGAGAGAGAATGAGAGATAGAGAGCACGAGAGGGAAGAGGGTCAGAGGGAGAAGCAGACCCCCCGCTGAGCAGGGAGCCCGATGTGGGACTCGATCCCGGGACTCCAGGATCATGACCTGAGCCAAAGGCAGTCGCTTAACCAACTGAGCCACCCAGGTGCCCTAATTTTTAAAAAACATATCAGAAAAAACAATAAATGGGGCACCTGGGTGGCTCAGTCAGTTACGTGTCCGACTCTTGATTTCAGCTCAGGTCATGATCCCAGGGTCCTGGGTTGGAGCCACACCGGGCTCCCTGCTCAGTGGGGCGTCTGCTTCTCCCTCTGGCTCTGTCCCTCCCCCCACTCATGCTCTCTCTGTCTCTCTCTGTATCTCAAATAAATAAATAAAATCTTTAAAAAAAAGATAAACCAATAAAGATACTGGTTTTGGGTTGGACATTTTTCCATTTTTAAATATTTTTCTTTTTTTTTTAAAGATTTTATTTATTTATTTGACAGAACGAGAGAGCAGGAGAGCACTAGCTGTGGAAGGGGCAGAGGGAGAGGGAGAAGAAGACCCCCTGTCGAACAGGGAGCCCGATGTGGGGCTCGATCCCAGGACCCTGGGATCATGACCTGAGCTGAAAGCGGTCACTTAACCAACTGAGCCACCCAGGCACCCCCTTTTTAAATATTTTTCAAAAACATAGTTTTTATTGGCTATATAATATCATCATATGAGTATGCAACAGTTTATTGAGCTATTCCTTTGTTGTTCCAATTTTTCATCATTATAAAATCCCACACATACACATACACACACCATTAAAGTATGGATTCCTAGAACTATTGAGTCAAGGGAAATAAACATGTTTGAAATTCTTGCCAAATTGCTTTTTAGAGAAGCTGTGATGATTTTTCATTTCCACCAACAGTGTACAAAGATATAGTCTTCATTGTACTTAAAATACTTTAAAATACCTTCTTAAAATTAATAGGAGCAAAAGTATTTCATTGTCATTTGTATTACCAGTAACATTCAGGATTTTTTATGTTTATCAGCCACTTACATTTGTATTTGAACAATTTACTTTTTTTATTAAGATTTTATTTATTTGAGAGGGAGAGAGAGAGAGAGAGAGGGAGGGCATGAGCGGGGGGGGAGAAGAGGGAGGACAAGCAGACTCCCTGCTGAGCGGGGAGCCTGCCGTGGGACTGGATCCCAGGACCCTGAGATCATGACCTGAGCTGAAGGCAGACGCTTAATTAACTGACTGGGCCACCAAGGTGCCCCTAATTTACTTCTTTTTTTTTTAATAGTTCTTATCTTTTACCTATTCTTCTATTGTTATAGTTATCAAAAAATTAATAGACTTTTTTTAGAGCAGTTTTACATTTATAGAAAAATTGAGCAAAAAATACAGAAATTTCCTATATACCATCTCTATCTACTCTCCCCTCAGTTGTGTTAACATGGTATATTTGTTATAATTGAGCCAATATTGATATATTATTTTTTTTTAAGATTTTATTTATTTATTTGACAGAGAGAGAGATAGCGAGAGAGGGAACACAAGCAGGGGGAGTGGGAGAGGGAGAAGCAGGCTTCCCGCTGAGCAGGGAGCCCGATGCGGGGCTCGTTCCCAGGACCCTGGGATCATGACCTGAGCCGAAGGCAGTAGCTTAACCAACTGAGCCACCCAGGCGCCCCTTGATATATTATTATTAACTAAAGTCTATAGTGGGTTTACTCTTTGTGTTATATATTCTATGGGTTTCAACAAATGTATGACATGTGTCCACCGTTACTGTATCATACAAAATAGTTTTACTACCTTAAAAAATCTGTGTTCATCTATTCATCCCTCCCTCCCCCATAGTCTCTGGCAACCACTGATCTTTTTATTGTCACAATAGTTTTCTCTTTTCCATGATGTCACATAGTTGGACATCATGGAAATCGTACAGCATGTAGTCATTTCAGACTGGCTTCTTTGACTTAGTAATATGCATTTATGCTTCTTCCATGTCATTTCATGGTTTGAGATCTCTTTTCTTTTTCGAGCTAAATAATATTCAGTCAATTGAATGGATATTCCATGGTTTATTTATTCACCTATTGACGAACATCTTGGTTGTTTCCAAGTTTTGGCAATTATGAATGAACTTGCTATAAAGATTCATGTGTGAGTGTTTGTGTGGGCATAATTTTCAGCTAATTTGGGTAAATACCAAGGAGTGTCACTGCTGGATCATATGGTTAAGAGTATGCTTAGTTTTCTTAGAAACTGCCAAACAGTCTTCCAAAGTAGCTGTACCATTTTGTGTTCCCATCAGCAATGAATGAGAATTGTTGTTTACAGTATTTTTAAAAACCTATTAATAGTGATAACAATAAAAAAATCTATGCATAAACTATTTGTCAATGAAGGAGAGCCATTCTTTTGCTTCCCTCCCCACCTGCTTATTGACTACATTTTAATACTCTTTTTCAGTAGATAGTTTTACTTCCCTGTAGTTAAATTCCTCCAGAATTCTATTTTTGATGTTGGATACTTTGAATTTTTATTGTAATAGTGATTAGGAATTATTTTCTAAGTTTTAATAAATTCGTATAACTGTACTCAACAACGCTATATAGAACACATATCAACATTTTGCTATTTTGTTACACAACAGTAAAATCTTTCACCAGTCAGGGCGCCTGGGTGGCTCAGTCAGTTAAGCGACTGCCTTCGGCTCAGGTCATGATCCTGGAGTCCCAGGATCGAGTCCTGCATCAGGCTCCCTGTTCAGCAGGGAATCTGCTTCTCCCTCTGACCCTCCCCCCTCTCATGTGCGCTCTCTCTCTCACTCTCTCCCTCAAATAAATAAAATCTTTAAAAAATAAGACTCTATCTCCCTTTCACTCTGCCCCTCCTCCCTCAAATAAATAAATAAAATCTTTAAAAAAAAAAAATCTTTCACCAGTCAGTTTTGTAATAGGCACAATTAATACGTGTAAGACAACCATGAAGATTGAGTGTGCTCAGCTGAGTTATATTTAGGTTCATAAAAAATATTTTGTTAATGTAATTTTCAGATTTCTTATCTAAACATTCAGAAGAACAGAATGAGACCTTAGTATTATCAGTGCAGGGCTCATCTGTTCCCTCCTTGCCCCTGTACCTACGAACTCCCAGGACTGTCCTGCAGAAATGAATTCACTGAATCATTGACTTCTGAGCCAGAAGGGCTCTCAAGGTGTTTTTTAGTTCAGTGATAAGTCTGACCCATTTTAAGTTAGTTGCTTGCCCTAATCTTCCACAGTTCCAGGTATTCTAGTCCTACTGAAGCAGAAAGTTTCACAAGTCTTTCCTTCTTTTTTTTTTTTTTTAAGATTTATTTATTTATTTGAGAGATAGAGATCAGGGGAGGGGCAGAGGGAGAGGAAGAGAGAGAATTTCAAGCAGACTCCCTGCTCAGCATGGAGCCTGATGCAGGGCTTGATCTCATGACCCTGAGATCGTGATCTGAGCTGAACTCAAGGAGTCGGACGCTCAACCAACTGAGCCATGCAGCTGCCCCAAGTTTTTCCTTCTTCAATATGTTCTTCCTTAGGTCATACCAGTCTTCTTACCTGCAGTTAAAAAAATAATTTCTTGGGCACCTGGGTGGCTCATGTGGTTAAGCGTCTGCCTTCAGCTCAGGTCATGATCCCGGGGTCCTGGGATCGAGCCTGCTTCTCCCTCTGCCTGCTGCTCCTTCTGCTTGTGCTCTCTCTCTGTCAAATAAATAAATAAAATCTTTTTAAAAAATCATTTCTTTGTGTTTTTTTGTTTCAAAAACATCTGTGATCATTTCTCTTGAAAGTTGCTAAGAGAGTAAAGCTTACATGTTCTCACCATAACAACGAAAAAATGGTAATTATGTCAAGTGGAGGTTGTGTTAACCATATTATGGTGAGCGTTTTGTAGCATCAAATGATCACATTGTAAACCAAGGTTACATGTCAATTATATCTCAATAAATCATTAATACGTGAAGACAGTTTCCCTCCACCTCCCACCCTGGCTTTTGTGTTTATTCCTAAATATGCCTTTCTTTTTATTTCTGGCATTTTCTCTTGTTCTTAAACATACATACAACAGAAGGAATAATTCATTTTTACCTGGGGCTGCTGAATAAGTTTTTATTTAGGAGGTGACTTTTAGGATTTGAAGGATTCTAGGAGGAAGAAAAGGTTGCAAAGAGGAAATTTCAACTAGGGTGAGCAAAGGATGTGAGCGTGACAGAACATGTCATGTTTGGGAAGTCTCGGGGTCTCCTTTTGTGGCTAAAACATGGTGTATTTATAAGATGTGGGGAAAGTTGTAGGGGAACCAGACAGTGAAAGGCCCTGGGCTACCCTGGGGAACTGGATTTTCAGCTGTGGGCCAAGATTGGTACACAGTTCTGTTTAAAAAGTGAATTCTGGAGGCATACACCACGTGGGGAGGCATTTTGGAGTGGGAGAGCGTGGAGGCAGGGAAACAAGTTAGAAACCCATTTCTGTTATCCAAGTGGAAGTGGCTAATGGCTTGAAATGAAGCAGTTGCTTTGGGATTGAGAAAAGAGACCAATTTTGGAGGATGAAATGACAGGTGATAATGACTAAATAATGGTTTCCAGAATTCTGGGATGGTCAAGAGGTTGGTTATGTGCCCGTTATTTCATGCTCAGGTTTGCTCTCGCTCTTCGCCTTCTCTGCATTGCAGGGAGCTGACCACTGCACACTGCAGTCCCCAGATCCCCTGCCTACTGGCTTCTGGTTGGGCATGGCCAAATGGGAGATGGGAAAAGGAGAGAAGCTAAGATATTTCTCCCCTCTCTCCCTGCCCCATGGCATCAGCAGCAGTAGCTGAGTCTCCTTGCTTAAAACCTCCCAGTGGCTTTCCATTGCACCTAGAGTAAAAGCTACACTCCTTACCTAGGTATATAAGCCTCTGCCTGCACCTACTTATCATTCCCTCCTCCTTTACCCTCTCCAGCCACACTGGTCTCTTGCTGTCCCACAAACTCACCAAATTAATTTCTGCCTCAGAGCCTTTGGATGCACTGTTCCTACTGCTGGGAATGCTCTTTCTCCAGCTTTCCGTGTTGTCTTCATGGAGGTCTCTGTTCTTGTGCCACCTCTTCAGAGATGCCACCACCACTGATCTCCTTATTCTGGTTTGTGTTCTTCATCACATGTATTAATCTATGAAATTATATCCCTGATATCCTTCTACTTGTTTAAGTTCGAGGGCGGAAAATTTTGCCTCGTTCCCTTTTCTATTCTCAGCACCTACTGTAGGGTCTGGCATATATTAAGGACTGTGTAAATATTTGCTGATGAATAAATAAATATTTTACCTTTACAAATCATTATAGAGCAGAGGAGCTTTTTTGGTATGTTTTATTATTATTGTACTTGTTTATGTTACTATTTTACTTACATGCTTTCTCTTCCTGAAATGCCCTTTACTGTTCACTAATCATCTTTCAGAACTGTTGGAATCCTTTCCTCTTTGAAACTTTCCCTCCCTACTTCACACAGAGAATGGACTTCTCCTTCCTTTGGGTTCCACTGTACCCCAGCAAGATTCATATTTTATTGCACATACTTAATATTTGTCTCCGTTTCCTAGACACTAATCTCTTACAGGAAGTAGAAATCATGAATTTTTACCTCTTAAGCTTCAATACCTAGAATAGTGCCTGACACACAGTTGCATTGGGAAAACATTTGTGGAATGAATGAATAAATGGCAGATACAGGAGACTTGCCAGTTTCATGTTTCTATTGGTTTCCATATACTAGGGACCACTGGGAAGGGAAAATGGTTCCATGTCTGTAAAATGGGGTTGATAGTAACCTCAAAGCATCTGTGGAGAAGAATGAGATAATGGAAGGAAAGCACTTAGGGAATTAATATATAATACAGATAAAACTCGTCATCCCTATATTATGGAGAAAGTGTTTCCTCCACTGATAAGGATGCATCCAGATGTGAATATGAGTTTTACCTGAGACTTGTCTACAGGGACTCTAGAATGTTCAGGATGATTTGGGAAGAAAGTATCCTGATGGAAGTAGTGCTAAGACAGACTTAACAGAAAAAGAGGAAAGTGTCCTTAGCAGCAGGTAGTTGGCTTTTTTGGAGGTTTGGTTAATCCTGGGAGGAAGGCCTCATACTACAGTTTCTAGGGGTGAATCTACAAAGCCCATAGGTGGGAGAAGGTACATTCTCAGGGAGGTTCTGTCCACAGCTAGACTTAGGTGCTGGTCCAAGATGCGCAGAGTCACGTACTTGTATCTGCTCTTCCCCATGTGAACCCAAGTCCCCAACCCAGCACCTCGAAGGACTGATCATCACCTGAGCACTGAGGTGTAGGGTCCTGAGAGAGGCCCTCTTGCTCTGGTGCTTTTAACCTCTCAGTTCCTGCTACCTGTAGCTTAGGTGAAAATGTGTGGCCCACTCTTTCTGCCAACCACCTTTATCCGTTGTTATTCTGCTGTGCCATTTGGAAGCTGAGAGGCTGTTTTGTCTCCAGTTTTATTTTGCCCTGAGTTTCACCAAGTACTTAATTTACTATTAAGCAAAGACCAGAAGGGAGAAACAGATTTTAAAACATTTAAAAGTATTTAAGTGCCAAAGTGCTTTTTCTAAGGATAAAACTAATGATAGAAAGTTGGTTTTCATCCAAGAGTTTGTAGAAGACAAAAACAATTCATTAGGACACATCTTGATTGAACCTGGGGGGCATGGTTGTAGGGACATTGGGTTGAAAGTGGGGGGGCTCTGTGTAGAATTGACTCTGGTCTCAGAATTTAAAATGAAGTCGTGTGCCGAGGTGCCTTTCCCCATTGTGTCAACCCCACCACCCTTTCACGAAGGGGGTCTTAACCATAATTTCAGGCACATTTTTAGTTTAAACATCTTTTAAAAATCCCAGCTCTATTAAAGCCATTATGGGTATTTTTGCTGATGCACAGAGCCAACTTTAAAAAAAACAACCCAGGGACTCCTTGGTGGCTCAGCCAGTTAGGTGTCTGACTCTTGATTTCGGCTCAGATCATGATCTCAGGATCTTTTTTTTTTTTTAAGATTTTATTTATTTATTTGACAGAGAGAGACACAGCGAGAGAGGGAACACAAGCAGGGGGAGTGGGAGAGGGAGAAGCAGGCTTCCTGCCGAGCCCAGGGCCCGATGCAGGGCTCGATGCAGGGCTCGATCCCAGGACCCTGGGATCATGACCTGAGCCGAAGGCAGATGCTTAACGACTGAGCCACCCAGGCGCCCCGATGATCTCAGGATCTTGAGATCGAGCCCTGTGTAGGGCTCCACACTCAGTGGGGAGTCTGCTTGAGCTTCCTCTCCTGCTCCCTCTGCCCCTCCCCCAGCTCATTCTCACCCGCTCTCTCTTCCTCTCAAATAAATGAATCTTAAAAAAAAACCCAAACAAACCCAAGTAGGACCTAAAAAATTTAAAAAGAATTAATTACCTGCTTTCCCCAATTCCCTACCTTTTAAAAGCTAAGTATTCTAAGAACATGTATATGAGTGGGTAGCATATAAAGATTAGTTGCTCTTTTCTGTACTCTCATATTTCTATGTTCCTTCCTCCTTTTTTTTTTTAATAGCAGATTGCATTTAATTGCATGTTTCCACATCCATCTCCCTCATTAAACTTGAGCTCATCTGGGACAGGACCAAGTTTCACCCATCTTAGATTCATCACTGCCTATTTAAGTGTGCCTCGTTTAGAGTTGTTTTTCAAAAACTATTTGTTGAATGAATGAAACATCATTTTTAGCTCTAGGCCTTTGTTTTGCTCCTGGCCTATTTAGGTAATTTTTAATTCATAACAAGCACTGATTCTTAATAAGATCAAAAGATGCTCAAGCTCATTTTTACTATTTTTTAAAATTATATTTATTTATTTATTTTTTTTAGAGAGGGAGAAAGAGAGAGAGAGGTAGTGGACAGGGGCAGAGGGAGAGAGAAAGACTCTTAAGCAGGCTCCACACCCAGCGCAGAGCCCGATATGAGGCTTGATCTCACAACCCTGAGATCATGATCTGAGTTGAAATCAAGAGTTGGGCACTTAACTGACTGAGCCACTCAGGCACGCTGCTCAGGCTCATTTTTAATGAAAGAAGTACAAATTAAAACTCTACTGAGGTACCACTTTGTCATCTGTCATATCTTTGTGTGTGTCATACACACAGTATCAACACTTTGCTAGTTGTATACACTAATGGTATTTTTAGGGAAGGCATTTGGCCATATCTATCAAAATTCCAAATGAACATACTCTCTGACCCAGGAATTCCACTTCTAGGAATTTGTTTGGCAGATACTCTTTCACAGGAGGCAATGATACTAATACGAACATTCACTGGGGCATTGCTTGCAATAGCAAAAGCCTGGAAATGAACTCAATGTCCAGAATAGAGGACTAGTTAAATAAATAATGGTATAGGCATACAACAGACAATCTAGTCCAGAGGAAAAAAGAGTGAGGCAGCTTGGGCGCCTGGGTGGCTCAGTTGGTTAAGCGACTGCCTTCGGCTCAGGTCATGATCCTGGAGTCCCGGGATCGAGTCCCGCATCGGGCTCCCTGCTCAGCAGGGAGTCTGCTTCTCCCTCTGACCCTCTTCCCTCTCGTGCTCTCTATCTCTCATTCTCTCTCTCTCAAATAAATAAAAAAATCTTTAAAAAAAAAGTTTAAAAAAATTAAAAAAAAAGAGTGAGGCAGCTCTGTATATATGATATGGGATGATTGCTAAGATCTGTTGTTAAGTTAAAAAAACAAAATTCAAGACGGCGTGCACTTATGCTACCATATATTACATGATGATAAGCTACCCAGGTATATTTGCATGTGTATGCATAGCTATCTCTGAATGGACTTATGAACCCTAGTGATATGGCTACTTCTGGTTTAGGGAACTGGGTGGATCGGTAACAGGGAGCTATGGTTTCTGTCACTCACAGCATAAGAAGTCCTATTTGGCCCTTTTTTTTTTTTTTAACACTTCACCATTTTTCCATCACTGTTAGGATTAAGGCCCAAATCCCTCTCACGGCCTGCAAGGTTCTTCGTGACAGAATGCCTACCTACCTCCCCAGTCTCCCTCCTTGCTTGGTCTTCTTTCAGTTCTTCAAACACCATTTGCTTTCCCATCTTATGGCCTTTGCAGATGCTCTTCCTTTGCTTGCAACCCTCCTGCCCTTCATCCTCCCCTGCCTGACTCCTAGCAGTCCTTAAGCCACCAACTTTGAGGCCACTTCATCAAAGTGACCTTTGCTATCTCCCCAGACTAGTGTAGTCCCCTGATAGATGCTCCTATGGTATCCCAAACTCTTTCAGTACCAAACATGACAATGACAACTAACAAATTACTTGCTTGATATCTGTTTTCCTCACTAACCCACAAGTGGATGTGTATCGTGGTAACTTCTACACATGAACCTAGCACAGAGCAGGTGCTCATAAACATTTGTGGAGGGAAGAACTGAAGGGTGGAAGGATGGGAGGAACGAAGGTAGCAGGGAGGGAGGGGCTAGGGAAGGTGGCCAGTTACGGGAGAGGGGAGGGAAGGAAGAAAGAAACTACCAGAACATTAAAGCCCATTGTAAAGAGCTATCCCCATGTGTGTTCTTCATTAGTAATTAGCTTGTGGGCCTAGTATTCTCAGATCTATTTGAAAATTATAGTGTTAACTCCGTGGCCTTAAAATTCATATTTTATAAAAATTAGTATTTGGGTTTATTGTTTAGTAAAAAAGAATTTATCACTGCCCATAGATTTTTGTTTTACTTTAGCCTAGAAATCATGTTATTCTGAATATTTCTTCTTTTACCACTGAGGGGCAGTAGTAACCTTTTTTCACGCAAGAGGTTAAGCTTTCAATCTTTTTGAGGGGGAAAATGTTTCAATATATACATGTGAGGACTTTAGGCTATTTTAAATATTCCACATATTTTCAACACCGATGCTGCTATGTTTAAGTGTGAATCAGATGGTCTTTTGGTTGTATTTAGAATGAGATCAAGCCTCTTCCCCTGCCTCCAAGGCCCTAGATGAGCCCTAGCCACACCCGCCCTCTTAGGCCAAGGCCAGCCTCCTTGAACCCTTGTCATTTCTTATCTCTCCCCAGAGTGCTGTCCTCATTCAGGTCCCTGCAACTCAGAAGGGCTTTCCAGAACCCTTCATCGAAAGTAGCTTTTCCCAGGGAGCAGACAGGTTTTGTGAGGCCCAGAACTTATATAATTTGAGAAAAAGAATACAAAATTATGAATATAAAAATTCACATAAAAGCAAACATTTATTTAGAATAAGAAAATAAATCATCAAAGGACAAAATGAGAAAGCTGACACATACCCCAACCATCAGGAAAGCCAGAAAAAGAACATGTGTTTTTATTAATGAACTGCCTGACGTAATGAATGCTACGTCTTCTTTGATCACCTCTTCATATGACAGTGATGGTGTGATATTATTTTCTATACAGCGAATACAAAGATAATTCAGTCTTCGGAATAGTATCCTGGATTAAAATGTGTTTTTATGATTGAGAGTTTTGAGAAGTTTCCTTGGTTTTACTACTCATTGTTGATAAAGTCATGCAATTTTTTAAGACTGTTGTCAAAATTTGGGAAATTTCAAATATTTTGTTTTGTGTTGGGGTGTATGGGGGTGTGTGTGTGCTCATGGGCCTCCAAACTAGTGGCTGCCCTTCCTTCGGGGGGCTCGGAAGTGGCCTGTGCCGATGAAAAGCTCCCTTAGTTTCACCGTCAGTGGCCCTCTATCTCCAGTCCCCTATTACTTGTCATCACCTCACTTGGTTTTCATTGTCCTCAGTACTTAAGACGATCCAGACTTACCTTTTTTTTTTTTTTTAAGATTTATTTATTAGTGAGAGAGAGAGAGAGAGAGAGAGAGAATGCTCCTGCGCATGCAGGGCAGTGGGTGGGGGGAGGGAAGGGGGACAAAGGACAAGGGAGACAAGCGGACTCTGCGCTGAGCACAAAGCATGGCTCTATCCCAGGACCCTGAGATCATGACCTGAGTGGAAATCAAGAGCAGCCGCTTTAACTGACTGAGCCACCCAGGCGCCTCAATCCAAACTTACCTTAATTATGCATTTGCCTGTTTACAGACTGCCTTCTCCCACTTGCAGTGTAAGCTGGCGAGGAACAGAGACCTGAACAGTTTTGTTCAGGCTGTGCTCCCAGAGCCTCCCACAGGCTTGGCCTAGGCAAGGTTCTCAGTCATTTGCTGAATGAATGAGTGAATGAATTAATGTGGGATTTAATATCAATCTCTGAAATTTGTTCTTAGAATTTATGAATGTTGATTTTTCATAAGAACCATTTTAATGAAACTTAATTGCCCATCGAGTGCTATAAGCACTAATTGTGCTAATTGGATAATTTTCTGAAATGGCAGTTTTTACTTGAAATCATCACAATGTGTTCATTTCTTTGACTAGAGGTTTTGAAAGAGTGAAGCCACAGATAAGAGTTTAGAATTTATATGGACCTTAGATATTTGATAGAGCAGCTTTTCAAACTTTCTTGCTCCATAATTTAAAAACAAAACAATTGACACCCTCACACATTTAAAGTTATTAATTTTTAAAAATCATAAATTTGAATATTTGCAAAGGCTGTAATTTCTAACAGTGTAAATTGACACTTTAATTGTATTAATTAGAAGCAAAATACCAAATCAATTTGATTCCTGCTTTCATCCGTTTTAAAAATACATTAACGAGCTCTTCTTTAACAGCAGAAAATATAATGTTCATTTTTCTCCCTGAAATCTGTGTTTTCATTCCACTCCTGCTTCTTTCAATGTCAAATATTTTTTAAAAGGCTGAAAGTCTTCTATGGATAGACCCATCAAGCTTGTCTACAACAAAAATATGTATATACATTTAAATTTAAATTTTTAAGGTTTTTTGATTATAGACTCAAAGTATTAAAAAATTTTTTGGGATTGAGTTATAAGTATTAGTAATATGCAGATTAAAAATATAAATACATGACGGTCAATTTTAATATGTAATTATGAAAAGTAAAATTTTATTTGAAATGCATTTCTTAATCAGATGGGTGGAACTAATCTTTCAATAAGTTTATGTATCCATGTTTGAATATTATTTATGGCTAGAATTACACAGAGTTTAGCATCGATTGTATGCCTATCTGTTGTTTTGTAGTTATAAGTTCTGAGAAACCTTATTCACATAAATAAGCAGATGGGGAAGAATTTTTGTTAGAGCACTATCACTCAGTTCTCTGAACTCCTTGTAAGTTTTACATTGTAAGCTTTATGATAACATTATCATCAAGAATTGTTATTAATGCACTCTCAGCTAACATGTCCTGCTTTTAAATTGATAGCAAAGAACGAGGAACAGCCTGACTTGCAAAAAGAGTATTTATTTATTTTTTTAGGATTTTATTTATTTATTTGAGAGAGAGAATGAGAGAGAGAGCACACGAGAGGGGGGAGGATCAGAGGGAGAAGCAGACTCCCCGCCGAGCAGGGAGCCCGATGCAGGACTCGATCCTGGGACTCCAGGATCATGACCTGAGCCGAAGGCAGTCGCTTAACCAACTGAGCCACCCAGGCACTCCAAAAAGTGTATTTAATCGGTCACTAAAGTCATTCACTTTCTCAACACCCGGACTTAGGAATCTCTCTGTGTTTAGTGTTTCAGGGATTTTCACATCTTTGGACAATCTTGGGTTTTACAATTAAATGCCATAGACAGATTTGGGGTGAGTGAAAGGTACACTTTTTAAAAATTTTGTGGGTGGGAAGTAATTATTAAAGGAGAGGTAGTAAGGGGAACCCACAAACACCTGGACCAGAGGTGTGTTTTCAGGCAGATTAATGGCAGGAAACAGTCTTTTCAAATGTAAACTGAGGATCTGAGATTGATGTCCTATAAATGAGCTCTGTTTGTGTACCAAAGGGGAAAGTCTCACAGTTACATTGCTGTTGGAAGACCATGTGTCCTGAACCTATTTCAGAACCAGGTGTCCCCCTACCACACACTTTCCCTAGGCCTTCACTCTTCTAGCAATTAATGGTTTTATTTTTTAAAAAATGCTCAATTATAATTAGCTTGTGAAGTTCCAGCAACTGCAGTCAAGACTAAAATATGAATACACTGTAGAAGGAAAAGAGCATTAGGTTCTGGCAGTATACCGTGTCAACTTCTAGAATATGCAACTTATTCTCAGGATCTCTTTATCTAGGAGCTTCATACTTGGCAGCTGTAGTAGGAGTATCAAGGGTGACCAACAATATTTAAAGACAATTGGTAAGATTATGATTATTTACAATCACATCCACCAGGGTAAGTAACATACTCTTAGAAAAATAAGCTGAAATTAAAATACAAATCCAGTATTCAGTGATTCAGTTTCAATTCACCCAGCAAATACTAATTAAGCGCCTACCATGTGCCAAGAATGTACTGGTTGCTAGAGATTTTGGAATTAATTTTTAAACTAATTAGCTTATTGCAGAAAGGCATGCACAGGGTGATTAAAAGCAGCCGATGCTGGGGCCACCTCTGTCTTAACTCAGCTCCATTCTTTCGGTTTAGGTGGCTTTAGGCAAGCCTCAGTTTCCTTTTCTCAAAAATGGAAATGATATGTAGTTCCTAGTATTACTGTAGGGCTCAAGGAGATAGTCATGTAATAAACACTCAGAAAATGGTGACTTGCAACTTTGTTATTATTATAAGCACTGTTTTTATTCCTCCCTCCATCCCAGCACCTGGCATGCTATCTGCACACAGGGGTAGACATGCGATAAATGCTATCGAGTCCACAAATAACTGCTATCGAGTCTACAAGTAAGTGGACATATAACAAATAACAAACATGTTAACTTGCCACTCTATCTGTAAACAAAGGAATTACATTGTGAGCAAAACAGGTTATTATCAAAGGTACAGTTTTTACAATATTCAGTCTGCTCAAATGCTAAATAACTTTAAAAATATTTATTTCTGCCTTCTGCTATTCAATGAAGGTATAGGTCTCACTTTTAGGAAGACTTCTGTGTTTTCAGACATTCTCCCATCTTTTTTTTTTGTAGCAGAATCTATGGGGTGAGAATGATTGTAGGCTCTTTTAAAATTATACAAAATAGTTCCAGGATATCCAGAAATTTCCTAGAACTATACGGATCTGAGGGGAAAAACATTTCACATTTTTGAGACTTCCTAGGTGGAAATGGGACCCAATGCCCTTGTGTTCTGTTGAGGTGAGAGTTGAAAGGACCATGAAGGACATATTATTGTAGAGCCTTTTTCTTGTGCCAGTTTGGGCTGGGCTGGCAGTACTAGGAGGCAATCCTTCCCCTTTCTGAGGTGAACAGTCCAACTACCAGGCTTCCAGGGTCTTTCCTAAGGATCCCTTTCTGTTGGCCCCCCTCTCTCTGCCTCTCCTTTCACTGCTCTGACTATTCCATCCAGGGACAAGGAAGATGGGGAATGTGTGCCTTGTAAAACACATTGCGGGGGTCCCATATCCCATGTACACATCTGGCTTCAGCTTTGGTAATTGTAACATGCTCTTTACACTGACCTGGATCCTCCTTCTTGCTCTTAATCATTACAAAGGGTATTGGGTTATTAAAATTCGGAAAAATATAAATGGACATTTAAAGCTTCCTTCTAGTGAACCATTCCTTTTCAAGAAATTAAAATCTCTGTGCTGTATTGACCAAAAGGTCATGATTCATGGAATGTCTAAGACTTTGTTCATGGAAACCTAATCATAATCAGATGGTTAGAGATGTTGGCAATTTAGCACTTGCTGGAATAAATGGGTGGACAGACTTTTATAATCCAAATTCTTAACCTGCATGTATTTTCTTTACCCCAACTTGTTTCTGACATGTAGGCTCAGTCTTCTTAGTATTTGAGTTACTGGTTCAGCAGAAACCAGGAAAAACAATAACTTTGTAGTCAGAATGTTATCCAACTGTATATTTACTTTATTGTAAATACTGGTAAACAGTGGTCAATAAAGTTTTATATTCCTTTAAAAAAAATCAGAAACATAAATAAAGCCCAGGGACTAGAGAGCAGGCTTTCAATTGATCACTCTACCTGGCTCCATTAATCCAGTCCTGAGTATTCTTGAGGAAATAGATTTTAAAGTATCCCTTAAAATAAATATCATTATTTCTCATTATACTTCCTTTCATATACAGAACAAATTTTAAACTAGTCTTCAGGTTATGTTAGTACTTTAGGTAACGTTGGTACTTCCCATCTCTTGTCCTGTTTGAAAACTTAAGCCCAGCTAGTGAATTGTGCAAGCGGTTAAAGAGAAGAATTGGGAATTTGTTTTGTTCTCTTTCCTAGCTCTGTT
The DNA here is from genome assembly GCF_009762305.2 of Zalophus californianus. Classification (NCBI taxonomy): domain Eukaryota; kingdom Metazoa; phylum Chordata; class Mammalia; order Carnivora; family Otariidae; genus Zalophus; species Zalophus californianus. Next base: position 59,739,277 of record NC_045599.1, on the reverse strand, counting down.
TTTCATTCTCTGCACGCCTACTCCTGCCCACAAATCCCAGGCTACAGTCTTTCTCTCTTAAAACATATTTGTGCCTACAATGTACTCACTGGTTAATTTACACAGCTCCGATCATCCTGACAGTCACATGCTTCCGACAGGTGAATAGCTCCGGGCAGTCACCTGGAGACACTTTCCTGTAATAACACATATGTTTCATGATGGGGCTATGTATCGCCCTCGTTTTCCAGACAGAAGATGTGACAGAGTTCTGGTTTCTTGTCCTATGCCCTTAAGATATTTGTACTTTTGGGCGCCTGGGTGGCTCAGTCGTTAAGCGTCTGCCTTCGGCTCAGGTCATGATCCCAGGGTCCTGGGATCGAGCCCCACATCGGGCTCCTTGCTCGGCGGGAAGCCTGCTTCTCCCTCTGCCACTCTCCCTGCTTGTGTTCCTTCTCTTACTGTGTCTCTCTGTCAAATAAATAAATAAAAATCTTAAAAAAAAAAAGATATTTGTACTTTTTTTCATGTTTCTTTTTATGAGTGTCTTAGCAATCATTTTTAGTTTTTCTAATCTTCTCAACAATCCTCCAGATATTTCGTTGTCCCCGTGTTTTTTTTTTTTTTTTTTCCTTCTAGTTTGTAATACAGTACTTTGTCGTTCCGGTGATATATTAGTCCAAGATGATTTCTGTGGGACAAATAAATAAATAAATAACCATGAAACCTGCAGTGAAAAATGGGGATGTTGCAGGAGGAAAACTTTAACCAAAAAGGAATAAGCTGGCTGAAGGCTGGGCTGAGGGCTTACTGAATTTAGGTAGGTGGGGTGTATCTTTCTCTGTTGTTTTCTCATTCCTTCCTCTCTACCTGTAGCCTCCTTTAGCTGCTCAGAAGCTCAGAATTCTCATGTTTTCCAGCTTCCAGTCAGGAAGAGAGGCAGTCCATGGAGGACAACCCTTGGGGTGTCTGCTCTGCACATCATACCTCTGCCTGTCTTTAAACTACTCCCTCACTCACAGGAAGGCTACCCAGTAGCCATTACTATATAAGATGCCTCTCCCCCGGCCATGGCTGCTTGGACCAGGACAGAATATCTAATCCAAACTGCCAGATTTTTTTCTCCACAAAACCTGATTCATCTTTTTTTTAAAGATTTTATTTATTCATTTGACAGAGAGAGCACACGCAGGGGGAGCGGTAGACAGAGGGAGAAGCGGGCTTCCTGCTGAGCAAGGAGCCCAACGACATGCATTTGGTAAAATTATTGCCTCCGGAAGTTAATGTGTGTCCCAAAGGAATGACTCCTCTTTGTATCCTAAATCCCACCTTATTGGTGCCTTATGTGAGACTCGCCCTCCCGAGAAAGCTGACAGTTTTGTGGTTTTCCTCCAGCAGAGCTCAGCAGCTTCTGTGTAGGAATAAAGAAGGTGTGTGGGGGACCGCTCCAAGGCTGGGCTTCTCAGGGAGCGTGTGGTAAAGAGGAGACTGAGAAGTGAAGGTGCCGGTGGGAAAGCGGTTCGAGGGATGACCCGTGCGGCCCAGGTGGCAGAGCACCACCTTGGCTGCTCCTTGGAATCAGCTGGGGAGCCTTTCGGAGTTTTGCGGGTTGAGTCCCTTCCCGGGTGCATTTGATGTCATTGATTAAGGCAGTTTACTCATCCTGAGCTGCACAATCTCCCCAGGTGATCCTAATACCTAGCAACGGTTGCAAAACACCACTGTACGTAAGCAAAAGAAATGAAGTTAAATAGGCACTGCAAGATTGCAAAGGGAATGAAAGGTCCGGGTACTGGAGATCCTAGGGCTGACTGAGGCGTGCATTCAGAAGGGAGGCTGCTCTGAGAGTGGTATGTCAGGATTGGTGGCGGTCACCGTCGTGGATGGTTGTCATTTTCTGGGATACCGACCGGAGGCTGAGGCGTTCATGCTCTTGCTGCCTGGTGGAGGGGCTCAGGGAGAAAGGTTGAAGGGACCAGGTTGGGAGGAGGGTGGGTGTTTGGATGACATGCACCTCAAGGGAGAAGAGGCTTTTTGGGGTGGGGGAGGGGTGAGAAAATGATGGCTGGAAGTGTAGAGGAGCCGTAACTACCCTCTTCCCTGTAGTCAGTTTCGGAGAAGGTAGGTGTATAGGAAAACTCAGTTTTCCACCTGTGAGTCTTTCTTTCTTGTGTGTCTCCCTTACTACTCACATAAAACACTTCTGGTCACCAGACTGCTGGTGGTGGGGGTTCACCCACACCAAGCAATTCTCTGTGGCACCAGCTGGGCGTCCTAAAACTTTACTTAATCTCTAGGTACAGAGTGTCACATTGCACAGGTTAAGAGCTCAGTCCCACCTCCTTCCTTCAGGTGCTAATATCAAGTGCAGGTTCTCACCTGTGCTTCTGACCAATTGGCTGTAAATCAGAGGTATCTGCCACCCCTCCTCGGGTTTGATTAATTTGCTAGAGTGGCCCACAGAATTCAGTGAAACACTTATTTGTGTTTACCACTTTGCTAAAGGATATGACAAAGGATACAGGTGAACAGCCAGATGAAGAGAAATATAGGGCAAAGTCTGGGAGGGTCCCAGGAGCAGGACTTTCTGTTCCCGTGGAGTTGGGGTGCATCACCCTCCTGGTGGATGTGTTCATCCTCCCGGAAGCTCTCTGAACCCTGTGCTATTGGGATTTTATGGAGACTTCATCACTTCGGCATGGTCAATTATCAGCTCCATTGCCAGCCCCTCTCCCCAGGGTGGAAGATGAGGGGTGGGGCTTAAAATTTCAAGCTTCTAATCATGGTTTGGTCTTTCTGGTGACCAGCTCCCATCCAGGAGCCCACCCAGAGTCACCTCAGTAGAACAAAAGATGTTCCTTGTGCTCTTATCACTTAGGAAATTAGAAAGGTTTCAGGAGCTCTGTGCCAGAAGCGGAGGGCCTAGACCAGTATATATTTTCTATGATCTCACGGTAGGGAAATGAGCAGTCTGCCGTAAGACAGAGCTGTGTAGAAGTGAGGTCCTGGAAGAGAGCCTGATTCTTCAATATTACTGAGGTTTGGTTTCCAGGTGACTGAGGATTTCTGTCTAAAATTTTCCAGAATTGAGTGAATAGATTGAGTGAATTGAGTGAACATGACTTAACCTAAGCCACACAAGGGTCACAAACTGGCTGAATTCAGGATCATTTTGTTTAGATCACAACAGGGTTTGGGGGCAAAAACTGAATTTGGATGTCTTTGTGCAGAGCCTGCTGTCTCCAGTTTATCCCAGATCCCACAATTACGCCTTTTTTTAAAAAGATTTTATTTATCTGAGAGAGAGAGAGAGAGAGAGAGCATGAGTGGAGGAGGGAGGGAGAGAGAGAGAGGGGGAAGCAGACTCCTCGCCGAGCAGGGAGCCCAGTGCGGGGCTCGATCCCAGATCCCACCATTAAGCTTTAAATGAGCTCCTTCATACATATATATTACCTCCTTGGCCCCCAAGATTTTTGCTTCCTTAATTTTTTTTTAAATAGGAAAAATTCCAGAATACAAAAGTAAAGACAATGGTATAATGAATCCCCCTGTATCATCCCCCAGACCTGGAGACTGCCGTTGGGACCCTCGGGGAGGTAAACAGAGCTGCACAATCCACATTTTTGCAAAAGCTTTTTGTTCATGTGACATGCTTCACTCTCACCCCACCCTGGCCTTCTAGTCATTCTTTGTGTTTCTATAGAAGCAGCATCTTTTTATATACTTTCCCACATAATCACTCAATACAAATTTGTTGAGCCCCTTATGTGTGCCACGTCCCCTTGCAGGACCTGGAGCTAGAGCAGAGAACAAAACAAATAACTCAGTGTCTATGCCAGGAAGCAATTAGAAGTTTCTGAATTGAGGAGGGACATGATCTGCTTAATTTTTAAAAGCATCACCCAGGGGGCGCCTGGGTGGCCCAGTCAGTTAAGCATCTGACTTCGACTCAGGTCATGATCTCAGGGTCCTGGGATCGAGCCCGGCTTGGAGCCCTGTGCTCCCTGTGCTCAACGGGCAGTCTGCTTGTTGCTCTCCCTTTGCCCCTCCCCCTGCTCATGCTGTCTCTCAAATAAATAAATAAAATCTTTAAAAAAAAAAGTGTCACCCAGGAGACTCCATGGGGAATAGATCTGAGGAAGCAGGGAGACTGCTGGAGACACCTGTGTGATAACGTAGTTAAGAGTTGATGGTGGCTTGCTCCAGGGAGACAATGGGAGGAAGGAAGTGAAAGTGATCAGATTTTGGATATATTTTGAGGGTAGATGTGACCGATTTTGTTCATGGCTTGAAAGTGGGTATGAGAGAAAGAGAGGAGTGAAGGAGGACTCCAGGATTTTGGCTTGAGCAAGTGGAAGATTGGAGCTGCCATTTTCTAAGATGGAAGATAGAATGGCAGGGGCAAGTTTAGGTGGACAAGGGAAGAACAGGACCTTGTCCCCACAGTCAAGGTGGGCTGCCCCTAGAGTGTGGAGGGCTCTGGGAAATATTTTTATGTATTTGTAAATTTATGTAAATATAGAGGAGTACATCTTCCAACCACGTCGTTAGGCCATAAGCAGTGCCTTCCTAGGATGTGATTGACTGTGTCCCTGCCCTCAACGCACATGCATCAGTAGGCAGCGCTGGAAAAAAGGTTCCATTCATTCAAGAAATGTCCATCCCTCGTCTGGCATGCCTAACTTGGGAGTCTAGAACAGCACCATATCCATAAGAGGCCGGAGGACATTGATGGGAATGGCCTGTTGACAATATGGAACAATGTCTGGAAATCCCTCAGAGGAGGAGGCGTAGCCACCCCTGGAGGAGGCCTGACACTTGGGGTGGGGTGGGGGCGGTATTGTTGGCGGGGCAGGAAGTGATGATGTCTGGGGAAGGATGCACAGGGCAAAGAACTCTCATTGCCACCCCTGCTGCTCTTGACTGGTGTGGCCTGGGGGTAGCGCTGAGGTGGGAACCCCAACCGTTGAGAGCCAACGCAGGGCCCCTGTAGGCCACTCAAGTCAAGGGCTGACAGACATCTTTGGTAGCTAGAGCCCTGAACTTGTCCTGTGTCTGACATGACTCATACTAAATCGTGTTAGCATTATACTAGGCAGCTCATCTCACTTGATTCTGGGACATTAACACTGTACCTGCCAGTGGGAGCCATCCCATCCCCAGGTGCCCCTGTTGGAACTGGGGCCAAACAGAGTCCCAGAGCTCCTTGGGGTACTTGGTGACTCTAGGAGTGAGGTGGAAGTGGGAGGCATGGGAAGGGGGTATAGAGGGTCATTGGGCACCCAGAAGGGAAGAAATAGTGACCAGGTCCCCTGCTGACCTGTCCAGGCCTGGGACACCCCTCCTTGATGGTTCAGCTGGCCCTGACCAGTCTTAGCCACTAGACAGGACTTAGAAAATTTTGAGGAGGGCATCTCTGGTGAACAGGTCCATATTTGGGGCACCCTGCCTGGACAACCACCGGTAGGGGCTCAGGACCCAAGGTCCAGGGCCCAAGTCAGGGACTGACTTGGGTCTAATGATCAGACTGATGTCAAATACATGTTCTTGGAGATGGTCCAGACTGGAGATCTAAATCTGGGAGCCATTAAGATTCTGAAAATGGCTTTACGGAAGAAGGAAGAAGTTCTGAGGCTTCCCAAACTCCACCACCTTAATAAAATGTGAGAAGGCGGTTCTCTCCCTTCCTAAGTAGATGAAAAACTCTGGACAAGAATTATTGGCTTGATGGTTTCTAGAACTTCCATAGCATATACAAACCTTCAAAGAACTCCAAGTCCTGAAAACAGAAACGGTTCATAATATGAAAAACCACAGACCCAAGTCTCCCTAGGAAGCTGTACCTGTGGAGAGGAATGACATTTTTCATTTCCCAGTGCCAGGCCGAGTCTAGGCTAATAACATTTTCCCTGTCCTCTGAACAGTGTTATTTGTTTTAGTCTGCTGTCTGTGTAGTTAGGGGAATAATTAATTAACAGTTAAGTCTGCTGGAAACATACCACCAAGTGGCACTCGGTAAATATTTGTTCACAATGATGAGGCTATTGCTTATCTATACCATTAAATTAGAAACAGAAAATTGTGGAGTTTTTCTCAGCAAGGTGTTAGAGATTTGTCATCATATAGATGAGAAAATTGAAGGTCAGAGAAGCGATGTGATTTATCCAATGGTTGTAACACTACAGTAGGGGCCAAGCAAGCCTTGCACCCCAAATTCCTGATTCTAAATTTATTCATTGCTTTTTTCTGCTACATTGCACTAGCGTTTGTGGAAAATGGCTGAATTCCACTAAGCAAATTCATATGTTGAGACATTAACCTTTTCAAAGAACAGTAAAATCTCATTAAGTCAGAATAATTGGAAGAATGGCCAGGATGAATGGGGGGGGGGAAGTTTGAACTATTTTCAGAGATACTCAGCTTTTTCCTTTCAAGGCCATGGAGTAAATTGGAACAAATAACCACAAAATGAGGCCGAGTAGAGGTCTCACTGAACTTGTGTGAAGGAATAAAGAGGAATAATTCATAAGTGGTATATTAACAGTTTGCATGTAAGTGACAACTACTAAAAATATTATAGGCATTTGGAGAAATAGATTTTTGTTAAAAATAAGCTTAATGTTTCCCTTGAAAACTCCTTGCAAAAATTTACATAGGGACTTCAACGAATATGTCAGTCAAACCATGTGTTAAAATGATCATGCCTTTGATTTAGTGGCATGTAAATTAACCTGTTTGGTTTTGCTGTACTCAAATTGGCATTATTTCTATAGCTCACAGCAGCACGAATGATGACCGCTTCTCTCCCTTTCCATCCCTTTGATTTTTCCATCTGTCCAAGGCCAACAGAATGCCTCTAGCTGCTCGAAAACTGGAGGCGTTTTCTATCTACTCCTTTCTCTGCCCACACTCCCAGCCACTTTTCACCAAGTGACCCTCCCCTTCCTGCCACCATCTGTGAGAAGTCTTCATATTTGGCTGTCTGTCAGGTTTTCCGTCCACACACTAACATTAAGTTGTTCCTGAAGATGTTTAGAAATGCTGGGCCTTGCTGTCTCTAACTCTGTTGTTTAGCCGAACTGTCAGACATACTACTCCTGAAGCAGTTGGTAGGCATCTTCTGTTTTTCTCTCTTCAGACTGACTTCTCCTTCCTTTATTGTGCAAGAATTAGGGTTGTCTACCTGGCAGGTAACACATAAAGGCTCCACACTGGGCAAGGGGATGTTATCCACTGACAGGAGGCTATTTGGGAAAACAGTCTGTATAATGCTCTCAGCCAAGCTACGTGTTCAAAGCTGGGGGAAAAGGAAGATCTCTGGGGAAGATGGGCACATATAAGGCTTTCTTTGCTGGGTGAGTTGTTCTGGATGGGGTTCAAAGATCCATGTATCTTAGGAAAAAACTGACCAAAACGGAAAGGAGGGCTACAGATATTTCTGCCATTTGATGTTAGCTTCTTCTGATGAAACAGCTTAACGTCAAAGCAAAATAGAGCTCCTCAGGCTTTCCCCACTGGTGACCTGCTGCCCCCCTCTGGAGAAGTTGGGAACTGAAACTTTGGTTCCTTCCTGTCGGGTTCTGTCTCCATTGTGGATCTGTATTCCCATGGCTTCCTTCGGAAAGTCTTCTGGCTTTGCTACAGTGTAAAGAAGGGCAGGGCCATACACTGCACACCATGTGTTTAGTGAATTTACACTGACTCTGAGTAATGCAAAGATTTTTATTTCCTGGCTGGAGGATGAACTCCTTAGTTTTGTGAACTATATGTCCCCGTCCCATTGTCCTTCTACCAACAATCCAAACTAAAACCATCTTTCTTGGCAGTCTGGGACTAGTAAGAAGTCATTTCTGACTTGGCGTCCTGCCTTAGGAATCTTGTCCTTAAAGGGGAGAGTTTGGATTCCTGATCTCCAGGGTCCCTTTGGCTGATTCTATAAAAATACCTCTATCAGTGAGAAATGTATATTTAACTTGAAGAAACTCCTAGGTATTAAAAAAAAAAAAGCCTTTTATTGAACAAGATTTCTGGAAATAAATGCACTTGGTGGAATGGTTGAATTTCAAAAAAAAATTCAAAATAGAAAATCTGCCGCTAGGAGGCAGTGTTGTCATACAGTTTTAGTAAAGCACATCCAACATAGGTCTTTTGAGGGAAATATTTTTTAAATAGGATATAAGAATGATTAAATCAAAGGACGTGAGAATGGTAGAAATATATCATGTTTTGTGTGGCAGTAAAGTTCTGAAAAGAGTATTAAAGGGGCATCCATCTTACATAGTAATAGAACAGTAAGTTGAATAAAAGTTTCTATCATCTATGAATGAAATGAAATATTGAACCTGATTTGAGAGTGAGAAATGGTAGGTAGCACTTTGTAAAAAAAAAAAAATAGCATTTACTCTCCTTTTATTGCTCCTCAGCCACATGCAGCCTCTAAAAGGCATGCCTCTTTGGCTCTATTTCTGTGCACTGGAGGATGAGGGGTGGATTACTAATTATCTTGGTAAGAAAATTCTAGAAATATCTTTCCCCTGAAATACTGCTGCCTTCTTTAAAACTCAAATACTTGCGAAGTAGGAAAGTTGAGATGAATAAACTGAGGCACAGAAATTTCATGTAAAACTTAAGTAAATTACAGAATGGAAATAAGAATCAAATACAAATAGCTGAAGAAATTAGTTTTGAAACAGCTAAACAAAGAACGAGTAGAAAGCATCATGTACTTTTTTTTTTTTCAAGATTTTATTTATTTGACAGAGAGAGACACAGCGAGAGAGGGAACACAAGCAGTGGGGGTGGGAGAGGGAGAAGCAGGCTTCCTGCTGAACAGGGAGCCCGATGTGCGGCTCGATCCCAGGACCCTGGGATCATGACCTGAGCCGAAAGCAGACGCTTAAGGACTGAGCCACCCAGGCGCTGCAGCATCATGAACTCTTAATAGAATAGCCATGTTTATGTTAATATCATCTTGGGGCTTGAGCTCTCATTGGAGACTAGATGTTATCAGGTAAAAATATCATAGTTCTCAATCTAGGAAACTTAAGAGTTTGGAGAATCCCTATTTTTTTCTTTATTATACTTTTTTTTTTTTTAAGCTACCAAGGTAACACAAGCTCATTGTTCCTTGGCCTTACTGACCGAAAGCTTTTAGGTGGATCCAGTTTTGGGTGGGATGGAGAAAGCCTAGATACTGATGTCTTCTTTCCCCTCCCCATTGGTCTGTATGTTTCTTAGTGATGGTAATGGGTCAGGAAAGAGAGAACAACTCTTTAACTCTGAGAGGATGACTCTGGTCTTTTGATACTTACTGATGATGTCTCATATGATTGACTTTCTAAGAACAAACTTAAAGAAATAGCAAAGTCCCCGTATCTGAAGTGTTCCATGACAGTGTTTTTCAAACTGTTGGGTCATAAAATCAATTTTAAGGGTCTCAGCAGGCATGTTTTATCAGTGAGATAGGATGGAAAGGAATGGAATAGAAAATACCAAAATGGCTCACACATTTTATTTCAGTGGTCATATGGTACGTGTTTTACTGGGTTATTACATAACTTTTGTTTCTTACTAAGGGTCATGTTCAACAACTTGGAAGTCACTTTCCTATAGCACTCTATCTGTCTCTGTCATGTCAACTCACATCTCATCCTCCTTGCTAGCCTACAAACTAACTAAAGTGGGAATGAATATCTGAATTATTTCTCATTGGCCACAGTGATTTCCCTAATACCTTATGTGTGGTATAGGGAACCTGTTTAAGATTTACTTCTTACTTATTTTGCTTCTAAGTAAATTTCTAAAATATACTTTTAAAATTGTCAAGTGCTATTTGTAGTTCTGTTTTGTTTAGCTACTACCAATTTTATATGTAGCCTGGCATTAACATAAGCATTACTTTTAAACCATCTTTTCCTTATTTTTGGGAACTGTGGCCCAAACATAGAAATAACTAAAAATGGGTTCCTTTGAGGCTACTGTGCAGATTTAAATTTCTGTTTTTCGAAGAGCTCTTTCAGCTGCTGCTCAGTTGTGGCTTCTTTCTGCTGCATCAGCTCAGCTGTTCCTTTGGTCACTCCCCAGGCGTCGGGCTTTGACATTGAAGGGTTGTATGGCCTGCCTGAGGCTATCCGAAGATTCTCCCAGTATTCCTTCCTGGCCCTGGGTGAACAAAACACACAACATTAGACTCCTTCCTGAGTATCAGAGTCTATGTGTCACTGGGCTAGAATACCTCTACAGAGCTGTCTTTGGACTCTTGAGAGGATATCCATTAAAACACATTTATTAATGGACTAAAGCTTTTTTTCAGGATCTATCGGTCTAAAATTATTTTGAAATTATTTTTTTAATTTAATTTTTATTTTTAATTATTTATGTATTTATTTTAGAGAGAGAGAGAGAGCATGAGCGGGAGGGGCAGAGGGAGAGGGAGAGAGACTCTCGAGCAGACTCCATGCTGAGCACAGAGCCTGATGTGGGCCTAGATCTCACCACCCTGAGATCACGATCTGAGCTGAAACCAAGGGTTGGATGCTTAACCGACTGTACCACCCAGGCGCCCCTGAAATTATTTTTTTAAAATATCTGCATAGAGATCAAAAGCTAAGAATTCAGGTTAGGGACATTCCCTGTCAACTTTACCCTACCTCCCCATCCTAACTTTCTGGCACTCTACCTCACGAGCCAGCGGAGCTCCTCAAACCCAGTATCACTTCTGCAAGTCTCACCCTGCAGATCCAGCCTCCTCTTCCTTTCTATTTCACTGTCTCCCAGTTCAGGCCTCATCACATCCGATACGATTCTAGCAAAGGCTCCCTCACAGGTTTCCCTGTCTCAAGGCTATTCAAACTTGCAAACCTAACCTTGGACCACTTGAGATCCTCTAGTGCGATAAGGTCATACATAACTCATGAGAACACATAAAAGTCTGCCTCCTAGTCCTGAGGTGTGTCTACTACCAAATTCTGTCTCTGATAGTCCCGCACTTCTGGTTTCTCAGTACACCATTCTCTTTCCACCTCTCAGAGCTTTTCATGTAGGCTCTTTCCTTGTCTGGTAGTATAACTCGTCCTTCAAAATTCAGCCCAGGCATCCGCTCTCTTAGAAATTCTTCATTAACACTTCTCTGCCTTTTGCCCCTGGGGGCATCAGCTCAGATCCCACAGCACCTGTGCATGTCTTCATACTTGAACTTACTATACCAGTTTGAACTTACCTGTTTATCTCTCTGCCTACTAGACTGTTAACTCCTTGGGGCCAGGGCTGTGCCTTGTTCTTGCTACCTCAGCATCCGCAACAGTGTCTGATAGAGTTGTGCAGAGTCAGTGTGCTGAACAGAGTGCAACTGCTCCCTCTGCTTGGGTGTTCATCCTTCATTCACCCTCTGCTTTATCTCGTGGCTAGTTAACCCTTCAAAATACAGTCCCCCAAATCCCTTCTTCTAAAATGTCTTTCTGCGTGCCTGGGTGGCTCAGTTGTTAAGCGTCTGCCTTCGGCTCAGGTCATGATCCCAGGGTCCCGGGATCGAGTCCCACATCGGGCTCCCTGCTTGGCGGGGAGTCTGCTTCTCCCTCTGACCCTCTTCCCTCTCGTGCTCTCTATCTCTCATTCTCTCTCTCAAATAAATAAATAAAATCTTTTTTAAAAAAAGATTTTATTTATTTGTTAACAGAGAGAGAGACAGCAAAAGAGGGAACACAAGCAGGGAGAGTGGGAGAGGGAGAAGCAGGCTTCCCGCCAAGCAGGGAGCCCGATGTGGGACTCGATCCCGGGACTCCGGGATCATGACCTGAGCCGAAGGCAGTCGCTTAACCAACTGAGCCACCCAGGCGCCCCAAATAAATGAAATCTTAAAAAAAAAAAGTCTCTCTGGGGACGCCTGGGTGGCTCAGTTGGCTGAGTGACTGCCTTCGGCTCAGGTCATGGTCCCGGAGTCCCAGGACCGAGTCCCGCGTGGGGCTCTCTGCTCAGCGGGGAGTCTGCTTCTCCCTCTGACCCTCCCCCCTCTCATGTTCTCTCATTCTCTCTCTCTCAAATAAATAAAATCTTAAAAAAAATATCTTTCTGTTAGGCAGAGATAGCCATTCTCTTGTTACTTTTTAAATCCGTGCCTCTACCAAAGCAGTTACTACAGTATAATCCATTGACTTTCTTATCCATTTTCCCCAGTAGACTGTGCGATTCTCTGGACAGCTCTTCATTTATTTTCCAAGTGCTCTGCATGTTGCCTGATGTAAAATCTGTTTGTTTATTGTTCATCTTCCCAACTGGAGTGTAAGCTCTGAGGGCAAAGACCTATCTTATTCACCACTGTCTTCCCAGCTCCAAGAATTGTGCTTGGCACGGAACAGGCACTTAGTTAATATTTGTTTTATTTAGCTTCTACTTTAATCTTAACAACCAGTTAATTCAGTGTTGTTGAGGGTCCACCACATGGTACTATCCCAGAGCATGAAATCACATGTCATTGCAACTTGCATTATTTATATGCTAGATCTTAAAACCTTCTCCAGATTTCACTACATAAGGTTATTCTGTAAATATCTCTGTGAAAGAATTTAAGGGGGATAACTGAGTATCATCACACAGCAAATTAGCTATATTCTTTGTTATAACATCACTTGGACATATTCACAATTGAAATGATTTGGTTTGGCAAATATAGTTGAAAAGTTCTTACCTTGCTCTAATCCATGGTTTGGTGTGCATGTCCAAACCACTTCCCCAGCTGCCATGCTTTTCCGAAGCTGGGGGCAAAAGGCCCCTTTCGGGGGCCAGCTCCTCTGCAATTGCCCTGATGTGGTAGGGCTCAAATCCACAGCACCCGCCAATGTACCTGATGCCCAGATTGTAGGCCTCTCTGGCATATTTTTGAATATCCCATCTGGTTGCAACTCTGGGCTCCAGTCCTATAATAAATGGAGTGAATTCTTTATTTAAAATAATATTCAAGGGGCGCCTGGGTGGCTCAGTCGTTAAGTGTCTGCCTTCGGCGCAGGTCATGATCCCAGGGTCCTGGGATCGAGCCCTGCATCGGGCTCCCTGCTCCACGGGAAGCCTGCTTCTCCGTCTCCCACTCCCCCTGCTTGTGTTCCCTCTCTTGCTGTGTCTCTCTCTGTCAAATAAATAAATAAAATCTAAAAAAAAAATTAAATATTCAAAATAAACAGCCATAATATGTAATTTTCAATAATGGAATTAAATAAGTTGTCAACATCTAATTCTTAACTTTTAAAAACTATTAGGTAATTTGTGTTTACATTTCCAGTATTAAATGCTGTGGTAACCAACCTTCAAGATGGTTCCCAATGATCCCATCCCCTCTCATATGAGGTTGGTCTGCGAGACCAATAGAATATGTCAGCAGGGATCGTTAGTGACTTCTGAGGCTGGGTTATACAAGCCATTATGGTTTCTGCCTCAGTCTCATTCTTAGAACAGCAGCCATGGTGTAAGAATACTCAAGCATCACAGTGGGAAGGCCCATAAGCAAAGGGACTGAGGCCTCCAGTCAACAGACAGCAAGAAACAAACATCTGTGCCCAACAGCCAACGAAGGGAGCTTGGAAGTAGACTCCCTAGCTCTCATCAGGCCTTCAGATGACTACAGACCTGACCAATATCTGGACCGCAACCTTGTAAGGGACCCTGAGCGAAAACTGTCCAGCTAGGCTGCTCCCAAATTCATGACCCACAGCAACTCAGATATAATAACTGTTTATTGTTTAAAAGTCCTAAATTTTGCAAAAATTTGTTCTATGGGAAAAACCCAATGCCTTGCCATTCCTCCGCGGTTCTTCTAGAGGCATTATTTTATAATATTTTATTTCTCTGAGGGTCCCTATAAAATATAGTACATGATCTAAGGACCTTAGAATGGAATAGGAGGCTGGCCAGGCTGTGGCCCCCTCTGGCTTGATTTTCAGGTAGACTCACCCCCACTTCCCAAACGTGATTTCTCCCTTTTCCCAAACTGCAAGTCCACCCTCACTTCATCTGCTTGGTCTCTTCGTTCAGCTTTGTTATGCAGTGACCCAGTGATGGCATCTTCCCTTCCCCCCAAAACTCTACGGTATCTGAGCAACATTCAGGATAGGAGAAAAGTGTCTTGGACATAAATTGGTCTATCCTTTTAATTTTTCTGATGAGAAAATTAAGATCTAGAAGAACTAAGGTTTTATGATTTGGCAACAGAGCTGGAACCAGGGCCACTATCTTTGCTGATCTCACCTGGAAGGGCATCCTTTTTACCACACTACAGGTAAAAGGTTCAGGGGTCTTTTTTGCTTGCTGGTTCTATCTTTTCCCTCTACTGTTGTCCAATATCAAGGAGTTTTTGGCTGTAGGGAGGGAAGCTGGGGGCAAGAGATGAGACATGCTGCCATTTCTTTACTACGAGAAAGCTCTATGGCTATAGATTTGGAAACTTGTCAAACATCAAGACATTGAGATGATTTATAAAATGTCTGTCTTACCAAAGGGGAATTCCGGTAGATCGATAAATCCCTGTTTGTTGCAGTCAGGAGTGTGGTAGGCCAATGGCTGACTCATCAGGTGGGCTTTCAGTCGGGCAGCCTCCAAGCCTTCTTTCATGAGCTTCACTGTTTGTAAACTAATTGTAGGATCAAAATGGCAGTTCACGCCAACAATGGAAGCTCCTGCAAGTGGGAAGAACAGTTTAGCTTTAAGGATTCATCAGATAGGTAGGCTCAGTTCTCTTCCCTTAATCGACTGTGCCACCCAGGCACTCCTGAAATTATTTTTTTAAAATATCTGCATAGAGATCAAAAGCTAAGAATTCAGGTTAGGGACATTCCCTGTCAACTTTACCCTACCTCCCCATCCTAACTTTCTGGCACTCTACCTCACGAGCCAGCGGAGCTCCTCAAACCCAGTATCACTTCTGCAAGTCTCACCCTGCAGATCCAGCCTCCTCTTCCTTTCTATTTCACTGTCTCCCAGTTCAGGCCTCATCACATCCGATACGATTCTAGCAAAGGCTCCCTCACAGGTTTCCCTGTCTCAAGGCTATTCAAACTTGCAAACCTAACCTTGGACCACTTGAGATCCTCTAGTGCGATAAGGTCATACATAACTCATGAGAACACATAAAAGTCTGCCTCCTAGTCCTGAGGTGTGTCTACTACCAAATTCTGTCTCTGATAGTCCCGCACTTCTGGTTTCTCAGTACACCATTCTCTTTCCACCTCTCAGAGCTTTCATGTAGGCTCTTCCCTTGTCTGGTAGTATAACTTGTCCTTCAAAATTCAGCCCAGGCATCCGCTGTCTTAGAAATTCTTCATTAACCCTCCTCTGCCTTTTGCCCCCAGGGGCATCAGCTCAGATCCCATAGCACCTGTGCATGTCTTCATACTTGAACTTACTATACCAGTTTGAACTTACCTGTTTATCTCTCTGCCTACTAGACTGTTAACTCCTTGGGGCCAGGGCTGTGCCTTGTTCTTGCTACCTCAGCATCCGCTGGTAGCAAGCAAAAATTAGAAGTCAATTTTTCAGTCTTTCATACTAATTTTTCAGCACTCCCAGCTGCTCGATTACACCCGTGGTTATCATACCACTCATTTGAGGAGCAATGTTTCCTTTTAGCAGGCCAATTTAATAATATCCCTAACCCAGATTCCAGGAGCAGATAAGCCAATGCCACAGGTCATGGCATCCAGCGTTCAGTGGCAAGCATCTCAGCGGTCCTCACTGGGCTGGGTGTACAATTTGCTCCTTTGTTCTTGTTCCAATCCTGCCTCCTGTTAATTCTTCTGCATCAGGTTTTTTCTTGTTGTTGTTGGGTTTTTTTGTTTTATTTTGTTTTGTTTTTGGTCAGGAGCACCAGTGACCTCAATCTTGCCAAAGCCAGTAGCTGATTCTCTGTTCTTATCTTACTCCATGTTTCAGCAGCATTCAATCTGCTGGACCATCCCTTCCTTCATCAACACTCCCCTTCTCTTGGTGTCTCATGCTCTCTGAGTGTTGCTCCCACCTTGCTGGCTGCTTTCTTTGGATGTTAGGTGCTGAGCCCCCACTCACGACTAAAACTTTCAATCCTGCAGTGTCACAGGATTCCCGTGAGCCATCTTCTCTTCTTCACCTCTACTTCCTTTCCAGTCTCAGGGCTCTCAGTATGAACTATATCAAGAACTCTCCAAACTTCTCTCTCTAACCCGGACCTTTCCTTTGGGTTCCAGACTTGTACATTCAACAGCTCAGTTAATATCTTCACTTGGATTTTGACTACGTTTTTCTTTCTTCTTCTCCTTCCCTTTTGTTTTTTTTATTTTTTGGATGTTCTGCTGCCAGCATTTCTCTTTCCTTGCTTGACTTCATTACACTAACGAATTAATCATAGGTTGGCTACTTACTGGATGTCTATTAGGTATAAGGGTCCTTCTAAGGGGCTATAGAAAAATAAAAATATAGGGCATAGTCCCTGACACCAAGGACTTCATAATTTAGCACAGGGCTTCCCTAGGTTTGCTCCGTGAAAGTAAGGCTCTATGATCAATTAAGTTAGGAAGTAGGTATTTACTTTGTCCCTTTCTTGGAGACTGCCAATATATACAAACCTGTCAAAGGCCTGAGAAATTCTGTGTATTGTTCCAATTTTAGTATATGTGCAGCCCAAGTGAGCACTAAGGTTCTGAGAAATTCTGTTGTAAAGAGACCTGCTTAACTTGGTTTAACACAGCATTTTATTTATTTCTTTTTAAGATTTATTTATTTATTTGAGAGAGAGCACACATGAGCAGGAGGAACAGAGGGAGGAGAGAGAATCTCAGCCTGACGTGGGGCTCCATCTCACGACCCTGAGCCAAAACCAACAGTCGGTTGCTTACGGGACTGTGCCACCCAGGGGCCCCTAACACAGAATTTTCTAAATGTATTTCACTACAGAACGTTCTACTAACATTCTCACAGATTAGAAAATGTCAACTGGGGATATTCCAAATGAGTGGTATAAGTAGAAAATCTGACATTTGCTGAGAGGAAGGCGTGTTCATTTGGGGTAGGGAGGATCATGTAAGGGAATGTGGAGGTAGAATTTGAGCTAGCATTGGAAGATGGACTGGATTTATTAGGCAGATATTTATTGAGGACCTATTTTGTGCCAAGTGCTGCGCTAGGCACAGGGCGCTCAAAGTTGAGCCAAATAGACATAGTCTCTGCCCTCTTTGATCTTATAGTCTAGTGAGTCAGCCATTAAAGAGATAAACAAATGAGACAAGCGACAAGTGCTACAAAGAATATAAATAGGGTACAGTGAAGTCAAACACTGTGGCCACCTACCTTGAATGGAATAGTCAGGGAAGAACTTGATGCAGGCCAAGAATCTCTGCTGGTTAACAATGGGGTGATGAAAGCCTCCTCTGATCTTTCTGAAACAAGTTAACTTGCTTCTTCCCTCCCCACATTTTTATATTTCCAGTAAAAAGTTAGGATTATTTACTTTCATTCCTAAATCTAATTGTTATTGTTAATGACAAATATTAAGTGACTTTCATGAAATATCAGGAGTTGGCTAACAATGAGAAATTAAACATAGCCAATCAAAATCTCGCTGTTCCACAGAATGAGCTGGACTCTTCCACTGACACTGAGCAGCTCTTTGCATTAAAAATGAGGCAGCTTTGAAAATAGTCTGTGAGTTTTCCCTAATTGAAATGAAACACAATGTTAGGAATGGAAATTATTATTTTTTTTAAGATTTTATTTATTTGACAGAGAGAAACACAGCGAGAGAGGGAACACAAGCAGGGGGAGTGGGAGAGGGAGAGGCAGGCTTCCCACTGAGCAAGGAGCCCGATGTGGGGCTTGATCCCAGGACCCTGGGATCATGACCTGAGCCAAAGGCAGATGCTTAACGACTGAGCCACCCAGGCGCCCCAGGAATGGAAATTATTTAAAAAGATAAATTACATGGCCCCTATTTGATACCAAAAAAATTTTTAAATTTATTATACCAGCTACAAAAAGCAAAGCATATCAGGAATTTATGAAAAGGGAAAAAACTTTGGCAAAGAAGGCAACTGACTTAAAAGTTATTGTCTAAAGACCTCAACTTAAGGCTAAAATAAAACACACTGTTTCCTCATACTCCTTTTGATTTACCGAAATTCTTCCCATTTCTAGGTGTTACACCTTCAGCATAGGTCCAGTTGCCCCTTTCAAAAGGCTGGTATATGTGTGTGTATATTTTTCTTTGTTTTTTTCTCTTTAAAGATTTTATTTATTTATTCATGAGAGACAGAGAGAGAGAGAGAAGCAGAGGGAGAAGCAGGCTCCCAAGGAGCAGGGAGCCGGATGAGGGACTCAATCCCAGGACCCTGGGATCATGACCTGAGCCGAAGGCAGACGCTCAACCATCTGAGCCACCCAGGCGCCCTGTATGTGTATATTTTTTTCTTTATTTTACTTTTTTCTCTTTAGGAGTCAATAATGATATTATCAACACTCCTAGGAAAGCACATTAATGGTTTTCCTTTTAACAAAAGTAGTATATAATGATTCATAGGTGGACCTACATTTGTATGTAGTTTTTAAAAGACTCACTAACTGCAAACTGGTCAAAATCCATCATTACCTGCTTTAACCAGGCGCACTGCACACTCCCCGGGGCTTACGCCATGCAAATCTCCCTCTGGGCCGATGCACATGGTTGCTGCCACAGGTTTCCCAGATGTTTTCAAGGCTTCCACTGCCCACACAGCCTCTTCAACATGCTCGAAATACTGAAATAAGATCAGGTTAACATACTTTTTTATCTTGTTTCTCCCCAAATGATTAGAAAACTTATTTTAGTGCTTAAAAATTATCACTAGATGAGTGGTCTTCAAACTTTGAGTTGTGACCTATTAGCATTTTTTAAAAATGGAATAGAAGGGTGATTACTGTGAATTGCAGTCAAAAGGTTTGAAGAACACTTCAGTAGATTAACTGAATCAAATTCAGTAGAAGCCCTAAATTGGAAAAAAGATTTTAAAACTAGATATTTACTAGCCATGATTGGCAACTAATTTCACATCCTCCTCATGAAAGCACAAGGTAGAGAAAATGTACTAAGTGCGTATGTCTCATCTTTGGTCATATCTTTGTTTACCTCGGCAATCAAGAAGTCCACGTTCTTCTTCATAAAGACCTCTAACTGTTGCTGAAATACTTTTTTAACTTCAGTTTCTCTCTTGCAACTAAGGTATGAAGGTGTTTGACTCACGCCTCCTGCCACCAAAGCGTCTCCCTCATCAGCCACTTGCCGGGCAATGTCACAAGCAGCTTCATTGACTTTCTGCCCCTAAAATGGGTGAAATGGGATATATCTACATTTTCACACAGAATTGAAACCAAATTATTATTCAAATGTCCACATCTCAGTTGGATGTTACCATAGAGAGATTATTCTAGAAGATGACAGTGATAGAATAGTTCAATTTACCAAGCTGAGCAATTGCAGTAACACCACCACCAATAATAGTAATGAAAACACTAAATGATGATGGTATCTAGGATATTACATACCAAAGCTCTGTGAGAGGATAAAAATCTTTACATAAAAGGATCTGGTATCTTCCAGTGCCTAAGCTGCACTTAGAAGAATACCTAGCAAATAGTGGTGGTGATGATGATGATTTGCTCTTAAGATCAACAAGAATAAAATGTAATTAAAATGACTACAGAATTCATGAATTTTTGTCATTATGTATTTTCTTAATGGATAAATGTATCGCACGGTATTTTCTAATTACTTAGACATTAAAAACTGACACTTGTCTTCGATAAACCCCAGTGCTGTAGTTCACACAGACTTATGGAATTTTAGACCCCCTTGTTTTGGGGTGCCTGGGTGGCCCAGCCAGTTAAGCATCTGACTCCTGATCTCAGCTCAGGTCTCGATCTCATGGTTGTGAATTCAAGCCCTGCATTGGGTTCCATGCTAGGCGTGGAGCCCATTTAAAAACAAAAACAAACAACAAACTTCTTTTTCATCATAGGAATTGAGAAATTGTCACTTTGATGGCGTAGGTAAATGGTTTGCCCAACATGACACAGTTGATAGCTGAGTCAGGAAGTTTCCGGGGTCACTGTGCCCTTCCTTGTGCCTTTGACCTTTCTCCTACATTGTCTCACATTAAAAAACTGTAAGGATGTAAGAATTTGTAAGGATACCCACTCAGCAACTTAGGAGACTGGGAGAATCATTAATCATTAACTATATCTTCTTCGATATGCTTCATTAAATGCCTTTCTGTCAATTTGGGGGACTCCAGCTAAAACCTCGAAGAGTTATTCACACAGTAAAGTATGGTGTTTAACGTAACATAATAAAATAAAATAAAATAAAATAAAAGAGTTATTCACACATATTTCTATATTATCTAAAAACTACATTCTGAGTGACTGGGAAAATGTTCTTTTTATAAAATGCTAGTGAGATTTAGCAGGTGTTCGTTTTTGTCAGGAGAATTAACTGCACAACATAAGAAATCAGCAATCCTGTATCACACATATCTCATTTCTGTAGTATCTAAAAACTCAACATTTTTCTCTATGAGAACTTTGGTGATGACATGTGTGTCTACTATGCCCTTCTAAAAATGCCAGATATGGCTTTACTCACAGATATTTTCTCTGCAACATAGTTTCCCCTGTTCTCCAGCTTGTCTTCACTTGCATAAAAGGTGAAGGTTTGCATGACGTTGGATCCAGCTCTGAGGAACTCTCGATGAAGCTGGCGAACTGGGAGATTGAATGAGGAAAGGTATTAATTACTATCAGTTTATAACCCATGATGCTTTCAAAAGGCTACCAGATAAACAGATATGAAAGTATCTGCTTATCAAAATATCATTCTTTGCTTGGCACTTGCGCATCCTGAGAGCGAATGAGAGGTAGATCTGGGGGCTCTTGCTACGAAGAAGAGATTATTTCTACCATGGATGTGGGGTGAAGGGAAGAGGGAGGGAGGTCCACAGGGGAGGAATCATTTAATGTTTTTGCTGGGCAAAGGTGGGGAAAAGCATTCCCTACTGAGGGAAGGGTTTGAACAAAAAGAAGGAGGCAGGAATAGGCTTGGCATTTGGGGGTGCCGCAGGTGGGGTTGAGGATGTATCAGAGAAGTAGTAGGAGATGCAGTTGGAGAGGAGGCTGGGCTGCAGAGTACAAGTGGCCCTAGCACATCATCTCAAGGAGTCTAGGCTTCAGACCACAGGTATGGGGAAACACCAGCACTTCGTAAACAATTGAATGATGTGATTAGCTCTGTGTATTTGAAAGATAATTCTGGTAGTAGAGTGGAATAAGAACTAGAACAAGGCTCCTAAGCAGAGGTCCATGGATAAGTGTCAAATGGCAAAGTTTTCACAGGCTAAAGAAAATACGATGGGGCATTTCCCCCCCACATAACCAATTATATTCAATTTAAGGGATTATCCTTTGCTCTAAAATAGTGGTCCTAAACTCTGGTTGCGCATTAGGCAACCTGTAAGCTTTTTAAAAATAATGGATGTTGGGGTCAAATCCACAGATATTCTAATTTAGTTGGAAGCTGATTTTTATCTTCCATTTTGCTGAGAACCACGATTCCGAGGGACTGGGAAAATGCTCTTTTTATGAAATTCTAGGGAGACTTAGCAGGTGTTCGTTTTTTTCAGGAGAATTAACTGCACAAAGTAAGAAATCAGCAATCCTGTATCAGCCCCTGAAATCTATTTTGAAATTTTAGTGGCCTTTCAAAGCCAAAGATTTGGGAGTAACTACATTAGAGGCTCGGAAATTTTTGGGACACTGGAATTCCTAGCCCTTTAGCCTGGTACCTTTGCATCCTGGGGGCCTAGTACAGTGCAGAGAACATAGGAAGCTCAGTGTGGTTTTTAAATGAACAAATCAGTGAGGCCAAGAATCGTCTGAATTTCAGAAAATGTTTTTTTTTTTTAAGATTTTATTTATTTATTTGACAGCGAGAGAGGGAACACAAGCAAGGGGGAGTGGGAGAGGGAGAAGCAGACCTCCTGCTGAGCAGGGAGCCCGATGCGGGGCTCGATCCTAGGACCCTGGGATCATGACCTGAGCCAAAAGCAGACGCTTAACGACTGAGCCACCCAGGCGCCCCAGAAAATGGGTTTCTAAGCATGGAATCTCTAGTTCTGAGAGGGAACTTAAAAGCATGCCTAATGAGGAAGCTTCAAACTTGTTTTAATTAGCAACAGAACCTATTAAAGACATTTTATTTGGAGCCTCTGTTCATCGATCAAACACAGAGCTTCGGTGGTTGGAGCAGTGTGAAGGGCCTATTGATGAGGTCCCCATACACTAGGAGGAAATGGTTTCTGAACAGGAAGTCCACCCAGCTGGTCCTTGGGTGGATTTCCAGAGACTGTTAAAAAACCGTGGAATGGTGTGCAAATTGTGCATATGTACGTTTTACATGGCATTTTACACCCTTTTATCAGATTTTCCCAGAGGGTAGTGGCCCAACTCCTTGATCTTAATCAATTTGATTATTCTACCATGCTTCTTAAAGCTGCAGTGCTTCTCAAGTGTGACCCAACTTAGACTCACCTGGGCGCAATGAATATGAATTCAGATTCCCCCAAACCTCCCCTCCCAGATCCAGCAACCTTAATTCTTTGCTGAATTCTATGCTGATTCCACTGGGTGCAAGAACCACAACTTCTGACATAGACTTTAGTAGGAGAATTAGTGCACTCAAATAAGCCCCAAATACTCAAGAAACAGATGGCCAGGAGATAAATGTGCTGTTTCTGTATTAAGAAAGTCAAAATCAATATCAGAGCAGTTTCTCTTGAGCTCCTCCAATGTGTAACTTTAAAAAAATGTGACTTGTAAGATTGAAGCTTGTGTTTAAATAACAGTCTTATTTTATTTACATGGCAGAGTTTCCACCAAGGTAGCTTATTGTTAATACCAGTTTCACCCAAGAAATATTTCACTGAGTTTAACCCAGCAAGCAGACCTTAAGAAACAAATTGCAGATACATTTTAAATCCTCATTCTTGGATCTTAATTATTCTATTGCATTCCTTAAAGCCCTTTAATGCAATGCTTCTCAGAGTGTGGTTCACCTTGCTATCACCCGGGGACAGTTATAAATATGTGGGTTCCTCGACCCACTCACAGACCTAATGAATCCAAATCTCGAAGAGAAGGCTGGGAATCTATAATTTTTAACAAACTGCTCGTGCAATGAAAATTTGAAGACTAGTGCTCTTTTAGCTTCCAAGCCTACTGAATTCTCTCTTTTCCCCTTCCTTCCTTCCTCCCTCCCTCCCTTCCTTTCTCTCTTTCTCTCTTTCTTTCCTTCTTTTGGGCAGAACACAGTATTATTTCTACTTTTTTTTTTATTATGTTATGTTAATCACCATACATTACATCATTAGTTTTTGATGTAGTGTTCCATGATTCATTGTTTGCGTATAACACCCAGTGCTCCACGCAGAACGTGCCCTCTTTAATACCCATCACCGGGCTAACCCATCCCCCCACCCCCCTCCCGTTATTTCTACTTTTATTTGGAAATATAAAAGTTGTGTATATTTGCCAGGCTATATACATGGCTATATATGACTATAGTTCTTTTACTTTGAATATGATTTAGGGGTAGTATGATTTGAACACAAAATTTCTGTACTTCTCTAGCAGAAATGGATGAGTACAACCAAGATACCACCAAGAGAAGAAACAATGAATTTAATAATAGTTAATAATTGTAGTGTACATGCATCAGGCAGTATTTTAACGATTCTACATATAACTTATTTAAATCTCATAACAATCCTACGAGGTAGATGTCAATATTATCTCAGTTTTATAGAAGAGGAAACTGAGTCCCAGAGAAGCTGAGTAATTTCCCCAGAGCCACACAGCCTAGTGGCTGTCAAAATTTGATTCAATTAGTCTGGATTCAGAATCTGTTTGCTTAATCTTAAACCTGTACTGTCAATTTATGTGCTTTGTTAGTTTCTGGCCTTTATCACTGAGTTCACTGAAATATGCTCTTTAATAAACATTAAAGACAACTGTTCAACTTGTATAATATTCCCAAGAACTTCCTCCAGTTTCCTCTGAAAGAGTCAGCTGCTTTCACAGTGTTGGCCACCGATGGCTGTGGGCTGAGACCTTCTCTAGGAAGTGCCCTGGGCCAAAGGGAGCTTCCTTGCAAAGGGCTAAGCCCTCTCCTGGGAAAGGGGAGAGTTGATAGTTTGCATGCAATGCTTGGTCTCTTGGTAGGAAGAGAGCAAAGATCCAGCTCCCTTGCCTCGATGTGGGACTACTCTGAAGGGCCTGTCCCCCTCCAGAGCTTCCTGAGGGACTGGCCAAGTCGTCTCTAACAACTGCATCACAGTGTAACGCCTCCCCCTGCCCAATCCTGCTTCCCCTACTCCCTTCGAGGTGCTATTTCATAAGTGCACTCCCCGTTAAAACTCCTGAGCACAAGTCTCCACTTCTGGCTGGCTGGTCATGAGCAACTACCTCATGATGGGTGATAGAGCTCCCCGCATGCTCTAGGAGTACAACTGTTTGAAAACTTTCATCCGTGGTGACCTGGAATGAGATGCCCTTAGGCAGGAACGTACTAGCTGGTGCAGTATCTCAGCTGTTTCAGAGGTTCAGAGGCAACAGTAATTATAAGGACTTTAGAATCAGATGGCTATTATTGGGTACAACCAACGTACTAGAGAAAGACAATGAAAGGTTAAGGGTGATTCATCACCAATTTAAGGCAAAGTATGGAAGTCTGATGGTCTCCCGGGTGGCATATAAAGAAACTCACCTCTTGTAGCTAGTGAGCAGAAAAAGCTGAGGATCTGGCCCCGGACTAAATTATACAGGGAGCAGAGAGTCAGAGAGGTTGAATTCTCAACCAGGCAAGCCTTTTATTGCCAAAGCCAGGGCCTGATTAGGAAGAATTGGGTCCCTGAGATTGGGATGAAGGCATATGGGTGGAGTCACTCATGAACCTCAAAAACCTGGATCCCCCTTGAACTCTCTGGGCCTGCAGAAGTGGCCCATTTCTCCCTTTTAAAGATTAATGCTTCCTACTTGGTTTAGGCTGATACAGAAGCCTTGTAAGACGGCATTATCTCCCTCATGTGCCATCCCAACAACCCCTCTTGGCACTTCAGTATAAAAGATTTGTGGTCAAAAAAGTAAAGTGAGAATATGGTGTGTGGATACAGGTGCAAGGTAGGTAGACAGTTGAATTTAAATAGGATGGATGAGTATAGAGTGGATTTAACTAGTTGGCAAATGGACAACAGAGGAGGTCCTATCTACAAGACAGTGATTCATACTGTAGGTAAGGATGTACGATGACCATATGGGGAGAGAATGGATAAGAAATGCTAACACGGAAGGGATGAAGGACTGAAAATCTTGATGAGGTTGAGGAGTGGGAGAATTAGAGTGAGCAGAAAAGATAGAAGGTGGTGGTCAGAGAGTGGGGTCCTTGTAATCAAGATTTCAGAAGTAGACAGTGGTGATGGCAAGGTCTAGGAGTGGGTTGCTGAGGTGGAGGATGGAGGAAAAGTTCAGTTGGAGATGAGGAGGAGATCAAGGCACTGACCAGAAGAGTCCTGGATAGACCATCTGCACGGACATCAAGGTCCTCTAGAGAGGTGAGGGAGGGAAGGGCAGAGAGGAAGGCAGCGAGCCAGCTTCTAGACTCACCTACAGTGAAGGGCAGGAACCAAGAGGTAAATATGGGTGACAGCAACAGGGAGGGCCACTGTGATCATCCAACATGTGAATCTGTCCTTACATACCTAGCACAGTGCCCAGCAGGCAATAATAGATGTTGGGAAGTGTACCGTAAATGTATCTGTTTGATGGTATGCTCCTAGACCATCATTGCAGTGCTCTTTTATGAGAACTTAGAATAGAGCTATGCACCAACCTGCTTCTGGATGTTCCACAGCAGCTTCTGGAGTCCAGGGGCCTGCCTTCACGTAGCCCCTCTTCTCGAGTGCAAAGACAAACCCTCCATCTCCAATCACAACTTCTCCAGAGTTTAACCGTTCTAGAATGCCCTAAAATTATAGATGAGGGGGAAGGAAAGGAGTTACTTGAGTTTTTAAGACAATTTTCTATTTTTAGTACTTTTGCTATCATATTCTTGAGAAGTAGGATTTCTTCAGAATTCTCAGAAAGTACATGTATTTATAAATTCATGACTATAAGGCAAACAATCAGAATTTCAATTTTCATTTCACATAATGAACATGTGTGTATACATGTGCTGGGGGTGGGGGTCTTTCCGAACATATTAAAGAATTTAAAAATTTACTTTATTTTTTATTTAAATTTTTTAAAAAAGGTTTTTTAATTTATCTATTTAGAGAAAGCATGAGCAGGGAGGGGCAGAAGGAAAAGGAAAGAGAGAATCCCAAGCAGGCTCCACACCCAGCGCAGAGCCCAATATAGGGCCTGATCTCACAACTCTGAGGTCATGACCTGAGTGGAAATCAAGAGTGGGAAGCTTAACCAACTGAGCCACCCAGGTGCCCCAGAACACATTAAAGTATTTTAAAGAATATGGTGGGCGGGCACCTGGGTGGCTCAGGTCATGATCCTGGAGTCCCAGCATCGAGTCCCACATTGGGCTCCCTGCTCAGCAGGGAGTCTGCTTCTCCCTCTGACCCTCTTCCGTCTCGTGCTCTCTATCTC
This sequence comes from Zalophus californianus, assembly GCF_009762305.2. Taxonomy (NCBI): domain Eukaryota; kingdom Metazoa; phylum Chordata; class Mammalia; order Carnivora; family Otariidae; genus Zalophus; species Zalophus californianus. Next base: position 59,712,607 of record NC_045599.1, on the reverse strand, counting down.
TCATTCTCTCTCTCTCAAATAAATAAATAAAATCTTTAAAAAAAATAAAGAATATGGTGGGAGAATGTTATCTTTGAAGAAATATCTACAGAAGGAGTAAAAGAAAAGGTTTTATCAAAAACTAATGATGTAATATATGGTGATTAACATAACAATAAAAAATTTAAAAAAAAGAAAAGGTTTTATTGTTTAGCTTCAAATGCATACTTAAGCACACATTCTAAAATGGTGAAAGCTAGTCTTCTTATTCTATGGATAAGCAGTCCTTACAGTTGGCCTTGACTCCGGTTGTCTCCCTGGGGGCCTCTGTCAGCCAGGCAGGGGCACGGCACTTTGACACCCCGGGGTCAAGTATATTCCCTCCTCCGTCCATGCCTCTTTTCCCACCAGCCCAACCATAGTCTGGCGGTCAGTCTGTCTGTCTGCTCCATCCGTCTATCCATCCATCCTTCCATCCATCCATCCACCCCCCAATCTAGTCTGGACTGAAAGACTCATTCCAACTAGGGAAGAGATACGAGTGTCATTAATCAGGTGCTGGAGCTGCTGGTTTTTGGTTTTTAAATCTTATTAACAGCCCTTACTTCAATATCTTACAGCCCCTGGGCCCGTTCACTGCCCCCCGCCCCCCCGGATTGAATGGTACATTTTGTTGTGATCGCAGAAACCAAACTGTGGGCGAAAACGTACCAAGGCCCAACCAACGCGTTAGCCTTGTTGCCGCGGCGGGACTGGGAAGCTTGCACGCCAGAACCGGGCAGGGAGGCGGCCCCGGGATTCCGGATTCCGCTGCACCCGTCGGGGCGGGGGCGGGAAACGGTCGGAGCCCGGGCCGCGCGCCTCCCTGGCCGGCCCACGGAGGGCGCAAAGGGGCGCGCATGGCAGCGCAGGCACAGACGCGGGGTGGTTGGGGCGCGCCCAAAGGCGCCCCTCGTCCCACCGCTGTGGGGGAGAAAAGTCGTGCGTTTGGGTCTAGGAGCCGCACTTCTCGGGGAGTGCTCTCGTGTTGGGGTGCGGGACTCAGATGTTGGGCGTCTTGGAGTTCTGGGGGTGTCCTCGAGTCCGGGGTCACGTAGATCTAGGGCGCGCTCGGGCTATGGGCAGGGGTGTTGGCGGGAGCTCAGAGGCACCTTGGAGTCCTGCCGAGAAGTTATGAGAGCACCTTCTGGTCACAACCAGGCTCCGAGGACCCCTCTGCACTTCCTGAGGCTGGGGTGTGGGACCGGTGGGCCGAGACTCAGAGCCCCCGCTGAGATGGAGAATGCCCTCGGGTCCCCCCGCAGACTCACCCTCTTGGCCTTTTTGCCCCCAACGGGTGCCATCTTCGAGGTGTCCAGACGGATACTAGGTACGGATGCGGACCGACGAGGTGAGCGTTACCCCGAGCGAAGCCTGGAGCTGCCTCACCGCCGCGGCCAGGCTCTTTATACCGTGTGCTGAGCGCGGGGTGGGTTTCCCCAGCCTTGGCGCGTCCAATGCGCGCTTTGCGCGGGAACACGCCTCCCCAGCGTTTTTTATTGAGGCCTGGCGGCTAGTTGGGAACTTTGCCCTGCGGAGATGATTGGGACTGTTCTCTCCAATCGGTGAACACACAAGACAAGTAAAATAAGAAAAAAATAATAATGAGGTTGCCACTCGCTCAGGTTTCTACCTTACCTACGCACGGAATCTCCCCCCCACCCCCCACCGCATAAAGGGGTCCCGACCCTGATTTACCTCTCTCTTGTCTGGAATCATGCACCATTACCCACTTAAGACACCAGAGGAGGCCCCTAAGAATTCCATTCATGCACAAATATTTGTCAAAGGCCAGGATACAAGGTTATTGAATGAGGAGGCGATGCCCTGAAAGAACTTCAATCTGAAGTGTGATCTCGGTGAAATACATCCAGTAATTGTGCAACGACATACAAATGTAGCATTTACAGAAGGGTCTGATAGGAACTCTGAATTAGTGGGTATGTTCAAAATGACCATCTGCCCTTATATCCAAAAATGCGGTGCAGTTTCTAATAACACAGTAGTTTCTTGTAAGAATAGCTTTGCAATATTTAACCAGGACAGACTTCTAACATCTATATATCATAGTGGAAATAGACCTTAGACACTTCAAAATTCAGTTCAAAAACTGTGTAAAAACCTAGAGGCATCAGAAAAACTGGAAGGAAATAGTTAGAAATGTTGATAGTAGTTATCTGACGATGGTGGAATTAGGGCTTGCTCTTACTTCATTATATTTTACTGTATTTTCCAAAGTATGTTTACAATGAGAACACATAGATTTTAAAATAATAAAAAACATTACTTTAAAAAATCTACAACATGACAGTAAGTATCCTAGAGGAAAACTAGAAATCTTGAAACAGAGTTCAGAACCTTTTACCCAAATAAAAGCACACAAGGAAATTTTGTACGTGCAACAGTAGCTTCCATTTCAACATATGCAAAGAAGGAGATTACTGTAGCAAATGATGAATTAATAGAAATTTAGTTTTTAAGATGTGCACTCGAGATACAACTGAGAAAATAGAAAAGTCCTTTTGGTTGTGATAACTGTCAAGTTGAAAATGGGAAAAAAAAATGTAAGAATGATGGATGCATATGTTGTAATTTAAATAATGTAATGTTTCAGTTGCCCGGCAAGAATGAGGAATGAGGTAATGTCATCCTTCCCAATGCTTTTTCGACCATTAAAGCAATGGACTGTCTAAGTAGCTAATAGTTTAGTTAATGCACTGAGTACTTAATAGTTGTACCCTGATGAGTATTGGAGAAAAGAGCAGGTTCAGAGTGAGCCCCGCGGTGGCGGCAGGGAGTAGATGTAGTGGTGGGTACCAGGCGCTAGAGGGCGGTATCAGGGCTCTGACAGTAAAAGCGGAACGCAGACATTCTCAATTTCACCGTTCTAAATTTAGCAAAACTTAGGAGAGATTTTAAAGCATTAGCATTTAATTTAAAAATGAATTGTGAATTTTTAGTAGATAATACAGACACATGGCAAAATTTTAAAAAGTCTTTCCCCAGCTGCTCCTCCCAGGAGGTAACCATTATTCCCTATTCTTCCAGAGGAACTCTACGCATATCTAAGTGTATACATGTATAGATGAGGATTTGTATTTATTTATTTATTTAATTTATTTTAAAGATTTTATTTATTTGAGAGAGAGAGAGAGAGAGAGAGAGAAACAGCATGAGAGGGGAGAAGGTCAGAGGGAGAAGCAGGCTCCCCGCTGAGCCGGGAGCCTGATGTGGGACTTGATCCCAGGACTCCGGGATCATGACCTGAGCCAAAGGCAGTCGCTCTACCAACTGAGCCACCCAGGATTTGTATTTAAATATAGGAAGTTTTAGTTATTTAGACACTTGTCCACCTCTAACTTTTCCAAAATAATTTATGGGTAGTTGAAATATTTTTGTTTTTTCCACAGCTTCTCAGTTTGCTATCATACCTCCCCACCCCCATCCCAGTTAGGGCCATTAAACAGAATTCAGTCACCTAGTAGTTCCACAATAGATAATAATATCCACAGTTCACTGTTTACTATGTGCGAGGCACTATATTAGGCCTTTTACATACACAGCATTGTTTACCCCTCACTACTCTGTGAAGTAGGCTCCCCCACTTTGCACTCAAGAATATGAAGTCAGAAAGCTAGAGCAGTTATCAGTGTGACTTCTAAACTTCCTTTGCCCCATTCCCAAAGGACTAAGTTCACTTGCATACCACCTGGGGAGTGAATTTTGTAATAGCTGTTCTTGGGAGGCTGCCCATGTTCTCTGTTCTCTGCTAGAGCAATGAGATGACCGAGTTCATAACACTGAAGTCTTTGGCCTCTTACACAGCTGTTTGGGGTTAAGTAAATCCTGAAGAGAAGAAGGAGGGTTAGAGCTGGAGATCCAAGCCTGAGTCTTCAGTTTTATAACCTTCAAATGGAGGTTGTCATTCTGTTTTCTACTGGTGCTTTGCTCTGCTTAAAACCCCATTTATTTATTCGATAAACCTTAAAATGTTTCATTCATACAGTGTTTCAAACACCTTCTTTGGAGTCAACTGGTCCTTGACTTTAGTCTATTTTAAGATTCTTACCAGTACACAGCCCTCAGTTGATATAGAAAAATAATAACATATTTCTAAATAGCAAAATTGGCATCACCCACCAGCTTCTGAACCTCAAGAATATAGGAACATATATATTTTTCAACTTAACATATGCATATAATAAGAACCCCAAAGAGTAAAAAAGGGCATCCATAAAAAAATAAGGTTCTCTAAATTCCACTTCAACTTTTTTATAACTTACCCAGCTTAAAGAATTTTGGAAAAAATCTGGTACTTTCAGAAACCTGCTTCCAATGGTACCAGTACACATGCACCAGAATAGCTGAAATGGAAAATATGAGATGTTGGGGAGGATGAGCAGTGACTGGAACTCTCATTGCTGCTGGTGGGAGCATAAATTGGCACAACTGTTTAGAAAACAATGTTTGGCCAGTGTCTTTTAGAGCTGCACATATCTCTGTCAAGCAGTTCTACTCCTGGTGGAAACATGTGTGAGCATTCCTCAGAAGACATTTATAGGACGTTCATAAATGACCCAAACCGAAAAGTACTCAAACGCCCATCAGCGATAGAATAGATCAATGAATTGTGACATAGTTACACAAGGGAGTGCTGTACCCAATGCGAAATAGTTCACTTATAACCACATGTGACGATATGGATGAAGCTCACAAACAGTGTTGAGTTAGAGAAGCCAGACACAAAAGGGCAATCCTGTAAGATTATAGTTATATGACGTACAAAAACAGGCAACACTAAGCTATCCTCTTAGAAGTCACATTATTGATGACCCTAGGGGGAGGGGAGAGTGATGAGGAGGGAATGGTGTACTTTTGGGATGCTGATAATAGTCTATTTTTTTATCTTAGCGCTATGCACGTAAGTGTGTTCAGCTTATGAATATTCACTAAGCTGTACACTTACAACATATGTACTGTTTTGTGTATGTATCTTATACTCGAATAAAAAATTAACAACAAAAATAAAAATGACATAAAACAGCTGCTTGGACTTTTGTGTATCCCACAAAAATTCCAATGAACTAAATAAACTAAAAAAATCTAAAAGAGGCCAGTCCAGATTTTGAATACAGTCTTTTTACTGGTGGTGGGGAATGATTCAGGCAGACAGAATTAACTCTAATTGTTTTCTTATTATAAAAGTAATCCATTTTGAAAAATAAATTCAGTACTTATTATATACAAACGGAACCCCAAATTCAAAAGGTCATGAATTGTTAATGAGATTAGCTATACCAGCATGATCTAGAATAAACAATAAAAAAATTAAAACGCTATTTCAGGGTGTCAGTTTCATTTTATTTTTAAATGACTGTTAGATCAGCATTGCATAATGTGTAGATCCATTTTTTTAAAAGGTAATTTCATTTTAATTAATGAGTTAATTAAAATAGGTCAGATGTTTACTTGGTCCAAAATTCAAAAATTTAAAAAGGGCATCCTGTTCCTCGTGGCACCAAGCTGCAGTCCACCGACGTTCCAGTTCCTTTGTGACCATTCAGAAATATTATATGCACATACAACAAATATGTATAAACATTTTTGCCCCCCACTTAACCAACCAGTAGTGCACCATAGACCCTGGTCTTTATTTTGCTTGCTTTTTTTTTTCCCCTTAACACATCTTCTCAATCATTTCACATTAATAGGCAAGGAGCTTCCTCTTTTTTTTAAATGGCTTAATATTTTATTGTATAATGTAGCAGGATTTATTTAGCCTGTCCCTGTTGATGGGTAGCAACATTATTTCCAGACTTTGCCACTTCAGATAAAATGGAAATGAACAGCTTTCTACCTACATTATTTCATACATTTGAATAAATATCTCTCTAGTAAATCTAGAAGACTAGTTAACTTTGGACCATCAATATTCATTTGCTTTCTCCATGTAATCATTTTAGTTTTGAATTTAAAACAATCAAAACTGAGTTCTAGAGTTCTAGAGTCAAGGGTTTTCAGGGAGAAGACATTGATTGACCCATGCATTCATTAATTTCTTCAACAAATAATTATCGAGTCCTTCTTTATTCTCCCCGGTGAACAAAAGAGACATTTCTCGCTGCCCTGTTGTTTACATTCTGGGTGTGTGTGTGTGTGTGTGTGTGTGTGTGTGTGTGTGTGTGTGTGTTGCTGAGTGCAGGTAGGGAGAGGAGAAAGACAACACAAAAAATGGCTTAAGTTATGTATATGTCAGGAAAGGTTAAATAATGCCCTGGAGAAAAACAAAGCAGGGATGGGGAGTAGGTCATTCCAGGAAGGGTGTCGCACCTTTTGACAGGGCCAACAGGCCACTGTAAGGACTTGGCAGTTACCCTGCATGAGCTGGGGGCCGTGGGAGGATTTTTCCTACCATTATGTTTTTTCTTTCTTTTTGAAAAATAATGGTTTTTATTTTGAAATAGCTTTAGGTTTATAGAAAAGTTGCACAGATAGTTCATCTTCTCCTCCTCAACATAGGTCCTAATAGGAGCACACAGCTCTTTTTTTAAGATTTTATTTATTTATTTGTCAGAGAGAGAGCACAAGCAGGGGGAGCAAGCAGGGGGGAGCATCAGGCAGAGGGAGAGGGAGAAGCAGACTACCCGCTGAGCAGGGAGCCCGACGCGGGACTTAATCCCAGGACCCTGGGATCACGACCTGAGCTGAAGGCAGAGGCTCAACCAACTGAGCAGCCCAGGCGTCCCGAGCACACAGCTCTTGAGAACTTAGCTACGAGGATTTTTTTTTTTTTTTTTTTTTTAGAATTCTTATTTATTTGACAGAGAGAGACACAGTGAGAGAGGGAACACAAGCAGGGGGAGTGGGAGAGGGAGAAGCAGGCTTCCCGCGGAGCGGGGAGCCCGATGCGGGGCTCGATCCCAGGACCCTGAGATCATGACCTGAGCCGAAGGCAGACGCTTAACGGCTGAGCCACCCAGGCGCCCCGCTATGAAGATTTCTAAAAGCAGGCTGCCTCACCCAGTTTCAGTTTCCCCTGAAGACACTACCTTACCTTACTGTGGTGCTTTTCTCAAAACTGAGAAACCAACATTGGTATAGTCCCATTAACTCAACTCCAGGCTTTAAAAAGTTTTCACCAGTTTTTCCATTAATGTCCTTTCTCTGTCCCAGAATCCGATCCAGGATACCACATGGCATTTAGTTCTTAATGTCCCCTTCAGGTCTTTTCGGCCGTGACTGTTTCTCAATATTTCCTGGCTTTTCATGACCTTGACAATTTTGGGGAGTACTGATCAGGTATTTTGTAAACTATCCCTCGGTCTAGATTTGTCTGCTATTTTCCTTATGATTAGAGTGGGGCAGTGGATCTGGGGAAAAAATACTAAAGAAGTGAAGGGCCTTTCTCCTTGCATTGTATCAGGGCCGCCTGATATCCACCTGAGCATGTGATGCTAACCTGGTCATTTGGTTCAGGTGGGTCTGCCCGGTTTTTCCTGTTTTCCCCTTTCTATTCTTTATTCTTTGGAATAAAGAATAGAAGAAAACAGTACTTACTGTTTTCCCCTTTCTATTCTTTATTCTTTGGAAGCCAGTCACTAAGTATAGCCCACACTCAACTGACATACATTTTAGAAGGCCTACTCTGGCCTTCGTTTCATTCTTGCCCCTCCGGGCTGGGCTTGGGCTTTATGTCGTTCCCACTGCATGTTACCTGGAGAAGATTTGGGCTGTAGATGGGAGAAGGGGAAGTTCAGTTTACTCACTGAATTAGATAATTTATATATAGTGCAGGAATATACAAGTTCTAAACACATGATGTTTTTGCACTTGCTATTCTTTTCGCTTATTTTTCAACAATTATTAATGGAAAGTCTATTATTTATTTCTAGGTGTAAGTAATAATTGTTAGATGAAAGCATAGTGCCTGGCTCTTCAATAAATACTTGTTGAACCAGCCAGAAGAAATTAAGCAGCAAGTGATTGACAGAGGAATGCCCCCTCTCACCTGGTGACCTTGGCCTCCAGAGCTCCTCCTCTACTCCTTTCATGGCCATCCCTTGGAATTTTCCCTCTTCCTTCCCTTTTTCCTTCAAATTGCTGCTTTCTAGGGATAATCCCTTCACCTTCATCCCATGTTGGGTCAGATGGTTCTGGGGTTGGTTTGTTATGCCACAGAAAGCAGAAAGCCCTAAAGAAGTTAAATCTAGGAACAGCCCACCCATCTAGTCTTATTTCCTTCTGAAATAAAATGAATCTGATCTTGCTTCTTTTCTTTGCGTGTCCAACAGTCTTCCTCTGGGGATGACAGAGGGAAGTTATTCTTTTCCATCTTACCAAGTCTGCTTTCAGAAATCCCCATAGTGAGGTTTTAAAGAGCTGGGTGCTTGGGTGCCTGGCTGGCTCAGTTAGTTAAACCACTGACTTTTGATTTTGGCTCAGGTCATGATCTCAGGGTTGTGAGAGCCCTGTATTGGGCTGTGTGCTGGTCCTCGAATCTGCTTAAGATTCTCTTTCTCTCTCTTCCTCTGCACCCCCCTACCCCGCCCCCAGCTCTCCCTCTCTAAATAGCTGGTCCCTATATTAGGCCCTATAGAGTTGGGGTGAAAGCTGAAACTGTGCTCTGTTCTGTTGTTCTTCCACCCGCAATGGGCTTCCTGTCCTTGAATTGTTGGTTATTCTTTAAGATTTAGGTCAAAGTTTTCCCTAGTAAATCCTTCCCCAACCACTCCTTCCCACTTCTCCCAGAGTAGGAACTTCGTGCTGGTTTGGGAGCCCAGTCACATTCCGAAGTAGGAAAATATGTTCAAAGTCTCAAAATATTTATAAATTTGTAAACACACTTTAGAACACAACTAGGGATTGCTTATGTCTTTAAAAAACTGATAAGCTATAAAATATTTTAAAAATTAATGTAAAATTAAGATCATAATGTTTTTAATTAGGCTTTTGAGATATGGTTTTGGTTTCAGGAAGATTATCTGGGACATGACTTGAGGCAGCCTGAATGAAGAAGTGGGTAGAGTAAGACAGTCAAGGGGTAAGGTCCATATGTGGTGTCCTATAAAGGTTGCTAACTCTAAGCAATGGGGTTGCATTGCCTCTTCTGTAGGACCTCCTGAGAATCATCCAGAATATCTGTTGGAATTGTCTACTTGGAAGAAGAGGATGCTGGAGCAGCAATCCACTGGATCTGTTCCCCAAGCAATTGAGGGTTGCTTTGAGGATGTAACCTCTCTTACATTTTTGGTCATTTGCCAATGGGAACAGAGGTCACATCTGCCCAGGTGAGTCCTTGGGCCACAAGCAGGATGAGTCGGGTGGCACCAGAGAAGGGTCCTATTGGTGTGCAGCTGTGGCTTGAAATTCTGGCCTGAAGCTCCTTAAAGTGTCAAATAGGGGAACTAATTCTGGGTGCTTATTAGTATTAATTTATTGTACAAGTCCCCAAATTTGATTGCATAACAACTCTTGAGATACTCCAGGCAGATATTCTCCTGAGTCTTTTTTTTTTAATTGTGGTAAGATATACTTGGCATAAAATGTGCCATTTTACCCATTTCCATGTGTACAGTTCAGTGGCATTAAGTACACTCACATTATTATGTAACCATCACCACCATCCATTTCTAGAACTTTTTTAATCTTCCCAAACTGAAATTCAACACCCATTAAACAATAACTCCCCATTCTGTCCTTCCCCCATTTCCTGTCAACGACCATTCTTTCTGTCTCTCTGTATTTGACTACTACATATGCGTACCCCATATAAGTGGAATCATCCAGTATTTGTCCTTTTCCAACTGGCTTATTTCATGTAGCATAATGTCTTCAAGGTTCATTCATGTTGTAGCATATGTCAGAATTCCCTTCCTTTTTAAGGCTGAATAGTATTCCATTGTAAGTATATACCACATTTTGTTTATCTACCCACCTGCTGATTTTTATTTGGATTACTTCTGCTTTTGGGATATTGTGAATAATGCTGCTATGAACATGGGTATACCAATACCTGTTTGAGTCCCTGTTTTTGCTTTTCTTAGGTATATACCCTGAAGTGGAATCATTTGATAATTCTATTTTTAATTTTGTGAGGAACCACTATACTCTTTTCCTTTTTTAAAAAAAGATTTTATTTATTTATTTGTCAGAGAGAGAGAGCACAGCAGGGGGAATGGCAGGCAGAGGGAGAAGCAGGCTCCCTGCTGAACAAGGAGCCCGATGCAGGACTCAATCCCAGGACTCTGGGGTCATGACCTGAGCCTAAGGCAGACGCTTAACCGAATGAGCCACCCCAGCATCCCGAGGAACAACTATACTGTTTTCCACAATGGCTATACCATTTTACATTCCCACCAAGAGTGCTCAAGTGTTTCAATTTCACCACATCCTTGTCAATACTTGTTATTTCTAATGGGTGTGAGTTGATATGTCATTGTGGTTTTGATTTGCATTTCCCTAATAATTAGTGATGTTGGGCATCTTTCCATATGCTTGTTGGCCATTTGTATATCTTCTGTGGAGAAATGTCTAATCAAGTCCTTTGTCCATTTTTAAATCCAGTTGTTTTTTGTTGTTGTTTCTGAGTTCTTTAAACTCTGTAGAAATTCTTTACATATTCTGGATATTAACCCTTAATCAGATACACAGTTTACAAATATTTTCTCCCATTCCATTGTTTACCTTTTCCCCTGACTCTTTTGTTTGTTTGTTTTTAAGATGTTGGGGCTTAGAGTGATTTAGTGACTTGTAAAGATCACAGATATCATATTGGAGCCACTGGGACTTGAACCCGGGTCTCCTACTCTTTACCTAGTCTCCTTTCTTCACTGTCTCACCCCAGTCCCTAACATTTGGTCACATCAACATAAAAAGTAGTTTGTCATGTATAGGCGAAGTGCCAAGTAATAAAATTTTAACTGGTCCTTTGGGTGACCTCGGCTCTTGCTGCCCTCCGCAGTCAGTCCTCCTCTCCCATCATCCAGTGCTGAGACTTACAGAGATACAGAATGCACCCGGGTGACTTTAGTTATGTTGATTAGCTCATTAATTAATTAGATTTATTTTCTTCATCATATCCACCTTAAAATGTTCTATTCTGCTCCTTAAAATGTTTTTAGGAATCAGGACATGTTTTCCAAAGGCTATTTTTTTTTTTTGCTTTAACAACTGCATGGTGTTTTACAAAGAAGATAGCTGATGGGTTTTTCTACCACATTTTAAAGAAGAGATTTTTATTAGATGGAGCAAGTTTCCATCCATTCCAAATTAATCCTAAAGCATAGATGCTAATAAATGCAGGCCACTGCTGAGTAGAGTGCCTGACACAAAGTAGGTCTCCAATAAACATTTGTCAAATGAATGCCACGATGCCACAATGAGGGGGGAGGATTTATAGGGGAAGCGGGCTCAATTGTTTGATTTAGCGGGGGAAAAGAAGCAATATTTTCTACATTACGGCCTCTGTGGAAATTGGTTTTATTTGTCTCATTCCTCATGTCTTGAGGCTTTGGGACACAGCATACTCGGGAGGGGGCAGGAATAAATCTGCAGAAGAACACGGCAAGCTGGAGTAGCCTCTCTGGCTGGATGTTGCAGGGAGCCTAATAGTGGGCCCTTCTGAGCAAAGCATCCTGCTTCCCCACTGTATCGTGGGAGGCTCTGAAAAAAGATTCTTGAAAAAAATGAGGAAACTGTTTGGACTTCCAACATGATTTCTTTTCAACAGAGACTCCTTGAGTAAATCACTAAACTTTCCTGGGCCTCTGTGTCCTCTCAGCAGGAATAATGGAGTTGAACTAGGAGAGTTACTTTCCTTGGGCTCTAAGATGTAGTATTTCTAGTTTAGTATTCAATGTGCAGGAAAAGTCTGGAAAAATAACTTGAGCAGAACTGAGAGTTAAATGTACATATTTCAAATCAGATCCTAACTGTCATTAAAGTTTCTGGAAAACTTAAACAGATATTTTTGCCTGCTTTTAAGTTTTTATTTCAACCATTATCTTCAACTTATATATCTCAGCTTATAACTTCAATTATGCATTAAATATTATATCTATCTCGTGCATATGATTATATTTCAATGTGATAGCATCATAGAGGTATTCCTAGTCAATACAAATACTTGATTTCTGTTTGTTAATGTGGTCATGTTGTCTGACTGCCTACCCATCTTTGAGCCCCAAAAAGGAGCATAATCTTTCCATCAGTTTCCTTGGGCGCAGCTGAGAGGGACTAGAACTTTCTTTTTTTTTAATTTTTTTAAAAGATTTTATTTATTTATTTGAGAGAGAGAGAAGGAGAGATAGAGAGCACGAGAAGGAAGAGGATCAGAGGGAGAAGCAGACTCCCCGCCGAGCAGGGAGCCCGACGCGGGACTCAATCCCGGGACTCCAGAATCATGACCTGAGCCGAAGGCAGTCACCCAACCAACTGAGCCACCCAGGCGCCCAGGACTAGAACTTTCAAAAAGATAATTTCAGGGGCACCTGGCTGGCTCAGTCAGAAGAGCCGACTCTTGATCTCAGGGTTGTGAGTTCAAGCCCCATGTTGGGTGTGGAGATTACTAAAAATAATAATAATAAAAAGACAATTTAAACACTACACCTCCCCGTCCTGTTGTTTCCTTTTTGTGGCTTATTCTTAACACAGCTGCCAAAATGATCCTGTCCCTTCCTGGGTCAAAACCCTCCCGTGCCCTCTCCCATCACTCAGGGAAACCCGAAATCCTTGCTGGTACTGACATGGCCTCACATAATCCGACTCCCCTTTTCCTCAGATCTCATCTCCGGTGTCTCTCCTCTCACGTGTCCTCAGCACCCCTGGCTTCTTGGCTGCTCCTTGTGCATGTGGGGCCAGTGAGGCACCTTGGGCTCTGACCTTTCTGGACTGCTTTTCTCTAAGAAATCTATGTGACCATTGTTGTTATCTACTCCAGGGCTTTTCTTGAAAATAACCTTTAGCAAGGGCCTCCTAGGGCCCTCTCTAACTAAAATCTCAACTCTCTGGGCTCTGGGATGACCAACATTGGTCCAGGAGAGAGGGCTTTCCCAGCACACAGGACTTTCGGTGCTAAAACTGGGTTTATCTTGGACAAACCAGGCCAGTAGTTCACCCCGTATAGTCCCAGCACCTAGAACAGAGCCCGGCTCATAAGAGTCTTAATAGATATTTGTTGAATACAGGAATGAATGAAAAAATGAATGAGCATGTAGGTAAAGGAAAGAAGTATTTTTAGTGGGAGTGTAGGGGAGGTACGTATTGCCTGTAAAATCAGAATATATGCATATATATATATATATATGTTCATCATAGCAACGTATAAGGCTTCTTCAGCATGGAAAGAAGCCCAACTTTCATGAACGGGGGGACCAGTATTTCTCAATCTCCTAATCAGAAGAGGATGATTTACCAATTTTGCTGTTGCTGAAAGTGGTTTGGAACACAGTGTCCCAGACTCATCTTTTAGAGAAAATTAAAATGGCTGTGTTGACTTTACTGTTTTGGGACTTTAAAATGGTTTCCATATTTTAAATGGCATTGGCACGCTTTTAAATGGGTACTTTTCCCCATTACTGATGACCCTGAGTCCCAGCCCTCTCCTCTGTCCTAATGCTTCCCTAAGCTCTTGCAGCCTGGACCTGCCTGAGCTGGCTCCCTTAGTCTTTCTGCTCGCAGAACCTGCCATTCCACTTACTGATGCCCCCTCCTGCCTCCCACCAGTCTCCCCAACTTCAGCTCCTTTGAATCAGTGCAATCTAATGCTGGTCTGTCATATATCATGTACTTGTTCCTCCAAATATTTTTGGCAAGAGAATTCAACAAGGCAGCATAAGACAGTGGTGTAGTCATCTTTGTATCCCTTGGTTTGTACATTCATTCATCCATTCAAATCTTTTTGAGTCCTACAATGTGCCAGGCCCTGGGAAAATAACAATTAACAAGATATTCCCTCTGTCCCCTCAAGTAGGGACAGGCAAGTAAATAGGAATGATCCAGGGAGGACTGACACTGTATTGTACTTTTTTATGATAAGTATTGTGTACTATCAAGCATATAGGAAGGGTGCCATGACTATCATAGGTCAAGCACTAAGTACACGTTACTTGAATAATGAATGGATGAGCCAGTGATTGAGAGTGGATATAATTGTTTTTTTTTTATTTAAATTCAATTAGCCAGGGTACAGTACATCATTAGTTTTTGATATAATGTTCAATGATTCATTAGTTGAGTATAACACCCAGTGCTCATCATATCATGTGCCCTCGAGAGTGGATATAATTGTTACGAGAGCACAGAACCCTCAGGGTAGGTCATACCATCAACTGGAAAGATGCTTCTTCCATTTTTCTGCTTTGAAGAGGCCAGCTTATCTGGATCTATATCATGAAGAGTACAACTTCTCTTTCCCCTTCTCTCTTTTCTGCTCTGACTAAATAACAGGATGAAAGGACAGGTGGCTGCAGAGCACCAGCAATGCCATTTAGCATGCTCCATCTCCTTTGCTCAGGACTCTTGAGTAAAATAACACTGATGGCAGGCAAAATTGTAGCCTTCTGAAATTCTTCTCACCATTTCCATTATTGATTAAACAAAGTGTGTGCTGATCTTCAAGGCAGTTGACTGTACAGCCAAAATGAGTTGCTTAACTCTGCTTACGGTTTTGCAGAAGGGAATCAGATCCTGTCTGTGCTCATTGTGAAGGGAATTGTTTCTCCAGCTGAACTTCACCCCTTAGATTCCGCACATCTCTTCCATCTCTTACAGCTATTTGCTGGTGTGCACTGTTGATTCTACACGCAGCACTACAGGGTTTATCAGGGGCCATCTACTCTTCTAGGTAACTCCCTAGTACAGTAAACATCTGCTGTGAAACTGGAAAGAGCTGGTTCGAGCCAGTTGTTCTTAGTTTCACTGAGCAGTCTTCATTTTTGAGGATTACCTTGTTCTTTTTAATTCCCCCTGCCAAATCAGAACCTGTAGAAATTTTGCTTTTTAAGAAAACCCTCATTTTTATATGTTGAAATATTTAAAGTAAATTTTAAACAGTAATTTAACATTTTAGTGTGCATTAAAAAATTCATATGCATCTCTAAAAAGCAAGGACATTTTTCTATGTAGTCAAAATTAATTCTGATTCCTTAATACCCAGTCTGTATCCAGATGTTCCCAGTTTGTACCCAAAAGGTCTTTTATCGTAGGTTTGTCAAAACTAGGATCCAATTCAGGACTATGTATTGCATTGGTTTCTTTCTTTTTTTTTCTATGATTTTATTTATTTATTTGAGAGAGAGAGAGAAAGTAGGGGGAGGGAGAAGGACAAGAAGACTCCCCACTGAGCGCGGAGCCCGCCACATCTGATGGGGCTGGAGACAGGGCTCGATCTCAGGACCCAAGATCACAAGATCACAACCTGAGCCAAAACCAAGGGTCGGAGGCTCAACCGACTGAGCCACCCAGGCGCCCCGCATTGGTTTCTTATATATAGATGAGCAGTCCCAACGTACTGACCTGTGGAATAGACCAGACCAGCTTTCCTATAGAATATATGATTCTCCTGATTGCTTCCTTGTGGTATTGTTGACCTTATTCCTATATCACTTGTGTTTCCTCTAAATTGGATTATATTCCACTCAGGTACTTTTGGCTGGTATATATCATTGATGATGCAGTGTTTCTAATACTGTGTCACAACAAGGAACCCATGGTCTGATGATTTCTCCTCTTGCAATGAGCAATCTTGGTATAAGTTTTAAAACTAATTTTATTGAAAAAATAATAGCTACCCACATTAAGACACGAAAAAAGGTATCAGAGAAAAAGAAGTCTTCCTACTGTACCATAGTTTTGTTAAGGTAGGCAGTTAGTTAGGTTCTAACAGGATACTCGGCAGGCCAGCATGGAGGAAGTCATGGCCAGCTATTGGGAAAGTCAGAGGCCTGTCATGGTAGCACTCCACAAGAAGCCAGATCAAACCAGACAGGTCCAAGTTGGCGGGTGCCATGACAGGAAAGCCCTGACCCAGTAAGGAAGAAAAGGCATGAAAAACCTGCTTCCAAGAAATCCCTGCTCCAAGTGATGAATATTGCAACCCCTAGTTAAAGATTGTCAATAAAAGATAGAAACCCAAACCCCAGGTCAGCAGCTCTGTCTCTCTTGAGGTCACTGGCTTTCATATTCGCTCAGAGAATGTACTTTTTCTTTTATAAACTTTCCCGCTTGTGTTGTGTGTCTGTCCTTGAATTCTTTATTGTGATGACACCAAGAAACTTCGGTGACTTCTTTGGGATGGGTTGAGTCAAGGCCTCAGGGCCTGGGGTCTCCCCAGTTCACCCGGCATCAGTTTTAGTCACTAGTTTCCTTTTCATAGGAAGGAGGCATTCCTCCTGGAAATACTCTACGCGAACACAGTAGGAGCACACTTTCATTTAACAGCATATCTAGGAGGTCCTTCCATTTTGGTACATGTTGACCTAATGTATTCTTCTTAATTGCTCCATGGTTTATCATCCTGTAGATGTTCCTTAATTCTCTTAACTAATGTTTCATTATGGATATTTTTGTAATTTCCAGATATGTACTTTTGCACAAATATGAAGATAAATATAGGTTACATTCCTAGAAATGACACTGCTAGTTTAAGAGCATGTGAATTCTAAATTTTGATAGCCATGGCCTAATTTCTTTTCAAATAGTTAGTACCAGTTTATACTTCCACATAAAGCCTATGTATGATAGCGTCCTTTCCCCTAGATCCTTATTACCATAACGTATTACCAATTTTTGGTTTTTATCAGTGATAGGTGAAAAAAGAGATTTCATTGTTTTGACATGTACTTACCTAATTTTGAATTTGTTGCATACCTTTTCCTATCCTTCATAGGTTAAGGAAATAGATTTCCTAATCTATAGGGTAAGGAAAGCCTCTCTTTTTTTTTTTAAAGATTTTATTTATTTATTTGACAGAGAGAGAGAGTGAGAGATAGTGAGAGCAGGAACACAAGCAGGGGGAGTGGAAGAGGGAGTGGCAGGCTTCCTGCCGAGCAGGGAGCCTGATGTGGGGCTTGATGCGGGGCTTGATGCGGGGCTTGATGCGGGGCTTGATGCGGGGCTTGATGCGGGGCTTGATCCCAGGACCCTGGGATCAGGACCTGAGCTGAAGGCAGATGCTTAACAACTGAGCCACCCAGGCACACCCTGGAAAGCCTCTCTTAGTTTCTCAAATGTATGCAGTATTTGTGACAGGATATGAGCATTCAGATTGCTTTAATATGTAAATCTTTTATCCCTCCCTTTTCCCTACACTGCAAAGCTCTAAGGCAAATATTTCCCCCACCTCCAATAAAGATGGAAAGTGGACCTCATTTTTCTATTGATTTTGGTCTAAAGTCCTATTATAACCCATAGAGTAACAGGAAAAGAGGGTTTCTCTGAAAACCTTAAAAGGTTGTGGGCATCGAGGGAAATGGGGAGAAGGCAGTATGATGTGTATGTGCGTGGGGTGCAGGAGCTGATCCCCAGAAGTTGCCCAACAAGGGAAAGGATCTGTTGCCTGGGAAAGGAAGGGTCAAGTTGGGCCTGGCAGGTACCACATTAAGGGATAATGTGTCAATGCCCAGAAGCTGCCTGAAATCTCTGTCAGTACCTGGAAGCTCACATCATCTCTGCCAGGGGCACTGCGCTTCCCGGTGCCTCTGACTCCCAGCATCACAGCTTACAGTGGAATAGTGATTGTCGAAGAGGGGTGATGCTGCCAGTGCTGACTCCAAGGCTTTGCTTGGTCCCCAGCTGCATTCAGCTCCCTCTCAGAACACTTGGAAGCCCAAGAGAATGCGGTGGAATGGAGTTCTGATCGCCAGTCTCATAGGTGAGCCTCACCCTCATAACATCTGCGTAGATGGGAAGAGAGTTGAACTAAGACGGCTCAAGATTCCCTTCCTGGAACAGCAGTTACTAACCCTGTTACACATTATTCCCATTTGACTTTACCTTTATTTAGAGTCTTTTGAGTTTTGTGCAGACATTTAAATTTTCTGTATGGTAAAATTTATGTTTTTTCTCTTACAGCTTTTCTTTTATGCATTTATGTTTAAAACTTTGATCAACCTTGAACTTGTTCTAAGAGATCTAACTTTTTCTTTCCATATGATTGACCAAATGTCCGTCATTATTAAACAATCCAGTTTTTCCTCACTGACCTGAAATGCTCCCTTTATCATACATTAACTTCTATTGATCCTTCTTTTTTTTTTTTTTAATGCACATATTCGGTGGCTTTAATCACCCCAGCTATGTTACATATAGTGATTTTTGGGCAAGGCTACATCTTCCTGACTACCTCTCTTTTTCTAATTTTCCCATAACCATTATGGTTTTTCTGATATGAACCAAAGAGTTTGCATGTCTATTTCCCCTCCATCCTCATGATATTTTTCATTGGGATTATATTACATTTATTAGTCAATTTAGAATAACTTAGCATCTTACAAGATTGTGTCTTTCTCTTTATAAGCATGCATAGATTTATTCGTCTTATTCTGTATCCTATGGTAGCATCCTCAAATTCCCTTCAACAGCTCTTGTACCTTTCTTAATTTTTTCCATAGATACTTAATCATTTTGCTGAAAATGTAAAAGAGATCTTTACTTCCACTACACTTTCAAAATACTTGTAAAGTATATGTAGAAAACAATGACTTTAATATATAAAGATTTTTAAAAAGATTTATTCATTTATTTATTTCATCTATCAAGCTGTTGTGCAAGCATCCACTCCTGGAGTACGAGGTTCAAGACCAGGTACTAAACTTAAGCAGAGACTTTGATGCTGGAGTGTGGCCCCCAGAGGAGAGTCAACATGGGGATGAGGCGATTGGGAACCAAGTCACTTAATTATATTACACTATATTATGTACACTGAATGCCTACTATATGCCAGACACTCTTCCTAAGTATCTTGTTATTACACTTAATCCTCCTATTAATCCAATGAAGATGGTTCTGTTGTTATCCTCATTTAAGAGATGAGAAAATTAAGATGGAAAAGTTAATTGTCCAATTCACGGTGCTAGTATGGCAAGGCACATCTTAAAAGTCTATGTCTTTGGTTGGGGGAAACGAGGAAGAGTAAGTATAGGGAAGCATGACATCTACTTTTAAATTTTTGAAGAGCTAGCATATGGAGGAAACTATACATTTTTTTCTGTGGCTGCCCAGAGACTAATATGTGGACAAATAGGCAAAAGTTGTTGATAAGTAGATTCCTGGTTAATGTATGCAATAACTTTCAAAGAATGAAACATATCTTAGAAAAGAATATGTGATCTTGCAAGGTAGTGAGTTGCTACTGGAAAAGTCCAAACAGAGGCTGGATGGCCCTGGTTGAGGATGCTGGCAAAGATACTCGGGCTTAGTGATTTGTATTAGTCATCCTCAAGGATCCCCAAGGCCTTGGGATGATGGTAAATGATTTACCCTTTAATTTCCAGCATGGTGGGGTTATGTATTATGAGTGAAGTGGTAACATTTAATGAGTTCCAGGTTATCTACTTCACAGAAACAGGATTGAAGGGCTGATTCATATTAAGCAAAGCTAATAAAAATCCATGAAACCACACAACAGAAAATTTTGGACTGAGTCTGATAAAAGCAGCAGCTGTGTATATGAGAGAGGTTGTGCAGTGTAGTGGTTGTGCACATGGCTTCTAGAGCCAGACCATGTGGGTTCAAATCCCAGTTCTACCATTTACTAACTGTGGACCTCAGGCAAGTTAACTTAGCCTTAGTTTCCTCACATTTAAACTACTGTGTTAAAAACACTCTCAGAGGGCGCCTGGGTGGCTCAGTTGGTTAAGCGACTGCCTTTGGCTCAGGTCATGATCCTGGAGTCCCGGGATCGAGTCCCACATCGGGCTCCCTGCTCAGCAGGGAGTCTGCTTCTCCCTCTGACCCTCTTCCCTCTCGTGCTCTCTGTCTCTCATTCTCTCTCTCTCAAATAAATAAATAAAATCTTTAAAAAAAACCACTCTCATATTTTAATCCCTGTAAGGGACGAATGAGTGTGAATAGATAGATGGATGGATGAATGGACGGATGGATGGAAGGATAGAGTGTGAGAACAAGAGAGAAGCAATAGTCTGGAATATAATAAGTAATAAATGTTTGCTGTTATTTTCCAAAGAATGTCCAAGATATTGTAAATATTCAAACACTATAACAGGTAAATCATCTTTAATTTTACAAATTGTCACAAGTTGATGCATTGTTTTGGAAAAAACAGAGAGATATTGGCACATGGCAAATAGCACAAACCTAAGTAAAGAAAATATTAGATCAAGGTAGATTAGAACTTTGACTTTTAAAAAAGTCTTCTAAAACTGTTGATCTATTTTTACTTATCATAACAATCAAAAATAAGTATTTCATTGAGCACCTAGAGCATCTATTATTAGGCCCAGCACAGTGCTAAATACTTTAAGGAAAAATATAAGAACATCACATTGTGCTTGTCCTTAAGTAGTTTATAATCTAGTTATTTGTGATTATAAAGACACAGTTTTTTAATTTATGTTTTTTATTGGGGGTGGCTGGGCAGAGGGAGAGGGAGAGAGAGAATGCCAAACAGGCTCCATGCCAAGTGCAGATGCAGGGCTCAATGCTGGGCTGGACTCAGGCCTCGATCTCACAACCCCGAGAGTCATGACCTGAATGGAAATCAAGAGTCAGATGTTTAACTGACTGAGCCACCCAGGTGCCCCTCATAAAGACACATTTTAAAAATCCTAGGACCTAACACCTTTAAGTAAAATCATCTTTGAAAGTAATCACTTTGGAAGGTTATACACTTATTTCAATAACCCTGCCATTGCTCAAAGCATTTTTTGCATCTATTCCTTTGGGATTGCCCTTGGAGTCATTATACAAGTCATGTAAGAAAAGCAGACTCATTGCTCCTCCATCTTCCTCAAGCGCCTAGCTTAGTTGCCTGAATTAATCAATAGATTTGGTGTTCAGTGACTTCTGGTTATTTTAAAATCTCAAATTCACCCTAAAAGACAAGTTTTGCTATTCTTGATGACCTTCCAAAGAATGTACCACAGCATTACTGGACAGTAAGTAACTGGGAGACCAGGGGCCTTTCTCATCGTCTTTGCATCTCCGGCAGCACCCAGCTGGGTGCTCATCCACAGCGGGAGTGCAAGATGCATATGTTGCCCTGAACTGAAGGGCCAGGAGCACATTAGCTGTTCAGCTGGAGATAGCAGGGTGGGCGGAGGGTAAAGGCAAGGAGGAGTTCCAGATTTCTTTCTGTTCTGTCATTTCAGTGTTTTCTTTCACCACTCCTTAGGCGTCTGGCTGTGACAGTGAAGGACAGAAAGGTCTGCCCGAAGCTGGCAGCAGATTTTCCCAATACTCCCTTCTGGCCCTGTGTTTGAAAAAATTATTAATTAAAAAATGTATACCTATTCTATAAGCCCAATATGCTTTATACATATTTGTGTGTGTGTGTGTGTGTGTGTGTGTGTGTGTGTGTGTATTTGCCAAATACACATAGGTGTGGTGCATGAACAGGCTAAAGTAGAACTTCAGTTTCAACATACAGACTGAAAAACTATGTCCATTAATGCCTTTCTCACATTTCCATCAAAAGCAATCATTGGGGGGCACCTGGGTGGCTCAGTCGTTAAGCGTCAGCCTTCAGCTCAGTTCATGATCCCAGGTCGTGGGATCGAGCCCCGCATCGGGCTCCCTTCTCGTCGGGAAGCCTGCCTCTCCCTCTCCCACTCCCCCTGCTTGTGTTCCCTCTCTCGCTGTGTCTCTCTCTGTCAAATAAATAAATAAAATCTTAAAAAAAAAAAGCAATCATTGGGGGCTCCTGGGTGGCTCAGTTGGTTAAGCGTCTGCCTTTGGCTCAGGTCATGATCCCAGGGTCCTGGGATCCAGCCCCACACGGGGCTCCTTGCTCTGCGGGAATCTGCTTCTCTCTCTCCCTCTGCCTGCCACTCCCCCTGCTTGTGTTCTCTCTCTCCCTCTCTCTCTCTCTGTGTGTGTGTGTCAAATAAATAAATAAAATCTTAAAAAAATAAAAGCAATCATACCACGTTTCAGAAAAAGACATGTTTGAAATCTGGAGGTATTTAGAATCACCAGGAAGGACAACAAGACACCCCCAAATAGGGGATATCTGGAGTGACCTGCTGAAAAAGCCAGGATCTGAAAGGGAAGTAGCAGACAGAGAAGAATGCGATGCCTGTGGCATGAGAAGTACAGACCAAAAGTTCCCAGCCGAAGCCTGTAAGGAACCATGGCAGCACTCGTGAAGATCTGCCAGGCCCAGAATTGCGGTCTTCCTATTAGGCTGCCAGCCAAGTACAAACAGTTGGCTCCCCTTGCCATCCTGTCTTCTCTCCCTTTGAATCTGAAGAGGTCAGCAGTCCTGGTTAGCAAGATAGGAAGAGAGGGCTGGAAGCATAAGATGGAGAAAGAGAAGGATCGGTGGGCCTTCCCTCGTTGCCTGCCTACTGAAGGCAACTGCTGGAAAACCAGAGAAAATATAAGTTTCATGTGTTCCAAATTTTGATTTTACATGGAACTGAACACTTTTTTTTTTTTTTAAATTTAAATCAGGCTCTACACCTAGTGTGGAGCCCGATGCAGGGCTTGAACTCCCAACCCTGAGATCAAGACCTGAGCTGAGATCAAGAATCAGACACTTAACTGACCGAGCCACACAGGTGTCTCTGGAACTGAACACTTTTAATTCCTGAATTAAGATTGTGTTTGCTAAATAAAGTGGTCATGGAGCTTTCTATTCCCTAAGATGACCCAGCAAAGTCCTGGGGCATGTCAGTATTTTCAAATAGGGAGAGAGGATAGACTTCACCCAATGAGCAGGTTTAAAGAGATGGAGACAAAAATAAAGTTGCATTTGGATTATTTCATGAATGCTGTTTGTTTAAAATGACAATTATAACATTGCGAATGTTATTTACTAGCTTTACATTTTTATAATAAATCTACAAAGCTTGAAAGACTTAATTATAATTACAGAGCAGAACGCAATGGCTCTAAACCTTGATGATGTAAAAGTAATGGTATAACTTAAAGAAGCCAAGAGGTAGATGAGGGAGGACGAGTAGAGGGGAGCAGAAAGAGTTAATTCTTATTTTACAGAGTGGAAGTAAGAGGTACTGCTTTACATCAATGGATAAAGAAATAGGTGGTTAAATAGAAAATTCCAACTTATAAAGATAACCAACAGAAGAAATAAAAATGTAATAAATCAAAATTGGGAAAAGTAGAACAGGGAGAAAAGGGGAATGTTACGTGATTTAAATGCTTCAGCCTTTGTAAAGGGTTAGCAGTAATTACAGCTTAAAATTGATAAAACCAGACATTAGGTATAAGACTTCAAAACACAAGCAGCAAACAGGTCATTACCTCTGGGTAATGCCCCTCAGGAGAGGGGCAGCTTTTGTTTTTAATCTTATATACTCTATACTTTTTGAATTTTTATTGCATGCATAGTGTTTCTAACAATAAATAAAATGAGATTAGAGAAAAATAGTAATGTTAATTAAACAATTCCTACCTGGCTCGAATCCAGGGTTTGGTGTGCATATTAAGGCTACTTCCCCAACTACCATGTTTGTCTGAAACTGGGGGCAAAAAGCCCCTTTCAGGGGCCAGCTCCTCTGCAATCGCCCTGATGTGGTACGGCTCAAATCCACAGCACCCGCCAATGTACCTGACCCCCAGATTGTAGGCCTCTCTGGCATATTTTTTGAATATCCCATCTGGTTGCAACTCTGGGCTCTAGTCCTGCAACACAATAATCACAGCATTTCTGTTACCATCCCTACATTCAAATCATAGGTGCTCCGATGGAGCACTTTTTAAAATTAAAACATGATGAACTTTAGATTATGCTCTTTTTTCATTAACATTGACTGGTTTTGGGTCTTCTTCCTGCCTTGTTTTCGGCCTTTTTGCTCTCAGAGCCGCTGATAGCAAGATGTCTTCGGGAAATGCCAAAATCGGGCATCCTGCCCCCAACTTCATAGCCACGGCTGTTATGCCAGATGGCCAGTTCAAAGATCTCAGCCTATCTGACTACAAAGGAAAATACATTGTCTTCTTCTTTTACCCTCTTGACTTCACCTTTGTGTGCCCCACGGAGATCATTGCTTTCAGTGACAGGGCAGAAGAATTTAAGAAACTCAACTGTCAAGTGATTGGTGCTTCTGTGGATTCTCATTTCTGTCACCTGGCATGGATCAACACACCCAAGAAACAAGGAGGACTGGGACCCATGAACATTCCCTTGGTATCAGACCCCAAGCGTACCATTGCTTAGGACTATGGAGTCTTAAAGGCTGATGAAGGCATCTCCTTCAGGGGCCTCTTTATCATTGACGATAAAGGTATCCTTAGGCAGATCACGGTAAATGACCTTCCTGTAGGCCGCTCTGTGGATGAGACTCTGCGACTGGTTCAGGCCTTCCAGTTTACTGACAAGCATGGGGAAGTGTGCCCAGCTGGCTGGAAGCCTGGCAGTGATACCATCAAGCCTGATGTTCAGAAGAGCAAAGAATATTTCTCTAAGCAGAAGTGAGCGCCGGGTCGTTTTAGGGCTGGGCTGCAGTGGGTGGCCATGAAAACAAAATCTCTCTTGTATTATTGTCATGCTTAGAACATAAGACTTTAGACTGTGCAGATGTGGTATGGGGACAGGACAGGCCTTTTCTGCAGGGGTTGGGGAGGCCAGCCTTTGTTTTCTGGAGAGAAGGGCCTGAGCTGTTATGGGGCAGGCCAACTGTATGTACAGTAGCAGGGCATCACGTTTTGTCTTTTGTTTCTATTAAACTTGAACCGAGGGGGGAAAAAAAAAAACATTGACTGGTTTTGTCTTACGCAGCAGTCTCTTTTCGTAAGACCGTACCATAGCTGTTCATTATAGCCGTTTCCACGTTGTCAGCACAAGAAAACGCAAGGACCGCTCCTACGCCCTGAGCTTACCAAAGGGATATTCTGGGAGATCCACAAACCCGCCTTTGCCACAGTCAGGGGTGTGGAAGCCCAGGGATTGCACCATCAGGTGTGCCTTCCACCCTGCGGTCCGTAGGCCCTCCTTCATGAGCCTCATTGTCTTCAAGCTGGTGCTGGGCCCAAAGTGGCAGTTCACGCCCATGATTGCAGCCCCTAGGCAAAGAAATAAAGAACTTTTACATTTTACTTATTTTTTTAATAGTTGGAAATTGCCTTAGAGATTAGTTATACTTCTCCACCTCCCAAGTTTTACCAAGAGGAAAACCAATGCCAGTTAATTCTTCTATTTCTGAACTGCTCTCACAAGATTAAGCAACCTTTGTTAAATTTCACAAACAGCCGAACTGCTGATCACATTGTGGGTCCCAATTACCTGCCTTCACCAGCTTAACAGCACATTCTCCAGGTGTCACCCCACGCATGTCTCCGTCCGGGCCTATGCACATGGTAGCTGCCACAGGTTTACCCGATTGTTTTAAGACTTCCACAGCCGATATGGCTTCTTCGGCATGCTCAAAATACTAAGAGAGATTTCATTTTTCTATTGGTCCAAATGTAAAGCAGATTTTGAAAGGTGGAATGCAAATGTTGCAGAACAATTATAAAAATGACCAAGTATATGTGGTAAAAGTTGCTGAGGAACAGGTCTTTAGCAAACTAAAGAATACTTTTCTGAGTAAACATTTTAATTCCTTTAACAATAGTATATAGATTTTCATTCAGAGATCATTGATTCAGCAAGATGATGACTGTTATGGATAAAAACAGAAACAAAAACAAAAAAACACAAACGTTTTTAACAAAATTGAGTATCTAAAATCATAAATTTGAAGGAATGAACTTTTTTTTCAAAGATTATTTTTTTATTTATTTGAGAGAGAGCAGTGTGTGCGAGAACTCGAGTGGGGACAGAGGAGTTGAGGGAGAGAGAGAGGCAGACTCCTTGCTGAGTAGGGAGCCCGATGCAGGGTTCGATCCCAGGACCCT
This sequence comes from Zalophus californianus, assembly GCF_009762305.2. Lineage (NCBI taxonomy): Eukaryota > Metazoa > Chordata > Mammalia > Carnivora > Otariidae > Zalophus > Zalophus californianus. The sequence goes on along the minus strand of NC_045599.1, from coordinate 59,686,552 downwards.
GGAATCATGATCTGAGCTGAAGGCAGACGCTTAACCTACTGAGCCACCTAGGTGCCCCAGGAATGAAAGTTTTACTAATAAATTTTATTTTATTTTTTTTAAAGATCTATTTATTTAAGAGAGAGAGAGAGAGAAAGAGCACAACGTGAGTAGGGGGAGGAATAAAGGGCGAGAGAGAGAGAGAATCCCAAGCACACTCCCCACTGAGAGTGTAACCCGATGTGGGGCTGGATCTCACAACTCTGAAATCACAACCCGAGTGGAAACTGAGTTGGACACTTAACCGACTGAGCCACCCAGGTGCCCCTTACTAAAAAATTTTAGGCTCATCTTTTATGGAGCTGGAGTAATCTCTGAAAAATAATGAATAGTTTATTATACTTTCTACTTCAAAGTGATTCTATATTCACTTCTCGTTAGATGTTCATAAGTGCTCCATGAAGTAGGAGAAATATGATGGTTTCCCCCAGTGAGACTGCTGCAGCACAGAGCTGGGGTGGGGGGGAATAGCTACTCAGTTTCTTTCATTTGCAGGGGTCTTCCCAGGAACCCCCTTAAGGGCCACAATTGAAAAGCTGACCTTAAGTAAATGAAGAAAAGCCAGCAAAAATCTCCCTGTGTTCTTCCTTCTTGACTTAGATTCTGCAAAAGCCGTGTGTGAGGAATGGCAGAGAGAGTCCACAGAGAGGTTCTTACAAAACAAACTTGTGTTCCATCTGTCTGGAGAGGCTATCAGGTGGAGTTTGTGCCCATCTCTGCAGATGATTGTTGCCCAGTGCATCTGCCAGGCTTGGGTGGCCCTGAGCCTTGGGAAGGTTGATGAAGCAAGCTTTTCAATAGATTCAGAGAGTGATAAGGGAAACAGCAGCTGGGAGGCTACTGTCCTCGTTGGGGGTAGAGACTTGAGCTGAGAGGTTTACTCCAGGTGGTAGCAAAGGTGGGAAATGGGGAATGAGGGCTTTTTAATTTTTGGAAGTGGAAGGAAGAGAATGTTCTGGGCCTTCGTGTCCAAGCAACGACCAATTCTTACTCTTTCTTCAAAATATCACTCGCCTGTTATAACTTGAGTGAAAGCAGGGGTTTGGGAGAGAACAGAGGATGGACAGTGGAGGGCAAGGAAACTTCCTGGTACTGAGTATTATTAGCGGGGCCTGCATGAGCCTGAGCAGCCAGCCGCCTACCTCCTAAGCTTTGCTCGCTCACAGCCTCCAGACCCGGCAGAGCTCCTTCCAGCCCTGCCCCTCCCACAGGAGAGGTTGCTCCCTGAAGCACCGTCCCCTTCTCACCCAGCATCGTAGGGTCCCCTGTGAGTTGGCTGCTGCAACCACCCAAAGACAATCAAGGCTACGGTCAGGCCTCTCCTGGGCCTGCCCTTTGGCTTCACTAAAACCCAGCATGCAAGTGAGAGGATTGTTTGCCTTGACGGCACTGCATGTATATAAACCTCTGACCCTGTACCCTGAGGAAATCAGGGCACAAAGCAATCCCAAATACCCTCGTGAAAGCTGAAGATTATGTAGCGGGATTTGTCCGAAGAGAGTGACTCCCTCCCCTAAGATGCTAGGCTTACCTCTGCAATCAAGATGTCCACATTTTTCTTTGTAAAAACCTCTAGCTGGAGTTGAAAGAGTTTTTTAACTGTGGCTTCATCCTTGTGGTGTCTGTACACTGATGTCCGGCAGACCCCCCCAGCTACCAGAGCATCAGCCTTGCCAGCCACTTCCCTGGCAAGGTCACAGGCAGCAGCGTTCACAGCTTCCCACTGAGGTCAGAGAGCAAGAGTTCAGATGGTGAGCCCGGCATTTTCGCGGTAAAATATAACAGATAACAGAGGGGGCAATGAGCAAGTCAGATGAGTCCCAGTCATGGTTTAGACTGCAGTTTGAGGGGGGCTGAGGGATAACTGGGTGATGGGCAGGAAGAAGGGCCCGTGATGGGATGGGCACTGGGTGTCATATGCAACTGATGAATCACTGACCTCTACCTCTGAAACTAATAATACACTCTATGTTAATTCATTGAATTGAAATAAAATAGAATTTTTAAAAAAAACCCTGCAATTTGAGAAGACCAGCAGCGTTGGGGACTTCTCCTTTACTGCCAGTGAGCTTATTTCCATTACTGTACTCCCCACAATGCATTTTAGGAAGTGTTTGTGTTGGCCTCCCTCACTGGACTGTGAACCACTTCAGAACGGGCTCTGTCGCTCTCTTTCACCTTTGTTTTGAGCATAGAGATTGGACTCTAACAGGTACTCAATAAATGTTGGTTGGTTGACTGAACAAATGGGCATGAACACTGACAAGTATGAACACTTTACATGTATACAATATTGCACAGTACTTCCACATTCTTCCCCTCCTCTACTTTTCTCAACAACCCTACGCATTTAAGCATAAATGGTCTCCATTTTGCACAAGGAAAACCAGTGCTCCGTGCAGCCAAGTGTCTTGCACAAAGTCACACACCCAACAGGAGGCAAAGTTGGCATCGAACCCAATTCTTCTCATTCCCAGGCCAGTGATGTGTTCCCAAGGACCACCCTATCTCCAGATGGGCAAGTTAGAAGAGAAGATGGTGAGATCAGATGAAAAGGGCATCTAAAAAGTGTTCTTTCTCTATAAAAAAATAGCACAGGATGACCATGTCCTTCCAATGGCCTATTCCTTCCCAGTCCTCTCTTCCCCTCTACCCCAGCTCAGGAGGCAGAAATAAGCTCATTTATGTAGTATATATTTGTTTACATAATAATTAGTTCATTAACACACATTTTATGTGGAGTTTGTAACAGAGTATAGTAACATATTGGGTCAATTCCATACCTTCCCTTCAAGAGGTTATTTTTATTATAGATGATCCCTGACACTCCCCCTGCCCTCCCTCCACCCCCACCCCCACCAAAATGGCAGTTTACCTTGCTTTCCGTATTGTCCTCACTGGCAGCAAAGGGGAAAGTCTGCATGACACTTGATCCTGCTCTCAAGAATTCTATGTGAAGTTGACGAACTACGAAGTCGTTTTTTAAATTAAAATTAAAAAGATAAACACCATAGGAGCTATCATTTGCAGCAACAGCAGCTTACCCACTCACGATCTCTTTCAATCAGACACAATTTCAAACCTCGTTCTTACAAAAAAATTGCAGATTAAGGTCAGTAGATTTCAAGGACAGGACATGGCAGAGTCAATCCTAAACTGGGACTCTTTGGAACCCCATATTGTCCTGTCCATGGGCCGCAATGGTCTGGTGCAGTCGCAGGCAGACACTCGGTCTCGCTGACCACTTGCCCCTTGGTCTTTTGGTCTAGAGAGGGTTTATTCATTTGCCTGTGTCATGGAGGATGTAGCTGGTCTACTTACAGTCAGGAAATCCTTACATGAGGAAGTTGGCACAGTGGACAAGGCATGTGTGGGTGATGCCCTCACCAAACCGATTCAACAGCAGGCAGCTGGGTGGACGCGGTCAGGGAGCTTCTGTGGGCCCTATCAGGACAGCCTTCCCTCCTCTCTCTTCATCTCTCCCCAACCCCAAACCTCATCCTTGCTATTTCAACACTTTCTTTCTGGTTTAGCAAACAGGATCTTCTAAAAATTAAGGACAAGGACAAGTTCTCTGTGGGCCAGATGAAAACTTGGTGCTAGGTGCCAGAGAAACAAAACTTGGTCCTTCCATATAACTCTGAGTGTCTGATGAAGCAATAAAACTGGCCAGTGGGTATGATGTGTTGGGATTTTCATGCGGCTTAACTCACGAGTCCTCACAACTAGCCTATGTCATACCCTCTTGTGACATGGGTCAAGAACCTGAGCCTGATGCACCTGGATGGCTCCATCGGTTGAGCAACCAACTCCTGGTTTTGGCTCAGGTCATGATCTCAAGGTTGTGAGATCAAGCCCTGAGTTGGGCTCCACGCTCAGCACGGAGTCTGCTTGTCCTTCTCTCTTTGTTCCTCCCCCCACTCACACTCACGCTCAAAAATAAATAAATGTATCTTAAAAAAAAAAAAGAAACCGATCCTTGGGAAAGTCAAATGACTTGTGCAAAGTCACACAGCCGGTGGGTGGAAGAATCAAGACAGGGTCCCAGGTTTCTCAGATACCCTGTGCATATATGAATACAATCAGAGAAAATCCAAAGTTCCATTCCCAGCTTGTATCCTTTCATTCTTTCGCTTTCTTTTCTTCCTTTTTTTTTTTTTAAGATTTTATTTATTTATTTGACAGAGAGAGACACAGCGAGAGAGGGAACACAAGCAGGGGCAGTGGGAGAGGGAGAAGCAGGCTTCTCGCGGAGCAGGGAGCCCGAGGCGGGGCTCGATCCCAGGACCCTGGGATCACGACCTGAGCCGAAGGCAGACACTTAACGACTAAGCCACCCAGGCGCCCCTCTTTTCCACTTTAATTGAGGAGACTACTCTCAAAAAAGAATAAAAATAGAATTAAAGCTCCAGTTTGATGTTACTCGCCAATCTGACCACAGTTTTTACCTCCAACTTTTATTGTTTTTTTCTAGCTCAGGGGATGAGGTGAAACTGTGTTGATTTCCTCACACTCCTTTCACCCAACAAAACCCAAATGTCTACCATCTATGCTGTGTTAATCTGGTGGCTATCATTAATCCTCTTTACCAAACACGTTGTTATATATAATATGCAAATTAGCCAGAAGCATTAATGTGAAGCAATAATAGTTTTACTATGTTAAGGAAACTCTTGAATATCCACAGCGTGAATATTCATGGAACAAATATCAAGATGTGTATTTTAACACTCCCTGTACCTGAAGATGCAAGTGTGTGTGTGGAGGGGGAAGTTGGGGAGGGAGAGGCCATTTTCTTCTACATGCTTCAGCCCATGTACTGTCACTGTCTCTACATCTTGGCGACTCTGGCAAGTGAAACAGCCCTTAGACAACACTCAGAATTATTTATTTATCTTCTCTCAGTCAGATTTAAGCAAACTGTCACCCTCTAAACTAAACAGTCTCGGGGGGTGCTGCCACTGACCTGCATCGGGATGGTCTACTACCGCTTCCGGAGTCCAGAGCCCAGCCTTCACGTAGCCCTCTTCTCCAGAGTTATGAGAAAGCTGCCATCTCCAACCACAACCTCACCACTATCCAGATGTTCCAAAATACCCTGAAGGAAAGAAAGAAAAATCACCTAGGATACATACCTCTTTTTCTTTTTTTTTTTCTAAAAGCAGTTTCCAATTTTAGGAAAGGTGGTATTATGTTCTTATAGTCCCAGTTTCTGTTAAAATCCTCAAAGCCTAATAATATTTCAGAAAGATTGAGTATATTCTGTTTCTTGGACACTCCAGGTATTCGTTTTGTGCAAAGTGCTGTGAATATTTTTTCTCAAATAACATTTAATCTGAGTCAAATTATAGTGAAAGTGCTGATTCCGTGATAGTTGTTAATGTATTTCATTTGGGGAGACAATGTCCCCAAGTTAAAACAAATCCTTGGGCTCCCTTCCTCCTGGGGGTGGCCATATGACACGGTACTGGCCAATGAGACATAGGTGGAAGTCAGTTAAAGATTTCGGGAAAAGTTCTGCTTTCCTGCTATAGATGGGCACTTCCTTCCATCTGGGCATTTTTTTTCTCCTTCCTCTCTGGAATGTTACCATAAGTCCCGGAGGTATAGCAGTCATCTCTCAGCCATGCCACTGAAAGCTAATAGCTGGTGTAACTAGCAGCAGGGTGTGTGTGTGTGTGTGTGTTTTAATGACAACTTTGAGTAGCTGCAGCAGCCATGGATTGCAAGATCTCATGTTAAGTGAAAAAAAAAAAAGCCTCTTTTTTGTGTAAACCACTATACACAATCCTAAGGAACGACCAGTTTCATAATGATGCCCTACATTTTCCAGCATGTTCATGTTCACATATTCACATGCATGTTTTCATTTGGTACTCCGGACAACTCTGTAAGCTAGGCAGGGTGGACGGTTTTTATTCCCATCTTATAAATGAGGAAACGGATGTTCAGAGAGGCTAAGTGACTTGTCCAAGATACAGAGCTAAGTAAGTAAACAAGTAGACTTCAGATCTTCTAAATTTCTAATCTAGTCTCTTTCTAGTTCCACTTCTCTATTCAGCCCAGCCATACTTGAATAAAAGGTTGTATCCAGAGCAGCTCTCCAAGACCTTACGGTTTCCATTGTCTAAAACATGCCTCCCCCCGGATGCCTGCTTGGGTCACCCTCTCACTTCCTTCAGGACTTTGGTCAAGGGTCATCTTTTCAGAGAGGGCTTTGCTGACCATCCTATAAAAAAAACTGCAAACACTCCCATGGTAATCCCCATTCCTCTTGTACAGACGGCCTTAGTTAAAGATATAACCTTTTATTGAAAATCAAGGCCAGTTCATCTCAGCCCTGTCCACAGCTGGACACAAAGCAATGCATGAGTGGGGGAGAAAAGCACGTAGTTGCTCCTTCTAATCAGTCTGCAGTCCAGGAAGGTACATTAGAAGGGCTTGTACTGGAGGCCACCGTATCTACAACATCTCTGGTATTTGGAAGTGGAATGGAGACCAGCCGCGTTAGCTGTGTTAGCCGTAGACACTGTTTTGACAGAGAGGGCTCCCGACTCTGGTTATTTTTCCATACTTCATATCTAAAAATGAATTTTAGCTGAATGTGGAAGGAATGTTAATATTTATTATGATTCTCACCCTTTCCTCTATTCCCTCCATACAATGCAATTTGCCCTTTTAATTTTGTACTTTTGAAACATAAAAAGGACTTCAACTTTAAACTCTCACGGACCTTTCCACCTGCCAGGTACAGTTCCAGGCAAGAGGGATAAAACATCGGTATAAGATGAGGTCCCTGACCTCAAGAAACCCAAGGTCTGGCCACCTTGGAGAAGGCCAGTGGGTCAACAAGTCATCACAACACATGTGATAAATAAATGCTGCAGAGGACTATAGAAGAGAGAATCAGAGGTATAGTCATTTGCATAAAATGTCGTCTTGAAAATCTAACACTTCAATTAAGTTAACCATGTTAAGAATCAAATTTAGTTCTAGAGGGGGAAAAACACTGGCATACAGTCTGGGTGTTATAGGATAGTATCTCACCTCCTACATCCAATCTATCCCAGGGTTATGACAAGTGTATCTATTTAACACTTCTCAGGAATGTCCCCCCTCCCTTCCTCACTGCCCCTGGATTGTTGAAATGGCCTCCAGTTTGCTCCAGCCCACCCTGGCATAATCTTCCACTGCTGCAGAGTGAAGCCTTGCCTGACCTACTCTCGTTTGGGATTACATCCTCCTTTGTGTTCTGCCTAAGGCCAAACACCGTCCATTCCTGCATCTATCACTTGTACTGCAGTATCTGGTTACCTACTTGTTTCCTCTGTTTGGCTTTACAATGCTTGAGACTCAGGTGACAAATGACACTCTTTAGCTAGGGTTTTAAGAAAATTATAGGGCTTATTTTGGTTGTATCTTCATGATAACAAGTAAAGACATTTTGATCTGTTACCTAGATGTTTGTCCCAAATTTTAAATTTTGCCAGTTTTCTAAACAGCCCTTAGCAAAATAACTCCATCATCAAGATTTGAATTCAGAGCATCTACCCGCCCCTCCTTCACTGCTCTATTTACCACCTCAATTAATTACTACACCAGGATGATCTAAAGACAGCTCTAGTATGACAGAGGACTGGAAAATACAGATCACTGTAAATTAATTTGCAGTACATTTATATTTTCATTCCATTCTCCCTTTCAGTTTGGCAGTGAATCTGCCTTGGAGCTGGTAGTGAGCTCCGAGAGGCATTTATGCTTCCTTTTTGCAGATCTCAGTATCTAGACTTCTGGATTTAAGGTCTGGCTTCCGGGCGCCTCTATTCATACACAGAGGAGCTGGCCAGAGTCGGCCAGACATCCATTCCGCCTGAACCTGCCACCAGGACTGCTCTTGTGGATTAATGAGGCTACTGGAGGTGTCCCCTGTGGCAATTAAATGAATTCTTAAGATGTACCTGTTAGCTGACAGAAGAGGTGAGATTAGCTGCTTCCCACTAACATTTTAACTCTCAGGTACACATTAGCATGGGTTATCATATGATAATCTTGGTGTTGCAAGAGCAGAGGCTGCTGGGAAGAAACCGGACAGGGACAGCATATTTTAAAAAACCTTTTAAAAAATGAGCTAACGGTGAACACAATATTACAGAAAGTTTAGAGGAAGAAATCAGCACAATAGCTTTATGTTTTTATTAAGCTCATTTTCTTCAATGCCCATATTTTACTTTTATAATCAGAAAGACATATCCAAAGATTTTTTTAATTGTTAAATCCATATTGCACATCTTATGTAATTATTACCATTATTATTTCCTTCCTTACACTGCGTATATAATATTTTTACATAGTTGAGATCAGTCCATGACATAGTATAACTCCTTTTATAAGGTAACATTGCCAAAGCAGTTTGCTTGTTCCCATACTTAGTTTCTTAATCGGTGCCTAATAACTTATTAACTGGGTGCACCTTTATTTAGGGAGCCCACCATCGTTCGTCATCTTGGTTGTTCCTAACTTTTTAGTATAAATAGATCAGTGGTGCACATTTCTTTGTCTATATAGCATCTCCCTTCCCCACCCTCTCTGAATTTGGGGCACAGGTGGGTTGCTTTGAGGGATCCTGGAGATGTCCTGCGTCCAAGTTCATGCCTTTCCTAATTTTGTTTTGTCGCCCCTTCTCCTCACAAGCACACACCCAGCAGAGAAACGGGGCGGAGGAGGGGGGTGACAAGGCTCACAGTTGGTGAGCAGATGGGGACCGAAGCTTAGAGAAGGAGCCAGGGAGACCTGTCTGACTGATGAGAGGAGGCCGAGCCCCTCCAGCCCACCCTGCGCACCCGCCAGACCTGCGCACTCCCTTACCCACCCCTTCTCCGCAGCCTCGGGTCGGGGACGGTCTGCACCCAGGACTGGTTTCACGCCAGCCCACCGCTTGCAGGGCCACGCTGCCCCGCTTCCCAAAACCTGAGGGAACCGAGCTCTGGGGCCAGTTGAGCCGAAGACCTGACGGTGTCTGTGGGCTAAGGGTAGAAATGTGAGCATGGCCCCTGCATTCGAAGCTAGACTTCAAATCCCCGCTTCACCGTGGACTAGAATGGGTGACCTTGAGCTAGTTGACTCTCTGGGCCTCAGTTTCCTCACCTGAAAAATGGGAATAATCGTGAAAATGAGATAATTGTGTAAAGCAGTCTGCGCAGCGCGGGGCACTGGGTCAGGGCTCCATAAGTGTTACCGAGATTGTTATCTAATCCTGTCGCCAAGGTGGTATTGTCATCCCGGGCACCTGGCGGCCGCGGAAACCGAGGCGCAGAGCCGTCCGGGTGCCCGGCCGAGGCCGCAGAGCTCGGCCAAGGACTGAAGTGGGGTTTGCATTCCAGGCCTTGGGAGCCCCGCGGCCAGCGGGGCTGAATACTTCGCGGACGCCCGGAAACTCACCTTTTTGGCCCCGGGGCCTCCGGCCTGTGCCATCGCGCCGCGACTGTGTGGGCACCGGGTGCGGGAGAGCGCGCCAGCCCTCGAGCCCGCCCCTCGCCCGGGGGAAGGTCCCTCCCCCCCCCCCCGCCCCTCCGCGGAGCCGCCGGCCCCGCCGCCCCAGGGTGTCGGCTGGCCTCGGAGCAGGTGCCCACGCCCGCGCCCTCGGCCTCCCGGGCCTCGCCATGCTCCGCTCCGGCGTACAGCGGCTGCGGGGCCTCCCTCTGCCGAGCCTCCCGCCGCGGAGCTCCCCGGGCCGCCCGCGCTCAGCCTGCGGCCGCCAAGGGTAAGTGGGGTCCGGCCCGCGCAGAGGCCTGCGGCTGGGCGGCTACCGGAGCGGGAGCCAGGGCCTGAGGCAGTGTGGTGGGTCAGGGGCGCTTTGGCCTCCGAGAAATGGGCATTTGGATTTCTTCTAGATTTCTGTGTGTTTTTTTACATGCACGCACGTACAAAGTGAAATAGTATCAAAGGGTTCCCAGTGCGAAGCCATTCCTATCCGCATATTTTTCCCCTGTCAAGTGTTAACAGTGTCTTCTGTATTTTTCCCCGAGATTGTGTGTAAGCAAACAGGGGTGTATGTATGTTCCTCTTTGCCTTACTTACACCTTGCTTTTTACAATGCATCCTGGAGAAGCTCACGATCCAGCTAGGAAGAAAGTCATGCAAATAAATATATTAAACCACTGAGCAATAATTATAAAATGAGAGAAGACTGTATGCGGTGAGGAAATTAAGTGAGGAAGTGCATTTTACTCCATCTGGCTCTCCTCAGCCTGGGACGCATTGGATGGAGGGGAAGATCCAAGGTTTATAGAAGCTAAACTTCACGATGATTATGGTTTTCCATATATAAAATGATTATAAGTGTGTTCTTTAAGTAGACTGAGAACAGTTATTCTCTAGATCCTTTGGAAATTAAAAAAAAAAAGAAGTCATGTTCAATTCCTTAGTTCTATTAGTTTATCTACAACGGACCAGAATTATATGGAACGGGGCTCACATGCCTCCTCCTCCCTCCCCTAACCAGGTTGCGTCAGTCAGGGTTTAGATACCCCAAATGATTAAAGCAGCACTATGCCAACCTCCCAGGCACTGTTAAGATATTAGAGAAACCAGGAGAAACACAGTGGTCAGAAAAACTATAGCTACCACAGCCTAGTAAAACTACCCTTAACAAAAATTGTCTTCCAGAGAGGAAAACCCACCCTTATCTGCAGAAACAAGATGGAAAGACAGAGCAGAAACTGTGATCATTGGAGGCGGCTGCATTGGTGTGAGCCTGGCTTATCACCTCGCCAAAGCGGGGATGAAAGATGTGGTCCTCCTGGAAAAATCCGAGCTCACTGCTGGATCTACCTGGCACGCAGTAAGAAAAGCACTTCGAAACCATCCCACGCAATGAACTGTGCACCAGTGCAATCACTTTTCTTCCCCTTACAACTCCCCACTTAGAGCTTTTTAGAGTGAGTTTCCTTTCCATGGTGTTGGAAGGTGCAATTACAATTTAGTTGGTGTACTTCCAGGGCGGGATCAACATTTATAATGTCTTTATCTTGGACATGTGGCTTCTGGATTCAACCCTGGCTCTGCCATTTTCTACCCAGCCAACCTGTGGCCAATTACTTAAGTTTCCATTCCTGCTGTGCAAACGGGAATATCAACAACACCTACCCAATAGGGTTGTGACGAAGGTTGAGTTAATATGTGTAAAGTTATTAAACACATGGTAAATGTTTAGCAAATGTTAGCTTTTTTTGTGGAAGGATCCTGGCTGGCTGATCTCAAACATAGCTGGAGACCTTTCCCTAAACTCCCCTCACCTGGGTTTTGTGGTCCTTTTTTTTAATGTATGATTTTAATTCCACACTGTGAGTCGACAGGTTGGCTTCGTGAGGCTGAGGACTATGAGGGCTGGGAACATGGGACCCTGCTTTCGTGTTGTGCTAAACAGACACGCAGCCGAGTCAATTGGACATATTTAATGATACACATAATTGTTGCCGTACTACACAGTAATTGGGCTGAAATGGAAAGTTGCTCAGGTAAATGAAGGGGTTGGCACTGCTCTCATACCAGTATGCCATCCCAGTGATCTCTGAAGTCAGCTAAGGATGGGAGAGGCAGTTTTTGTGACTGTTGGCACAAATTTCTTTTGGAGAAAGAGTTGGGCAGTGTTAGCCGCTGCTCGTCATTCTTTCTGTCTCTAGTTTTCCTCTGCTGACACAAGAGGGAACCCTGCTTTTTAGGGACATCTGAATCTCGAACCCGCTCTAGGTTTGAGGGGTGCCAAGCACTGAAAGGGCTGCCTATCTCCTGTTGAGACTGGGGAAGAGCGCAGCCCACATTTAAGCCCAGTTGGGCCCAGTGTTCTGGTAGTCTCATAGTCAGACCCCACCCACTGACTGGATGGAGGCTTCTCAAAAAGTCACACCAAGCCCAGCTCCTTTCCCCTGTCTCCTTCCCCTCCAGTCCCCTCGTCCCTCAGTCTGAGTGGGAGGTACGGGCACCTGGTCCTCCCTCAGTGTCTTTTCAGAGCCCTTACAGGCAACTGACTCTCATTTCCACAGTTGTCCTTCAGCTCGCGTCCTCCTACCTGGAGAGAGGGGTCTGGGAAGCCGCCAACGCTCCTGGCTCTTCTCCTCTCCCTGAACTAGACTTTCTAGGTAGGCTTCATGTTATCACATGGAAGGGAGCCTGTATTTCTCCTGTAACCCTCCTGTAACTTCTCCTTAGTGAACATTTGCTCACCCTTTCAACAGTATTCACTGAGAGCCTATATTGGGTCAGGCCAGCCCTGTTCTAAGAGGTGGGGACACAACAGGGAAAAACTAAGTGCCTGCCCTCACAGAACCACATTCGGGTATGGCAGACAGAGAACGCACAAGCAACGCTGGAGAGTAATCAGTGCCGTGAAGAAGAGTAAGGTGGCGTAAAGGGATGGAGAATGATGGGACGGAGGAGTCAGGAAGCTACTTTGAGGAGGTGACGCCTCAGCAGGGACCAGGAAGAAGTGAGCGAGGGTGTGGTGAGGCTGTCCCGGTAAGGGCATGTAGGCAGGGGGAAGTTTAGGCAAGTGGAGGTATCCTGAGAGGGAGGGTTACACCCTTTTAATACTTCCCGATTGTTAAGGAGGGCATGCGTTTTAGTACTTTAATTACAGATTTGCTCATTTATATTTGATTGATTTGATGTGGCCTACGTTTTAGAATAGATTACTGGATTCCCTGCATTATTACTTCTTAGACATCCCATGAATGAAAAAACAAAAAAGCAACATACTCTGAACCTGTTTTTTCAAGAAAAGTGGGCAAAATTCTTAAGATGATAGCTTCTTGTTAAATGTTAACTGTGCAAAATAATTTCCCCTTAACCAGAGAGATTCCAGAGTGAGTGGGAAAGACATGCTCCTGCTTTGTGCACAAGGTATTATGCTATACACTTTACAAAAAGAGACCCAGGCAGTGTGAGCTCAAGACGGACTCGGGCATCAGGAGTCAGATTATTTGACGCCCTGGGAATAAAGGAAAAAACAACATGAAGAAGTTCTGTACATTCGGAATTTTTAACGCAGAGAAGTATTTGGAGCAGATTTGAAAATGTGTAAGGCTGGGGAGCCAGCTAAAGGGGCAGACTACAAAAATCCAGGCAGTCTCACTGAACTAGAACATGTGCTCAAGGTTAAACATATCTGTAAAGTGCAGGAATCAAGTACTTAAGGAGGAAGGCACAGCTTGCAAAATGAATATTAAAAATGGAGTCACAAATCCCCAAATCCTGAGGCTTTGCTATAATTTAACATGACTGCTTTGTCAGCAGGTGCCTCTACTACCGATTTAGACCATTTCATATAGGTTGGAGGGAAAGGGGAGAGGATGGAGTGAGAAGCAGCTTTGGAGCATGGGGCTCCCAGGAGGCGCGGCCCCTGGGGATGGTGCCAAAGTGAATGTTCTGGAGAACTGAGGACTAAAGAGCTGAAGATGCACAATGATCCATTTGGGGTGTAGGAAAACAATATTAGAACTTTCTGTTCATTTTCATCTAAAAATGTAACAAAGAAATTAAACTTTACTGGTCTTTATAAATAGCCTTCACTCGTGATGTGGGTGACATACTGGGTATGATTCCAAGGTTGACTAAAAGAAAGGTTGGCACACCACAAAGGAAGCAGCCCCATACTTTCTTTTTCTTTAGTCTACCATGACATAATGCAGATCACATGCTATAGAGTGTCATTGTTGTGATAAATTTTATAGAAACAGGGCTTTAAGTAATATAATTTGTGATGAAACGGAGAGGGAATGAATTTGAAAATGTACCATATCTCATACAATAATTTAAAGGGTTGTGAAACAAAATTTTTCTTTTACAAAAAGACAAGTGTCCTAAATTTAGTGGTCTTTGTAGTGATGCAAATGGCTGCCAGTCATTTCCACATAGCAGATACACATAAAAAAATGAATGCAATCTATCCTTTCAAAGTAAAGATGATATTACAAGTGAGAAATAACTGCTTTTTGCAAAATAGTCCTGTTGGGGAGAGAGCATTTTGAAAAGGGATGTTTGGAAATGTTGGCATCATTATTAGAATTTCTGGCCAAAATGATATGTATCATCTAGAAAAACTCTCATATATATATATATATATATATTCAGATGGGTTAAAAAATGAGATAAATTTTTTAACCCATCTGCAATTTTTCTAAATGATGAGTGTCAGTGCGATTTGTACCCATTTATTTAAAATATAAAAATGCAGTAACTTCCAGTTAGCTTATAACAACAACTGCTGGACAAGGGAACATGAAACATGAATAGTCAAGTTTCAACAGAAATGTTTGTGGAGGCGATGATCGGGTGGGAGGAAGTGGGGTCACGATGCACAGACTACAGCCAAGAAAGTGCCCTTCTCCCACTCAGACCTTTGTATCATTGACAGCTAGCTTCCCCAGCCAGCATAGCCATTCAAACCAGTCTCAAAATAAAACACACCTGGGATTAGGCCTTCAAGTTGCTGTTTTACCAAGGCTAATCCTATACATATTTCAGTAATAAAGCATGTTACTTACATAGCTTTGCTAAAATATTAATAAATCAGTTGACTATTCAAAAGCTTTTCCTATAATAAACTTTAAAAGCTCAAAAGCTTTTTTACATAAGTAAGTTTTAAAAATTCAAAAGCTTCTCTACACAATAAACAAAATAAAAATTATTTAAAATATTTAATTCGGGCGCCTGGGTGGCTCAGATGGTTAAGCGTCTGCCTTCGGCTCAGGTCATGATCCCAGGGTCCTGGGATCGAGTCCCGCATCGGGCTCCCTGCTCCTTGGGAGCCTGCTTCTCCCTCTGCTTCTCTCTCTCTCTCTCCCTCTCTCTCTCTGTCTCTCATGAATAAATAAATAAAATCTTTAAAAAAAAAATAAATCTTTAAAATATTTAATTCATTTCAAGTTGTTTTTGTATGTTTTATGATCCCTGTTACTATAGTAATACATATTCATATGTCATGTGATAACAAAGAAATCCACATATTTTAGTGGGTATGCTTAAATTTTTTTATTGGATGTGAGTGCATGGAGCACCTATGTTATATGATGGCTTGAGGTCAATCACCGGGCTTTTTGAGGTTGTAGAGGCTCATGAAAGAGAGGGCAGGATTATTAAAGAGATAGAGCATCACTAGCTTTAGTGACAATTGATGATTTCTCCAATGCCGTCATTCCTGCTCAGTCATTGTTAGCTTGCTGTAAGGAAGAGCTTTTTCTTCTCCATGTTTGTGTATTTATTTATTTATTTATTTAATCAACAAGGATTCTTAATTCTAATTTTATTCGGAGTTATAGTTCTCAATGATTATCTTGTCTCCGTTTCATCTTTTCTCTTTTCTCTTTTCTTCTGACTACAGCAGTTTTCTTTCTTCAAATCAAAATTAGGCCCCTTCCTGTCCTCCTTATAGACTTGTGATCATTCTAGCATCTTCTCTTAGCTCTTTTTTTTTAAGATTTTTATTTATTTTTTGACAGAGAGACAGTGAGAGAGGGAGCACAAGCAGGGGGAGTGGGAGAGGAAGCAGGCTTCCCGCGGAGCAGGGAGCCCGCCGCGGGCCTCGATCCCAGGACCCTGGGATCATGACCTGAGCCCCAGGCAGACACTTAACGACTGAGCCACCCAGGCACCCCTTAGTTCTTATTTTTTTTAAAAAGATTTATTTACTTATTTTTTTAATTTTTAATTTTTTTTTAAAGATTTTATTTATTTGACAGAGAGAGACACAGACAGAGAGGGAACACAAGCAGGGGGAGTGGGAGAGGGAGAAGCAGGCTTCCCACGGTGCAGGGAGCCCGATGTGGGGCTCGATCTCAGGACCCTGGGACCATGACCTGAGCCGAAGGCAGACGCTTAACGACTGAGCCACCCAGGTGCCCCTTATTTACTTATTTTAGGGGAAGGCGCAGAGGGGGAGAGAGAGCGAGAGAGCAAGAGAGAAAGATTCCGCACTGAGGGTGGAGCCTGACTCGGGGCTTGATTCCCATGATCCTGAGATCATGACCTGAGCTGAAATTAAGAGTCGGAGGCTTAACTCAGCCATCCAGGTGCTTTTTCTCTTAGTTCTTATGTTTTTTTCTAAATGCTTTGGCACTTAATCATCTGCTCTTGATTTCACTGTTTCATATATGATAGTTTCATGACTTCAGTCAGGCTACAAAATCTTGAAGGATAAGAACAATGTTTTCAGGGCACCTGAGTGGCTTAGTCAGTTTAAGCAGACTTCAGCTCAGGTCATGATCTCAGGGTCTTGGGATCGAGTCCTGCATCGGCTCCTGGCTCAGCAGTGTGTCTGCTTGTCCCTCTCCCTCTGCCACTCCCCCACTTGTGCTCTCTCTCTCTCAAATAAATAAATAAAATCTTAAAAAAAAAGAACAATGTTTTCTCCTTCAAAAATTCCCATTTAATATATCCTTGCTAAAGCCCAGAATAGAAACACAGTGTTCCCTAAACAAGTTCATTGGGCTAAATGTCTTGAATAACAATTTTACAAAAATGAGCCCATGGGACTTTTTCAGGTGAAAGATGATTAATTCATAATTCTATGAAAATAGCTCTCTGGGGAGGGGAAGAGAACTGATATAGTGTAGATATACAATTTTCTGGTGGTCTGATTTACCCCAGGTTAAGCTCTGAGGATCTTGAGTAAATGGTGAATGGAACCCTACCAGGGCTTGTGAATATTATTTTTTTTTTCAACTGACAGGAGATATATGGAAGGCACATCACGCAGACACCTGAAGGCTAGGGATTCTCCATTATTGATCTAGAAAAGCTCATCTGCACACTAGATACTAAGCTTGTAGAGGAAAGTGGGATATTTGAAAGTGAAAGAGCCTGACTGGCACTTCCATTAGAATGGGGCTTCGCTCTGAGAGCATCTCTAAGACCTGCCAGGATTTTTCAAAAAAAAAAAAAAGGCTGTGCATGTGTCCAAATGCTTGAACAAGTACTTGATAGAAGCCCTAGGGTTCTGGTCCATAAAGGATGACTGATGAACTTTAAATGGGGTGCTTTTGAGTTCGGGAGAACCAAATACCTACCACTATCATAGAAGAACCTTATAAATCCTCCCAAACAGATTTTATTTTGAACAGATTGTGTTCTGATGGGCTTTCCAGAATAAAGTAGCTGCAAAATGGGGCTCCAGATACTTAATTTAGAGAAGCTGCTTCATATAATTGCTTAGAATTCTTTTTTTGGATACTACGTTGCATCTGCCAGAGTTAATAAAAGGGGTTTTGGCATGCTACTATTTAGTTTCTTTTTTGTGAGAGTAATTAATAAGTGTTTATTCAGCAAATATTTGTGGGTTACAATCTATGTATTCATCAGACAGGTTAAGTTTCAACAGAAGTCTGTTCACCAATTAGCCAGGCTCCAGTTCTCAGGAATTTTCCAATTCTTGAATTTTGGGAATTTCAGGAAAAAGAACAGGAGGGCTGTTCCATTTAAGAGAATGGTGGGGATAGGGTCAAGGAAAATTTTGCGAGTCCATGCTCTTTGTCCTTACGGGAACACATGATTTGCTGGTTTAGGTCCATGTCGTATGCCACCCCACCCCCGTATTCTTCCTAACAACATGCATTCCTAAACTTCTGATCTTAGTCATCCCATTTATGAACCTACAAACACTGTTTCCCTAGTGACTTTTAGGGACTTAAAGTATACGTTCATTGGCTGACTTCACATCACCTACATGGTTCAAATTGCTTCTCATAACTCTTCCATGAGTCTTATGCCCAGCTGTGCTCAAACAGCAGCTGATGTGTTCTCATCCCAAAAGAATGGCTGGTGCTTCTCAGTTTCTTGCCAGTAATAAATTACCGCTTAACAGATAAACTACTAGAACTTAGAGAATGTTGTTGGCGAGAATGTGGATGAAAAGGAACCCTTGTGCACTGTTGGAGGGAATGTAAGTTGGTGCAGCCACTATAGAAAACAGTATGGAGGGTCCTCAAAATATTAAAAATGGATATATTATATGATCCAATAATTCCACTCCTGGGTATTTATCCAAAGGAAAAAACCCCACTAATTTGGAAAGATATATGTACCCCTGTGTTTATCACAGCATTATTTGCAATAGCCAAGATGTAGAAGCAACCCAGATACATGGATAAAGAAGAGTGGTACATTTATACAATGGAATTTTAAGCAGCCACAAAAAAGGATGAGATCTTGACATTTGTGACAACATGATAGACCTGGAGGGTATTATACTAAGCCAAGTAAGTCAGATGGAGAAAGACAGATAACATATGGTTTCATTTATATGTGGAATCTAGAAAACAAATGAATAAACAAAGTGGAAACATGTCCATAAATACACAGAACAAACTGGTGGTTGCCAGAGAGGAGGGGAGTGGGTGGGGGGATAGGCAAAAGGGGTAAAAGATACAGCACAGGGATTATAGGCAATGGTATTGTAATGTGTTATATGGTGACCGATGGTAGAAACACTCGTGATGAGCACAGCATAATGTAGAGTTGTTGAATCCCTATGTTGTACACCTGAAACTAATGTAACATTGTGTGTCAGCTCTACTCAAATAAGAAAAAATTTTAGAGAATGTTATTATTTTTTTTATCTAGTATTTTCTTTCCTTCCCGCTTTTAAGGCAGGTTTAACAACTTACTTTCATCCTGGAATAAACTTGAAGAAGATACATTATGCTAGCATCAAACTTTATGAGAAATTGGAAGAAGAAACTGGACAGGTAAATGCACTTAACTTGAAACTGTCTTTTCGGTCAATTCCTCAGAAATATGTAGGATTTCTGAAGAATTTTGATATATCATCATTAAAGCTGTGTGTAGTGACATTAATGGCATGTGAAATGTTTCTCGTGGTAGAGAAATCTGATGGGTATTTAAGGTAAGAATCCCAAGTTTGCTTTACGATCCATTTAGTTTCTTGAAGCACATTTCCCATGTAATTAACCACTCTTGATTTTTTTTTTTAAATAAGGAAAGGATACAAAAGCAGCTTTCAAAAATATCTTTAGTCAGTTACTATATCTAGAAACTAAGAAATCAGAGACTTTCAGCAACTGGATTACAAAGGATCTGAGGGCAATGGCTGCCAGATTGTCACACAGTTTTGAAAAGTACTTCACCAAAAGCCCCTCATTTTTATTTTTATCTCTTTTCATACTTATAAGTGCTCTCAAAATAAAGTGGCCAGTAAAAACTATCCATAGGCTATGATGGGAGTTTACTTAAAATTTTCATGCTATTTTCCTTGACTAAAACTATCAAATGGCTCCCCACAGTTTGTAGGCCAAAGGCCAAAGAAGGAGAGTCTTCCTTAGCTGAGCCCTGCTGCCTGCTTTCCAACATTTTCTCTTGCCACTCTTTGCCGTATGCTTCAACTAGTCTTAATTACATATATTTCTGGAATGTACTGGGCTCTCTGCCTGAAACAACATCTTCTCAGACCCCATCTCAGTATTCACCCTCCACCCTTCCCCGAGGTCACTCCCTTTGAGAAGCTGTCCTTGACTTTCCCCATCCACCAGTCAGGCCAGCTGAGGGCACGTCTCTTGGTTCTAACAACATATAACTTTCTTTTTTAAAGATTTTATTTATTTATTTGGCACAGAGAGAGAGAGAGAGAAAGTGTGAGCACACAAGCAGGGGGAGCGGCAGGCAGAGGGAGAGGGAGAAGCAGACTCCCCGCTGAGCAGGGAGCCCGATGCGGGACTCAATCCCAGGACCCTGGGATCATGACCTGAGCCGAAGGCAGACGCTTAACCGGCTGAGCCACCCAGGCACCACAACATATAACATTCTTAGAACACAAATCTCTCTCTCTCTCTCTCTCTCTCTGTTGTGGTAGTTGCTTTACTGGTTGGTCTTCCTAGGGACTATGAGAAACTTGAGGGCAAGGAATCCATCTTTCATCTCTGTGACCCAGCGCCTGAGTGCTTGGCCAACTGAAGGAATTCAATAAATGTCAAATAAATGTGTATTTCCATTCATGCTTCAGCTCATCACTGCAACATTCTGATTATATTCCTTCCTCAAATCCTTGGTCTTTCTCGTTTTCACATGGTTTTCTTTTCCTCTCACATGAACAGTCTCATGTTATTGTAATTATGCTCTCAGCTGTCTACCTTCACCCGTCCACTGTAAGCGCCATGTAGGCGGACTCTTTGCTTCTTGTTTATAATAGTATCTCTGGGGCTTACAGAGTGTTGGACACAGAGGAGCTGGTGAGTAAGTAGTTGCTGAGTGATGTCTCTGTGTAAGATGCAAAGATTTTATATAGTTATCTCTTGCACTGCTAAGTAAGTCTCTTTTCTGTACACTCGCATTTTCATTGTGCTGAAGAAACACCATGTTTGAATGCCAAATAATGATTTCTTTATGTGTTTTTATTGGCATGATTGTCACAGGTATTGGGATTCCATCAGCCTGGTAGTATCAGAATTGCCACAACTCCTGTGAGGGTCGATGAATTTAAATATCAGATGACTCGAACTGGCTGGCATGCAACAGAACAGTACATTATTGGGCCTGAAAAAATTCAAGAGATGTTCCCTTTACTCAACATGAATAAGGTATTTATCTTCAGGGTATTTTCACCATTTGTGGACTTGAATTAGGATTAGAAAAAGTTACTTTAAGAAGTTTATTAAAGGTAGAAAAACTGCGCACACATTTGGAATGGTGAAATCAGATGATTAATGCTGGAATCTGGGCATGTAACAAGGTGGACTATTATGTATGCTAAATGAAATATAAAAGCATAATGAAAAAAGTTTATTAGTTTTTCACCTTTGACAACTGAGGGGGCATTTTCAATACCTTTCTATTACTGTGTCCCCAGATCTAGGGGTTTCCATACATAAACTTCTGTTTGAGAACTGCAGAGAAAATAATTACCTGGTATGATAAATATGCATATAGAAAGGCTGTCTTATTCAGACTTTTTACAGAATCAAATTTAGAAGGGCCACGTTATGTTGCTCCACAAATACCATCTAGCTCTTAACTGTACTTCCAACAGGCTCTATATCAGGTATTGATCTAGTTTTAACCAAATTTGGCTGAGAAAATCCACTTGGGAATTTAGTGTCTTTTTTTTTTTTTTTTTTTGGCTAGGCAATAATCCCATTCAGATAATAAGCCTGACTAACACTATACATTGCTACAGCGTAGATTTACGTACCAGGTACTATGCTAGGCCCTTTATATACATAACTTTATTTAATTTTCACAATAATATTATACAATATATATTATTGCTACATAGGAAATTGCAGGTTAGGTAGTTTACATAATGGACTCAGGCTCATCCGGCTAGAAAGAGATGGAGCAGAGACTTGAAGCCAGGCTCTCTGACTCCATTGTGCGCACTACTTAAGTATACCACCAGATGGGGCTGGTGAGAGAAGCAGGGGCTTATGTTCCTCCCTACCTGAACTGAACTGGAGCGGCACCTTGTATCATTGATCTGGGTGCTGGGGTTGTTTGCCCTCGTGAGTCTATAGGCTGCTGGCCTTCTCTTCTCTGGAGTTTTGTGTGATGACAGTGTGGTTGCAGACTTGAGTTGCATTGTCTGCACTGAAATTCCATCACTGTAAGGTTATGCTTATTATCTGTTTATATGTC
The DNA here is from genome assembly GCF_009762305.2 of Zalophus californianus. Classification (NCBI taxonomy): domain Eukaryota; kingdom Metazoa; phylum Chordata; class Mammalia; order Carnivora; family Otariidae; genus Zalophus; species Zalophus californianus. The sequence goes on along the minus strand of NC_045599.1, from coordinate 59,664,877 downwards.
ACTCTTGGAATGCTTTGCTGGAAGTCCTCACGATCAGAGTTTTCTCAGAGGTATTAGGCAATGGAAATATGTGGGAAGAGTAGTGTATGGATCTGGGGGCAGGGGGGTGACAAATCAAATAGATACCGGATTACGGCAATAAGGACATATCCATTATAAAATACCAACTTGACATTTGGAAGTCTACAGTAATATGAATTCCATTAAAATCAAAACAAGTCTCGGGGCACCTGGGTGGCTCAGTCGTTAAGCGTCTGCCTTCAGCTCAGGTCATGATCCCAGGGTCCTGGGGTCAAGCCCTGCATCGGGCTCCCTGCTCAGCGGGAGGCCTGCTTCTCCCTCTCCCACTCCCCCTGCTTGTGTTCCTGCTCTCGCTATCTCTCTCTGTCAAATAAATAAATTTTAAAAATCTTAAAAAAAAAATCAAAACAAGTCTCTTGCACTAAAACTATAACAAGAGATTGGATTAGTAATCAAAAGCTGCCCACAAAGAAAAGACTGGGCCCAGATGGCTTCACTGGTAAATTCTACCAGACATTTAAAGAAGAATTAATACTAATCCTTCATAAACTTTTCCAAAAATAGAAGAGAACACTTCCCAACTCATTCTATGAGGCCAGTATTGCCCTGATACCAAAACCAGACAAAGACAACACAAGAGAGACAGGTATCCCTTGTGAATATTGGTGCAAAAATCCTTAACTAGCAAACTGAATTTAGCAACATATAAAAAGGATAATGCAGTATGACCAAGTGGAATTTATGCCAGGGATGCAGGGTTGATTTAACATCTGAAAATCTGGGGTGCCTGGGTCGCTCACTCAGTTAAGCATCTGCTTTCCGCTCAGGTCATGATCCCGGGGTCCTGGGATCGAGCCCTGAGTCTGGCTCCCTGCTCAGCAGAGTCTACTTCTCCCTCTGCTTGTGCTCTTTCTGTGTCTCTCTCTCTCTGACAAATAAATAAAATCTTAAAAAAATAACATCTGAAAATCAATCAGTGTAATGTGCCACATTAATAGAATGAATAAAGGACAAAAACACATGATCATTTCAATAGATGCAGAAAAGACATTTGACAAAAGCTCCTTGTTCGTATTGGGTGCTCAGTAGATTTCTATTGAATGAATGAGACCTAACTATAATACTGCACAGTGTTCCCTCTATCAACTTGTTTGATCAGACTGTCATTCTTCTTTGTTTCCCCATGGTACCTAGCCTGAAGTCCTAGTGCAACATAGGTATTCAAGCATTAGTTGTTGAATGACTAAGCCGAGTATACATTTTCCTGACACCTGTATACACTTAACATGTGAAGTTGTTAATAGTACTGAACAATGAAATATAAATAATTGATCAATTAGTATTAGACTGACTGCAAATGTCAGAAACCAAAATGATAATGCTTAAACACGATAGAAGTTTCTCTTTCCTTTAGGCAGTCCAGGATTTGAATGGTGGCTGTTTTCCGTGAAGATTTCAGGAACCCAGTTGCCTTCTAGATGATTGCCCTGTCATTCCTAGGGTGTGACTCCTCTGTCCTGATTCCAAGACGGCAGCAGCTAGAGCTCCGGCTGGCCATCATGTCTGCATTCCAGACAATAGGAGGGAGGAAAGACAAAGAAGGGACAATGGGCACATGCCAGTGGTTTTGTTTTCTTTTGTTTTTTAGGTAGGCTTCATGCCCAGTGTGGAGTCCAACTTGGGGCTTGAACTCAAGACCCTGAGATCAAGGCCTCAGCTGAGATCAAGAGTCAGACACTTAACTGACTGAGCCACCCAGGCGCCCCATGCCAATTGTTTTTAAAAAACTATTCATGGGGCGCCTGGGTGGCTCAGTTGGCTGAGCGACTGCCTTCGGCTCAGGTCATGATCCTGGAGTCTCGGGATCGAGTCCCGCATCGGGCTCCCTGCTGTCAGCGGGGAGTCTGCTTCTGCCTCTGACCCTCCCCCCCTCATGCTCCCTCTCTCTATCTCATTCTCTCTCTCAAATAAATAAATAAAATCTTAAAAAAAAAAAAAAACTATTCATGAAAGCTGCCACATGACACTTTCATTTGTATTTCACTGACCAAAACTTAGTAATGCTTCTAGCTACCAGTTGGAACTAATAACTGCCAACTATTGGAAATTGTTCCTAGTGGCTATGTGTCTAAATACACATTCAGTTTCCATTGCTATGGGGGGCAGGGGAGAGAATGGATGTTGGAGACAACTGCAAGCCTCTGTCAAATAGGCTATCTACTTAACACTCAGTGTGAGTCCTGCCTCCGCAGGAGCTTTGATCAAGGAAAAAGAAGTACAGACTGATCAATCCGATGCCATGATGCACTTTTAAAGTCCAGTTTTACTAAACATTTCCTGGCAGGATATAGTTACACTGGATAATGGGTATGTTTTGTTTAAATATTGACTCTTTTATGATTAATTTAGATTTTAGCTGGACTATATAATCCTGGAGATGGTCACATTGATCCTTATTCTCTAACTATGGCCCTCGCTGCTGGGGCTAGGAAATATGGTGCCCTTTTAAAATATCCCGCCCCGGTGACTTCTCTGAAACCCAGGTCAGATGGAACATGGGATGTTGAAACGCCAGAGGGATCTATGAGAGCGAATAGAATTGTGAATACTGCAGGTAAGCATCATATATACAAATATGATGTATATATATATATATATGTATATATATATATATTTAAATTAGTGGGTTTTTTCAAGTGGCAAAGATATAAGACATGTGGCCATAGCGTAATGTTTTATACTAGGCACATTGTTGGGAAACACTGTAATGTTCCCAAGATGAACATTTTGTCTGTTTCTAAGCTACAAAGCCCTCCCTCTGTCACTTTGCTTTTGGTGTGTGATGCCACTCTGCCCTTGGTTACACACATAGAAAGTTGGTGTTCTGGGCGCCTGGGTGGCTCAGATGGTTAAGCGTCTGCCTTCGGCTCAGGTCATGATCCCAGGGTCCTGGGATCGAGTCCCGCATCGGGCTCCCTGCTCCTTGGGAGCCTGCTTCTCCCTCTGCTTCTCTCTCTCTCTATCCCTCTGTCTCTCATGAATGAATAAATAAAATCTTTAAAAAAAAGAAAGTTGGTGTTCTTCTCCATCCTGTTTTCTTCTACTCCAGATCATGTTTTGTTCATGATGCTGCTTTTTCCCTTCTACGTTCACTCTTTCTTTATACTAATAAAGTCTAGTGTGCAAATTTGTGAGCATCCTTTTTGTTCTCAGTTTGCTTTTGGGGGAAGATCTAATCATTTGTGTTCTCTCTCATCCATTTCTGATTGCTTGACTCCAGTCAAAAAATATTTAACCCTGGGGTGCCTGGGTGGCTCAGTTGGTTAAGCATCTGCCTTCGGCTTATGATCAGGTCATGATTCCGGGGTCCTGGGATCAAGCCCCGCATCGGGCTCCCTGCTCAATGGGAAGTCTGCTTCTCCCTCTGCCCCTCCCCCTGCTCAGGCTCTCTTGCATGCGCGTGCTCTTTCTCTCAAATAAGATCTTAAAAAAAAGAAAAGTTTAACCTTTTTCCTTTCAGAACATCATTAAATATATTTCATAATTTTTTTTTTAATGTTGCTCTGTTACAACTTAGACTCAGAGTAGTGAAGTCAAAAGGGCTATTTGAGATAATCTAACAAGCCACTCATTTTCCACTGTGGAGACCAAGGTCCGGAAAGGTCATGTTACTTGGCAAAGTGACAATTATGTTGGAGCCAGGACTTGGACCTGGGTCTTTTGACTCCTGGGTTAATACACTTTCTAACAGGTCTTTTACCTGTGAAGTCATTTTCAACTATCACACATACAAAAGTGAGTTCTTGCGCAAATGAAAATGCTTATGCAGTCTAAACTGGGCTAATAATTTGTATTTACCTGTGGTTCATAGTGGTTAATTTAAAACCCAAAGTAAGCAGGAGAGAGTAACTGATTTTCTTGTGGTCTGCTCTTTGAGTCATTGCTCAAATTATAAAATGAAAACAATCATTATTTATCAAGTCAAATGATATGCCGTGAGGACAGGTCAGAAACATGGACCCTTAAGTTCTTTCCTCTAAATTGTAACTTTTGATTGATGTTATCTTTTTTTTTTTAACAAAACACTTAGTGGTTCTAGAAAAGTCATGTCTTCAATATTTAAGAGTTTAAAAGAGTACTTCTGAATTAATCTAATCCATGCCCCCCATTGGAAAAAGCATAAAAATCTCATGCTTTCTTCAATATCATTTGAAATTCAAAATAATGTAAAAGGACTTGCCTAAAAAATAAAAGCAAGGCATAAAACGTTGCTCTGTTTTTGAGCCTCACCCTTCACCCCCCTAATATCTATCTGAGACCACCCACCCATTACCATCCTTAGTGACCACTGATCTAAATTCTGTTAGAAGGTCTAAGATAATGAAATCATTCATCTTTTTTTTTCCTATGTAGTCAGGACTGTTTCTAATCTTGTAACTTTATGGTCTCACAAATGTATTACCTAAATACGTTGGACCATTTTTAGAGTGATAGCAAACTAAACAAACTAAACGAACACACTCTGACCTCCATACCAGCACCCGGGCAGACGTCGCTAATTGATCACTGCACTCATCTCAGACAGGCTCGGGCATGCTCCGCCATTTCTCTCAACAAGTGCATCAGGCAACCACTCCCAACTGATACTTAGAGAAATCATGTAGAAGAACTTATTTAACACATTTATTTATCATTTTCCGAAAATGGTAAGCTTTGATTTACATAATTCATTACTGCTGTAATAAATTTTTTCTTTACTGTGAGGAATAAGGAATCACTGAATAATTCTTAAGGAGATCTCACCCAAACAGTAAGTTACCAGATGAAGTTGTCTATGCAGCTATGAAATCTTGTGGTGTGATTGGAGTAGGGGAGGGCAATAGCAGGAGGTCCTGGAAAATGGCGCTGGCCTGGGAAAACAAATCCTGGGAATTAGGTTGATGGTGTGGCCCTGCATTTACCACTACATGGAACCGAATTCCTGGGATTGTTCTCCAAGATGTCCTTCTTTGTCCTTTGCTCCTGGAGCTTTTTTTTTTTTTTTTTTTTTTTTTTGGTGCAAAATAGTGGTTTATTAAAGCACGGGGACAGAACCCGTGGGCAGAAAGAGCTGCTGCCCCGGAGTTGTGAGTGGTGGCTGATTATATACTATGGGGTTGGGGGAGGTAAGGAAAAAGGGAGGTTTCCGAAAAAACTTTCATATGCTAAAGAAGACTCACAGGATACTGGAGGCCTTGCCATTGTCAAGTTAAGGTTGTTTACCCCTCTAGTAAGGCATTAACATAAAGATAGTTGGGAACTTCCCGGAGGAACATTACACTCTGCCCACTTCAAGTATCTGTCGATGGGCTGCAGGTTATAAAGTCTTTAACTGTATCTACATTTCCTTCTCGAAACTAGGTTATTGATGATAGTATCGAATGCTTTGTTCTTGTAGATTGCTAAAATATTTGTAAACTGAGGGAGACTTTATAAATTAGTTTTTCCTTTAGGGCAGGCTCCTGGAGCTTTTTACCTAGCCGCATCTACTCCCTTTCCCATCCTCGGTTCTTGGTAATCCAGGCCCCTCCTTCTTGAAAACTGTGTGAAGAACTATGCTGTCTCAATGTTCAATTCTTTATCTCATTCAGGTCAGATCTCTGGCCCATAATCTTGTTTTTTTTTCTTTTCTTCCTCCATCTCTTCTCTTCCACTGGGTAGAAGTTACTGGAGGAAATCTAACTGACTGCATATTTGTAGTCCGTGGAAGGTGTAGAGAGGTGTGTATTTAATTATTTGTAGGTCTGTTTTCAAAATAAGTTTATTTAAAGTATAAAAGCTCCCTAAAAGGTAAGCCTCAGTAACTGAGGGCAAAGGTATGGACATGCCTGCTTCTAGAATTGAAGCTAACAGAGATCAAATTTATGAATAAAGCAACCATCAGCGGAAGGCACTGTGCTAACATGATTCGAGAATGAGCGTCTGCTGGAATGTATCCCAGAGTTACTCAGTGAGACCAGGATGTCGCACAAATTCAGGCAAGGCCTTCAGGCCAGCTCTGAAATCTAATTAAAGTAACCAGGATGTAGACTTGGAAATGTGACCCCAGTAAAAAGATATAAATACCACTATTATCTACTGAGTTGTACCATAACCTGCTAGGAGTTTCTTCTTATGAAGTCGTAACAGAAGGCAGCTGAGTCTTCAGGATATTCATGAAAATGAAAGTCTAAAAGTAAAAAAATGTGCGTTTGCCGATATGTCTCCAGCACAGTCCAGGGCAGTGGGGCTCTGTGGCCTGGAAACACACGTATTGCCAACCCTGTGACCTGGGAAAATTACTCCTTTGTAAAATGGAGATAATAGTGCCTATCTCAAAAGGTTGTTATGATCAGTAAATGAAGACAGAACAGAACCAGTACCACATAATAAAAAATTACTAAAAAAATTAAGCGTAATAATTATGATTAGAATTATTTCTTTGAAAGCTTTATCTGCACCCTCTCCTCCCACCCCGCATCCCAGGGAGACTAGCATCAGTTTACTATAACCTCTTGGTACAGGCTTTAAGATTACCCACCTCCTTTCACTTGCTCTATAGTCATACAGCACCCATTCTGCTGGTACATTTGGTTCTCAAGCTAATGGGCATAAGAATCGCCATAGGCCACTTCCCAGACTTCAGAAAGATTCTAACTGAAGTGGTCTGATTGGGGACTCTGAGCTGTATTTTTATTTATTTATTTATTTGTTTGTTTGTTTATTTATTTATTTATTTATTTAAAAGATTTTATTTATTTGACAGAGAGAGACACAGCGAGAGCAGGAACACAAGCAGGGGGAGTGGAAGAGGGAGAAGCAGGCTTCCTGCGGAGCAGGGAGCCCTATGCGGGGCTCGATCCCAGGACCCTGGGATCATGACCCAAGCCGAAGGCAGACGCTTAACGGCTGAGCCACCCTGGCACCCCTGAGCTGTATTTTAAATAAATACTCCAGGTGCTGTGTTGTCTGCTCCAGATGGTCTGCAAAACATTTTTCGAGAAACACTACTACGTAGATGTTCCTACAGGAGCGGGAATGTAGTAACCTTATTCTTGAGCAAGCAGAGCTGAAAACCAGTTTCAGACATTCCTAGCATCTTGGGATGAAATAGACTACCTTGCCTTTGCTACCTGAAACTTTTAAAAAGTTGCTTCATGGGCACCTTGGTGACTCAGTCGATTAAGCTTCTGCCTTCGGCTCAGGTCATGATCTCAGGGTCCTGGGATTGAGCCCCACGTCAGGCTCCCTGCTCAGCAGGAAGCCTGCTTCTCCCTCTGCCCCTGCTTGTGTTCCCTCTCTCTCTCTGTCTCTCTCTTTCAAATAAATAAATAAAATCTTTAAAAAAAAATAAAAATAAATTTTTAAAAATTTGCTTCATTCTACCCACCTAATGTGTAGCTCAGTGGCATGAACAGAAGCTATTTATTATGATGTAAGCTTTTTCTCTGCATGGTGAAGAATGTTTCTCTTGACTTCATTCGTAATTGACTCATTAAGCTTTGTAAACTTTACTTAAGAAATTTCCTAACATGGTAAATCAGAAATATGATTGGATCATGCCAACATGAAGCCCAGGGTTCAGCCAAAAAAGAATTGCTTCATTTTGACTGATACTCTGCATGGAAGAATGTCACTGTATAAACCATCCTTGTCACCGTATAAACCATGTTATACAAGTAAACTTATCCAAGAACCTTCCCTCTTCATTTTAAGTCCATTTAATTAATCATTGTGTTTTTTAAAAAAAATGGAAGGCATTTCCAATAACATTGTTACTGACCCTTCACTTGTTTTTCAGGTCATAATGGTAGATTTTAGTGATTCTTCCATATTTGTCTCTCTTACCTTTGGAACTTGGTGGGTGGGTGACGTAGCAAGAGTTGAGGTATAATTCTGCCAGATTTAGGTTAATATCCTTGACATATGGAGGAAGAAAATGCCAACAAACACCACCACCATAGGGTAAAACAGCATAGAGCTTGTTATGGAGTTTGAAATCATATAGCTCTAGAATATTTATGTATATGTTTCCACTGTATTTTAATGATCAAGTGCATTAATAAGCAAGCAATTAGACTCAGAAATTCATAAATATGTTTGAATAGGACAGAATTTATTTTCTTCAATTTATGTTTTTAATTGAAACAAGTATATTGAGGATACTATAGTGGTTTGAATTGCCAGGCTAAATATTTTGTTTTTTCATATTTTAAATCTGCTATAATTGCATAGAACTAGAATATATGGCTTTCCTATATTTTCCTACAAAGTCCTGACATTGGAAATTCACATCTTCCTACTAACAAAAATAAATTAAATCTGTAAGTTATTAAAAGACTAATAAGAGACTCTAATGCCCACAGGTATGATCTTTGGTTTGCAAATAGACATCCATTTCTGGGACTATTAAACAAGTACGGCCAGTTTAGCCATTAGGCCAGAACAAAACAACAGAACACAGGATGATGTTTAGATACTTAAATAGAAATAAATTTGGACACATAAGAGTACATAGTCTGGGTTCCCAGACTGATTCATAATTGATAATTCTGGATCTAGCTCTGAACCTCATAATGACAGAGGCTCCAGAACCCCTTATTAGATTCCTAAAAAAGCAGAAGCGGAAATTGTTAAAAATTAAGAATGCAACCTCTAAAGAAATAACTTGAATAAGATTCTCTAATCATTTGAATGATTACTCAAAATTATTATGAAGCAAACAACCAAATAGAACCTCTTCCCCCCAAATAATCCACTGATGGGTCAGGTGACACCACTTCCCTGCCATATAATCATTCTAGATTCTGAAATACCTTTATGCAAGTAAAGGTGTCTTAGATTTTTAAAATAAAGTCTTTCCGTAGCAAGAATACCAATTAAGTGTGATGATTCCAGGGTCTCCCAGTCTTGGTTCCAGACCTTGATTCCAAGGTCTCTGGACTTTAGCTCCACATCTGTTTACTGAAGAGTCACCTGGGGGGAGAATCAAGGGTACCTTCAGCCACAGTTTGACTCCTTCTTTTGCAAAGGTAAAAATAACATTCATTGCCACCAGTAAGACGTGCCCAGCACACACTGAAGTGAGATACATTCTCACACAGGAAGTCCCACCTACTTAGGTGCCCTTTCCTCTTTGCTGTGACTCTTTTTCCCTCCTGCTCTGGACTCCTGGTTCCTTCATGCCCTTTGCAGGAAAGGATCTTACAAATGTATTCTAACTAAACTTTTACAATAACAGATAAAACTTCTGTACTCTCTCTCCCAAAGTATATACGTTTTCAATTTTTTTTTTTTAAAGATTGTATTTATTTATTTGACAGAGAGAGAGAGACAGCGAGAGAGGGAACACAAGCAGGGGGAGTGGGAGAGGGAGAAGCAGGCTTCCCGCTGAGCAGGGAGCCCGATGCGGGGCTCGATCCCAGCACCCTGGGATCGTGACCTGAGCCGAAGGCAGACGCTTAGGGACTGAGCCACCCAGGTGCCCCTATACATTTTCAAATTTTAAGTTAACGCACAATTTTGTATTTGTAGAATCTTAGGTATCAGTAACTTGGGTAGAGGAGGGCCTGGGGGTTGGAGGGACTGACTTTCGGGGCTTTCTTATGCATAATTATTATGTGGATCACACAGGGCCCCTTATTGCTTGATCAACTGTCTTTCAGGAATAGCGTCAGTCCATTACTGTCTTTCTTATCATCATTTGTACATTTTATGTAATTGGGTTGTTTATTTTTCCCTTCAAGTAAATTTGTTTTTGTTGTTGTTTTCCTGCCTTTCTCTGCTTATGGGCAAAATGCTTTTTCAGGAATGGAGTTCGCTTAGGTTATAGATATCTTTCAAATGCTGGGGCAGGGTAGAATACAGTTATTTTCTTCCCCCACTCAGTTTTGCAATGACAAAAAATTTAAAGTCGTTATGACATTCTTTTGACTTTGCCATGAGTACTAAAGTCTTCTGAATATTTTATTTTAAAATAAATTGCCATGTCAGATGTGGTATGTTTTCATATGTGGTAACATTTAAAAAAATTTTTTTTCTTTAAGGACTTTGGGCCCGTGAAGTAGGTAAGATGGTGGGACTAGAACATCCTCTCATTCCAGTCCAGCATCAATATGTTGTCACATCGACTATACCTGAAGTGAAAGCTTTAAAACGAGAACTCCCGGTGCTCCGTGACCTGGAAGGATCCTATTATCTCCGACAGGAAAGGGATGGGCTTTTGTTTGGTCCATATGAAAGTCAGGAGAAAATGAAAGTGCAGGACGCATGGGTCACCAGTGGAGTCCCTCCAGGTGGGTTCCATAAACGCAAGCAGGTGCAGGTCAGGCACATGTGTTTTGTCTTTTCTGTGGCTTGGGGCTGGCTGTAGATTCAGATGACACCATAATATGGGACTACCAGATACCTAGGACTGTGGAGGTGAGCAGTTTGAGGTAAGCCCTGTTCCCGTGTCCCTTCAAACAATCACAGCAGAGGTAAGGGAAGAGAAATGAGGCAGTTGATGACGGAGAAGCTGAAGAAACATATCTTCTGCTGGTTTGGAAGGCTTCAGGTCATTTTTGCCTGCCCACACCAACCTCCTGCCTCCCACTTTTTCCTTAATCCCCTACCTGTTTGGTCTAGTTTTCAGATTTGGATATGGCTGCTACTGTGTTTTGACAGTTGGAAACATGGCAGGTGTCAGAGACAGGATATCCAGGCTGCTAAGTATGAAAGCCTCAGAGTGCATCACAGAGCAGGACAGGTTGGCCTGCAAACTGGGGCCTTCCCCTACTACGTAAATGGATTAGAAGAGCCCTAGGCTAAAGCAGGAGGAACCATAGTTTGTCTTTCCAGTTCTGTAAGGGAGATGGACCTGTTTTTGTTTTTCATGAAACATTTCTACAAGATAGATTAGAGATAGGAGGTCACATAAGGAGGTAAACAATTAAAACAATCTATAGAAAGTGCTAAAATGTCCATGGGACACTGAAATAAGGGATATAAAGAAATGGAGGAAATTGTACTTTCTAGAATTATAGAAAGTACAATTTCTATAATTTTATAGTTATACTTGGGATAGGGAATGAAGCTCTCTCCTACTCCTCAATACACCTATGCCCATGTGACAACAGATGATCACTCCGTTGCCTTCCACAGAAGTTTGGCCAGCTCCAGCTAGCTGAGGGCTTTTGTCTTGTTGTGTGGGCTCTGCACATTTGGGCCTGGGTGGAATAACTCCTGATCTCAGAGGGAGGGCTGATGCTACCTGAGAGCCTTCCTTTCTGCTCTTCCCTCATGCTGGCAGCCTCTCGTCCAAATAAATGTTGAACAAATATTTAAATAGTTGCGGTTGGAGGGAGAGCTGGCCCTGGGTGTATGCATGTCCTGGTCCAAGCCCAGTGGTCTACAGGCCTCCATGCAACCAATCCAGCGTGCAGTTCACAGGAGAACAGAAGCTGGCTGCCTGCTGTGTGGGAAAGCTCCCACTACTGGTGGAGAAGTTCTTTCAGAAGCTCATCTGTGGCCCTGCCTTCAGTCACAGTACCTTTGAGGACTGAGAAAAAGATTGTGTTCCAAGACCCTGACTCTTTTCTCGAAATTCTAGCCCTCAGATACCTAGGGGAGCAGGCTTGAGGAAGGAGGCCTCCATGCCCTTCCTTCTCTGCTGAGAGCTGAAAGGCATCTGGAATCCATTATCCTAGATCCTGGAGTACTTTTCTCTTTCTCCCCTGTGTCCTGACATGATTTTGTAAGCTCCCATTTGCCCTTTACCTGGGAGGGTAGAGTAGACTTTCATGGTGAAGGATAAAAGCTCTGTCTTGACAAACCAATAATTGTTGTTGTTGTTGTTTTTAATTATTGGATTAAATGTTGAAAACTGTTAATACACCTAGATTTAAATTTATTACTAATGAAAAAGGTTAACTTTCATGATTTTATTGTTTCAACAAAAACAACATTGTTGTTCTCAGTAATGTGATGGGTACCTATCTGTCGATAGTGAATATTAAGTTTAGACTTAAAAAAAGAAAGGAAAAAAAGGAAATACCTTCCTACAGACCACCTTTAAATTTCAGATTTAAGTCACTTCAGAGTACATGTCAGGGCAGCTGAGGCATCCTGACCACAATCGTATGTCTATGCAGGGTTTGGAAAGGAGCTCTTTGAGTCTGATCTTGACCGAATCATGGAACATGTTGAAGCTGCCATGGAAATGGTTCCAGTCTTGAAAAAGGCTGACATCATCAATATCGTCAATGGCCCCATCACCTATTCTCCTGACATTCTGCCTATGGTGGGGCCCCATCAGGGAGTCAGGAACTACTGGGTGGCTATAGGCTTTGGGTGAGTATCTCCATTTATTTATTTATTTATTTTTATTGTTTTATTTTTAGTATCTCCATTTAATTCAACATTTATTACAGAGCCAAGTTTTTTTTTTTCTTTTTTTAATGGAGTCAAGTATTTTAGATAAGTCTTGTCTCACAGTCTCAGGCCAAGATGGAAAATAGGGGAGGGCAGAGTGTTTTCTTCCTTTCATGACCACTGAGATACGAAGAATAAAATATTTCTTTTTTTTAAAGATTTTATTTATTTATTTGAGAGAGGGAGCACAAACAGGGGAAAGGCAGAGGGAGAAGGAGAAGCAGACTCCCCTCTGAGCAGGGAGCCTAATGTGGGACTTGATCCCAGGACCCTGAGATCATGACCTGAGCCAAAGGCAGATGCTTAACCGATTGAGCCACCCAGGCATCCCAAGGAATAAAATATTTCAATTTTAAAATCCTTACTATGGATTATTAATGGTTTAATCACTTGTATAGGTTTTAAAGCTTATCACACAGAAGGGTAATGATTTCCTGAAAACTTCTCTTTATATATTTCCTGCCATTTCCATTATTCATGTGTCTTTTCATGCTGTATATGTTCAGATTGGTCAGTTTACCCCAATTTTACGAGGATGTTTTCCTAACACAATGTGACAAACATAATTCAAAATATCAAATGAATAACATATCTGATGCATTTTTTACCATAATTCATGTTTGTCCAACATAATTTGTTTCTTTATGATTCTTCAGGTTGCTTACTATTTATGATTCCATTACCCGTTTGATGTTTCATCTTTAATATTTGTCCCATTAATTTAATGAATATTAATGTCAAGCCCACTTTACCATCATATCAGAGCTTCTAATATTCTATTTTTCTTCCCCATTTTATTTGGCCATTTATTCAACTAATATTTAATGATTGCCAACTCTGTGCCAGGTCTCTTGGTAGGCACTGGGCTAGAGCTGAAGACAAGGCAGTGAGGTCTGTCCAGAGGCACAGGGCTGGTCAGGGTGCTGTCCTGCCAATACAGTAGAGAAGCTGTGGTCTGAACCGAGGGAGCAGCAGGGGGTTTTGAAATGTGGGAGATAAACATATTTAGACTTGATGATTGATTGCATTAGGTCTTGAGGACGAGAAAAAAATAACAAATGATGGCAAACTATCTAACTTGACCCCTGGTTGGATGCTGGGGCCATGGGGAGAGAAAACCAGAAAAATAGTGAGTTTCATTTTTGAGAGTTTGGGTTTGAAGTGTTAAGTTTACATCTGTGTGACGTCTAGAGGGAGAAAACCAGATGGAGATATAAGGCTGGAGGGCATAAAGTAACTGAGGGTTTAGGTAATTACCTGCAGTGTGCATATGCAGGCATGTGCACGTAGGAGTGTTTCTCGTGTACATTACTTGAATGTCTTCGGAGGAATGCCTATTCACATCCTTTGCCCATTAAAAAAAAAATGATTATTTGTCCGGGCGCCTGGATGGCGCAGTCTGTTAAGCATCTGTCTCTTGGTTTTGGAGGGTTGTGATCTCAGGGTCGTGAGATCGAGCCTGCATGGGGCTCTGTGGTCAGCGTGGAGTCTGCTTAAGACTCTCTCTCCCTCTCCCTCTGCTTGCCCCCCTCCCCCCCACACACATGCTCTCTTTCTCAAATAAATAAATAAATCTTTAAAAAAATTATTTGTCTTTTTATTATTAAGTTGTAGGAGTTCTTTATGTATTCTAGATACAAGACCTTTATCAGATACCTGTTTTGCAAATTTTTTCTCATTCTTTGGGTTGTCTTTTCACTTTCCTGATAGTGTCCACTGAGGCACGAAAAGTTTTAATATTGATGAAGTATAGAATGTGTATTTTTTTCTTTTTTAGCATGTAGTTCTGGTGTCATATATAAGAAACCATTTTATAATCCAAGTTCGTAAAGATTCATACCTATGTTTTCTTCTAAGAGTTTTCTAGTTTTAACTCCTCCATTTAAATCTTTAATCAATTTTGAGGTAATTTTTGTATGTGGTGTGAGGTAGGGGTCCAACTTCATTCTTGTGTGCATAGCCAGTTATCCCAGCACCACTTATTGAAAAGACTGTTCTTTCCTCATTGAATCGCATTGGCTTCTGTGAAATCTTTTTTCGGCTGCTACTTCTGACACCCACATCCAATTTTCTAATTCTCCTACACCAACTGAGTATCCAACAATTCAATTCAATTCTGATGCTAACTTCCAGAGTTAGTGCAGATCCCACTGGTTAAGGACAAAACTGTCTCCACTTCAGACACCAATTGCAAGTTCGGGATCACTTGTACTTTTTTTTTTTTTTTAAGATTTTATTTATTTATTTGACAGAGAGAGACACAGTGAGGGAGGGAACACAAGCATGGGGAGTGGGAGAGGGAGAAGCAGGCTTCCCGCCGAGCAGAGAGCCTGATGCGGGGCTCCATCCCAGGACCCTGGTATCATGACCTGAGCCGAAGGCAGACGCTTAACGACTGAGCCATCCAGGCGCCCGGGATCGCCTATACTTCTGACTGACTGACTATAAATGTGGGAGTTCCTACAACCCCCTTTTCAGGTTTGATAACTCACTAGAATGACTCACAGAAATCAGGAAAATACTTTCTTTTACCCATTTGTTATAAAGGATACAACTCAGTAACAGCCAAAAGGAAGAGATACACGGGGTGAGGTATGAGGGGGAGGGGCAGTTTTCATGCCTTCTCTGGTACACCATATTTGTAGCACATCAATAAGCTCACCAATCTGAAAGCTCTTTGAAGTCTGTCCTTTAGGGTTTTTTATGGAGGTTTCATTACATAGGAATAATTGATTAAATCATTGACCATTGATGATTGACCTTTTTTTTTTTGATGATTGAACTTCTTGTGACCAGCCCCTATCTTGAAGCTATTTAACCCCCCAAGTACCTCTCACCGCACCTTGAGCCATCTCATTAGCATACAAAAGACTATGAATTCCAGAGGTTATTAGGAGTTCTGTGCCAGGAAATGGGGACAAAGACCAAATATTTATCTTTTATTATACCATGACATCCTTGTCAAAAGTCAATTCACATTTATGTATGGGTTTATTTCTGGACTCCCAATTCTATCCATTGATCTATAGGTCTATCGTCATACCAGTACCACACTGTTTTGATGACTGTAGCTTTGTAGTAAGTTCTGAAATTAGGAAGTGTGAATTTTTGTTTTTTTCAAGATTGTTTTGGCTAGTTTGGGTCCCTTAAATTTTCATATAATTTTTAGGATCAGTTTGTCAATTTTTGCAAAGAAGCCACCTAGGATTTTGATAGGTGTTGCATTGAATCTGTAGATCAACTTGGAGAGTATTGTCATACAATATTAAGTCCAATTCATGGACATGGGTTGCCTTTCCATTTATTTAGGTCTTTTAAAATTTCTTTCAACAATGATTTATAGTTTTCAGAGTGTAAGTTTTATACTTCTTTTGCTAAATTTATTCCTAAATCTTTATTATTTTTGATTCTGCAATTGACTCAGTCATAGAATTTTTGATTTAGTCAACAACTATTTGTGGATCATTGGCCATGAGCCATGCTCTGAACAAGCAGGCAGTATCCCTAGCCTTATTATATTTGTACTTTAATGGAGTATCTATTACTACTTGCCAAGGAAATTAGGAAGTTGCTTTCTTTAGGACACCAGTTACTGATTATCTTGAAATTGTATCTAATTGCATGGGGCTGATGTTGCATTCTTATTCTGATTGTTCTGGGTAATTTTCCCACATTGTAGACATTGGGAGTTGGATAGGGAAGATGACAAGCGGGGGACAGGCAAAGTGCCTTCCTCTCTTTGACAGATTTGGTCTGAACCAAAAAGGACTTCTTGTTATCTAAAAGTTGAGATTGCTAAGATATTTTTTATGTAATATGGAATGCTCACATTGGCTGCCCCTCCTGGCTTACATCTGTGATCATTCCCTGGTTCTGGAGGCCAGTGGTTTTCATACCTGGTTGAGCAGCAGAATTATCCTATGGGCATGTTAAAAAAGAATCTCAACCTTGTGATTAGTCACTTGAATGTGTTTCATCCTCCTTTACATCCTATCTGTGAAATTCCTATTTGTCAGGAGAACCCATGAAGTTGTGTTGAATCAGAAAACCAGGGATCCCAAAAGATTTTATGCAGATCCAGGGATCTGCGTTTCAATGTTGTCTGTTATTCTGGTACAACCATTCCAGAGAATTTGGGGAATTTGCAAACTGTCTACATAAATGCCAGTGTTCTTTTACCCTACTCACAGATTATCCTCAGTCAAGGCTATTTTACTTTTGTTTTGTCACAATTCTAACAAGGTTTTCTGCTTCTAGGTGACTGACACCATGCCCCCAAAATGTTGAATGGATTGTATTGAAATGAATCTAGTTTTCTTGGCTTAGAACAGATTATAAAAACAGCAAATTAGAGGAGGGGAGAGTGCTATAAGATGTAACATCTGACAGTGTAACAGAGCTGTCATACAAAGCAGACACAAACACTCAAAAAGCACAGGAGCTGGGCCATTTAGAAGAAATGGGCTCTGCAGATTAATGCCAGCAACAGAAGAACCCAACTCTCCTTCCCTCATCCAGTTCCCTTCCACTTCCCCTTCACACGTTAGTTCCTTATGAAAATCTTATCAACTGGGCACAGGCATACTCTGTTGTTGGTTATACAAGGACCCAACAGCCACCGTGTATTGCTTGCCTGCTCTGTGCTTTTCAATGCCATGTCAATGAATTCTCTCTTACTCCATGCTTACGTTTAGCTCCTAAGCCAGGGGCTCCCAATAGATGTTTCAGAATACTCAGTTGTGTGTTTACATATAACATGTTAATGGCTAGAGAGCTGAAGTTTGCAAAGGATTTACCTTTAGAAAATAAATTAGACTTGATTCAGGATTATCCCCAATGAACGGCGCTCTGCCCTGTTTATTAGCTCATATACATTGTTCAAAGGGAAAGAACATAATGGTGTGGCAGTGAGACCAAAGGAAACAAAGTACAGCCCTGGCTTTGCCCAAAGAGTCTGTCAAGAATGTGAATACTGGCTGTCATGTGTGTCTTGGCTGAAAAAAAAAAATGAGAACCAGTGAAGAAGTAAAGTCCAGTAATAAGGAGTGTACCCTGGGGTCAGATGACTGAGTCTGGGTCCTGAATCTGCTCTTTATTAATGTGTGACCTTATTTAACCCCTGTGTGGGGGCTGGTTTTCCCATCGGTGAAATAAAATTATTAAAGAATAAATCAGCATCTCACAGTATATGTTAGATAGAAACGATACCTGGCAAAGAGCAAGTGTTCAATAAATGTCAATAAAACTTTACACAATTTCAGGCCTTATAACAGCATCTCTAGCTTTCAAAAATGACAGCTTTTGTATATCATACATGGACCTGGATGAGTGAATTTTGGGGGGGGGGTCTGTGAAAAAGTATTTACGATACGCAATGAAATAGTTTGTCTTTAACAATATTATTACCTATGAAGAATACAAAATGCAAGTATGGATGCCCCCCAAGTAACACCACTGGATGAGTGAATTTTAAGCATATATTTAATCATTTTTATTGCCTTCTTGAAACTTAGTGAAATTGTTTATGGGTGATTTGGATGACCCATGTCACTTTTTTAAATGATTCAGAGAAGTATAAATTATTGCCGTCTTACTCTACTTGAGAAATATCCTCATAACAACTTAGTCATTCTTTTTTTTTTTTAAGATTTTATTTATTTGAGAGAGAGAAAGCATGAGAGAGCACAAGTGGTGGAGAGGGAGAAGCAGGCTGCGCATCAAGCAGGGAGCCCGATGCGGGGCTGGATCCCAGGACCCTGGGATCAGGACCTGAGCCGAAGGCAGACACCTAACAGTCTGAGCCACCCAGGCGCTCCAGTCATTCATTTTTATAAAATAGCCAAACTGGTATCTTGTGGGGAAAGTTAGTTAATATTTATAGTCTTTGCTGAGGTTCTCCCACGCTCTCAGAGTGATTCTGGCTGTTAGAATCCATTTGGGATACGGGAATTTCTGGTATTTTGAGGTCTGCTCATGTAGCTCCTTTTCTTGGTCATCCCCCCGTGACTTTCTGCCCATCCAATTACTCAGATGCTTCTCTTGACCTAAACCATAGATAAACCTACAGAGAAGTCCTTCATTACTGGAGTGAGTGGGTAGAACTTCATGCAGCCAGTGTAAAACTGTGATTCCTTCATCTCAGATCCAATTATCTGCCACAGTCATGTTCTTGGTTTTAAAGCATCGTCATATAGAAATAGAAAACAAGCCTACCCTTGCCACCAAGTGACCCATTCGTTGCAAAATACAGGGGAGAGTGGTCCTTTCCCTCCCCTCCCCCCAAGTCCCTGGGTGAGTGCCTCTTGCTCTGAATGCTTCTGAGATCAAGGTTCCAGGTCCCTGCACAGAGGTCATCGCCTAAGGGGACCTGAACTAAATTGAGTCTGAGAAGAGATGCATGTGCCCGTGGGCAGTGTACAGTTTCTCCTGCAAGTTTCCTATCAGTCAAGATAATCCTAGCTCCAAGGGGCTGAGAAGATAACAACTAAGCCTTCCTCTTTGTTTCCTTTCCTCCATTTTCTTAAAGTGAGCCACTTTCCTAGCTAAGAGCTCTAGGCTATTTTGCAGGTGTGCATTTCTTGAAACTATGGAAACAAACTAGCTATTGAGTCAGGTCCCTTTAATCTGGATCCCTAAACATGTATTTTTTTTTTTTTGAGGAAAAAAACTACATTATGTTGTCAAATGTTCTAAATAGCACAGAACACTCCAACGTGGAGGACCTGTAAAATAGTTGGACATGTTTCATTATTTGAAAACTACATATGTTAATAACAGTGTATTTATCTCTGTGTTTTGAAAGATACGGCATAATCCACGCTGGCGGGGTAGGGAAATATCTCAGTGACTGGATCCTGCACGGAGAACCTCCATTTGATCTAATAGAATTGGATCCCAATCGCTATGGCAAATGGACAACAACTCAGTACACTGAGGCCAAAGCAAGAGAGTCATATGGATTCAACAATATTGGTAAGGTGCAAATTTACTATTGTCTACAAAGTGTGTACAGAATTGACTTGCAGTGCCTCTGATTCTAGCTGCTTGCTATTCTGTGCATTGTCGTAGGAGTACTTAGGGATTCTAATAAGCACTATGCCTTTAAGACAGAACAAGGAATCTATATGAACGTGTATTTTTAATGTGTAGAGTGCATCAGCGATTTTAAGTTCTAAATCTACTTTTACTTTATCCTTGGATTGTTATATAAATGATAATTTGTGTTTTTTTACATAAAATTTTAAAAAGATTTATTTATTTATTTGAGAGAGAGAGTGAGCAAGCCAGGGGAAGGGGGAAAGGGAGAGGGAGAGAGAGTCCCAAGCAGACTCTGTGCAAAGCCCAGAGTTTGACTTGGGGCTCCATCTCAGGACCCTGAGATCATGACCTGAGCCAAAACCAAGAGTTAGTTGCTTGGCTGACTGGGCTACCCAGGTGCCCTTTTACATTATTTTTTAAGTTGCAGTATAGTTGACCCATGATATTATGTTAGTTTCAGGCATACAACATAGCATTTGACATTTGTATACATTGTGAAATGATCACCACAAAAAGTGTACTTACCATCCTCTACATAAGTTTCATACACATATATATGCTTCTGGATGTTAAGAGCTGTGTTTTCTATTTTTTGAGTGCTTGCAAAATTGTTTATAGTTTTGGTTCTGTGCTATTTAGGTACTAGTTTTCCTTTTTCAGTTGGTTATCCTAAAGAAGAACGATTTGCCGGGAGGCCGACTCAGCGAGTCAGTGGGCTTTATAAAACCCTGGAGTCTAAGTGTTCCATGGGGTTCCATGCAGGCTGGGAGCAGCCACACTGGTTCTACAAACCGGGCCAGGACACTCAGTACAGGTAAGTGAATGACGTAACCTGCCTGTGGCTCCGAATGTAGAATGAAATTTTGGAGATGGAATGGAGGGACTTAAGAGAAATGCTGTCCCCTTGCCCCAGGTCACTTCACCCCATTCCAAAGAGCATTGAGCCTTTTCCTACAAAACTTATTTTCTGGCGGTGGAGGCATTTTAGTCTATCCCATGTGACATTGGCTCGCATCTAGGACCCTGGTGGCCTCCAGAGTTCTACAGCCAGTTCAGGTGATGCCTCCACTTGGCATTTTCCAGGAGCTCAGAGGAACCTTCCCCATCCCCTCTATATCCCCACCTGGCTTCCGTTGGCTTCTAAAGATGTGTCCTGGTTTAGGATGCCTGGTCAAATCCCATCGAATGGAAATAGTATGGCAATATGGATTTTCTATTGATCAAGGAAGAGCTCATACAACAGCTTTCTAGTGTGTATGCAGTGAGTCATGTAAATTATATGTAACATTGATAAATTAAGAGGAAAGATCATTTACTTAGCATTTGACATTAAGCTAAAGCATAAAGCATGCCACTAAAACAATCCTCTGAATTCCTCTAAAGTTGTTGCCATTGTTGTACTTGGATTACACACCATTGTTGTCATTTGGGATTAATAGTGATTATATATTTTTTCTCATAAGAATCCATAAACCAAGAGAAAACAAATAGCAAATCTAGAAATTGTTATCTCTCTCTCTCTCTTTTTTGGACTTGTCATTTTGCTTATTTAAGCAGGTTTTGATGTCTACTTTAAGACCAGATCTAAATGGTATAAAGGATACTAGAGGCCCAGTTGTTGATTAATGAATTTGGGCTCAGTAGACCATCAGTGTAGAATATCTGGGGGCAAAATACTGGTTTGGTTTTTCCTAAGTGACTCAGGTAAATGCCCAATCTGTCCTTCACCTTTGCTCTTTGGATCTGATCTGTTTCTTCTATTATTTTAATAATTAAACAACTGAAAACTCATTTAGCAGACAGTTGTCTGTTCTGTGGTTAAAATACCTCATTAGAAGTCAACTTTATCAAGTAGAAAGGACCCTGAATGAGTCAGTAGACTTTTTGTTCCAGGCCAAGCTCTGTCATTTACTAAGACAAAAGCCTTGGAAAACACCTTATGCCTTTTCTCTGAAAAATGAAGATGTTGGACCAAGTCCTTGCTTATTCTGGGTATGCACCAACAGCTTGAGCATCACCTGTTAGAATGCAGAGTGTAGGGCCTCACCTCAGACCTGCTGCGTTAGAATCTGCATTTTAACAAGTGCAAGTGATTTGTAATTGCATCAGTGTTTGAGAAGCACTGGACAAGATCGCTCTACCCCATTATATTCTGATTTAATTAGGTCCAAAAAAATGTGATGTTTTTTACATGCTCCCCAGGTGATTCTAATACGCAACCAAGATCGAAAAACTCAGGACTGGTAGGTAGACTTCTATGCTTTCTTCTAGATCTGAGAGCCCACATGTCCTATCTTAATTTCTAGTTAATTAATACTATGTCTTTCACTACAAAATGGGTCAAAGGAATAGAAGAGTACCTTTAAAAAATCAGTTTCTACCATACGTGTATGATTTACAGAACAGAACTTTGGGTTGTACTTTTCTTCCCAAATGGGATTTTCTAGATTAACAGTGTTTAATAAATATTCTGTAATTTTTTTGAAAATGAATGACAGTTGTTTTATGACAAACATTGTGTTTCAGGCCCAGTTTTCGCCGCACAAACTGGTTTGAGCCTGTAGGATCTGAGTATAAACAGGTTATGCAAAAAGTAGGGGTTATTGACCTGTCACCATTTGGCAAGTTTAACATCAAAGGCCAAGACTCTGTTCGACTGTTGGACCATCTCTTTGCAAATGTCATTCCAAAGGTAAATAACCTTATATGAGTACAAGGTTCAGGATTCTGGCCTGCTTAATTCTCTGTCCTCTCATATTTTTTTTTTAATTAGTATGTTACTTTAGTCCACTTAATGATTTCTTTATGAATGCTGGAGCTCTTCAACCGACCATGAATATTCTAGCTAATTTTCTAATTTAAATTTTGTTGAACAAATTGTCATCCAAGGACCTTATGACTTTGCTAAATTGTGTCAACAGGGAACTGCAAAATTGACTTGAGTGTAATT
This sequence comes from Zalophus californianus, assembly GCF_009762305.2. Classification (NCBI taxonomy): domain Eukaryota; kingdom Metazoa; phylum Chordata; class Mammalia; order Carnivora; family Otariidae; genus Zalophus; species Zalophus californianus. The sequence continues at coordinate 59,642,439 of NC_045599.1, read as the reverse complement.
TTTATGACAAATAGTTATAATTATCATCGAAACTAAGAACTTCAAAATTAATCTTGGGTCTAGGTTTAAAGATAGTTCACACAATTGATATAAATGGTAAGATTCAGATGTTTTTCATTGTTGACACTTGCATTTTTATTTCTATGTTGTGTTAAAAGGATACGTAAGATTTTAATTGCATCCTGAGGTAATTTTTAATTCTTTTGTGTAGGTGGGTTTTACAAATATAAGTCACATGTTGACACCAAAAGGTCGAGTGTATGCTGAGTTGACTGTTTCTCACCAAACTCCTGGGGAGTTTTTACTAATAACTGGTTCTGGATCCGAACTTCATGATCTTAGGTAAGTATGCACCTAATAAGAAAATTTTATATAGATTATATACTGACTCAATCTTGCAGTGTGCTTTTACCAATAGCTTTTCTTTTACCAATTAAAGTACAACTTTAATTCTTAAACCTTATTGTTTCAAATAAATTTCATGTCTTTTATAGGAAATTATTTGAAGTGAGGGACCCTGTCCCCACACCCCTCAAAGGTAATCCATCCAGAGGGTTTGCTGGTTCTAAAAATATTAACTCCCAATTATTAGACATCATCAGTGTGTCAGTACTCTTTTTAGACATTATCTCAATTAATTCTCTTAGTAGATATATCTGCAAGGTCTATATTATTCCCATTTTCATGTGAGAAAACTGAAGTTTGAGTTAGTGTAACTTGTGTAAGCCACTCCTTTTGATTCTGATACCCACTTCGGTAAGCTGCCTCCCTGGGTTAGCTTCCTCCTTCTTAATGCTTTGTGCTCTCTGGCCCAAAGCTAGATTTAATCGTTGACTTGCCGAGTCAATCCTTCACATGAGTCTTTGGTCCATGATTTAGTCTACTGTCAAATCTGTAGTCTTTAATATTCCAAAAATATTTTGAATCCTGTTGTTTAATAAATGTCTTACTCTGAGATTCTCACTATGGTTGTAAAATGATGCAAATTATACCCTCCAATCCAAGATGTATCTTAGTAGCTTAGCTTTGTGTAAATTCAGATCATTTTATGTAGTTCCAGGGACTCTCAATAAATTATAAACAAACCCTAAAACTGGGTTCCAATAACTCATCAAGACTTAGAAATCGAAACTAGTCTTTAGAGTTTTTATTGTTTCCTTTTGATCATCAAAGTAATTATGTGTCGGGTGGCAGGCACATTATTAACCTTTAGCAGCACAAATGTGCGTCCCATGTATAGGTATTAGAGAAAATTTGGGTTTAAATTAATTTTCGAAGATTGAATCATTAGTTTAAATGCAATAGGGCTGTCACTATTTAAAAGAATTATGTGGCAGAGCTTATTTAAATTGAAGGATCCTTCTGTACTATGAAAACTTATCTCCAAATTTATAAGTGGGTGGTTTAAAGAGAATCACTTAACATCTCTGGGACTCAGTTTCCTCAACTTAAAAAATTAGGTTATTACACGAAATGACACTCTGGGGACTTCCTGGTAATTCTAGACACAGAGCATGTCTTCAGAGAATTAATATGTCACCAAGATGCATTATTCAAGCAAGATTTAACACGATGTTTATGACTCAAATGCAGATGGATTGAAGAAGAGGCAGTCAACGGTGGATATGATGTTGAAATTAGAAACATAACTGATGAACTTGGAGTCCTTGGTATTGCAGGGCCCCATGCAAGAAAGGTTCTTCAGAAACTGACCGCTGAAGATCTTAGTGATGAAGTTTTCAAGTTTCTTCAAACCAAGTCTTTAAAGGTTTCAAACATTCCTGTCACTGCTATTAGGATATCTTATACTGGTAAGAATTGGAAAACAATTTTCTAAAATTTAAGAGAAGGTCTCTAAAATTTAAAAGAAGCTAGCCCAAATGAACATGAGCACATGCATGTACACCTGTCCGCGCGCGCGCACACACACACACACACACACACACACACTCACACACGAATACACTGACTTTTGTCAGTATAACTATGGAGGAAGATCTCTCCTGTCCAGCTCTTACAATAATTCTGTCTATTCACTCCTAGTCTGGGGGAGTCATTTCCCATATTTCGCATTGTTCCAATCCCATGGCTTCTTATTATTTGGAAGGGTAGATAAAAAAGTTGGAAGAGGATAGCTGTTAGAGTAGTTGGAAGGGCTGACAATATTCAGGTCAGCCGACTCTTTCTAGGAACATTCAAGATGGTATCCCATAGGGGTTCCTGGGGGGCTCAGTAGGTTAAGCGTCTAATTGTGCTCTCTCTCTCTCTGTGTCTCTCTGTCAAATAAATACATTTTAAAAATCTTAAAAAAAAAATGGTCTTCCATAGATAGAATCTCTCATAGAGACCATCTTAAATGTATCAGGCACCTCTCTTCAAGTATTACCATTAAGGCTCTTTTAGGAAAGTCTTCTTATAGCACCTAACTTTGTGCATAGTATGTATTTGAAATAGAAATGAATGAATGCTCTTCAGTTCCCCATTGGTGCTGTGGGCTCACGTCCAACTTCCTCTAGCCCTCCTTGTTCTTTCATAGAAAGAGTACTTGGTGCTCAGGCATTTGTTCAATTACATGTTACTCATGTTCTGGTGGTGTCCTGGAAAAACACATCACCATCAGCCCTCAACATTGGGGAACAAGGACAACATACCTAAAGTATGAAGGCTATAGTTCTTCTCTGGGCTTCCACCGTCCACTTTTCCCATCCTTCTTTCACCTGACCTTCGCAAAATGGTGACTAGCGTAAAACATAAACAGAATAAAAAATAAACAAGACTGTTTGGGTTAGATTTCATTTCTTTTGGTTTTTGCCCACAGCTCTCATGGTGACTAAAAGGACCGAATGGGGAAGAAAAGGGGTGTGGGGGGCATTAGAGTTAATGGCTGTCCCACAGTGAAGACCATTTGAATAATTGTCAGTTGCCTATATTTTTAAGCCTTGTGATTTTGGGGCAAGGAGTTGGGAGTTGAGGTTTCTTTCTTTCTTTCTTAATTTAAATAAAGATTTATCTGTTCATTTGAGAGAGAGCAAGAGAGCAGGAGCAGGGGGAGGGTCAGAGGGAGAGAGAATCCACAAGCAGACGCCCCACTCCCCGCTGACCTGGGGCTCAATCCCAGGACCCGGAGATCATGACCTGAGCTGAAACTAAGAGTTGGCCGCTTAACCGACTGAGCCACTCAGCCGCCCCAGGGGTTGAGGTTTCTAAACCGCGAATCCCTTATCATGATAAACTATGCCATGCTAATTACTCACTTAATATCATGAAGCTGAGGTCAAGAGTCCAGATTAATTCCTATATTAACATCTTTCTGTGTCATGAGAAGATGTGTCCTAGATATCACTCTGTGTGTGGGAGACGGGATGGGGCATGAATGCATCTGTGATATGGCAGGCTCCTTTGCAACTTTTTGTGAACTGGTCTTTTAAAACTCAACCATGTCTATATTACATAAGTGGACTCTCTCCATTTATTTATGTGTTTTAGCTAATTAATGCACGTTAGACCAAGTGATCATTGCTCTTACTCTAGTGTGGTACTTGTGGATTTGTTTCAGGTGAGCTGGGTTGGGAGCTATACCACAGACGAGAAGATTCTGCAGCTCTTTATGACATTATCATGAATGCAGGCCAGGAGGAGGGAATCGATAATTTCGGAACATACGCCATGAATGCCTTAAGATTGGAGAAAGCTTTCAGAGCCTGGGGGTCAGAGGTTTGAAACGCTAGCATCTTCATCACAATTTTGTTTCTTGTGTCTGACTTTTGTGTAACAGCTAGTTTTAATTGCATTAACATCGGCTCTGACTGTTATGTCAGAAATGATGTGTTATTAGATAACTTTATTTAATTAAGGGAAGATGTTTTTCTCCTTCATTTCCCCCCAGTTGAAAGTTCGGTGGAATTATGACACACTGTTTATTCTGCTTTAATTCCTCCCGCTTGGCAGAGAGCCCTGGACATCCATCTCTGACTGTGTGTGGAGCTGCAGCTCTGGGGGCCTGCTTACCCCACAGTATAGGAGGGACGCTTTTCAAATTCTTCTTCTTCCTCTGTCGCGTTGCCCACCCTCACTTTCTTCTTATGTACCTTTCAGGGAAATCACACCAAAAGGTGTCTTTCTGAGGAAGAGAGTTGGTGATCTAGGATACGTTGGTCCAGCTTGCTTCCACCATTGAAAACTGGAACTAAGGGTTTCTGTGTGGAGAATTTCACACCATTTTCATAGGCATGATTTATTTTACTTTCAGCTCTCCCTAAATAAGTTATTATTGGTGATTCTTAGGCAAGGGGTATGGGGTTATCTAAATTATCCCTATTCTATACACAATTGCATTGAGAAACAGTAAACTTGGTCCAGATTACACAGAAGTGGCCAAACTCTGGTTCAAACTCTGTTCTATCTCCAATGGCAGGCTATCTCTGGACCCCTTCATTTTTTCATATTTCCTTAGAAGTTGTTTCTTTGAGTTTCAGGCCTGACAAGTGACGTAAGGATATACTTCAGAATGGGGTCTCTTGGGTTTGAATTTATCCTCCATCACATGTTAGCTACATGGACTTAACCCTCCAGAGCCTCTGTTTACTTTTCTATAAAATGAAGATTATCTTATTTTTTTTTAAATATTTTATTTATTTGAGAGAGGAAAAGAGAACACAAGTTGGGGGGTGAGGAAGGGCAGAGGGAGAGGGAGAAGCAGATTCCTCCCTGAGCAGGGAGCCCGATATGGGGCTCCATCCCAGGGCCCTGAGATCATGACCCGAGCCGAAGGCAGACGCTTAACCAACTTCGCTACCCAGACGCCCCTAAAATGAAGATTCTCTTTCTCCTACAAAGTTATCAGGGACATTAGATAAAATTCCTAGCATGTAATGAATTTAATTGGAGGGCAAGGTGGGTTTGAAAGCATAGACAAAGCCCTTGGGACATCCAGACTGTGGGCAGGAGCAAATGGGCTTCTAGGTGCAGAGGCAGCTTCCAGGAGCCACTGAAAGAATCAGGGCTTTGGGGCAAGTTGCCATTTTTTTTTGTAGGAGAAGTGCTCTGCTAGGGGATTCTCAGCCTACAGCGAGGGCCTTCGATGAGGCTGCCGCGGGGAGAGAAGTAGAGGACAGCTCTATCCCCACACTCCTCAAGGAATGAAGCAGCAGATGCAGCCTTTGGGAGTTAGCCATTTCTCCACCCTCCCGCCTTTCATTTTCTCCTCCTTCCTCTCCCCAAGCCCAACTCCGAAAAGCGCTTCTTCCTCCCACGTCCCTCTGATTTCCCAGCAGTGCCAGCACGCCCTCTAGTGGTATCACAGCAATCTTCTGTGCTTTGTTTTCATTTTTTTTCCTAAAGAAATTCTGAAACTTTGAGCAGATAAAAAAATAAGTTTAGAGTTGCTCAAATTGATTAGGAAGTATGAGAGACCAAATTTTATATCATATAAAACAAGTTTATATTACTTATCTGGTTTATATGAATGCTATGTTGTTTTTTTAAAAAAGTTTGGCTGCTTTTTATGGAGTTTCAACCAGTTCTCTTGGTGCAAAAGGGAACAAAACAAACAAAACCCAGTAACTTCAGATCTAGTCCCAAAGAGTGGCTTTAGCTTCAACTTCAAGTATATTGTAATTACTCAACCATATATGAAAAGGCTGAGATTCAATCTCTGTTTCCTTTTCTCTTTCTTGAACTCTGTCGAAGCCCATTTTCCTACCATCGGCTTTCTCCTCCGCTTGTCCTGATTCCTGGCTAATTGTAAGATAAGTAAATTACCTAATAACTTTTCAAGACCTAGCTATTTAACACTATTATATAAGAACATATTAGAGTCTTATTTTGGGGAGGATCAGTATGTCATGGTATCCCTCAGATATTTATTAGTAAAAGAGCCATGGGAACAAACTGAATTTTAGGGTCTAATATGTTATTCCAATGATAATATTTCCTGATGGGCTACATTTCAATTTTAGATTTAAAAATTACTTTAGGGGCACCTGGGTGGCTCAGATGGTTGAGCATCTGCCTTCGGCTCAGGTCATGATCCCAGGGTCCTGGCATCGAGCCCCGCGTTGGGCTCCCTGCTCAATAGGGGGCCTACTTCTCCCCCTTCCTCTGCTTCTCCCCCTGCTCATATTCTCTGTGTGTGTCTCGAATGAATCAAATAAATAAATAAATAAATAAATAAATTAATTAATTAATTAAATTAAATTAAAATTACTTTAAAGACCAGTCTATAACTTTCCTTTCAGAATCTATGTTCAAAATCCAAAAGTGTTTCTCTTCCCTAAAAAAAGAACATATGAAGGTGATGTTACTGAAATGATTTTCACTCATCTAAGATTTAAAATGTGTCCAGGGGCATCTGGCTGGCTCAGTTAGTAGAATACCTGACTCTGGATCTCGGGGTTGTGAGTTCGTGCCCCACGTTGGGGGTAGAGATTACTTGAAAATAAAATCTTTTTAAAAAAAATATGTGCTTCCCTCTTAGATGAACTGTGATACAAATCCCTTGGAAGCTGGACTGGAATATTTTATAAAGCTAAACAAGGTATGTTTATATTCCAAAGTGTTCTTGAAGTAATTCTTAAAATTATGAGGCTGTTTTGTGACAGAGCCATGCTTTAAAATTTAACCAAGTGTGATTATAGGACAAATGAGTTGAACATAAATACTAAGCATTGCTCAGGTGCTTTGTATTGAGCTTTTGTCAAAATTAGGTATCAGTTCAAACTATTGCAGTGTGCTTGTAGATGTAGGATAGCAGAATCCAGCAACTTTAGAGACTAAATCTAAATTCTGGGATAAAAATTACTAAGGAGAAGATGTCAGTAGGCATTCTTATCAATCCTGGTGATTTGTGAAGTCACACGTTAACTCATCAAAAATACAGCATTAATTTTCCCTCCCTGGGTGCTCACAGCATAAAGCAGCTTCCCCTCAGCAGATCTATCCATCTGCTTATTAGGCACTTTTATATGTAAATGCAACATTTCAAATGTGTTCAGCAGAAAATGGGTATTTACTGAGAAGCCAATACAAATATGATAACTGATATTAACAGTCCAAAGGGAATCCCTACATTAGTAGTTCTCAAAGTGTGGGCCTCAGACAGAGCATCAGCATCACCTGGGAGCTTGTGAGAAATGCAAATTCTCAGATCTCACCCCAGACCTGCTAAGTCAGAATCTCTGGGAGTCAGGCCAAGAAACCTGTGTTTTAATTAGCTGCAGGGGATTCTGATGCACCTAGTTTGAGAAGCACCATCCTACATAATTATTGTGGGAAAGCACATTTATCACCACCTAGGTCATCTGTACAAGTCCTAAAGTTATAAATGAAGTGATCCTATTGTTATGGACTGAATCACTGTGTCCCTCGAAAATTCCTATGTTGAAGTCCTAATCCCCATGTGATGCTAGTTGGAGGTGGGGCCTTTGGTAGGTAATCAGGTTTAGGTGAAATCATGAAGGTGGGGTCTCCACGATGGAATTAGTGTTCTCACAAGAACGGGAAGACGCGGGGCTCGCTTTCTGTCCGCATTGTGAGGCCACGGTGATAAAGTAGCTGCGAACCAGAAAGAGAACGCTCACGGGGGAGCTGAATTGGCCAGCGCCTCGGTCTTTGACTTTCCAGCCCCCAGAATGGTGAGAAATAATTTCCCGTAGTTAAAGCCACCTAGTTTGTGATATTTCGTTACAGCAGCCTGAGCTGACTCAAACACCCACCGAGTAGTGTCTTAGTTACTGGAAAAGAACTTAACAGCGATGCAGTTAGTGGAAATATTGGAGAGGACAACAGCTGTTGCTGTGTGGGATACTTGTTAGAATTCCAGAAATAAACTGTCCTGTTGAGGTGCCAGTAAGCGAAAGTAAAGGCCGTTTTCCCATTCTGTGGAACTATGTGACCACATGCATATGAGTCAGGCTAAGGAAACTTTTTTTTAATGCTCCTGCCTCAAGTTCCCAAATTCTGAGCTAAGCTATTAACATAATCATGTATATTTATAGTATTGGGTTTTAGGAAAGAGAACCTCCTTAAGGGTTTTAAAGGGAATATCTTTCTGTACGTTTTCCCTATGACTTTTATTTTTATGATGTACCATCTGCCTCCAGACCAGAGAAAGCAGGTGCTTGGAATTTGGGCAGACCTTTGCAGCAGATTGCTCCTTCTGATAACAGAAGTCTTGGTTTAGCTGTTTAAAACAAGGATAAAAATGGCCTGACTCTTGAAAGCACTAAAGTTCTGTTGTTGGTCACCAATAGGTAAATAGATAACTGACTCTCTTGCTTCACAGTGTTTGGGTATTATTGTTTGGGGAGAAGGCATAGATAAATGAGCTCTTTGTGTTGAAATTGGGTTTTTGAAACTCCCTTTATGATTATAAGCAGGTGTGGATTGTGTATTTATTAGTTCCTTTAAATTATTTAACCAAAGCCCAGCTCAGAACTAAGCTGTTTAACAGATAATGATTTTGGTTTATGGTATGCTTTTTATGATTTCTGGATTGTTGGTTCTCATTTTGGTGTCACAGAGTTCATTTCTAATGCTGTCATGGGGTGAGGGTCCATGCAGCCCAAGGACCTGGACCTGAGCTAGTCTCTTTCAATTATGTGGACTCGGGTGGTTCGTGGTTACCCTATTGACACTAGCCAATTTCCAGGACTGGCGACTAGGTTGAATCCACGACGTCCAGATCCAATACAGTGGTTTCACAACAACTTCACCTTTGTTTTGTAGCAGTCTATAATATGAAACAGGCTTCTGAAAAGCTAACATTGTAAGCTACACTGTGTAACTTAATAATTCCATTCTGTGCCTAAAAACAAAAATGTTACCAATCTGGCTTCAAACTACATTATAAAGAATATATAATGCGAGTTCAAATTGCTTTGGAAAGTTCATGATCTATGAAAACTGAAGCAGTAGCTAAGACAGAGGAATGTTGATATTCCAGAAAGATACCAATAAAAACAAAATTTAAGAAAATCCTAGTGTTTTACAAGTGTTTAAAATCCTTTTCTTTCATTCCCTTTGAAGCAAATGTATAGAATTCCCTGCTTGGCCCTTAAGTGTTTATAAGCCATAATAGGAAGAAAATTACTGTAGGATACAGGCTGTGTGGGAGCAAGGAGGGCCCCCGGAGATGGCTCAGTACCACCTCGTTTGAGGGAGAGGAAACAGAAGCACAGAGAGGTGAAGTGACCTCTGACCTCACCGTAGAGCTTTCTCACCTACCACTTTCCCCAACAAGGTCCTTTCCCATCCTAGGCTAATCAGCCTTGAATAATTGCCCAGCCATGTTTTTCTGGCAACATAATCCTAAAATATGCATGCATTACATTTTATTGATTAATGCCTCCCACGGTCATGTTTTTGTTGTAACTGATTTCGTATTTTATTGTAGGATCTGTGTAGCCCCTTTAGCCACACTCAGAAGGAAAATGGGTGGCTGAGGAGATGGGCCATCAGGCGTCTTTAGAGAGAACTGTGTTCTTGTCAAAACCGGTAGGAGAGTAAGGGAAAAAAAAAAATGGAGTATTGAGAAATCTTAGATGGCCAAGGAAGACAGTGCGTGGTACTTGCCAGCCTTACTTCTGAGAGTCGTTTAAGCTACAGCCTTCCGGTGGCGTGGGCTAGGAGCATTCTTCTTCCTGGTCAACATTGAGGAAGTACTATTTATTAAACACCTGGCGAGACCGCAGGTCTAACAGTTTCTGAAGACCTAAATCCTGATGGCTCTCCAATCTCAGGAGGCTTGAAATGAATGGTATTTCAGGAACTAAAACTGTAGGACACATTGTTAATATTCTGAAACCATCAGTGGGCTCCAGCAGGGTCGTGTAGCCATACACAACAGTGCCATCTTGTGGAGAGTGAGCACAGAGCCTGGGAAGGAACCATTAACTAGAGCTGTGATACTGGCAAAAAGAATTGAATAGATATTTTGAAATCTCCTCAACTAAAATCCCTTTACCTGAAACAACTTATATCATCATTATTAATGGTATTGTAATTCCAAAAGAAGCTATTTCTTCAGAAAAATTAGTGGTTCTCGTTTTTGTTTTTGTTTTTGTTTTTTTTAGTTAGAAATAAAGGGCATTAACCACGAGCAAAAGTCAGCTGCCTTAGGATGGAATCATACGTAGTATTGGAATTTTCCTCTTGGAAATACTGAATCTTTGTTCATTTAGAGAGAACCTCAGCCAAGATTCAGAGACTGAAGTACAAATATAACATGTTTGAGCAGATTAGGAGAATTTTTAAAAGATATCCTCCATCCCCAGTTTCGTTTTTTCCCTCACTTACTGTATCATAGGCTTCTAACCAGTAGAAACAGAATAAAGTCATGATAACTGATGTGGGAAACAAAGGCAAAAGAAAAATGATTAAATTTCCGTACTATCTACAACCCATTGACAAGTCCGTGGAACAGGCAGAGTGACCTTCCTCTAGGGACTCAGCTGCCTCGATGTTAATTCTTTGCTAAGGGCAAAAGCCAATCTTAGCCCAACCTCCAGGACCCTGTAAGTCTACTTTAACATATAAAAATCCCTTTGGAAACTTCCTTTATCTCTACCCCCCAAGATACATGTTGGCAATCATCCCCCAAGCAAATGACCCACTGATATATCTCATGACTGAGGTTTTTTTTTTTTTTTTTAAGATTTTGTTTATCCATTTGACAGCACAAGCAGGGGTAGTGGCAGGCAGAGGGAGAAGCAGGCTCCCCACGGAGCAAGGAGCTCCATGCGGGGCTCAATCCCAGGACCCCGGGATCATGACCCGAGCCAAAGGCAGATGCCTAACCTACTCAGCCACCTGGGCACCCCTCATGACTGAGTTTTTACTAAACAGTAATAAATGACCTTTTCCCAACAATAGCTAACCCCCTCAAGGGCCTGGAAACCTTGCTTCCAAAATTCCTTAGAGACTTATGCTATCCCTAACCCCCTCCCAACTTGAAAGTATATAAAACATTTTTTTTTAAAGATTTTATTTATTTGAGAAAGAGCATGAGAGGAAGGAGGGTCAGAGGGAGAAGTAGACTCCCCACAGAGCTGGGAGCCTGACTCGGGACTCGATCCCAGGACTCCAGGGTCATGACCTGAGCCGAAGGCAGTTGCTTAACCAACTGAGCCACCCAAGTGCCCTCCCAACTTGAAAGTATATAATGGGCCGCTCCTCATGACCCCAGCACAGCTCTTTCTGCCTACGGGTTCTGTCCCTGTGCTTTAATAAAACCACCTTTTTGCACCAAACACGTCTCAAGAATTCTTTCCTGGCTGTCAGCTTTGAACCCTAACATCTTTTCCTACATCAGTAACAGCAAGGTAGAAGTCAGTGTTCATAGAAAATACAGCATTTCTCTTTGAGGAAAAATTATTTGAAGCATAACTAGTAAGCAAAACAAAAAGAGGCAAAGCATCACCAGGCTTACTACATTCTTACAATTCAGTAAGTGTTAACATTATTAAAACATCAAAGTGGAAATAAATCACTGTTCACAAACAAGTTAGAAAGGAATTTCTAATGCATGGTGTAAGTACCCAACTCTGGGGAAATTTTAGGTATTATGGTAATAGGGATTGAGGCAGAAAATTTTCAGTGACTCTCAGTCTTGGCTGTACGTTAGAATCATCTGGAGTATGTCTTTTAAATCATGTAATGCTTAAATCTGAGGTTCATGCTGCAACCCAGATCAATTTAAAAATCTCTCGAGGTAGCGATTCAGGCATCAGTGTTTTGTTGTGTTTTTAATTCCCTAGGTAATTCTAAAGAAGCTTGAGGGTGACTGTGCTAGACCAATGCTTTTCAGTGGGCTGTATATTATTACCATCATGGAGAACTTAAAAATTGCCCTTCCTCCAGTGGTTCTCAAGTGTGGTTCACAGACTACCAGCACCCGTGTTACCTAGGGATTGGTTAGAAATGCACGTCATTGAGTACCATCCCCAAATCAGAAACTCTGGCGATGGGGCCCAATAACCCGTTTTAAGAAGCCCTCCAGGTGGTTCTGATGCTCGCTCAAGTTTGAGAACACTGACCTACCCCCAAACCATTTGGATTAACTCTGGGGGTAGGGTCTGTGTTTCTTGGTTTTATTATACAGTGAAGATTGACAACCACTCTCTCAGTTCTTTAGCCTTACTCCTGCTGTGCTCTGGTCAGTAAACAGGAGAATGGCAAGACAGCTGGATTGGTCAGAGGAAGGCGCTATAGAATCTGTAGTGAACTGGAAGTAAGTAAATCTGTGCCATCCTCTGGCTAGGGTGCAGTTAATATATCCTGCCCCAAATCTATGTAGCTCTCTTGTGCATGTGCATTTTTTTGTTTTTTATTTTTGTTTTTTTTTAGTTGAGCAGTAAATGATTTTTTTAAAAGGTCACCAAATTCTAGCTGCATGGCCTTGGGAGAGCCATTTAATTTCATTTTGCTCCTGAGACTGCTAGTCTATAAAATGAGGGCTCCCTTATAAGTCTAAAAACCTATGAAGTACCACCTAGCAGAGTAGTTGAAGACTCTGGTATGGTGTCCATATGAACTGTGACATTTAATTAAGCCATCCTTATTCCCCTACTCATTTCCATCGCTAAATGATAAAGGAAAAACCAAAGGAAAGAAAAAAAGAAGTAAAACCTAGGCTGAGAGAGTTTATCATTCATGAAACATTTGCCAAGAGTGTATTAAACTAACAGCCATTGAATCAGTATCCTCCTATACATCCAATTTCTGATAGGAAACAATACTCTGTTTCTACCCTAAAAGCTTAAATGTGCTGTTCAGCTGCCTGCTTTAAAATCTGCAAGTCTATGGAAACCCTCATCTAGGAATAAATTGAAGTAATTCTTTAGATTGCTTTTATTAATTACTTTTTAACAGCTTAATTAAACATGCAATAAATGGACATAGTGAAAGTGTGCCATTTGCTAAGTTTTAATGCAAGTATACACGTGTGAAACCCTGACCACTGAGGGCGGTGAACCCGTCCCACACCCCCGGAAGTTGTTTCAGGTCTCTTTGCAGTCCCTACCTCCCAACCCTCCCTACACCCCCACCTACTCCCCAAGGAACTTTTTGTCACGATACACCACTTTGCGTTCTCTGGAGTCTTACGTGAATGGAATCCTACAATATTTACTTTGGTTTTGGTCTTCATTCTTTCACTCTGGCACAATTAGTTTTTTTTTTTTTTTTAATTTTTTTTCTGGCACAATTAGTTTGAGCCTCATCTGTATTATATGTATCAATAATTCCTTCCTTTTACTACTAAGTAGGTTTCCATTGTGTGTATTAGTACAGTTTGTTTACACACTCGATGAACTTTGGGGTTATTTCCAGCTTAGCACTTTTCTCTTGGGTAATTAGGAGTGTAATGGCTGAATAAAGTGGCAGATGTTATGTCAACATTTTAAGGAACTGTTGCACAAAGTGGTGTACCATTTTATATTTAATATTCCCACCAGCAGTCCATTCGAGTTTCAGTTCCTCCACCATATCCTCACCAAACACTTGTCATGGTTAGTCTTCTTAACTTCCCATACTCGATGAGATAAGTAGATGGGTCCCATGGATTTGATTTCCTCAATGACTTGATTTTGAAAATCTTTTTATGTGCCTGTCCACCATTCCTGTTTCTTCCTTTTTGAAGTGTCTGGTCAGGTCTCTTATTTTTCATAGGGTTGTTTTTTTTGAAAATTCCTAATGTATCCTAGGTACAAGTCCTTTATTAGACACATACTTTGCAAATATTTTTTCCTAGTCTGTCTTATCATCTAATAGTGGCTTTCAAAGAACGGAAGTTTTTAATTTTTCAATTTTTAAAGTTATAATAAACTTGTTCTTATGGATTATGTTTTTGATGTTGTATTAAGAAATCTTTGCCTAACCCAGTCATAAAATTTTTTGCTGTTTTTCTCCTAGAGGTCTTACCAACTTTTTATGATTAGGCCTATTATATATTTTTAGTTAATTTTTGTATCTAGTTCTAGACGGGCATTGAAGTTATTTTTTAGCATATAGACATGGAGTTTCTAGTACCATTTGTTGAAAAGAATGCACATTCTGAACTGCATCACCTATGTACCTTTGTCAAATTTATTTTTTATTTTTTATTTTTTTTAAAGATTTTATTTATTTATTCATGAGAGACAGAAGGGGGGGAGAGAGAGAGAGAAGCAGAGGGAGAAGCAGGCTCCCAAGGAGCAGGGAGCCCGATGCGGGACTCGATCCCAGGACCTCGGGATCATGACCTGAGCCGAAGGCAGATGCTTAACCATCTGAGCCACCCAGGCGCCCTACCTTTGTCAAATTTAAAGTCCATATGTGTTGAGGACAATTTCTGGACTCTCTTATTGGACTCTGTTGACTTATAGGTTTTTCTTGTTTCCAATAGCATATTGTATTGATTACTGTAGCTTGAATCAGGTTGTGGTAGCCTTGCAATTGTGTTCTTTTTAGGTTGTTTTAGTTTTCTGAGGTCCTTTGAATTTCCACAAATTTTAGCATCAGCTTGTCAATTTATCAAAAACAAAAAAATCCTGCTGGAATTTTGACTGGAATTGCATTGCATCCGTAGGTCAGTTCAAGTCTTCCAACTCATGAACAAGCTATATCTCTCCCTTTACTTTGGTAATTTTTAATTTCAAAAATATTTTGTAGTTTGCAGACTTTGCATATCTTTTTAAAGGTTTATCCTTAAATATTTCATATTGATAACTCTTTACATGGTAATTTTAATTTTCAGTATACTGCTAATATAAAGAAAACAGTTGGTTTTTATATATTGATCTTGTACTCTGCAACTTCACTAAACTCAGTAGAAGTTCTAGTACTTTTTTGTATTTTTTGTAGACCCCATTGTATTTTCTACATGGACAGTCATGCTGTGTACAAATAGTTTTTGTCTTTGCTAATTTAGATGCCTTTTTTTTTTCTTGCATTACCTTACTGACTAATACTTCCACTGGTTGAACTTTGAACGGTTAAATAGAATTGTTACTTGTTCCTGATCTTAGGTGGAAAGCCTTGAGTCTTTCATTATTGAATATGATGTTAGTTGTAGGTTTTTCATAGATGCTCTTTATCAGGTTGAGGGCATTCCTTTCTTTTTTTTATTCTGAATTACTGTTTTGCTAAAACGTCATTATAACATATATCAAAATATGCATAAAGTAGTAGAAAATAATATAACAAACATCCGAGTCCCCAATAACTTATTAAATCTTTATAATATTTCTGGGATTTGGGGTTTTAATAAGTGGGGTATCTTATTAGGTCCATAATGCCAAAGAAAACAGTTTTATCTTTTCTCACTGAATTTTATAATCAGTTTAAAATGTAGAATCCAATTCACAGTACAGAAAAGTATTCCAATTATTTCTTTACATAACATATTTATATATATCATAATATTAAAAGAAATACTAATCTAGAAAGTTTGAGTATAAAAATGATCAGTAATAACCAGTATTTAGTTTTATCACTTATTAATATTTTTGTGTTTGTTTTGATTATTTTTTTGATTTAAATGTTAACATATTACAGATAATACTAAATTTTTATTTCACTTTATTCTCACTGCTTCCCTTCCCTATTCCAAGTTCCTTTTTTTTTTTTTTTAATTTTTTTGTAAGTAAGCCCTATACCCAGTGTGGGTCTGGAACCCATGACCCCAAGATCAAGAGTCACCATGCTCCACCAAGTGAGCCACCCAGGTGGAGGGCATTCCTTTCTATTCCTAGTGCTAAAAGTTTTGTTTTTAATCAGGACATGAAATTTTGGCAAATGTTTTTCTGCATCTATGGACATAATCATATGGTTTTTATTTTTTACTTTGTCAAGTGATGAATTACATTTATGAATACTCAAACATTAACCCAACTTTTCATTTTTTAAAAATTTTTAAAAAAGATTTTATCTTTTGACAGAGACAGCGAGAGAGGGAACACAAGCAGGGGAGTGGGAGAGGGAGAAGCAGGCTTCCTGCAGAGCAGGGAGCCCGATGCGGGGCTTGATCCCAGGACCCTGGGATCATGACCTGAGCCGAAGGCAGATGCTTAATGACTGAGTTTCGTCCATCTCACTGAATTGAATCTAAAAGTATCCAGGGAAAACAATAGAAAAAAATCCTGTGAATTTTTTGAAGACCCCAGCAAGAAAGATCTTGGATCCCCTGCTGAAGCCTCCTTTCTTTCTTTCCTTTCTTTTTTCTTTCTTTCTTTTCTTTCTTTTTTCTTTTCTTTCTTTTCTTTCGTTCTTCTTTTTTTTTTAAAGATTTATTTATTAGAGAGAAAATGAGCACAAGTGGGAGGGGCAGAGGGAGAGGAAGAGAGAATCCCAAGCAGACTCCATGCCAAGTGCAGAGCCTGATGCAGGACTAGATTCCATGACCCATGAGATCACGATCTGAGCCGAAACCAAGAGTTGGATGCTCAACCGACTGAGCCATCCAGGCACCCCCTGAAGCCTCATTTATTTACGGTTTTCCTGCTTCCTTTAATAATTATTTACTTTGCATTTAGGCTTGAGTGCTATACTTAAAACACCAAATGGGCAATTGTTCTTCACTCTAGTCTAGAAGTGAAAACTATTATGAAAAGTCTATATCATAATTATTGGTAATGCATTTAAACATAAAGTACATCTACCAAAGCCACAGGTCCATTCCAGTCCATGGTTTTCCTTTGGATTATTAGACTCAAAAGATGAAAAGTAAATATTCTCATTAAAATTGAATCTAGTAAAAGTCATAACGTACATGTAATGGAGGCTATTTTAGTTTTGAAAAATCTAGTTTGGTTTGAATGCTAACTAACCCAATTCTTGGCCTGGCTTAGAAAGAATATTTTAAATATTTTCTCCAGGTTTCTGTTCATCCCCTGCTTTCTTTTAGTTAAGAGGGTCGCTTTTCTAGTTTTATTAAAGACTTTTTTGAGAAAGAATACTTAACTGATGAGTGATTTTGGTTAGAAAATGTTAGGTGAATTTTCTTTTACATTGCTGAGAGCAGAGAATGAAAACCGTGTAGGTGGGAGTATTGGTTTCTAGCCAATAATAACAGACTTAAGTTGCTACACTAATAATTTAACATTTTGCTAATAAAGAGATATTGAAATTGTAGTCATTATAAACATATGTGGAATGTTAGTGGAAAAGGAAGGGAGAGTTGAGAAGCCTGAGTTCAAAGTTTGGTGCTAAACTCACTTCATCACCCCAGGCGAGACCCTTAAGCTTCCTGCCTGCTTAAAAGCTGTGATCCTAATGATGTGAAGTTGAAATGAATGGTCGTCTACTCTGCCTGGATGGGGTGGTGGGTCACTTGATTCACCCATAGATGAATGAACCCCTGTATGGCTTTATCAGTTTGAGTGTGAGACAAGCATGGACGTGCCTGATATTCATCAACTGAAGAAAGTTAAGATTTACACACACTGCAGCTTAGTAATGGCCACATGCTTGACAGAGGCATTCCTATCAGGCCTGTTTTTAAATTATCTCTGAGTCCCATTTAAAATAAGAAATGATTTGGGGCACCTGGGTGGCTCCATTGGTTAAGCATCCGACTCTTGATTTCGGCTCAGGTCATCATCCTCAGGGTTGTGAGATTGAGCCCTGCACTGGGCTCTGCACTCAGTGGGGAGTCGGCTTGAGACTCTATCTCCAATCTTCCTCTGCCTCCCACTGCACACTCTCTCTCTCTCTCTCAAATCTTTAAAAAAATTAAAGATAAACGTTTCAGTAAAGTACCGGGGGGACAAGTGGCAGAAGTGTGTCACCTGGATTTCCATCTCCACTCTGCCACTTACAGTGATAGGCGTCTAGCTGGTCTCTCCAGCTCTCCCCACACCTGTCAGCACAGGAACACGATTCTCCCACTGGTGCTGTACCTGGTTTCTAAGGGGACTTTCCTGGGATCCAGGATGTTACACTGATTGTCTTATTTATGTCTTTGGAAACTTTTGATAATTAGGTTAAAAGGCTTTTGGACAATTAAATGAAACTGATGATTTCCTTGAATTTTCTGATAGGTTTTGATTCCAAATAAATGGTATAGAAAGGTCCCGAACTAGGTTTTTATAATGTCCCTCCTGGTCTGTGAGAACCCACTGCCCTGACTCTCCGTATCAGTGGATACTGATACTGATACTGTACTTTACCACTACTTCTGTTAAATTCAACTTTAGCTACACATCTGCAAACTCTCCATGGACCTAAGAACCACAACCAAAAATATACCGGTTTAATTTATTTCATTCCCATGTGCTTTGGGGTAATAGAGTAGCTTCCCCTGCCAAGATTTGTTTGTTTAGAGAGAGGGGGAGAAAGAATAAGGGGAGAGGGAGAATCCCAAGCACACCCCCCCACCAAGTGGGGAGCCCAACATGGGGCTTGATCCCACGACCCCAAGATCACTATCTGAGCTAAAGCCAAGAGTCGGAGACTCAACCAACTGAGCCACCCAGGTGCTTTTAATAGAACTAATAAGATGAGTAATTATATTTCACGTAAAATCTTAATTTATCATCTTTGTGGATGTTATATTTAGAATATATTACAGATAGCTATTTTAATGACTCTTACTGCTTTTTAAAATTAATAAAAAACATAAGCCAGGGGCACCTGGGTGGCTCAGTTGGTTAAGCGACTGCCTTCGGCTCAGGTCATGATCCTGGAGTCCCGGGATCGAGTCCCGCATCGGGCTCCCTGCTCAGCAGGGAGTCTGCTTCTCCCTCTGACCCTCTTCCCTCTCATGCTCTCTGTCTCTCATTCTCTCTCTCTCAAATAAATAAATAAAAATCTTTAAAATAAATAAAAGCTTATCTTAAAAAAAAAGAACATAAGCCAAGACTATTTTTGAGCTATAGTCTCAGTGCCCCAGAAATGTATGTTTCTCAAATATATTAACAGCTATTATACAGTTAATTTGACAGTGACTCATTAAATATATTTCCGTTCACAGGTCATCCTGATAGCACCAATTTTAATCACAGCACTTCAGACATATTTTTCTTCTCTCATTCATAATTAAAATCTATGTAATAGAGTAAAATCTACAATCTTGGAAGAAAAACCAAGTAAAGGAGAATGCAATGGCATTGCCCCACTTTAAGTCTTTCCATGTCAGGCGCAAGGTTAGCTTGGGAAGGGAGAATGGTCTCCAGGGGCGACTGTTATTACCTTTTAATGGTGTTTTAAGTATGTGTTCCTAACTTTTAATTAGGTTTTTGTTGTTGTTAGTCTATTTTCATTCATGTCTGAGGGCAATATTGCTAACCAGATCACTTCCTAATTCAGGGATATGCAGATACAGATGTCAGATTTTATTAATAGTAACTTTCAGAGTGTTTTCAAATCCTCTTTTGTAGTACAAAAATACTGTGCAGTGAACATCATTCAAAACAGTCTCAGGACCCAGAAATAATTTAAAAGAACCGTTCCGTAGAGTATTTACATAAGCTATGCCCTGCAATGATAGACTCTAGGTATAGTCACTTTAAAAAATGTACAGATAAAATCTAAAGGTGGTGACTTGGTCTCCATGTAACTAAGCCTCGGGAAAGACCCTTAACTTGGTTGGGGCTTTCTCTTCCATAAAGTGGGCATAGAATTACTTCTCTCCTAGCAATGTCATGAGCATTAAAGGAGGTCATGAATGTTTATCCCTCAGCAGAGTGTTGGGCACATAGCAAGTGCCTCATAGATTGTAAATAGTACTTCATATTTATTTTCCCTGAATTTATTAATTTTTCTCTTCTAAAGGAAGTTTTCTGAGGTCCTCCCCCACTTTTCCTATTCCTTGTGATTTGCTGACATCTTATGCTCCTGCTTAGACTTGGGTTAAATTGTGGTTTTGGCAAAGGTGGAGTTAGCCGCCCCCGCCCCCCTTCTAGCACATCTAGTCCCTCTTACTCCACCACACATGCTTGGGTAGCTCTTGTCTAGCATCCCAAAGGGACCCAGTTCGTTCGTTCGTTCTTTTTTTTTTAATGGGTGAAAAAACTTACATTTAGCCAGATGGACTCATTTTAGATGATCCCAATTTTGTTGGCAACATCCAAAGCATCATAGTCAGGAGCCAATTGAACATATGCCTTCTATCAGGCCTGACCAGGGCATTGACCTTGGTCACATCAGTGTCCTAGAGCTTCTTCACAGCCTGTTTGATCTGGTGCTTATTGTTCTAGACATCTACAGTGAACACAAGTGTGCTGTCTTCTGTTTTCTTCATGGCTGACTCGTGGGCAGGGGGAACTTGATGGCATCATGGTCAAGCTGGTTTCTTCTGGAGGGATCCATTTCTTTCTTTCTTTTTAATTTTAAGATGTATTTATTAGAACAAGCAAGCGAGTGTGAGTGAGCGGTGGGGGGGAGGGGCAGAGAGCGAGGGAGAGAGAAAGGGAATCCCAAGCCAACTCTGAGAAGAGCATGGATGGAGCCTGACATGGGGCTCGAACTCAGGACCCTGAGATCATGACCCCAGCCGAAATCAAGAGTTGGATGCTCAGCCAACTGTGCCACCCAGGCGCCCCATGAAGGGACCCATTTCTGAAAGCTTTGGCTGTGGCCAGCTTTTGCCACAGGTGTAGCAGACATTGGCCTAAGTGGTTCAGGACTGGGCATGTTGTGATGTGGAGGGAAGGAGTCACATCTCCTCAGGGGCCTCCTAGAAGCCACAAGAACATACTCTGTCTCTGAATGCCTCTTGCCAAACACAGTTCCTGAACACAGCAGGGGCATAACAACAGTTGAGTAAATAATTGAAAGAAAACTCTCTAATACGGACTCAGGAAGACCCAAAACCTTCAAGATCTAAATGACTCCCTAACAGGGAAGATCAGATTCCATTACAGGAGATAAGGAAACTACTTAGGATCTCCTGGCACTCCCCAAATCACACAAACTAGCCCACTGGCTGCTCAGTATTGTTGTAAGATGCTTTTCCACACGAAGTGTAAGACTTTTTTTTTTCATTTTTACATTGATTTCTACATAGACAAGAACTCCAAAGAGCATCCCTTGTCACCATTTATCCACGATATCAAGTTGTCTTTTAAAAAGATAGAAAAATTTGTTCTTAAAGTTCTTTCTGTATTTAGAAATGTTTTAACTATAATGAACTTTGGTTTTGTTATTAGAACTGGTTCCGAACTCAGGTATGGCTGCTTGCCACTGGAAAGTCAATACTAGAGAGAGAAGAGGTGGTGGGAAATGAAGGTGCCTGCTTTCTTTAGGACTAACGTCCCAAAGCCCATCTTCCTGTGTTGGCAAAGGCAGAGGGTTTAAAGGGGAAAGTGAGGGACTTGGGTGGGGACAAGGGAAGCGGGTGCCCAGGTGGTTAGTTGTACATTGACATGACCCTGAACAGACTTGCTGGCATCAGCGGTAGCTGTTTACGAATGTGGTCAGGTCTTCTGGGAAAGTCTGGTCCTTCCCTCCTCAAGGCCAGTGGTCTGCAGATCTCAAGAAAAGTAGTTAGTAAGGCTACAGACTAAGGGACTTAAGTTGGCAAGCGAGGAGTGCATAAGCTTGAAGCCAGTTAACCCTTGAGACCTGTTGGAATGCTGTGACAGTTTCTTAAGACTTCTGTTATCATGAATTTATTCTACATACGAATTCAAATGAATCAGGTTTTTCTGTGGGTTGGTGGTTTTGTTTTTTTCCCCAGCAGTCCTGTCTTAAATAACATCGGGTCCAGCTGTCTTTGAATTTTTATTTGGCTTCATAATAAAGTTTTATAGTTGGTTCTCACCATCTGGATTACACTGGGGAAGGTAATCGGACTTTCATTTTACAATTATTTTAATCTTGGCCAATGGAAAACTTTCAGTTTCCTGTGAGGGTCAGCAATTTCAAGTTGCAATATCTATAGAAATCATACTTCACATAGAAGGTCCGAACCATAGAAGAGTGAACTGGGAGGTGTCAGGTAGAGGGTATGTGAGGACCCTTCCCACCGTTTCACTGAGAGGTTAAGGGGACTTACTGCACCCAACCCTAAATGTTTTGTGTGCAGAAGGAGCTGTGTAAATCCTAAATGTTGGTGGCAGAGGACATTTTTGGCATGAGATACTGTTTCCTTTCTTCTTTGGCCAATGAGGAAATTAAAGTTGCCTTTCTTCTTTCAGGAGAACTCTTTTGAGAATTTCCCCCCTCACACTGTAACCTCTAATTAAATCTCCTTTGTAGAGATGTAATTTGTATATCAAAGATCCCCCATTTCCCCGGTAAGATCAGAGATGCTTGTTTGGCTCCCTTATGTAGAAGCCTTAGGCCACACCCCTCCGGGGTCAGCCTTCTCTCCTTCCACTCTGACTGCGCTTGGCCTCTGACTAGTTTCTCACACTTACCCCATGTCCTTGGCATGCTGGTTAGGTAGAACTCTTTCTCCTTTATTAGCTAAGTGTCTCCCCTGAGGAGTCCTCACTCACCTGTTTGTTGTAGGTGAAGACTAATAAATATAGCAGTCCTGAAGTTTGCATGATTCCTACTTTTTTTTTAAAAAAAAAAAAACAAGCATGGACTCAAGGTTATCCCTAGAGCAATGTCACTCTCCCTTGTGTTACATTGGGAATAACCCTGAGTGTGCCCAGGGGAACACATTAGGAAGAGGAACGTCATCCATCATGTGTTGGATAGAAGGAGGAAAAACAAGGTTGAAAAGCGTAGTGTTAGAGGATAAGTTCTTTGATCAAAATGTACAGCTAACTTTGTAACCCACACAGGGCCTAGCATGATGTCTCAGACATAGAACAGTTAATACATTCCTGAATGAACTGAGTGCAATCCAACAGTTGACACATTTCTTGGATCACTATTCTAAAGAAGGAAAAAAAAGTGGAATATTTCGGGGGTGTTTTGACATCACATTTCAAAACCATGAATTTCCTTCTTGAAAGAGGCTTACTCTAGGTAGAAATTGAGTAGTACTTTGGTCACTACCATCCAGGAATGCTGTCCAGAGCCATTAGATCCAAGGGTCGCTTTCATAATCCACCATCGCAATAGCATGCCTTCTGTTTTTCTGCCTAGGTGGTTCTGGTAAAATTGTTATCACAAGTTATTACCCTTAAGTCTAACCTATTCTGAAGGAAAAGGTGGCTGATACTGTCATTTGAGGACTAAGAAATATTTGTCTAGATGTTTGATCCAGTCTGTATTTTTTTTTTTTTTTGATGTGTAATTGGCGAGAAAATCGCAAAGACAAATTTAAATGCTTGCATCTCTAACCTTGTCACGGTGTCTGAGCATTCATTCATCATCATTATCTTGGATTCCTGCAGCCAGCAGACTTCATAGGAAAGCAAGCACTGAAACAGATTAAAGCCAAGGGGCTGAAACGGAGACTGGTCTGCCTCACCTTGGCAACGGACGATGTTGATCCGGAGGGAAATGAAAGCATCTGGTATGATGGCAAGGTGAGTGCTGAGGACCTCATGGCCAGGGGCCACTGCAGCTTTTTTCCTTGTCTCTGTTTCCTTATAGAGTGTTTTTTAGGTTTGGTTTTGTTTTGTTTTTTGCTATTTATTTATCTATTGGTTGGGTGATACACTTTGATTTCTGAGCTGACATTCAAGAAACAGAAATCAGTTAACTGAAAGGAAAATTTTCTAAAACATCAACTTCTCTATGCTTTGATTAAAGAAAGTAAAACAAAGGACTTACAATGGACAATGAGGAAGGTAAAATTTAGAGGCTCAAATGATCTACTTGCTCACCAAGTCCCTATCTTTGAATGTAAGAGATGGATTTTATAAAAAAAAAAAAAAATTCTGGCATTCTAGTTTAGCTTCTAAGGGATCTTAGAGAAGGAAGTAATTCTAACCTTAGCACACCTGCAGAAAAAAAATTCCAAGTGAAAATCTCCATGACAACAGAGGGTAGAGCCTTAGAAAGTAAAGTGAAAGGTAGAAACCATTTAGTTCTTCAGAAAAGGTAAATGTGCCTTCTTCCCATTTGGGAATGTTTATTCTGTTGGCATTCAGTAAAACCAGATAATTTACCAGTAGAACTTCATGTCTTTGACTTTTTACAACTCTTTGTAAGACCAAGTTTGGTTTATGATTTTGCTGGGGTTTGGCTGGGGTTAGCAGGCAGATGGGGTACTCTCCCCTTAGACTAGGGGGTGAACACATGGCTATCAAGGCTCATTGCAACAGTTGTTCCCTGTTGAACAAGGTCTGCTTGGCCAATACCCAAAGACTCAGAGATTTGGGTCCATGGGTTTTTTCTCATGCCTCCTTGATCCTTGTTTTCATTTCCCTGTTCTCTTCAGTAAGAAAAAGAGCACTGGAGGGGGAGAAAGCCAGTGGCATCAAATCTCAGTCTCTGGATTACTAAAGAAATGGCCATGTGGGCTGAGGCATGGATCCATTTGATGTACAACTAACATGTACACAGTTTCTACTACGTGCTGGATAATTCTTATGCACTCATTTAATTTTACAACACCCCTCCCAGATAGGTATGGTCATCCCATTTTAGAGATGAGGCTTGGGGGTTCAGAGAAGTGAAGTAACTTGCTTGAGGTTGCACAGCTAGTGATGGACAGAACCAATTTCTGACCCGGGTATAGGTGGACTTTGCATTGCTTACCCTGCCTTCTAAGCCACGCTGAATACTCCAGTTTGCTGTCCTCTCTGTCTCTGCTCATGTCTCACTGTATTCTCTTCAGCACTTAAAGACCCACAGTTGTCCTACGTCCCAGAAGCAGGTGGATATTATTAGACCCTATGAAGCTAAGAGACTCTTCTCAGATTTCGAGCTCTTTCTTAAACACTTTACCCTTAATTGTGCTGAGTTCATTCTCTCTGAGCCTCTTACCTCACTGTCTCATCCTCTCGGTTCTAAATGTCTGGTTCAGACCTCTTTTCTTAATAGGCTTTTCCTCACACTTCACATTTGCCCAGGATTGCCAATGATAATCACCTCTGCCATTAGCTAGCTGCTTCGCTTGACCTGATCTTAGCCTCTCTGGGCCTCCATTTTCTCATCTACAAAATGATGAGATCATGTCTTAGGTTCTTTGCACCTCTAACTTTTTCCCTAGTCATCAAATTTCCCCCACCTCCTCTTTCTTCTGTTTCTCATTTTTTCACTTGTTCTCAGCTAGCTTTCTAATACGGTCCACACCAGCCCCTGCACTGGCTTTCTGTTTTGGCCATGGAATGACTGATGATGCTGTTGTGTTCTTTCTTTCTTTTTTCTTTCTTTTCTTTCTTTCTTTCTTTCTTTTTTTTTTTTTTTGAGAGAGAGAGAATGAGAGTGTGCAAGGCAGGGGGAAAGGAGCAGGCAGGGTCAGAGGGAGAGAGAGAATCCCCAAACAGACTTCCCTCTGAGTGTGGAGCCTGACACAGGGCTCAATCTCAAGACCCCGAGTCACAGCCTGAGCCGAAATCAAGAGTCCAACGCTTAACCAACTGAGCCACGCAGGCGCCCCTATGCTATCATGTTCTGTATGCAAACCCACACCAACCCTGATGAACATAGTATAAACCTGACACCCAAATTCAAGTTTAAAATCCTGGAAACTTGTATCTTAAACTTACACAACATTACATGTCAACTATATCTCAAAGCTGGGAGGGTTGAGCTGAAAACCCGAGTTCCATTTTTGAATTTTATTTCCTTTTCTGTATCAGTGCACTGACTTTACCTGCTATATTTTTCATCTTTCCTCCCAGATACCATCTGCTTACAGAGCTGTTAATCCAGTTGTAGTTGGCTTTAAAAATAACCCTTGAATTTCCTGATACCTGCTTGTCTGCTCTTTGATGCTCAGTAGGGTCACCTTCTCACCATGCAAATGAATCTTCTGGATCCTCTTTATACTCTGGAATGATAGGAAATAGTTTTTGCTCCTATTTCCTGACTTCGGTGGGACTTGTACTGCCCCTGGTATTTGGTATTCTATTCTTGCAAATATTCTCACTGCCAGGGATAAGGTATGAATTTATAAGGTACAAATTTGTTATGCAACAGATCTGTCTACGTGGTAGAGATACGCTAGGCACTGGGGACGTGGCAGTGAACAAAACAGATGAGCTTCTGTGCCTCCATGGATCTGATATTCCAGGGGAGAGAGAGCTAGCCAGTGAACATACTCACTAAATGGCACTTCTGAGGGCGCTGAGTGCCCTGAGGAAAAGGAAAGTCCGATTGAGAGATGGGCAGTGAAGCTAGGAGGGATTATGATTTTAAATATGGCTTAATTTTTAAAAATCAAGGCATAAGGGTGGGTATGAAAAGGGCTCTGTTATAAAAGCAGCTTTGTTGGGAAGTTTTATTTTTTTATTTTCTTTTTAAAAAAGATTTTATTTATTAGACAGCATGAACAGGAGGGGCAGAGGGAGAGGGAGAGAGAGAGATCTCAAGCAGACTCCATGCTGAGCGTGGAGCTCGACAGGGAGCTTGACCCTATGACCCTGAGATCATGACCTGAGCCGAAACCAAAAGTCGGATGCTTAACCGACTGTACCATCCAGGCACCCCTGTTGGGAAGTTTTCAAGAAGGTGTTTTGTATAAAGGATGTAGGCAACTAATGTAAGTAGTTTCACTAATCTTAGCAACTGGTTAAAGCGATTGTCTCTTCAGCAACTGCAGACTTGTATAGTAATGAGATTCTTTATGCATTAGGATGAATGTTGTCCTTCCAAGTTAAGTAATCCTGTTTTTTTCTTCCCAATTATGTTGCCATTGCTAAATATTTTTCTGAAAATAGCTGGAAGAGTCCATTTGTAAGGCATCCAAAAGAATTAGTCTCATCACTTATCTTAGTCATGTTATTTTTTTTAATTAAAAAAAAATTTTTTTAAAGATTTTATTTTTAAGTAATCTCTATACCCAGCATGGGGCTTGAACTTAGAACCCCGAGATCAAGAGTTGCATGCTCTACCCACTGAGCCAGTCAGGTGCCCCAGTCATAGGTTAATTTTGACCAGAATCTTGATTATGGCCATGTGTATTTTATTCATCAAGCTTGATTAAAAATATTTTATAGTTACCAAAAAAAGATGTTTTGTAGAAATGAAGTTTGGAGAGTTGAGAAAGCAGTCTTTTTTTATTATTTAAAAACAAAGGCACAGGGCGCCTGGGCGGCTCAGTTGGTTAAGCGACTGCCTTCGGCTCAGGTCATGATCCTGGAGTCCCAGGATCGAGTCCCGCGTCGGGCTCCCTGCTCAGCGGGGAGTCTGCTTCTCCCTCTGACCCTCTTCCCTCTTGTGCTCTCTCTCATTCTCTCTCTCTCAAATAAATAAATAAAATCTTTTAAAAAAAATTAGAGGAGAAACGAAAGTAATCTAGCAGAAAGCAACACATTCAACAAGTACATTAAAAATAGCACTCGGACAATAAATATGCTATTTCTTTACATTACTCATGCAGCAGTAACTGCAAGATGAATAACTGCTGGGATTTTAAGAGATGGGAAGGCCTGGGGAAGTGGTTCACACAATCTCTCAAGAGGGATGGTAGGTTTTTGACCCAGTGAGTTAGGGGATTTAGCCAAGAGCCTTGCTGTGGCCTCTTGCCCAAGCAAATCAGGTTACCTCTCCTGTGACCTCAGGTTCACAGACTAGGGAGTGAAACCAAGGTTACCAAGAAAGTCTTCCAAAAGCTGTGATTAAAACTCCAACCTTCCCGACCCAAATCCCTGCCTTATATTACTTAACAATGATCTAAAGGAAAAAAAAACCATTTTAGGGGCACCAGAGTGGCTCAGGTGGTTAAGCGTCTGCCTTCATTCAGTTCAGGTCGTGATCCCAGAATCCCCGGATTCATCCCAGTGTCGGACTCCCTGCTCAGCGGGGAACCTCCTTCTCTCCCTCTCCCTCTGCTGCCCCCGCTTGCGCACTCTCTCCTTCTCTCTCTCTCAAATAAATAAAATCTTTAAAAAAAAAGAAAAAAGAAGGAAAAACCATTTTAAAGCATATGCATTCTCTCAGCAACACCTTGGCAGTTAATCTGCCAAAGAAGCTTTTACTAATGAATACATTCATGTTTTTTATTCTTTTAATCAGCCAGTTCTCCCCATAATCAGTTCAGAAATGATACGGAGAGCTTCTGATTTGGGGTTTCAACGAGATAATTACAAACTGGGGCTATAGAGCCAAGAGTCTGTATTTAATGTCATAAATGTGTCGGCATCTTAAAGATGAAAAATGTTGTAATAAGACTGTTGACTGTAGTGGACTCTTTGCTGAGGCAGCTGAAGGATCAGCAGGCTGGTTCCTGGCCATGAATATTTTTGAGCACCAGCTACAAGTGCTTTGCTAAGGATTAGTGCAATGTTGTGGAGCCAGGAGAAGCCATTCTGAGTAGGGCTATATATCATATTTTGCTTTTGTTGTCTTCCTTTTACAATTTTTAAATATGGTGTTTTAACCTGACATTTTCTTTCTTTCTTTTTTTTTTTTTTAAAGATTTTATTTATTTGACAGAGACATAGTGAGAGAGGGAACACAAGCAGGGGGAGTGGAAGAGGGAGAAGCAGGGAGCCCAATGCGGGGCTCAATCCCAGGACCCCAGGATCATGACCTGAGCCGAAGGCAGGTGCTTAATGACTGAGCCACCCAGGCGCCCTAACCTGACATTTTCTATCACCTTTTTTTTTTCCATTTTACTGTTTCTCTTTCATCTTTTCCTATAGATCTGGTTTTGACTCATCCTCTTTTTTTTTTTTTTAAGATTTTATTTATTTATTCATGAA
Organism: Zalophus californianus; assembly: GCF_009762305.2. Classification (NCBI taxonomy): domain Eukaryota; kingdom Metazoa; phylum Chordata; class Mammalia; order Carnivora; family Otariidae; genus Zalophus; species Zalophus californianus. The sequence goes on along the minus strand of NC_045599.1, from coordinate 59,613,748 downwards.
AGACAGAAAGAGAGAGAGAAGCAGAGGGAGAAGTAGCCTCCCAAGGAGAAGGGAGCCCGACGCGGGACTCGATCCCAGGACCCTTCCTCTTATCTTTATAACAAGCCTGATTAGATTATTATTGTTATTATTTATTTATTTATTTATTTATTTTTTGCAGAGTGAAGCCTTTGTTTTCATCTCCTGCGTTTTGTTTCTTTGCTCAGTACTTTTCTCTGGTTTGCCATCCCGTGTGACTCCATTTTATCCTCCCTAATGTTGATTGCTCATGCCTGACTCCATGTCCCTGCTCATCGTGGAAAGTTTCCTCCTCCTTTTCCACCTACTTGATTCCACCCCCCTTCCAAATGGAGAACAAATCCTGTTTGATGATGGTTACTTCCTTGGCTTCTCGGTTCTGTTTTCTTGTACCTCTATGTTAATTCCTCAACGAGGCTGGAAGCTCCTGAGGGTAGGAACCAAACCTCATTCATGCTCTAGAATGCCCAGCAAAATGTTTTGTACATGGTAGATCTAGGGAGGGTGAAGCAAATGTTTGCTTCACATTGACTATTGATAGATCAGTAGTTTAATTCAGCACTCTTTAGGCAAGCCATGTCCTCAATCCAAACAGGAACAGTTGACTACATTTGCAGTTGGATTTTTAGAATTTTTTCCCCCTTGTACTTATTATTGCCATGCTAGTTGGATGATGGAAGAGAAGTCTTTTCTAAAGTTTAAAATGAAAACATTTGAGTCTTCCTCCTATCAGATCTCTTGGCATGAAAGTGAGCCAAATAGTGCCAGCTATTAAAAAAAACTAGGTGTGATTTAAAACTGAGAAGTTCGAGGCTGTTGATAGGTATTTTGAGAATTATTTTTCATAATTTGCAAGCCTACTCTTCTCAAAAGTAAAGTTTTCTTCCTAGTGTTAGCCCCACAGACAGTAATCCCTAAGACTTTCAGGTTGTAAGTTGAACCTACCTAAATCTGGAGAGAAGGAGCACAAAATTGTGGCCAAGGTGCTGAGGATTGATGGCTCTTGTTTTTCAGGTGGTTGGCAACACGACATCTGGAAGCTACAGTTACAGCATCCAGAAGAGTCTGGCATTTGCCTATGTCCCTGTAGAGCTAAGTAAAGTAGGACAACAGGTGGAAGTTGAGCTATTGGGCAAAAATTACCTGGCAAGCGTCATACAGGAACCCTTGGTGTTGACGGAACCAACCAGAAACCGGCTTCAGAAGAAAAGTGGAAAGCATGAAATTTGAAAAACACCTTCAGCAGGCAACTGAATTATGTTAGCTCTGTGACTCTGCCAAACATCATAACTGATCTTTGGGAGAATACAAGAAACCAAGAATTCAGTTCAAAATCCTCAAAATCTAGATTTATGATCTTAATAAAACCTTTCTCAATTCTTTCCTCAGCAAGAGAGAATAATGGATTAGTGATTTACGTTCTTTCAAACGAAGACATTTGAAATGAATGTTTTTATTAACCTATATGGTTTGTAAAACTCAGCAAAACATTTAGGTGTTCACTAATATACAATCACTATTATAACTGAATTAGAGGACATTGTATAATTTTAGGAATATATGCTTATGGTTTTTGTACCTGAAAATGAATTGTTTTACATAAAAACTAAAGTAGTACTATTGATGGATTTGTTTCATTGGGAAACAGTAGTTGAATAAGGGATAGTTTTAATTTTTTATAATATATCTACAATGAAAATAGTAAAATTTAATATTGATACATAAATTTTTATTCAATTCTCTGAAATACTTTTCTTTTTTTGAAGTACTTATTTTCTTAATGAATTCCCTGCAAGCGGTATTATGGGACATCATAATTGTCCTTTCAAAGGTTGTTTTAGAGTAATTGCAAAAAAGAATAGTCTTCCAAAGGAAGCAGTGCTTATAGACCTTTCTGAAATGAAGCTGAAACATAGATTGTGCCAGTAAAAACACAGTTTGAATACTGAACACCTCTCTTTGGGAAAGAATTAATGAAAGTTGACATCACATGTGCTGTTCTGAATATCCTTTTGCAAAGCATTTGACAAAGCAGGTCAAACGAGCTTAAGAGCTGACAGGATTGCCCTTAGCACTGTGTACAGCAAGAAAAAAGATGTATTTAGAAATAATTCCTGCTAAATTTTTCAAAATTGAATTTAGTTGACTGAACAAATCAAATCTTTTTGTAAAAGGTGGCTTATCACTTATAATTTGTTATATACACATTTGTTAAACATTTATTGAGTCTTTCCTAGGTATTAAAGTTGAATGTGAAACATAAAATGTATTCTAATTACAGAAGTGTAAAATAATTTCCTAACTTGTTTTACAAAGGTGCCAAGTATACATTTAAAATGTTTGATTAAAGCATTCATATATTAGAACTCCAATAGGCCATTCATTTCTCTTTAGTATAGCTTTTTTGTATGAGAACAGAGGGAAATCTTGGTAACAAAATTTGATAATCTTGATAATTTCCTAATTATCAAGAATATTATCTTGGTGCAGCCACTATGGAAAACAGTATGGAGGTTCCTCAAAGAAGTAAAAATAGAACTGTTGTCTGATCCAGCAATTCCATCTCTGGGTATTTAACATGAATTCAAAAATCTTGCCGTTTGTGACAATGTGGGTGGAACTAGAGGGCATTCTACTAGGTGAAATTAGAAAAAGAAAAATACCATATGATTTCACTTATATGCAGAATCTAAGAAAATGAACAAACATTACAAAACTCAGATACAGAGAACAAATTGGTGGTTGCCAGAGTGGAGGGTTGTTGGTGGGTGGGCAGAATGGATGAAGGGGGTCAAAAAGGTACAAACTTCCAGGTATAAATATGTCTTGGGGATATATGTATCATGGTGAATATAGCTAATATAGTACAGAATATTTCAAAGTTAAGAGAGTAAATCTTAAGAGTTCTCATCACAAGAAAAAAATATAACTATATGGTGATGGCTGGTAACTAGACTGGTGGGATCATTTCACAGTGTATAAATATTGAATATTTACTAATACAGTGTTATAAATCAATTATACCTCAATTAAAAAACCCTCCATATCCACTATCTCTTATTAGGTGCTGGTTAAAGCCTTTGCCTGGGAGATCCCATTTCTTATTCTCTGCCTCTCTGTAGTCCTATAACCATTAAGATACTTATTTACCATCTCTGGATTCCTTTTCTGCAACACAGACAATTCCAGGTTTTTTGATACAGTAATCAATAATGAAAGTACAACATTGAATTCATGTCCTCTAATTAATATAACACTAGAACAGATCAATAAAAATCCTAGAGCATTTAGATGAATATTAAAGAAGTCCTACCCATAGCGTAAAAGACATGTGCTTCCTAATTTTCTTAAGTTGTGCTCATTCCATCTTTTGTGGTTTGTTGGTTGCTATTAAGTTACCCTGGCATCCCGTACCCACCCAGCCGGTGGACCTGGCCTAGGTGCGAGGTTTGGCATCAGCCAATGCATAGGCTGAGCAGTGACCTACGAGACCACTTAACCAGACTTCATGCCATGGGAATTTGAACAGTGAAACATCGGAGCATAAACCGATGATCCCTGAAAGCTGAAGCTGAAAAGATGTAAGAGAAGTCTTGGGGTAGCAAGAACCCCTGACAAGGGGAGAGGCCCTGAGAGACCAGTTTCTGAAGCTTTCAGTTACCAATGGCCTATCACCCAGTTGTTAGGTGAACACCTTGACTCAAAAGAGCCTCCCTAAAACCGCTAGCTGCTGGAGAGTGGGCCAGGCATTGAGAGAGGCCTCACAGGAACGGGGCCAGGATTAGGGTCGTCAGCCGTGAAGAGCAAACAACCAGCATGCTTGAAAGTACTCTTTACTGATGTGCAGAAGCCCATGTCTATGGTTTAGGAAAGAGTGTTCTCAAGAATGTGATAATGAATGATGGGCACTTTCTTCCCTTGAGCTAGGAAAGTTTCTTAGAACTGCAAAAACACTTTCTAGTCAACACATTATCAAAACATTGATGGATGTTGTTAGGTTGCTGGTGTTCACCTCTAATCTATGTTTTACTCCTTTTCTGATGGGAAAGGTGACAGATAAACCCATTTTTAAGTATGCTGTATGGTACATTAAATAGCAAACAAATTCTGGAATATTACTGAGAGGACTTTGTGCATGTTTGAACTGCACAACAAGATTGACATTATAAGGAAACAAAGCATCCGTGAGAGGAAGAAAGTTTCAGCCGCACAAATAGCATCCTTTACCAAAGTCTCGTAAAAGCCAAGAGCCCCAAATCAAATCAAACTCTTCTCCTGATGAACCATCATATATAAGTCCAACTGGTCCTGCCTTTGCTTATCTGTCTGCCATTAATGAGTCTCCAGAATAGTTCAGTAGTTTATAGAAGCTACTTTATGAATTATAAAAGGCTAACACATTACTTATATTTTCTCCAGGTGTACACTTTGGAAGTGTCAGCATGCCATGAAGCATAGGAGTGACAGGGTGGTACAACAGTTACTGGACAGAAAGCCAGAAGACCTGCTTTTCCCAGCTCTGCTGCCAGCCAAGAACAGACTATGTGATCATCTACTCAAGCCTTTCCTGTATTTAAAGTTCTCTGAGTAATTGCTTTCCTCACTGAAGTATTTGTTAGTCTACAAGTGTTCGTTGAGTACTTCCGACAGGCCAGGCACTGGAAAAGCATTGAACAGACATGGTCCCTGCCTTTGTGGCATTTATAGACCAGGGAGGTCAAGCATTTAACAAAACCCAGGTGTATATTTCGGTACAAACTGAGGTGTCATGAAAGCCAAGGGAAGAGAACATTTTGATGAGAGGATGGCAAACTGTGTCCAAAGATAAGAGATGTCAGGTAAGATTAAGGGCTGAGAAGTGCCTCTGAGGTTAGACCACGGTCTCATTGGCGCCATTGGCATGAGCTCTTTCTAGGGGACTGGTGAGGGCAGGAGGTAGACCATATTGATAAAGGACTAGGAGGTAAGGAGTTGGAGGTGGGGAATATAGACTCTCACTATCCAGGAGCAGCTTCCTACTAAGGTACAGAGGGTACCAGTTAGGAAGCTTTCAGCTGCAAGTAAGAAAATATCCCATTAACAGCAGCTGAAGCAGTTTATTTTATTAAATCACAAAGAAGTCTAGAGGTAGGTTCAATGACACCATTAACTATCTCAGTTCTCTTTATTTCATTATGTCAAATTCTCCTCCCTGTAAAACACTTTTTTAGTCTAAATCATTTGTTGTTGCAATTGTTGATGTTTTGGTCACCAAGTACTTCAAATTAGCACATATTTATTGCTTACCTTATTAAATATTGGGTTCCACATGGAAATTAATTTAGAGATGGGCACCTGGGTGGCTCAGTCGGTTGAGTGTCTGCCTTCAGCTCAGGTCATGATCCCAGGGTCCTGGGATCAAGTCCCATGTCGGGCTCCCTGCTCTGCAGGGAGTCTGCTTCTCCCTCTGCCCCTCCCTCAACTGGTTCTCTCTCTCTCTCTCTCTCAAATAGATAAATAAAAACCTTTAAGAAAAATTTAGAGAAGCTCTGGTTATACCACATGCCCTTACCACTAACAGGCTCAGCAATATGCATTCAAGGGTAAGTTCTTTACTGCTGGAATCATTCAAGCTTACTTCAAGCATAATTTGAGTCTTCAATCATTGTGGAGCTAGTTATCCCACATTGAAACAGTAGAGCAATTGTAAATACAAAGAAGCAGAAGCTGAGTTCAATTCTGTCATTCTATGTGATCACTTAAGAGTTTCTATTGATGTTGGTTATGAAACAGAGGGCAAATTGTGAGATATAACATTGTGTTCAGTAAGAGCAGATTTTAGTTCATACATGAAATATCTTACTGGTTTTGAACAATATCTCTAAAATTCATATTTCCTCTTTTTAAATGGTTGTTAAAACTAAAAAAATAATTAAGAAAATATCATCAGTGGCATAATTTTAGAGTTACCTAAGTTCTGATTTTCAGTATCTTATTAGGTACCGGACAAATTATTTATATAAAATATTATATCAGATTCTAATCAAAGGAGCAATACACAGAACTTGTGGAGAAGGTTATTGATCATTCAATAACCAAATCTCAGCAAATGGTCACTTATTCAGAATAAACAATCCAACCTCAAAGAATGCCAGGAGAAACAACGAAAGGTGCTGGTCTTACAGTGCTGGAAGAAATCAACAGAGCAGTATATGAGTGCTCTCCTAACCTGGAGAACTAGTAAGGAATGTCCTGATGAGGGCTGCCAAGCCAACACTAGGACCATTTGGGAAGGGGTGGCCAGCAGGAGCAGGAAACACAGAGGAGACTCAACCATGCTGTTGAAGATGCTACCCAAAACCAAAAGAAGGGAAAAAACACCCTGGCTTCTCTCTTCCTCCCACATTCCAATCTCCCACCAGTGCCTCCCATTGGCTGAACCTACGTGGGAGCAAGTAGGTGAAGGAGCCTGGGACACGTAGCTTGTATACAGAATAGAGCAGAGGAAGATCATGAAATGGATCGCATAGCAATAGACAATGACTTGCATACAACACCAATGTAGTCCGTGCAGGCCTGGCCAAAGGGGTCAGGTCAACAGGTACAAACATGGCTACCAGGATGGGGGGAGGTTGTGGGGTGGACTAACACATTTAAAAGGGCTATTTTTAAAAATGTTAAATAAAAGCGCTATTTACATTATTATTATTTTTAAAGATATTATTTATTTGACAGATAGCACAAGTAGGCAGAGCAGCAGGCAGAGGGAGAGGGAGAAGCAGGCTCTCTGCTGAGCCAGGAGCCCGACGTGGGGCTTAATCCCAGGACCCTGGGATCATGACCTGAGCCGAAGGCAGCCGCTCAACCGACTGAGCCACCCAGGCGCCCCTACGTTATTAGTTTTAAAAAGCATGGCATATTATAATATGCAATATGCTATCATTTAGGTTCTAATAGGAAAAACTTTAATATTTAAATTGTACTTATGTTTAAACTATCTCGGGAAGGGTAACACTAGTATTCCTGGAGAGGGGTTGAAACTCACTTTTCACGGTAAACCCTTTTAAGTTAACTTTTTTTTTTTTTTAAAGATTTTACTTATTTATTTGACAGAGAGAGACACAGCGAGAGAGGGAACACAAGCAGGGGGAATGGGAGAGGGAAAAGCAGGCTTCCTGCTGAGCAGGGAGCCCGATGTGGGGCTCGAACCCAGGACCCTGGGATCATGACCTGAACCCAAGGCAGACGCTTAACGACAAGCCACCCAGGCGCCCCTTAACTTAACTTTTTAAAAACTATGTATGTGTTTCACTTTTTAAAAATTTAATATAGGGGCGCCTGGGTGGCTCAGATGGTTAAGTGTCTGCCTTGGGCTCAGGCCATGATTCCAGGGTTCTGGGATCGAGCCCCATGTCGGGCTCTCTACTCAGTGGGAAGCCTGCTTCTCCCTCTCCCTCTGCCTCTCCCCCGGTTGTGCTCTGTCTCTCACTCTTTAAATAAATAAATAAAATATTAAAAAAATAAAAAATAAAAATTTAATATAGGTATATATTAATTGAACTTTCTTATCTAGTAAGAGTAGGTTCTTATTTTTTTGTCACACAGTATGACTATTTTTATTTTTTTGAAGCGTTCACATTGGTTTGAGATATTTAAGCATAGTTGGAAAGTATTGGCCTAGAACTGCTTAAGAAATTGGTGTACAATGTAAAACATTCAGTAGGGAAAAAGTGAATGCAATTCAGTTGTTGTAAATATTGTGCAAAGACTAAGGCTTGGGCTGTGTGAAAGGTAAAGGAAAGGAAAGAAGAAATGAGATAAAATGCAATACCAACATCCTGTTTCTTGATCTGGGTGGTGGTTACATGGATGTGTTCACTTTGTGAGAATTAATTGACCTATATATACTTTAGTAGACTATCTTATTTTTTTAAAGATTAAAAAAAATTTTTTTAGGGCGCCTGGGTGGCTCAGTTGGTTAGGCGACTGCCTTCGGCTCAGGTCATGATCCCGGAGTTCCGGGATCGAGTCCCGCATCGGGCTCCCTGCTCAGCGGGGAGTCTGCTTCTCCCTCTGACCCTACCCCCTCTTGGGCTCTCTCTAACTCACTCTCTCTCTCTCTCAAATAAATAAAAAAATAAAATCTTTAAAAAAAATTTTTTTTAAGTAATTTCTACACCCAATATGGGGCTTGAACTTACAACCCCAAGATTAAGAGTTTTAGGCTCTATAGACTGAACCAGCCAAGCACCCCTAGTGCATTGTCTTATGCACAAAAAAATGCTATACCAAAATCTTTTTTTTTTTTTTTTTTTTAACCAATGGTGCTGTTTTCCACTCTCTATTCTCTCTAGTCTGTTTTGAGGAGGAAGGAGGTGATAAGCAATGGGCAAGAAGAGAGGGTCAAGGGAGTTTCAGTGTGAGTTCGCCATAGCTGTTCTTATCTAGACTATCAATTTCAGAAATCGGGAGTATATTAGAGCTAAAAGAAATCTTTCTTTTTAAAATCTGACCCCTTTTTTTTTCAATACATGCACATATATTAACACACCAAACAAAACCAACAATAAACTGAAGATGCTTTTTTTTTTTTTTTTAAAGATTTTACTTATTTATTTGCTAGAGAGAGCCAGAGCAGGAACACAAGCAGGGGGAGTGGGAGAGGGAGAAGCAGGCTTCCTGCTGAGCAGGGAACCAGATGCGGGGCTCGATCCCAGGACCCTGGGATCATGATCTGAGCCAAAGGCAGACACTTAACAACTGAGCCACCCAGATGCCCCTGAAGATGCTTCTTATAGAGAATTACATTCCTACATGCTTAATGATTATTAATGCAGTGATAATAGTTAGAACTGATAGTAGTTAATATAACTTATGCATGTAAGTATTGGTGACTAGAAGAAGGTAAAAGAACATTAAGAACAGTCATCTGTAAGTCTGGTATATGACTTTACAGGCCTTCAAGAAGACCCTCTCCCCCTGAAATAGATATGGTAGAAACATCCATCCTAGATCAGTTTCCAAGATTAAATGTATTGTGAAAATAATATAATAGCTGACATCTAAAGTAACAAAGTTTGGATATTTCTGATGTTCAAGTCTATCTCCTTCTGGACTACCTAGGGCGGTAGTGGGGCAATGAGTAACACCAACCATAATTTACCACATTTAGTGAATTTTAGGTTTTCTATCTGAAGAAAGACTTCCTGTCATTCTTATCTCTACCCCAATGGTTAAACATTTAGAGATAGTGTTTAAAATTGCTTAGACTTTGTATGCAATATTTATCATATTCAAAGACACTGAAACAAAACGGGTTTGCAGAAGCATTGAAACATGGGTATCCTGACTTCTAAGCATAGCTTCTAGCCAGTTAGCAGCATGCCAAGAACTAGGGGGTCTGCAAACTGGAGAAATCAGGAGGCCTGGCAAGAGCATTGATGTGATTGTCTTAGTGCATGGCCTTGGGGCTTTCCAAACATGTTCATTGGGGAATATTTGTCTTAGCACTATGTTCTGATAATGCATTTTACTTTTTCTTTAAATGCAAATTATGTTATTACCATTATTATGAGAAATAGATAATATATGTATAGAGTTAAAAATTTACAATGCATAAAGGATATATGGGGAAAAATTAATCTCTCTCCTATTCTTGTCTGCGACCTGTCTACCCAGAGACAATATTATTATTTCTTCTTATCCTTCTGGAGATACTCTATAAATATGTAAACACCTCTCTCAAAATATGAAAATATGTGAATATAGGTATATATACACATATATACATATATTTTTAAGCAAATTAAGGTATACCAAGCATAATGTCTTTTGCCTAACTTTTAAAAATTAATGATATGTTTTGGAGATTATTCCATATCATCGTTTTGAATGACTACTTAGTATTCCATAATAATTCCGTAATTCCAGGCCCTATTATTTGCCTTTTTCTAATAAAAATAAAACTAAAGTGGTTATCTTGATACATATGCTGTTTCTTGCACTGAGTATACCTGAAGGATAAATTCCTACAACTGGAATTGCTGGATTAAAGTGTATGTGTATTTTGATAGATACGCAAAATAGTTTCCTTTAGAGATTATAACAAATTTCACTCCTGCAATTAATGTATGAGACGGTTTGTTTCTTTATACCATACCCAAAGCAGTGAGTTATCACTAATATCAGTGGTATATTATTGAAGGTTCGATTAGTATGTTGAACATCTATTCATTTATTTAATAACCACTTATATTTCCTTTCCTATAAACTATTATGTTCCTATATTTTGCCCATTTAAAAATGGATTGTTGGTCTTTTTCTTATTGACTTCAGGAGTTAAGAGATTTTAACTATGGGTTAAATAGGTTTTGTGGGGGTTAGATGCAAACCAGGTGTTATGTATATATATTTTTTAAGATTTTTTATTTATTTATTTGAGAGAGAGCGAGAGCATGAGCAGTGGGGGAGGGGGGGAGGGAGAGGGAGAAGCAGACTCCCTGCTGAGCAGTGAGCCCAACTGGGGCTTGATCCCAGGATCCCAGGATCATGACCTGAGCTGAAGGCAGACACTTAACTGACTGAACCACACAGGTGCCCCTGTATAATATCTTTTCTTTGTAAAAAATATATCCCAAGTTCCAAGTACTCTACCTACCCCCAAATTAACTTTTATACCCACTGGTGAGCTGGGAGCTGACTTTATTTCAGTCCTAATTTTTGCATCTGATTTTTGCAACTGATTGGAATGGTTTTTATCGATATGATTATGTACTGGAAAAACCCTTGAAAATCAATAATTAAACTAACTCAAACAGTGAAATAATTCAGCATTTGGCAGAATATAAATTACCATGCAGAAATCAGTAACTTTCATGTCCACAAATAATAACCAGTTAAAGAATATAAAGAAAGCCCTCTTTCAGTAGCAACAGAGAAGATAAAATACTTAGGAATAAATTTAACAAGACAAGCACAAAACTAATATGAAGAAAATTTTTAAAACTTCTAAAAGACACAAAAGTAGACAATAAATGGAAGATAACCTTTGTTTTTAGATAGGACAACTTAATATTACAAAGATTTCAGTTGTCCCTAAATTAGTTTATAAATTGAATGCAATTCCAATAAAAACAACACATTTTTAAAAAACATTTTTATTGGAATTTTTATTTATCTGACAGAGAGCGAGAGAGCAAGCACACAAGCAGGGGGTGCGGCAGGCAGAGGGAGAAAGAGAAGCAAATTCCCTGCTGAGCAGGAAGCCCAACATGGGGCTCAGTCCCAGGATTCCGGGATCATGACCTGAGCCGGAGGCAGACGCTTAACCGACTCAGCCACCCAGGCGCCCCACCAACCTATTTTTTTATGGAACTGGACATGTTGATGTTAAACTTCATATGACAAAATAAACATGCAGGAATAACCAGGAAAGCATCAAAAAATAAGTTATGAGGAGTCACTATTCCTATCATACATTGAAACATACTATAAAACCTCTGTAACTGAAACAGTGTGGTGCTGGTGTATGAGTCAACAGACATGCCAGTGGAATAGAACAGAAAGCTCAGAAATAGACTCAAATATATGAGAAAATTAAGCATATGGTAAATGTGACATCTCATAGCAGTGGGGCAGAGATAGACTATTTTCTTTACAAATGGTGCTAGGAACTGGGTAACCATTTGGAAAAAGGTAAAATTAGATTCAAATCTCACATCATCCACAAAAATAAATGCCAATGGGTCAGGGATCTAAATGTGAAAACTGAAACCATGCTAGAAGAAAACATGGGTGAATTTTATTTTAACTTTGGTATAAGGAAAGTATAATCATGACTCAAAATCCAGAGGCAATAAAAAAAACTGCTATATTTGACCACATTAAAAAAATCACTTTGGCATATCAAAAAATACCACAACAAAATATTTGACAGTTGAGAAACTGGTAGAAAATATTTCTGGTACATATCACAGTTAAAGAGGTAACATCTCTAGTCTTAAAATTGAGAGGGAAAAGAGCAAAACCAGTTGAAAATGACACAATTCACAAAAATGATGTAAAAACAGCCCTTCCACATCTCAAAAGATTTTTAACCTTACTCCTAAGAGAAATGCAAAACCAAAAACTATCCTGTGATATCATTTCTCATATCAGATTGGCAAAAATTAAAAAGTATGAACTTTAATGGCTGGTAACAATGAAAATTGGTACTACCCATATAGTATGGAAAGGGGGAAAGTAGAATTGGAGGTACTCACTATGAACTCATGGCTTTATACCTATTCATATGTATCGATATAGTACATATACATACTTATGTATGCCTGAGTGAATATACACATCTCATTCCTATCTTTGTCTGATGAGAGATCCTGGGAATAATGACAGCCCAGTAGCAATGAGCACAACTGTAGCACAGGTACAGGTTTCTAGATGCCATCCTCCACTGAAAGCAATCGGGGGGGGGGGTTCCCTGTAGTAATGGTTAATTCCAGGGTGGGGGAAGGAAAAGTATAAGATGGACCTAGAATACCTTATTGTACCAAAAAGTAAGGGAGTGTTCAAAGGTTAAAAAGGATATGCCAAAAGGATACAAGAGCCAGACTGAAGGGGCTCCCACTGGTCAAATCAAAGGAAATTTGAGGATCAAAATAATTATAGTAAAGCACATTGATTAAAACAAGAATCCATGAGTTCAGAGTGATTTAAATAAATTAATGGGAGAGAAGGCAAGCTTTTTCCCTACTTGACAACTAATTAATATAGAAGGAATGATGGAATTAGAAAATCACCATTCAGCAACCATCCTAATAATAATAGATCAAAGCAAGAAGCAGCAGTGAGTGCTAAAACTAACAAGCCAAAGTTTTAGAAAGAATAGAATATAAACGTATTCTCAAATTATCTCCCCATAAAATAATGATTAGTTCCAAGGGGAAAATAGTAGCTTCACAGTGGAGAAATGACTGCCTTAACAAAGTGATCAAATAATAAATCAACATCACGTCCTTCCTAATATGAAGCCTCAAGAAGATGTATCACTTTTATGATACTTCTGCACAACCCATCACCTGAGCCTAATCATCGGGAAATATCAAAGTCCAATTGAGAGACTTCATAATAACTAGTCTGTACTGCATATCATGTGTTCAACACATAAAAATAAAATTAACTCTTTTTAACTAACTCATGTGCACATTTAGAGCACAATTAGCATAGGTTTTTGTTCAAAAAATGCAGGATATGAGAAGTCTCAGTGTAAGTGTAGCTAGTTTCTGAAGCAGGTGGTCAAAGGAGGAACTGTTTTGGCAGATTAGCAACCATGTTTGGGCAAGTTGATTTCTATCAGGGTAGGGAGAAACAGTTATGGAGAGGAAGGACATGCAAGAGCCATAGCGGAGAGTTCTCAAGCCTTTATTGTCTCTTACAGGGTCTTTAAATGAAATTTTCAAGCCTTAATAAGAATCAAACAGCTCTTCAAAATTATCCTTTTGAATTTAATGCTAAATTTAAATTTTTTCCTGCTAAATCCCACTGATTCCACTAGCGATTAAATTTGGATGTGTCATAAACTAATCCGCTTCATGCAAAGAAAAAGAATTGTATGTAAAAGGAAAACACTCCATGTGTTAAAGGATAATTTTCTTTCTTTTTTGTTTTAAAGATTTTATTTATTTATTCGAGAGAATGAGAGACAGAGAGCATGAGAGGGGGGAGGGTCAGAGGGAGAAGCAGACTCCCCGCCGAGCAGGGAGCCCGATATGGGACTCCATCCCGGGACTCCAGGATCATGACCTGAGCCGAAGGCAGTCGCCCAACCAACTGAGCCACCAAGGCACCCTAAAGGATAATTTTCAAAAAGAGATAAAATCATGACCCTTGTACGAATATAAAAATGAATACATGTTAAAGATTTTATTTAATTCACTAGTGAGGAAACTGGTAAGGTGTTAAAACTAGTTCAAAGGACAACCCAAGGATCAGATCATGAATATTAAAACAAATGTGCAAGTAGAGGCAAAACCTGTTTTCCACGGGGGTGGTGGGGATTGTCACTACACTGTATAGAAGTCATTGGCGTATGTATAAACTAGAATTGGTTTCTATAGCTGACAAAACCAAAAGACAACTGACAGAATGGGAGAAGATATTTGCAAATGACATATCAGATAAAGGGCTAGTATCCATAATCTATAAGGAACTTATCAAACTCAACACCCAAAGAATAAATAATCCAGTCAATAAATGGGCAGAAGACATGAACAGACATTTCTCCAAAGAAGACATCCAAATGGCCAACAGACACATGAAAAAGTGTTCAACATCACTCGGCATCAGGGAAATACAAATCAAAACCACAGTGAGATACCACCTCACACCAGTCAGAATGGCTCAAATTAACAAGTCAGGAAACGACAGATGTTGGCGGGGATGCGGAGAAAGGAGAATCCTCTTACACTGCTGGTGGGGATGCAAGCTGGTACAGCCACTCTGGAAAACAGTATAGAAGTTCCTCAGAAAGTTGAAAATAGAGCTACCCTACGACCCAGCAATTGCCCTACTGGGTATTTACCCCAAAGATACAAATGTAGTGATCCAGAGGGGCACCTGCACCCCAATGTTTATAGCAGCAATGTCCACAATAGCCAAACTATGGAAAGAACTCAGATGTCCATCGACAGATGAACGGAGAAAGAAGAGGTGGTATATATACACAATGGAATATTACACAACCATCAAAAATGAAATATTGCCATTTGCAACCATGTGGATGGAACTAGAGGGCATTATGCTAAGCGGAGTAAGTCAGAGAAAGACAATTATCATATGATCTCACTGATACATGGAATTTAAGAAACAAAACAGAGGATCATAGGGGAAGAGAGGAAAAAATAAAACAAGAGGAAACCATAGAGGGAGACAAATCATAAGAGACTCTTAATCATAAGGAACAAACTGAGGGTTGCTGGAGGGGAAGGGGGTAGGGAGATGGGGTAACTGGAGGATGGACATTAAGGAGGGCACGTGACATAATGAGTATTATATAAGACTGATGAATCACAGGCCCGTACCTCCGAAACCAATAATACATCATATGTTAATTAATTGAATTTAAATTTTAAAATGTTTTTTTAAAAAGGATTAGTTTCCATTGCTATCAGTTATCCACAACTTATAAAGCTGTGAAATAATTCCCATGGCATCAGATTCAGATAGCCTGAAAGGATGTATCCTACAGTGCATAACCGTCTGGCCCCCATAACCGTAAATAGTTACCGTCTATCTCCAAACCAGAAGAGGCAGAGAGTTTTGGATGGCAGTGGTCATAAGGCTAACTTCCCAATTCAGTGAGCATATGGTTAAGGGAATTTTTTCCTTCCATCCTCAGATGATTGCAAGCAGATTAGATACAATACTTCTTTGGCTCACTACTTGAGTGTCGCAGAGACAGCCGTGAAGAGGCCCATACCTGGACAAGCTAGTGAGCTACTTAATGGTCACACAACAGCCCCCCAACTCCTCAGGGCTGCCTAAGTAAAACTGCACCTTCAAAAGGACACCGTGCAGTCGGAGTGGGTATTTGGCCCCCTTTTGGGTAGTGAGGAGGAAGTGGCTTCACGGGCGTATGCTATTCATAAATGAATGTGAAACATCACCTAGAGTTTTGCCTCTCCATCGACCGCCCACTTGCACAAGTCTGAGTTCTTTTGCTAGAAATGACTCCCCCACGACCTCTAAAACATCACGGCTCAGGATGTGAGTTTGGGTTAGGCTCAACCAACTACAGGCTTCTTTATTGAAAAAAAGGAGGGTACATTATAATTCCTAACTGCCAAGTTTGTTGCGAAATTTAAAGAAAATGCTTTGCAAACTGCGAAGAGTTACTAAAAAGATCAAATCTGCTCCTCTTTGAGGATGCTAGGTCGCAAAATTCATCTATGGAAAGAGAAGAAATCTTGGCTCCCATAAAGCATCAACGGAGTTTCCCCGGAGCTGGGCCAGCGGGAGAATCTGGTGCTTCTCCGCTGGCTCCTCCCCCGTCACACCGGCCCGGGCCCGGGTCAGAGGCGGCGGGGGCTCCCGCGCCAGGCCTCCACCGCCCACCGCCCGCTGGGGTGAAATACCGTGCGGGGGCGGGGCAGGCCCGGCCGCCCAGTTCCTGATTCTACAAGCGGTGCCGGGGGCTGCCGGCGCCACAGGCGCTGGCACCGTGGGCGGCGAAGGATGGGCCGGCGCGGCGCGGCGAGCCTGTCCCGAGGCCCCAGCCTGCGGCGGCCGCTCCTCCCCGGCGTCCTCCCCTTGCTGCTGCGCCTGCTACTGCTGGCGGCCCCGCCGGGCGCGGGCGCAGGGGCCGGCCGGCCGCCGCACCTCGTTTTCGTGCTGGCGGACGACCTGGGCTGGAACGACGTGGGCTTCCACGGCTCGAACATCCGCACGCCGCACCTGGACGCGCTGGTGGCCGGCGGGGTGCTCCTGGACAACTACTACACGCAGCCGCTGTGCACGCCTTCGCGGAGCCAGCTGCTCACCGGCCGCTACCAGGTACGCAGCGCCCCCGGCAGCCCGCCAACCCGTCGCCGGCGCCCCGCTCCGCCCCTCCCGTGGCCGCCGCTCTGCCCTCCTGCCGCGCCCCGCCGCCCGGCCCGCGAGCCTCTGGCAAGTGGGGCCGGGAGGCCGGGGCGGGCGCTGGCGATCCGGCGTCAGTTTCCCGAGCTGGGTCCAGGCGAGGCGGCTGCTCCCTCTGGCCGTGCCGTCCCCGCTTCTCCCCGGCCCGCAGGCCGCCGCGGCCTCCGCGCATGCCCGCTCCAGGGCGACCCGCAGCCCCCGGGGCCCCACTTCCTCCTGGGCTTTTTCGGTCTTTCGTTTTCTAAAGGTCGGGGTGAAAGGGTTTCTAGGAGAGTGGTAATGCTAGGCCTGCGAGCCGTAGGCCGAAGGGTCGGAGTGGACTCTGCAGAGAGGTCCTGAAGACTGACGAAGGAGAGGGAGCGGGCTGGGCACCCCGGAGTGAAGCGGAGAGAGGAGGGGAGCCGGGAAAGCAGGGGCGGGGCGCCAGGTAAAGGGAAAAGAGTGTGCGCTGTAGGTGCGACTCTGCTCCCCTGCGAACCCAGCGGCCCTAGGTTAGGACTGTCGGATCAGAGATTGATTTTTCCAGTTCTCAGCACAGTGAACCTACCCAGGTTGATTTTTCTTGGGCTGCTGATATTCCTTTCTGATTTAACCTTGTGTTCAGTGCTTCTGAGCACCTTTATTATCTATTTATCAATGAAGTATAATAGGCATATAATATCCTATCAGCTTCAGGGGTGCATCATAGTGATTCTATATCTTTGTACATTATGAAATGATCCCCATAATAAGTCTAGCTATCATTTATCACCATACAAAATTACAGCATATTATTGGCTATATCCCCAATGCTGTACCTTATACCTCCATGACTTATTTTTTATCTAGAAGTTTGTACCTCTGAATCCTCTTCGCCCTTTTCACCGGCCCCGCAACCCCTCCCCCCTCTGGAAACCAACTGTTTCCTGTATCTATGAATCTGTTTGTTTTATGTTGTTTGTTCATTGTTTTGGTTTTTAGATTCCACACATAACTGAAATCATATGGTATTTGTCTTTCTCTGACTTTGCTTCGCATTATACCCTCTAGGTTCCATCCATGTTGCGACAATGGTAGGATTTCATTCTTTTTTATGGCTGAGTAATATTCCATGTTTTATATCTATATTTACATATATATATGACATCTAATTTTATCTATTCATCTGTGGATGGACGCTTAGGTTGCTTCCATGTCTTGGCTATTGTAAAGAGTGCTGCAGAGAACATGGGGGGGGGGCATAGATCTCCTCAGATTGGTTTGTCCTTTTCTTCTGATAAGTATCCAGAAGTGGAATTGCTGGGTCATGTGATAGCTCTAGTTTTAATTTTCTGGGGAACATCCATACTGTTTTCCCTAGTGGCTGTACCAATTTACATTCCTGTCAACAGGGCGGAAGGCTCCACATCCTCACCAACACTTGTTATTTCTTGTTCTTTTGATACTAGCCAATCTGACAGATGTCAAGTGATAGCTCACATTATCTCTAAAAGCTTTTCTTTAACAACTTCTATGTAGTTAACAGAGATATGTATACTTGTAGAGAGTGTGCACATATGTTACATAACTAAGAATATCAAGAACATTTGCATGGTGCTTCACTGTTTTTAAAGTTATTCTTGAAATAGCTCATGAGGTAGCTGTAACTTTTAATCCCCTTTTACAGATAAGGAAATAAACTTGTAGAAGTTCGATTACATGTTAAGAATCACACAGCTAGAAAGTGGTAATATTGGGTCTTGTGCCTCTCCTGTATCCACTGGTCATCTCAGGCCCATAAAATTGTATCCTTTTTGCTTAATCTGACTAAGACTGATGATTTTATAAGATCCTGATGTGATTATGGCTATCTATATTAACTACAATAAATGGTTACTGTTCCAGAACACAAGCATACCTCCTTATACATGTTCATTTATTTTTTTTTAAAGATTTTATTTATTTATTTGACAGAGAGCGAGAGCAGGGAACACAAGCAGGGAGAGTGGGAGAGGGAGAAGCAGGCTTCCCGCGGAGCAGGGAGCCCGATGCGGGGCTCGATCCCAGGACCCTGGGATCATGTATACCTCCTTATACATGTATTGTTTATTCAACAAGCACATTTTGAGCCCTTACTGTGCAAGTCACAGGATATGCTTGAACCTTGCCCTCCTAAGTCTGTGTTCATGTAGCCTCTCTGATCAACCCTAGCTCGTTGTCCAAAGATCAAGAGAAGGGAGGGTTTATTTGCAATAAAGATTTCCATGGTGATCCAAAGACTTGTAGAAACAGAAAAGATAGAATTTTACTACAGGACTGAGAAGTAGCTGTCGTCCAGGTTTCCATGAAGGTCAGGGATGGCTCCCTTCACCCCCAGCCCTAGGTACTTTCCACAGGTCTAGCCTTGGCTGCAAGGTGTAATCAGGAATCCGTGCTTTAAGACAGATCTCACCCTGGACACTTAGTAGGAGTAAGGGCGCATTTGAGTAAAGAAGGAAGGAGAGAATGCAAGGTCTGCCCCCAATAGTTCTGCATTTGCTCTGAAATAAGAGAACTGAACTCAAATTGCAGAAGAATGGGAGGGCCATTCATTTCTCTGACTTCCTCCCTTCCAACAGACTTGAACAAGAAAGCAAATACCATACTTTAAAAAACTTGTTCTTATAATTGGCTGCTTTTGTCCCCTAACATCCTTCTCTGCCAGTCACCACCATTCCATCTTGGAGAAAAAACGTGTGTAGAGTGCCCTGTAGTTAAGATGTGAAGGAAGGGTAGAAGTTGCGTACTCCAAAACAGTTCAGAGACCACTCACTGTCGCAGGCTAGCCTCCCTAAACATTTTGCTTGACTTTTCTCCCGTTTTACTCTGATTTCAGGAGACCCAATTACAAATTACCTCAGGCTAGCAAGCGTCCTTTTCTAAAGGAGCCAACACTTCAGGGAGAACTAAGGAGCCTCATTGCCCTCAGATACTATATACTGATACCATTCTGAGCACTTTACACTTTAATTCATTGACTTCTCTCAGCAACCCGGTGAGGTAGGTACTACTTTTATCCCTATTTGATAACAAGGAAACCAAGGCTGGAAGAGGGTAAGAACCTTGCCCAAGGTCACAGGGCTAGTAAGTGGTAGACCAGGACGTGGCCAGGCAGCATGGCTCTCAAACCACTACATTATGTTGCCTACTCAGAATTATTAAAAATATCATCACAAGAGCTGCTTCAGATTTGCTAAACGATCCATTACTTTGGACATTTAGGTCGTTTCCAAACATCTCAACAACAAAAAGTTAACCCATATTGTTTCAAGTTAGGAATTGCCTATGTTAAATGGAAAATGAAAATAGGGGGAGAGGTTTTATTTCTGAACGAGTCATGTGTTGTGCAATATTTTAGACACTAAAATGAGGAAATTTGTTGACTATTTCAAAGTTAGGTACTTGAAAGAACTACATAATAGTTCTATCTGTGAACTTAACAGTCGTCTTTTAATAGAATATTTAGAGACCCATCCTTCCCATAGTCATGTCACTTTAGAAGAGTGTAAAGTGATAACTAAGCCTAGCCTGATTGAACTTAGTTTCCCCAAATTCTGAGTTTTAGGTTTTTGGCTTATTAAAGTATTTAGTGAAGAGGACTGGTTGGGAATAATGAGATGTGGGTTCCAGTGTTCACCATGTCAGTCTTCACACTCTGACTAGCTGGACATCATTTTCCACATCTGTAAAATATGGGAGCTGGGCTGAACTCCCTGGCTCTTTCTAGCTCTACATTTCTTTGACTCTAAGGCCCTGAGTCCCTTAGAGCGGGTTTCTGACTTGGCAAATGTACCTGATCATAGCTACTCACCCCATCTACTGGCGGGAAGAGAGATTACTCCTGCTCAGCGCGCTATGCTATGCGCCTTACAACGTTGCTGCTTGTTTGTCCAGAACTTGTTTCAACAGGCACGTGAACCCAGCCTTTTATATATGGACATGTAATTGTTCAGAACCCTCACATATGAACCTTTTTAAACCTGCATACTTTGGTGAAAAATGCATGGAGTTTGATAAAGCGGGGAAGAGGGAGACTGATCGGAAGAGGAGGCAAATGGTTATTGGTAAATTCAGGACTAGAATTCAGGTGACTGTACACAATCTTATGACTCCTTCGTTCCTTATTTAAAAAATATTTTTGATGTATATTTTGATGTATATTTGAATAGACAACACAATGGTTTGAAAACTGAAAAGTTACTGAAAATCTCTCCTTATGTACATGCCCGCATGTACACACACACACTGTTTTGTTCCTTAGGCATCGGCTCCCCATTGTGAAGGCAAACAGTGCTATCTGAATTGTATATGTAGTTCTTTCGTAAAGTATTTTATGCATACACAAGCAAATACATATGTGGATATTACCTTTCTTTTTATATGGATGGTAGCATACTCTTCACATGTTTGTTTTTATACTTGAAATAATTCCACATTGTTAGTAAAAGAGCGTTCTCAATATTTATGACTATAATATTTTGTTGAATGGATATATGATAATTTATTTAACTAGTCACATCATGGTGGCCATATAGATTGTTTCTAGTCTTTTGATATGTCAAAGCTGAAGTCAGTACCTTTGCTATATATCATTTTACACATGGTTAAATATATCTGTAGGATAAATTCTTAGAAAAGGACTTTTTCTGGGTTTAAAGGTAGATGTGTTTGTAATTTTGAGAAATCCTACAAAATTGTACTTCAGTAGGTTGTATCAATCTACATTCCCACCAGCAACATAAGATATTGCCTATTTTCCTATACTCTATTTTTAAAAAAGATTGTATTTTTTTTAAAGATTTTATTTATTTATTTGAGAGAGAGAATGAGAGATAGAAAGCACGAGACGGAAGAGGGTCAGAGGGAGAAGCAGACTCCCTGCTGAGCAGGAAGCCCGATGCGGGACTCGATCCCGGGACTCCAGGATCATGACCTGAGCCGGAGGCAGTCGCTTAACCAACTGAGCCACCCAGGCGCCCAAAGATTGTATTTTTAAGTAATCTCTATACCCAGCATGGGGTTCAAACTCATAACCCCAAGATCAAGAGTCATATGCTCCACTGACTGAAAAGTCAGCCAGGTACTCCTCCTATACTCTATTTTTTTTTTAACGTTTTATTTCACATACCATCAAATATACCATTTTAAGTATCTAATTTATCAGTTTTTCATATATCTGCAAGGTTGTACAGCCATCACCATTGTCTAATTCTAGAACATTGCCATTACCCCAAAAAGAAACCCTGTAACTGTTAGCAGTCAATCCCCATTCCCCCCTTCCCCCTGCCCCTGGCAGCCACTGATCTACTTTCTGTCTTTATAGATCTACTTATTTTGGACATTTCATATAAATGGAATCATATGGTAGATATCCTTTCATCCACATTATGGCATGTACCATTCCTTTTTATGGCCACATAATATTCTATTGTATGGATATACCAACATTTTATTTTTCCATCCATTAGTTGATGGGCATTGTCTTTTGGCTATTGTGAATAATGCTGCTGTGAACATCCACATATAAGTTTTTGTGTGAACACATTTTTTTTTTGTCACCTCTCTTGGTATATACCTAAGAGTGAATACTAGATCATATGGCAGCTCTATGTCTCATTTTTTGAGGAGCTGCCAAACTGTTTCCACAGCAGATACACCATTCCCACCAACAATGTTTGTGGGTTCCAGTTTCTCCATATCTTTGCCAACCCTTGTTACTATCTTTTTGATTATAGCCTTCTAGTCATCCTAGTGGGTATGGAGTGGTATCTCATTGTGCCTTTGGTTTGCATTTCTCTAATGGCCTTGAGCATCTTTTCATGTCTTATTTGTCGTTTTTATATTTCTTTGGAGAAAATCTCTACTCAAATCCTTTGTCATTTTCAAATTGAGTTGTCTTTTCATTGTTGAGTTGTATGAGTTCTTTATATATCCTGGATGTTAAACCCTTTTCATATACATGATTTGCAAATACTTTCTCTTATGGGTTTTCTTTTTACTTTCTTGATAGTGTCCTTTTATGTATAATAGTTTTAAATTTTGATGTAGTTCAACTTAATTTCTTTGGCTGTTTGTGCTTTTGGTGTCATATCTAAGAAACCACTAAGGTTATGAAGATTTACCTCTGTGTTTTCTTCTAAGAATTGTATAGTTTCAGCTCTTACATTTAGGTCTTTGAACCATTTTTAGTTAACTTTTATATTTTTCTGAGGAATGTGGATGCATGTGGATGCCCAGTTGTTCCAGGACTATATGTTAAAAAGATTGTTCTTTCCCTCCTGAATGCTCTCTCCACTCTTGTCACAAATCAGTTGACCGTAGATATATGGGTTTATTTCTGGAATTACAATTTTATTACATTGATCTATATGTTTATCCTTATGGCAGCACCACACTGTCCTGATTACTCTAACTTTGTAGTAGGTCTCAGAATCAGAAAATATGACTCCTCCGATTTTGATCTTTTTCAAGAATGATTTGGCTCTTCTGGGCCCCTTGCATTTCCATATGAATTTTAGGATCACCTTGTCCATTTCTGTAAAAAATGCCATGGAATTTTGATAGGGACTATATTGATCTATAAATCCATTTGGGAAGTATTACCACCTTAACAATATAAGTCTTCCACATGAACAGACATTTCTCCAAAGAAGACATCCAAATGGCCAATAGACACATGAAAAAGTGCTCAACATCGCTCGGCATCAGGAAATACAAATCAAAACTTCAATGAGATACCACCTCACACCCGTCAGAATGGCTACAATTAACAAGTCAGGAAACGACAGATGTTGGCAGGGATGCAGAGAAAGGGGAACCCTCCTACACTGTTGGTGGGAATGCAAGCTGGTGCAGCCACTCTGGAAAACAGTATGGAGGTTCCTCAAACAGTTGAAAATAGAGCTACCCTATGACCCAGCAATTGCACTATTGGGTATTTACCCCAAAGATACAAATGTAGTGATCTGAAGGGGCACGTGCACCCCAATGTTTGTAGCAGCAATGTCCACAATAGCCAAACTGTGGAAAGAGCCTAGATGTCCATCCACAGATGAATGGAGAAAGAAGAGGTCGTGTGTATATTTACAATGGAATATTATACAACCATCAAAAAATGAAATCTTGCCATTTGCAACGATGTGGATGGAACTAGAGGCTATTATGCTAAGTGGAATAAGTCAGAGAAAGACAAGTATCCCATGATCTCACTGATATGAGGAATTTGAGAAACAAGACAGAGGATCATAGGGGAAGGGAGGAAAAATGAAACAAGACGAAACCAGAGAGGGAGACAAACCATAAGAGACTCTTAATCTCAGGAAACAAACTGAGTGTTGCTGGAGTAGAGGGTGGTGGGAGGGATGGGGTGGCTGGGTGATGGACACTGGGGAGGGTATGTACTATGGTGAGCGCTGTGAATTGTGTAAGACTGATGAATCACAGACCTGTACCCCTGAAACAAATAATACATTATGTGTTAATAAAAAAGAAAAAGATATATATGTCTTCTAATTTATGAACATGAGATATGTTTCTACTTATTTAGGTCTTCTTTAATTTCTTTCCAATAATGTTTTGTTGTTTTCAGCATGCAAGTCTTAACAATTCTTTGGTTATGTTTAGTTCTAATTTTTTATTTTTTTGGATATTGTTATAAATGGAATTGTTTTCTTAATTTCATTTTCAGTTGTTCATTGGTAGGGTATGGAAATGCAACTGACATTTGATCTGTATCCTGCAACCTCACTGAACTTACTAGTTTTAAAAGAGTGAGTGAGTGTGTGTGTGTGTGTGTGTGTGTGTGTATGATACCTTTAGGATTTCCTATATACAAGATCCTGTCATCTGCAGATAGAAATAGTTTTGCTTTTTCTTTTCCAAACTGGTTGCTTTCCATTCTAGATGCTTACCTAATTGCCCTGACTAGAACCTATAGTACACTTTGATTAGAAGTGGCAAGAGTGGACACCCTTTTCTTATTCCTGATCTTAGAGGAAAGCTTTCAGTCTATCACCATTTAGTATAATGCATTCATTCATTCTTTCATTCAACAAATATTGATTGAGCAGCTAGTTATGCTGGGTATTGTGCTATACTCTGGGGACCTCCTGGTGCTTGTAGTCTGTTGCAGGTGAGGTGAGGAGAAGGAGGGACTAAGCGGGGGATGAAATAAACACATAAACAAATGAGTAAAGTGTGGTGAATTTAAATGGCCTGGCAATAAATGTAGAAAAGAAAATAAAGTAGGCAAAAGGCTAAGTGACTCAGGAAATTATCTCCAAGAAGAAGATAGGGGCAGAGGCCTGGACGAAGAGGAGTCAGCCATTCGGAGATCCTGGGAAAGAGAATTTAAAACAGTGGGAGGGACAGCCAAGTGCAGGCCCAGAGCCTGCCAGTGAGCTCTTTCTAAGAATGGGGACAAGGTCTCTGTGGCTGGAACTGAGCGGAGGAGGGTATGAAAAGCATGCCGGGAGCTCAGAGGTGGAGGCAGGGTCTCCCTGTCCTCATACTGCCTGCTCATGATAAAATACTAAACTTAACTTAGTTGTTCGGGTTTTCATAGTGATGTTACATTGAAGGCTACTGTAAGAACGTTTCTAATCTAACAGTGTTCTGAGTAAGTATATGTTAAGGAACCACAATAATGAGCCATGTGGCATTCCTTGTATACATGTTATTCTGGTTAGAATTCAATTTCACCCCCCCCACCTTTTTTTAAAGTAAGCTGATTTTTAAAATTGTCTTTAGGAAGTACTTTCAAAGTTTCACATAGAAGAGATTTAAATAGAGGTATGCATTAAAAAAAAGATCTTTTCATCTTGGCCTTCAGCCCTCCTTCCTGTACAGAGCCCCTATTTATTACTTTCTTGGTATCCTTTGGAGGCATGTTGTGCCTATAATGAAATAGATTTTACATTCACTTTCCCCGTGTTTGAAATCTCAAGGATGAAATGTTAATTTAAAAATCCTTCGTAGGGTGTGAGGATAGGACAGATGTTGTTTAAGGGGACAGACGTGCAACAAGCCGTAAATACGACCTAGAGATCTAAGGTGCAGTAGAGTCGACAGTACCGTACTGTCAGCCTCCCGCTTGGTAAGAGACTGGAACTTAGTGATTCCAGCCATGGAAAAGAAGGGACAAGTGTGCAACATGATAGAGATGTTAGGTGTTGCTACAGTGACAAAGATACCACGATGAATAAATGTGGTGCACCTTAAATTTACACAATGTTATATGTCAGATATATTCCAATAAAAATATATAACAAAGATGTTTGTAAAAGTGGTCAAATAAATAAATAAAATCCATCAGCATTTCTAATAGAATTTGTATAGTGCTTTTAGGTCAAAAGAAGACTTGAAAATGCTAAATTTCTATATTCTTACAAACTGATTTTACTCAATACCAAATATTCGTTATAGCTCTGTATTCTTAGTACACATTGTAAGTGTGCTTGTTTGTTCTCAAGTCTGACTTGTCCTTTAGACGGCCTTGCTTGTCCCTGGCCTAGAGAAGCAGTCTCAGTGTTGAGCAACGAAATGAATGAATGTGCTAAGTACTTTAACAGCTGAGCATTTCCTGAGAGAGCTCAAGCTCACTCTCTTCACTATGTATGGTTGACATGCCATTTCTAGGGCCCCTGCGTTCTTTTTAAGAAACAAAAAAGATTAAAGGGTAACAATAGCAGTGGGCCTTAGTGGGAACATTTCCTTTTAGGAAAAAAGTAAGGAAAGTAACTTTGGTCCTCTACTGGGAACATTCTTACCTTGGGAACGGAGGGGGCCACTCCACCAGAACTCTGTAACCTTCGCAGAGAACAGAAGCAATGAAAGATGACTCCAAGGTTTCATTCTTAAGGGACCCAAGTCACATTTTTCTTAATCACATTGATAAATGGAGAAGACATTTCAGGGCTTTTCACTCACCCCTGATGCAAAACCTTGGACAGGAAATATAGGAAGGAGACTGCGCAGCACCATTGTGGGCAATTGTTGACTTTTGCTTCAAGTTGCTTTAAGAATGTGAGCGGCTGAGACCCATGGCTCCAGGCAGAATAGGGCATTGCGTACTGGCATGGAGAGAGGATGAGTTCTGCCTGAGGATGCTCTCATTTCCCTGCTTCTTTTCTTTAGTGCCCTCAGCGTCCTGCCTGCCCTTCCTTTATCAACCTCCTGCTTGCTTGCCTCTCCTCTGGACAGTGGACTCTCCTATCCCTGGTCGCCTCTCCCTGGACTCTAAGACTAAAGGTGGGGCAAAGAGGAGTGAAGACCTAGAAGAAGTAGGTAGGGTGAGTGGGGAAAGAAGTAGGTCACAGATTGGGAGTGTTCGTGGGACCCTCTAGCAGTGGCATCCAAGGAATCAGAGATAGGAGCATATAGTCTGTGGGTCATAGGCGCCTCTGAAGAGAAAGCACTTGTTAGCTTCTATTCCTGTGCTTCCTTAGAGGGAGGAACAGAGGATGCATCAGCTCCATAGTGACAAATAAGATGGCCCCCTACTAAAACACATCAGGGCTTTAATGTGGGGAGCCCTGAGGATGACTTGATTTGCTAGGTCTTTTGTTTTGCTGAAGCCAGCTATCTTTCCTAAGCCTAGCCAGAGTCAGGAAGCATTTTCCCAGAAGGCAAGGGGCATCTGGAAGCCATATTCTGCAAGCACTGAAAATATTTTACAGAAACAATTCCATGTTTTACATATTTTACTTCCCACTAATTGGAAATGAGGAAATAAATAAGTTTGGGGCTAAGTGGAGTATGACCCACTGACTTATGGGGTTTTTTTGCTATTGGTTTTTGAGGCTTGTTATTTCAAGAATCACTCTGAACATAAGCTGTCACTGTCTGGTAACTCTCTTTGTTTTTTGTTTCTTTAATCATATCACTTTACTAAAAATTTCCTTTCTTCTGTATTTTCCTACCTTTTCATTTGGGGCTTTTGGTTGGATTTATAATTTAAACAGAGGAAGGCACTGATTCAGTTTTTGCCTTGTTTATTCTTTTTACCAACAACATCCCTTTGTGGGGTTAGTCAGAGATTTACACTCTTTGCTAATCAACACCAAAATAAATAGACCCTTAAAACTGTCAGTGACACCAGCCAGCTCTGCAGCCTGGGTTCTGGAGGACCAGGCCAGATGGCGGAGTCAGGCCCTAACACATAAAATGTGTGTTCTGGAGCTCTTGGCTTCGACAGCGTGGGCAGCTGACTGCTTTTTCGAAGGCTTAACGGGGGGAGGGAGCAGATTCTCCACTACCCATTTGTTCTGTGGGACAGCTCCAGGAATAAACCCTAAGGTGGCATGAGTGGTACCTGACCATGGTTAAAACCTGTAGTGTACTGGCTCAGGGGCAGGCTGGAAATTCTGAAGTCCTGGTCGGCCACCAGCACGTTCTGTGATTGTGTTCGGTCATGGAGCTTCCCTCTCGGCCCCCTGGTGTATAAAGTGGAGGGTGGGCCTGCCTGCTTTTCCGAATTTTAAAGTACTGGAGTAGGAGGTGTACAAATACATGGGTGCACTGAGGGTATGAGTTCATCATGCACAGGTCCAACTGACAGGACAGAATCTTTCTTCTGTTCAGCTGGGTATTATCTCAGCATTGCTAAGTTAGGAGAGAGATGGCATTCATTGCCATATACGTAACAGTGGTTCATGGAACCCCTGGGAGAGTTTGTTATCAGTGTGGCTGAACTATTGCGCTCTAAGCTTCCAAATCCTGTAGATAATCAATCAGTAGACTACCTGGACCTCTTAAAGGGGGATAGGAAGAAATTCTGAGGGTGGGAGCCACCCTCCTTCCTTCTCCTTCCAAGAGATAGGCCTTTCTGTTTTTTAAGTTCACGAGACTACACTGATAGTCTCTTCCATGTCTACACAGGCTGGAATAACTCACAGGATCAGATAAATTTTATATGCAACAAAACACACACACAAGGATTCTCATCATTTATCTCATGGAAAGAACCTAGAGATGAGCCAGGTCCTTCACGGAGACCCTTTGCCTTTGTGCAGGAAAGCCTTGATGGTTAAGTAAAATCTTAGGAGAAGCTGTTTTTGGCAAGAGGCTTTGTTTTAATGAAGAAGAGATAGCCACACATGGTTGGTATAGAGTAACTCCTTTGGACTCTCCTATATTGTCTATATATCCTCTCCTTTCATACATGCTCTCTGAACATTGAAGAGGAGTGTTAGAATGGAATTGTCGTAGATGCTGCTATGTTTGCAAAAGGACAATTCTTTTTTTGTTGGTTCCTGTGGGTGCCCTGTTATCATCCTGCCCCATGAAGCATGGTGTGGATCTATAGTTCTGTGCTAAACTAAAGTGCTCAGTTGGAACCAGCTCAGCATTTGCCTGTTTACTGCTTCTCTACACATTACGGCTTCCTTACTTCAAATAGTGTTTGAACAGACTAAAAACATGTTTTTGGCTGCCATCCAGAGTTTGGCTTCCGCTTCCCCAGTAATGCCGTAAAAATGCTCTGTCAAATAAATTCTTGGGAATTGAAAAGAACAAATTCTGTGCTCCATATGATTGTAGATAATAGAAACAGGCTTCAGCTGACCACCTGGCTTGATGCCCATGGACTAGGAAAACCGAATCACACAGCATCCCTTGGCAATGCTTTATAGCTATCAGAGTTAATTCTGTGCGTGTGATGGATGAGCTTTACATTTAAAGAAATCTGCACATAGCATTTATCTGGGTCTTTTGGGTTCCCTAAAATATTACCTTTGCTTCTCCTGCACTGTTGCCAATTAGTATCTATTACAAAGTTTTTGAACCTAGGATTAATTTTCTTTTGAGTAAATTTCACGTTGTTAACCATGAACAGAATCCTTCTATGATTTGGGTGTGTGTGTGTGTGTGTGTGTGTTTCCTGCCCCAATGTTTCCTGGATATTGTAGCATCCTTATTATTCAGGATCCCAGCTGGAAAGAGATGGCACATTCAAATTAAGGTAATTTAGGGTTTATTTATAATTAGGGACTATTCACAAAAGTGTGAGTTGGGGGAAGGGAACACAAGTAATGGTGTGTAACCTAGTGGAGCTCTGCTAGCCCTGGACCAGAAGGGAGGGAAGGAAAGAACCTAGAGACAAAGAGTGTCATATAGAGACGGCTGCCTTCGGGATGGCCTGCACAGAGAGACATGGTCTGGCAGTCCAGAGCCACTCATCTCTTCCCTCCCTCTAAGCTCCTGTCAGGGGTCCGCCTTGGGTGAACCCAGTCAGAAGCCAGAAGGTGCAGAGTCCTGTGATTTGGTTCCCAAAGGTCAGCTTCCCAGGGCAGAGAGCAGGACAGAAGGCAGAATGTGGATTTGGAAGGCAAGTGGAAGGCATCCGGCACTTACCTCAGTGGAGGTGTCCAGTGATTTCTAGGAAAGGCATAGAAATCTTTTTTTTTTTAAATATTTTTATTTATTTGAGAGAGAGAGAACATGAGCGGGGTGGGGGGTGGTGAGCAGAGGGAGAGGGAGAAACAGACTCCCCACTGAGCAGGGACCCCCCCCAACGTGAAATGGGGCTTGATCCCAGGACCCTGAGATCATGACCTGAGCCTCAGGCAGACACTTCTCTTGCTGAGCCACCCAGGTACCCTAAAGGCATAGAAATCTTAGTAGAAATCTTTTTTTTAAAAAAGATTTTATTTATTTATTCATTTGAGAGAGCGAGAATGAGAGAGAGGAGAGAGAGCACATGAGGGGGGGGGAGGGTCAGAGGGAGAAGCAGACTCCCCGCCGAGCAGGGAGCCCGATGTGGGACTCGATCCAGGGACTCCAGGATCATGACCTGAGCCGAAGGCAGTCGCTTAACCAACTGAGCCACCCAGGCGCCCCCTTAGTAGAAATCTTAAACTCATTTTTATTTTTAAAAAGTATATTGGTGTATGGTTGACATGTAATAAACTGCACGTATTTAAAGTATACAGTTTGATAAGTTTTGATATGTATATACCTGTGAAACCATCACCACAATCAAGATAGTGAGTTATCCATCACCTTCAAAATAAACCCATTTTAATTTCACATTTAAGTTATTTTATATGGTTCTTTTAAAAGGATATGGAAAGATAGAAGGAAATGAAGCAATGTCAAGTACAACTCCAAAGTGGTGGTTCTGGAAAGATCCACAAAAAATGAAACTCAAGGCAATGTCAAAGCTGATGAGAAAGCTATTCAATAGTAGCTTATAATAAATTAGAAAAAAAAGATTGTAAGTGTGAATTTTTTGGGGGGCTTCTCCTTTGTATCTGTTTATTGCCATGTATTTTTTTTAATAAGATTTTATTTATTTATTTGACAGAGATAGCGAGAGCAGGAGCACAAGCAGCGGGAGTGGGAGAGGGAGAAGCAGGCTTCCTGCTGAGCAGGGAGCCCAATGTGGGACTCCATCCCAGGACCCTGGGATCATGACCTGAGCCGAAGGCAGCTGCTTAACCAACTGAGCCACCCAGGCGCCCTGTTGCCATGTATTTAAAACACAGTTAAAATCTGTGAATCTGGTCTGTGTAAGTTAGTATTTGAATTGAGAAACCCAGAGATTAATCAGTATTCCATCATGCCAGGGGATCCATGGACGAGTGGTTGAGCGTACATGTTATCTGGTGTTCTTAGGCACCACAGCATACTCCTGGGGCAGCTCCAGGCTTCGGGGCATGTTCTCTATGATGCCATGCCGTCTCTCAAGAAAGCAAAGTGCAGCGTAGTGGGGGAAGGCATAACAACATAGCAATGGTGTTAATAACAGAGCTTACGATTATTACTGTGGCACTGTTGAATGTTGAGTATGTCTTTGGTGATAGAGCTGAGTTGGGATCTAATTCCCCGAGCTTAATGCATTCTGCCTCTAATTGTAGAAGCCAGCAAAACATCTGCAAACACACTTTTGCCATTTATTAATAACTGCTTACAACCCACCTGACAGCTGACGGAGGCCAGGGAGTTAGAGTTTGTGTGGAGAACTGGTACTCTCAACCTTCTGTGTCCCCAGAGCCCCATTTATTCCAGGGACATCGGGAGTACCTAGCCCTTTCTAGAGAAGGCTTGTGTCCAGTGCAGAGTTGAATATGAGACCCTAGTCCCACTTCATGCAAAGGAAAGTACCTCCCTGGCTAAGCCAGGACAAGGAGAAGAGGTATGAGGTTTGCGGGAAGGGAGTGGTGGGCAGCCTAGGATGGAAGCCCCCGGGAACTCTGCTCTGGTTGGACCCCAGCAGGGCTGGCATGCCACCCACCAGCACAGGAGCTGCGACAGGACCGTACTGGCCTCCCTCCTGGCCTTCAGACTCATCCAGCAAGTTCAGGGCCCAGGGCCTTTGTACTTTTTATTTCTTATGCCTCAATTATTCTTGCCTTGTATTTTTGCAAGGCTCTCTTACTCTCTCACTTGATTCATATTACTGTTGAAATAGCTCCCCCTCAGATTTCTTTTGCCACCCTATCAAAGAATCACCTCTGTCACCATCTCCCTGTCCTACTTTATTTCCCTCATTGCA
This sequence comes from Zalophus californianus, assembly GCF_009762305.2. Lineage (NCBI taxonomy): Eukaryota > Metazoa > Chordata > Mammalia > Carnivora > Otariidae > Zalophus > Zalophus californianus. The sequence goes on along the minus strand of NC_045599.1, from coordinate 59,581,632 downwards.
GGGCCCACTACTGGATATTATAACATCAGTTCTCAGACTTTTTGGTCTTAGGTACCCCAAAGAGCTTATGTTTCTGTGGGTTACACCTTTCAAAACTCACCGTGTCAGAAATTAAAATAGAAATCTAAAAATACTTTTGTTCATTGAAAAATAGCAGTAATAATCCCATTACATGTTAACATAAATAACTTATGAAAAATAACTATATTATCCAACATAAGAGAATTACATGAGAAGAGTAATACTGTTTTGTATTTTTGTATGTGTCCTCAATTTTTTTTAATGAACATATAATGTATTATTTGTTTCAGGGGTACGGGTCTGTGATTCATCAGTCTTACACAATGCACAGCGCTCACCATAGCATGTATGTGTTTTCTATTAATAGAAGATAGCTAGGTTGTTATAATCTGTTGTAATATATTGTTTTGGCAAAAGTTGATGTAGAACATCTAGCCTCACACAGATAGGTGGTTGGAAGAGGAAGGGTTATTTTAACAGCCTTTTCATGTAATTGTAGATATTCTATTTTAATATCACACGAAAACTCAACAAGGGATCATTTCTTAAAGGCTAATTGTTGTGTGGTCCTTGCGCCCTGGGCATACTTGTGTGAACCACTCCCAACATGTGGGTCAGATGGCTGCTTTCTTTTTTTTTCCTTAAGAAAAAGTTGGTCACTGACTTTTAAATTATGGTCTCCATAAAGTGGAATAAGAAAAATAAGTCATCACTTTCATTGTATTTTTGAATAACCCTTAAAAAAAATCACCAAATCTTGAAAGATTACAGAAGCCCCTTCCAAACCAAACACTAATTTCTCATGTGTACAAAAATTGGAACACTTTTTCCTTGACAGATCCACACTTCATGTTACGGTTACTTTTTTGAGGTAGGAGGTGAAATCCTAAGTTAATGGTTTCTAACATAATTCCTTGATAAATATTTGTTAAAATATCTAATGTTTATTAGAGTGCTTTTATTCATTTTTTCCAATCTGTTTATGGCCATTACCTTATTTGAATAACTGAGTAAAGTGCCATTCAGAAATATCCTTAAGCTGGTACAGGAATAGAGTTCAACAGTCAAATCTGCAGATGTATCCAATAAATTAAGCAACCACTTTATCTGCTTGTTCAGGATGTTTCAACACCATCAACCTAAAATTTCATGTTTGTCTCTTTAAGATCCACACAGGCTTACAACACCAAATAATCTGGCCCTGTCAGCCCAGCTGTGTCCCTCTGGATGAAAAACTGCTGCCCCAGCTTCTAAAAGAAGCAGGCTACACTACCCATATGGTCGGAAAATGGCACCTGGGAATGTACCGGAAAGAATGCCTTCCAACCCGCCGAGGATTTGATACTTACTTTGGTAATGGAAATGCACATGTTTCTTTTACAGCTTAGACTAGCTGCAACCATCGCATAAAAATACACCCAAGTGTAATCAAGTGAAATGACTGGAAACTTGAACACAGAATGAATCCGTCAGCACTGCCGCGGGGCAACTTTCTACTACCACCTCGGCCACGTGGCTCGGTGCTCAGTTCATGGTGGGCAGTTGCCCACAGGGAGGCGCGTACCGTTGCCAGGGTATTAAATGCCGTGTTGGGGCCTTTGTACTCTTAGAGAAGCTTACGACCACAAGGGGATACAGCTTGCTTCTTAAAATAATTCCAGACAAAACCCAATACAAGAGTATTTCCTTCACAAAGGTTCAGAATATTTTTTTCTCTCCGTGGACTGTCCCAAAGGTTTTTTTTTTTTTTTTTTTTCTGGAGATGGTAGAGGAGACTCTTTTCCATTGGCGTCCTTCCCCCCTTCTGTGAGATCTGTTTTTGAAATCACTAGATTGGGGAAGACCAATCAAAAGAATAAAATGGAAGGGTAAATAACAAATGGTAATAGGAAGGATAATAAGAAATAAGAAGTATTTTGTGGATTTGATAGCCCTATAAAAATGTGAAACCTTAGGTTAGTTTTTTAACTTACCCTCTTTTAACCTGTTAACAACAAACTGTCCTAACTAACAGCCTATTTATCTTACTAGTGGCTGTGTGTCTTTCTGATGAGCTCTTTTCATACTGCGCTTTCTATCTGGCTGTTTAGCTACCTGTTTACCTCTCATTTGTCTCTTCATTTATTTACAACCTGCCACATCCAAAAAGGAACACAGGCTGAACATGAAAAGTTTAAAAATAGAGGGTGCCTGGGTGGCTCAGTCGTTAAGCGTCTGCCTTCGGCTCAGGTCATGGTCCCAGGGTCCTGGGACTGAGCCCCGCATCGGGCTCCCTGTTCCACGGGAAGCCTGCTTCTCCCTCTCCCACTCCCCCTGCCTGTACTCTTTCTCTAGCTGTGTCTCTCTCTGTCAAAAGAATACATAAAAATCTTTATATAAAAAAAAAATGTCTGCCTTTGGCTCAGGTCATGATCTCAGGATCCTGGGATCGAGACCCGCCTCAGGCTCCCTGCTTGGTGGGAAGTCCGCCTCTCTCTCTCTCTCTCTCTCTCTCTCTCTCTCTCTCTCTCTCTCTCTCTGCCCCTCCCCCATGCTTGGGCTATCTCTCTCTCTTTCAAATAAACAAAATCTTAAAAAAAAAATTGAATAAAAAATTAGGGTGAGTAGAAAAAGATGAAATTGCGGCGTGGCACCAAATTACAAAAAAAAACTGCCTGGCTGTAGGTGGGCTTCACATCCAACTCTGCAACTTGAGATTTCTTATGTCCAAATTAAAAAAAATTTTTTAAAAAGGAGACAGCTATAAGAGTCACATTATTTATAAGATAAATGGAAACCAGATGTTCAGGAAGAGTAAAGCATTTTCTGGCTCTTAGACCTGAGAAATTTCTCCTTTGGGAGAAGGTAAGGTGGACAACATCCTCAAAAACAGCATTTTGTAATATAGTGGTGGTTTTCTTATACGTGTTTCTTGAGACATTCCTTTTCATTCAAGGTAGGGCCAGAATGCCAAAGGGCATTTCGGTGATTATATGGGGCCCAAACAATGTAGTCGAAACACACAGCTCTGTCATGCTGTGTTGGATCCCGGGTTAAAGTTGAGATGCAAGGACCTCCGGCAGGAGACCGTATGTGCCCCGCTCCCAGTCTGCTTCTCTAGCAGACATTGCTAAGCAATCACGGCATTCTTTCTTGATGAACCTGGATATATCCTCTGTATCCTCAAATAACTGTGAAAGTCAGACTTGGGTGTAAGAGCTCTTTGTCATTTTGGAAATTCTAGAGGAAAAAACAGCCTGTATATCCTTTGACAATTTTCAGTCAGACCTTTGCTGAAAGATGGATCCATACCTATGCTCCAGCAAGAGGAAGGACTATAGGTATCTTAATTTTTTTACTAAAACCCAAGTCACATATTTAAAAATTCACTCGGATGGAAGAAAATCATATCCTTTTATGAGAATTGAGATGCCTGAAGATTCAGAGGAACAAACACCACACATTCGTCTGAACTTGTAGATAGGAGGGGATAATGACCTTGCAGCTGTTATCACTGTTATGACTTAGATGTTCTGTTCAAAAGCAGCCAGATGATTGTGGGGCTGGTTGTACAACTCTGAATACCTTAAAGACCATTGAATTCTACACTTTAAGTAGGTGACTTGTATGGGATGTGACTTATAGCTCAATAAAACTTAAAAAGTCAGAGATTTAGTTGTTCAAAAAGTATTTTATGATTTTTCCCCAAGAAAGCATAGGATGCCATCTTCTTTAGGCTCAGCATGTAAGTGCGAATTTGTGAATCACTGTTGTGAGAAAAGCTGCATGTGATTGCCACATGGTTGTTTGGTATCAGTCTGGCCAAGTATGTAAATAAATAGTTCTATTCCTGGAGTTCTCCTATTTGTAATATCCTTTTAGTATTTATAGTTCATACTTTTTTTTTTAAGTGAGCCACCTAGGCACCCCTACCGTTCTCATATCTTTTTTTTTAAAGCTTCTATTTATTTGAGAGAGAAAGAGAGAGAATACACAAGCAAGGGGAGGGACAGAGGGCGAGGGAGAAGCAGGCTGCCCCCTGAGCAGGGAGCCCGATGTGGAGCTCAATCCCAGGACCGTGAGATCACGACCTGAGCCGAAGGCGGACGCTTAATTGACTGAGCCACCCAGGTGCCCCCATACATCTTTTAATCAAGTATATCCTATGCTTATATTCTCTCAAGTAATAGACAATAGTTTACATTTACAGAGAAATAACCTGAAGTGATTTCCTCAAGCTCTTAACACCTAGGAGTTATTAAAAATTCCAAATATAACCCCAATGTCCTGACCTCTCTAATCATCCATATAAGGGCTAAGGTCGCTTTTATGGATACATTTCTTTCTCTCTTATATATTAATTAACAAACACATTTGAGGGGCGCCTGGGTGGCTCAGTTGGTTAAGCGACTGCCTTCGGCTCAGGTCATGATCCTGGAGTCCCGGGATCGAGTCCCACATCGGGCTCCCTGCTCAGTGGGGAGTCTGCGTCTCCCTCTGACCCTTCCCCCTCTCATGCTCTCTCTCTATCATTCTCTCTCTCTCTCTCAATAAATAAAAATCTTAAAAAAAACCAAAACAAAAAACAAACACATTTGATTTCCCTTTCTGTTATATACATTAGGGGAAAAGATTGCCATGTAAAAAGTGGTCTGGGGCACCTGGGTGGCTCAGTTGGTTAAGCCTCTGACTCTTAATTTCAGCTCATGTCATGATCTTGGGGTCCTGAGATCAAGCCCCGCATCCAGCTCCACACTCAGTGCAGAGTCTGCTTGAGATTCTCTCTTTCCCTCTCCCTTTGCCCCTCCCCTTGCTCATGCTCTTTCTCTCTCTCTGTCTCAAATAAATTAATTAAATTTAAAAAAAGTGGTCGTAAGACCAAGGTATTCATTGTATGGACTTTGAATTTATTGAATCATGAAAAATGAGGAAATTAATTAGAAATGAATTCATTTTTCATGTAAACTGTGTAAACCTTTTGATTGTGATAATAGAGAACGCTTAGGACTGAAGAAAGGGCATGGCTAATTTTATCCACCTCATTTTAAGGTTAATAAGCATTATTTGTTAGCAGATGACTCAGAGTCCAGCACAGCTTCTTTCTTTTTAATAGCTCTATTGAGGTATAATTCACACGCCATATAATCCATCCACTAAAGTGTACAATTTATTGATTTTTAATAAATTCACAGGGTTGTGCTACTGTCATTACAATCTAATTATAGAATATTTTCATCACCCCAGAAAGAAACCCCTTCTTTATCATCGGTCACTCCCCATTTTCTTCCAACCCCACCAGCTCTAGGCAACCACTAATATAACTTTTTGTCTCTATAGATTTGCCTGTTCTGGTCATTTCATATAAATGGAATCATAAAATATGCAGCACAGCTTATTTTAATATTTTAGGAAAATAGGGAACATTTGCAGAAACAGCTTTAGTTGAGAAAACCCATTTCCTTTCATGTTTACATTCAAATTGGGGGATAGGCAGTTGATGCCGTTTACATTGGGGGCAAAACTGAGATTGTGGTTGGTAGAAAAATCTACTTTGATTGCCCATGTTAGTTTGATCTTTTGGTTCTGTTAAATTTTCTAGAGCTCCTGTTTGGAAAGGGTTGTGTCTTCCGCCAGTGGGTGTCAGCATCTGACTAAAGATGATTCCTCCTAGAGCTGCTTCTATAAATAACCTTGAAGCCAGTCTCCAAAGGTCAATATCAACATTATTTGAATCCTGTGTTCATTTATGTGATTACCTCAGAGTAAAAACTCGTAAGAAATCACATTAACCCTATGCTGTTTTTGCCATTAGATAGCTTTCAAAGATTAAGATTTTATCATCTTTCCTGAATTTAAACTCTGATTTTTAAAAATGGATTTACTTGGAATCATCCACTTTGAGAGTTCCATGACAGAGCCTTGTGTTCTGAAGACTTGACTGAGGAGGAATGGTTTTGAATTTTTTTACGATAACATTTTAATGCCTCCTGCTAGCAAATATAGAGATGTTAAGAAGTGGTGCTCTGATTAGCCTTGTCATTTGATTAGCCTTGTCATGGGTAATCAATTGCACTAGGCAATTAAATGCTGAAACATTAGTTTGTTTAGCAAGTTTTATGCTATGCTGACTCCTTTCCATCTCTGATTCTTGTTGTAGGATATCTCCTAGGTAGTGAAGATTACTATTCCCATGAGCGCTGTACATTAATTGATGCTCTAAATGTCACACGATGTGCTCTTGATTTTCGAGATGGTGAAGAAGTTGCAACAGGATATAAAAATATATATTCAACAAACATATTTACCGAAAGAGCTACAGCCCTCATAACTAACCATCCACCAGAGAAGGTAAGTCTTGCTTTTTTATTGATATCAAAGTTGTGTTAAGATAGCATCTCTTCAGGTGAGTATAGGAAAAAGCTGCTTGTTTGGGAAAAAAAATCTAATAAATTCTAGGGGAGTTGTTTTTAAATTTTGGAGTGTATCGGTATCTGCCTGGGGAAGTTGATAAAAATAGAAATTCCTGGAGCCCCTCTTTAAAAGTCTGATTCCTTAGGTCGGGGAGAAATCCATATATCAGCATTTTATTTTATTTATTAATTAATTTTCATTTTCATTTATTTTTAACGTGGGGCTTGAATTCACGACCCTGAGATCAAGACACGAGCTGAGATCAAGAGTCAGATGCTTAACCGACTGAGCCACCCGGGCGCTCCCATACATCAGCATTTTAAAGAAACTCCTCAAGGGTGATTCTGACACCAAGGGTCCCTAGATGACACTTTGAGGAATACTGTGTCGGAAGTGTTTTAGTAGATACGTAGTTTTATTATTTTGGCGTATTATGTGCATGTGCTGTAAGCAATTAGTACATTGACTTTTTTAAAATGATAGGCCTGTGTACAAGATGAGGCTGTAGTATGGCAAACTTTCTGTTAAGAGATCGACAAACCTTGGGTTCAGGGCAAGTCCTCTTTGTATTTGGCCTCCCAAGGTTATTTTGGCTATTCTAGATATTTTGCATTCTCAATTTTAGAATCACCTGGTCAATTTCTAGCAAAAAGTTCCTGCTTGGATTTGGATTTCATTGCATCTGTAGACCAACATGGGGAGAATGAATGTCTTAACAGTATTAAGTCTTTCACTCCATATACATGGTATACCGATGAGCCTGTTTTTCACATTTACTACATTGAAGCCATTGTGTATGTCATGTACTAAAATCTTAAGACTTATCTAAAGGTAAAAATAGAAAAGTGTGAATTGCCTTAAACGTTTTTGTTGTTGTTGTTAACCTAGAGTTAGCTTCATAAGCTAATTTCTTTGAATATACCTTTGAAATTGGGTCACAGGTTCGTGTTGTCAGATACAGGGCCCAAAATGTGGCTTCAGTGACTTACATTAGCACACCGATGAAATTAGTCCTTCAGTAAGACCCTGATATAGCAAATTACAGAATGTGCAGTATTATCTGGTGCTCCCAATTTTCTGCACTTTGCTTCTTTGACAATTACTGAATAGCCTCAGGGCAGATCACAACTTGGATTTAGGTTTATATACCTGCTCAGAGGTGGTACCTGGCAGCTGACTCCCTTTTGACATAGTTTCTTCCTGGCTCTGCCTATTCTAATTCAGTATTGGGGGTCTTCCCTGGTATCTGTCCTCAGTTTTGCCCCACCTTGGGCTTTTTATCACTCTCAAAGCTGACATCTTGGAGTAGCCATGCTTCCTGTGGAGCTTGGAAGATCAGAAAGTTCTCTTACATATGTGGACATACACAGGTTTTAAATCTAGATCTAAACTGGGGCATCTGGGTGGCTCAGTCGGTTAAGTGTCTGCCTTAACAGGGTTCTGGGGTCGAGCCCCGTGTCGGGCTCCCTGCTCAGCGGGGAGTCTGCTTCTCCCTCTCCCTCTGCCTCTCCCCCTGCTTGTGTGCATGTGCTCTCTCTCTCTCTCTCTCTCAAATAATTAAATAAAATCCTAAAAAAAAATGTCAATCTGAACCAATTTTCAGAGAGCTGGGATAACTGCTAGGTAATTGGCTTAGGTTCTCAGTTTTCTTCTGTATGCTTGGTGTTTTATAGATAGTGCTAAAAGCCCAAAGAACAAGGTAAGGTCTTAAGGGAATTGTGGTTCTTGTCCTGTCCTTTGAGTTAGGCAGCCTTTTATAGATAAGCAAACAAGAAACTTGTTCAAGGTCACAGAGCTACTGAGAGTCCAAACCAGAATTTAAACCCACACTGTTCGACTCCAGAGCTCAGTGCACTCAACAGGCATCCCGAGTTCACAGCTCATATCTAAGACTAGAGGTTATTAGCCCTGGTGTATGATTCAGCTTGATGGTTCCAATCTTGACAGTATATTGGGCTCATCTGGAAAGCTTGTAATAAAGACCAATAACAAATATTGTGACTTATTGGTGCTTGGTGGGAGGGTGTCATTGGTATTTAATTACCCCTCTGCCCCTCCCTCCCTCCCACCGGTGATTCTGATTGTGCAGCCACTGTTGAGTCCCCTCAAACACAGGGGACAAGCTCAAGCCAACTGCCTTTTACAGGCTTACAGTCTAACACTACCTTAATCATGCAACAACTATAATATGCCTACGGTAAAAATGAGTTCCCATTAGGCAGCAATGGAGTAGTCTCTCACAGTGCCCGTAACATTAAGCAGATAAGAGGAAGCAGCTGGGTGAAATATTTCTTTGTGGGTGGGCTGCCTTATCTGGTGTGGTGCGGAAAGCACGGAACTGAGGGAAATGAGTCCCCAAGAGCTCGCAAGCCATCCAAACTTGTGTTAGTAATATAGTGCTGCTCATTGGTAGCATTATGGGAATTGCCAGATGAGAGGATGGGCATTTTCTGACAGTGTCTGAAATATTGTGAAGCAGTGTCCAGCATTCCTAACTTCCTCAAGGTCAAGTTTCAAGCGTAGACATAAATGAATGAAATAATCAGTACCGAGGAACAGCCCCAGAATGTTTGTTTAAGACAGCAAATGCAGACGTTTACATTTTTAGTTCTCAGTAAGATGATGCATCACATAGTTCCAGGAGCTGCACTTTTCATCATTTTATCCCAATGTTGAATCTAATTCTGTGCTAATTTCTTAGATGCTATATATAGACTATAACATAGGCAACTTGTCTAAGATGGAAATCATTAAAGAAATACGCACGAAGTATCCACAAGCCATCTTAAAAATGTGCCTATTTGAAAGCACTTGAGGGGGAAAAGAGCATATGGAGCTGTTTTGTAACAGAAACACAGTTGGTGCTGGATTCAGGGAGATACTGCCAATAGCCACTGCCCATGTGTTGGGAAGGGATGTCTTTTTTTCTCCAGGATAATTCCCTTAGTACTAACACTACAGTTTAAAAGCAACATGTCCATAACATATCGTTCAGTTAAAAATAGTCCACCCCCAACACTTGGCAAAATAAAAACAAAGGTTTTCTCATAAACCTAATCTACTAGAAGCTTCTTAAAGCAAATGTGAATTTCTAGCAGTAGACACTTTTTCCTGACACAAGTTGGAAAGAAATGTCTTAATTTGAAAGTCAACAATAGAGCAATAATTTAAAAATGCATCCTATATTTTTTTTAATTTATACTTTAAATTAGGAAAATATGCTAATGAAATGAAAGTAAGGCTTTCTTCCTCACTGGAATCAGGTTTCTTAGCATGGTGAGGATATTTAGAGTAGCTATCTTAGGAGTCGTATGGCATAAAAGAAAGGGAAAAGAATTCTTAGTGTCTTATCAGTATGCTAATAAGTTTAGGTGACAATGTCATAGTTTTGTGTAATACTTAAACATTTGGTCACGAATCACATCTAGGATTCCGTTTTATATTCCTAAGGAACCTGAAAGGGTTATAGTTAGTGTTGTTGTCAAGTCGGCCGCTATAACTGGTTTGGTCGCAGCAGGGACCTGGACCCAAGAAGGAGCAAGGGAAAGATCAGGGTCCCGCACAAACCTGGAGGTCCATGGAGATCAAAATCAGCTCAGGACAACCGTGTTTTGAATGATATCTGTAAGGTCAGAATGCGCCCACAGGTCTCCAAAGGCCAACGCATGACTGGGCTGGAACTCAAGTCAGTAGACAGCATGGTAATACTGAGTCTGTCCCTAGGATGGCGGCTGCTTGCTTTAGGCTAACAGTGAGCTGACCCCACGTAGGTAGGTGTGGGGAGATTGACTATGTCTGTTCCCTGGGGCTGGGGGGGAGGGTGTCTTACAGCAGGTGGTTGCAGGCAGGGTCCCGATTATAGTTAGAAAACCTTGGAGCCCTAGTTAATCTTTCCCCTAGGCCACCAGGTAGTACAAATAACAATACCCTGTTAATTTTTTTTTCATTTAAAAATAGTATTGAAATGTTTTATACCTAGCGCTGTGGGAAATGAGTTGTTTCATCGATAAAGTTTACCTTGTGAGTGTTGAAACTTTCCTTTTACAATATCGGATGGAAATACTCTCAGTTGTGTTGCTTTGGGCCTCACCTTATTAAAAGGGCTGCACTATACATCATTCTGCCTCTTTCTGGTGAGCCAGAGATGTATTGATGTGTGTGTCTGTCCACCCATACACTGCATGGCCCTCGATTACTGCTGGTGACATGGGGGAAAAAAAAAGATAGCTTGTTTTGTTCGAGGAACACCTTTATCTTTACTTGTAGGTTTCTAGGATGTGGTTGGCGGCAGTGCGAGGCCCTTGCCTGGCCTGAGACAGTCACAGTCCTCATCCGTCAGAGGTGCTTTTCACTGCCTCTTCTCAGCTGTGCTCCTTCTGTTTGAACCTAAAGGAGTCTGACCCCTGGAAAAATGGGGGTATTGCTACAGTTTTATAACTTTGACCCCTCAAGAGTAATGGTCATGTCTTTAGCCCCCTACAGAATAATTATGGGAAAGGTTTTCAGGTAATGTTTTTCTGTATTTAAGAAAGTGAGTAGAATGATTTCCAAACTGAATATTTGTGGGTTTTTTTTTTAAAGATTTTATTTATTTATTTGATACACAGAATGAGAGAGAGAGAGTATGTGAGCACACAAGCAGGGGGAGCAGCAGAGGGAGAGAGAGAAGCAGGCTTTCTGCTAGCAGGAGCCCAATGTGGGACTTGATCCCAGGACCCTGAGATCATGACCTGAACCAAGGTAGACGCTTAACGACTGAGGCACCCAGGAGCCCCCATACTGAATATCTGTAAGACTCTCTAACGATGGTCTGAGAACTCTCCCACGCCACCCTCCCTGGCCATCACCTCTGGAGATCACGTGTGGGTTGGGAATAACCTGCCGTCTTTCTCCTTTCTCTCCTTCACCGCGGGCTTTGCCATGTTGCCGCTGATGACCTGGATGAACGCATCTTCTCCTGAAGCAGTGAGCTCCTTCTCTGCTTCCTCCGCGCCTGCCCAGAGAAGCCAGCCCAGGGTCATAAACTCTGGTGTTTACAGGGGCCAGGCTGCTGACCTAAATAAGTGAAGCCCCTCAGGTAGAACAGTAGGGAGGCTCTAGAAATTGGAGAGCACTTGAGAGTGAGGCCTCTATTTCATGCTCCAGTCATTTATTACCCGATGGAGTATGGGCATGGAGTTGTTGGAGTTCTGATTCTTCAAGAAAATTTTTTTTAAAAGCCACAGAGTTTTATGTGATATTTCCCGATTTAAAAAACTTTATGTGCAAGTTGAATCATTACTTGACTAACAGACTTTCGTCCACCATGTCCTTTTCACAGCCCCCTTCTGGAACAGTCACCTTGTTAATTTTATTTTTGAAAATTCCTTTCCTGCTCTGCCCTTTCACCTCTGACTTTCTTAGTCTGTCCCTGCCATTCTGTTTTTATAAGTGGCTACCCTTGCCTTCTGAGTGATCGAAAGAAACTTTTACATCTTCTCTTCCAAAATAAAAGTAACAAGCTGACTGTGATACTTGAGACTAGAACAGCAGACAGGTCTCACTTTAAATTTGTCTTTTTTTTTCCTCTTTTTTTTCTTTTTTTGCACAGGGTATGGCTTGAATTAGTTTTGTTTTTCTTAACTTTAAATATATATATGAAAATATATATTAAAATGTTCTCTAAATAAAAAAAAAAACTTTATGTGCGCTGCAAATTGTGGTAGCCTTCTGATACTTAATCCTGTCCCCAGCCAGACTGTGGTGGTCTGGGGGGGTGGGGTGGCGGGGGGGCGGTGTTGGTTTGATCTAGTGCTGAAGACCGGAATGGCTGCTCCCACAGCAGACCCTCACACTCACCGCTGGGCCACCGATGCCTGTGCACATCCATCCCCGCCCCCCCCCCCCCCCCCCCCCCGCCCCCACCAAGGCGTCTCAGCCCAGGCTCCTTTCTCAGCACCGTGCAGGGCATGTGCTGGGTGGGGTTCCCTGCACTGTGGTCTGGGGGAACTCAGAAGTTTTGCTCTATGTGTGGCTGGAGTAGAGACGGTGTGTGTTGAAGGGGAGTGGAGGTAGAGCTAAAGCAGTGTCCAAGATTGTAGCACTGACCTTTGGAGTTGCAATTTGGAATGCTTTCCTGTGGACAGGATGTACAAATGAAGCCTAGGTTCTAGTTATCATTCCATCACCTAACCTCCTTTGTAAAATAGGTTTTAAAGTGATGACTTTGATATTTAACAGCTATTTTTATCATTTTGATTTTCCAAGTTCTAAAGATCTGAACTAAAAATAATCTTTTGGGTATCTTTTTAAGCTCTCTCTGTGTATATTCCTGACTCTGTCTAGCAAGGTGTATGATACAGAATTTTTAAAAAATTATCAACAATAATGAAGAATGAAATATGAGCCACCCCCTGCAGTCCTCTTTCTAACTTTTCCCTGTTCCTTTATGAGATTTAAATGCCTCAAATACTTTAACAGAATTGTATTATTATTCTTGGATTGAACCGTTGTTATCTCTTTGAGAGTTTTCAACTCATTAAGGAATTCTGTAGGAGCGCAATGAAGAGAGTGCTTTCAGAAAGGCTCATTAAAAAAGGAGAGGCTAGAAAGAGATAGAAAGCACGAGAGGGAATACCCCTAATGTTAAATGCTATAAATTGGTGTAAAAGGTAAAATAGAATCAGCGTATCACACTCCTTAGTTTCCAGGAATTAAATTGGGGTTATGTTTGGTCCTCGATCAAAGACTAGCAAGGCATGGTGTTCACTTGTTTTCTCCTATGAAAAATCCTGAACTCTCTCCGAAAGTGTGGGAACTTTCTTTTCAGCAAAAGCAAAAAGCTAAAGCATCTATTGGTACATATCTGCACCATAATGGTAGAGTTTCCAATAGGAGATTGCTCTGCAATATGAACATGGACAAATCCTATAACCTTTCTAAGCCCCAGTTAACTTATCTGTGAAATGGGTGTAACAGGCTGAATTTGAGTATTATATGAGACAGAATATGCAAATCAGTATCATAGTATCTAGCACATGAACAACATATAATATATAGTTGTTATTGGGGAACCTGGGTGGCTCAGTCGTTAAGCGTCTGCCTTCGGCCCAGGTCATGATCCCAGGGTCCTGGGATCGAGCCCCACATCGGGCTCTCTGCTCGGCGGGGAGTCTGCTTCTCCCTCTCCCTCTGCCTGCCGCTCCCCCTGCTTGTGCTCTCTCTCTCTCTCTCTGTCAAAAATAAATAAAACTTAAAAAAATATATATAGTTGTTATTATTGGTATTATTATTATTTGTTTGGATCAGAGCCTTCTAGGCCATTTTAGAACTCAAGCTTTTCTTTTTAATTTTTCGTCTTGTGTCTTTTGTTACATTTTTACTATCTTTATTGATGCTCCTAGTTCAAATGCCATAAAATTCACTCAATTAAAGTATACAATTCAATAGTAAATTCCAAGAGGTGTGCAACCATCATCACAGTCTAAATTTAAAACATTTTTAATGTTTTAAAGAAACCGTGTGCCTATTAGCAATCACTCACCGTTCCTCTCCCCCCCCCCCGGTCCCTATAGCCCTAGGCATCTTTTGAGTATCTTTTCATGAGCTTTTTGGCCATTTGTATATCTTCTTTGAAGAAATGTCTATTCAAATTATTTTCCCACCTTGTAATTGGGTTAATTGTCTTTTGTTATTGAGTTGGAAGAGTTCTTTGTATATTCTGGATATAAGTCCCTTGTCAGACAAATGATTTACAAATATTTTCAAGCCATTCTGTGGCTTGTCTTGATATTACTTTTATTAACTGATAAATCTGGACCTCTCTTTTTGTATTTAATGCTTCCATACCCTCTTAACTGATTTGTACAAACTCTCTTTCCAGCCTCTGTTTCTCTACCTTGCTCTTCAGTCTGTCCACGAGCCCCTTCAGGTCCCTGAGGAATACCTGAAACCATACAACTTCATCCAAGATAAGAATAGGCATTATTATGCAGGAATGGTGTCTCTTATGGATGAAGCAGTGGGAAATGTCACGGCAGCCTTAAAAAGCCACGGGCTCTGGAACAACACGGTGTTCATCTTCTCCACAGGTAAGTCTGTCAATAGGAAAATGATCTCTTGGCAAAGCCTAGGACGTGGTATTCGATACATGGAATAAAGACAAATTGGAGCATTTAGCAGTTCCTTATTAAAATAAATGTTAACTCTGCGAGTGGAGACATGATAATAATGGATAGAAAAATGTGTCTAAGGAAAAGAATTATGGGTTTTCCCCCTCTTCCTTCAGATATCAAAATATTCTGGCAGAATGCTTGAAAACCAGCTCTCACACTACCCAAATGAGTATGAGCGGACATCACTCATACGCAGGGCAGGCAGGCAGTGAATTCCTAGAGTGGCTTTTTCTCCGCTGTCTGTGCGGCCCAGGTGTCCTCTGTGAATAGGACTTGTGCTGATGAGAGCAGTTCCCTATCAGTGTAGAGACAGAAATCTGACATTAAGAAGACAAAGGAGAAGTGGTGACATTTAAATCTAGGCTAGAGTGGCTAAGCATAGATTTTTTTGTATTAAGATTGTTTTCTGACAATAAAATTCGTTCACATCGATTAGAGAAAAAACAGAAAAGAAGGAGGAAAGAAAGTTTTTGAAAATAGTTTTCATTATGGCAGTGTCCTTCTGATTCCTCATCTGTTATACACATAATTTTTCTTCCGTCTGATTAGACATAGTTGGCTAAAACGTCCCTGCGATGGGCTATGGGTGTAGATCTTGGTTTACTCATTATGCTGCGTACTCTGAGAGCACTTTTTTTTTTAAAGATTTTATTTATTTATTTGAGAGAGAGAGAATGCGAGATAGAAAGCACGAGAGGGAAGAGGGTCAGAGGGAGAAGCAGACTCCCCACTGAGCAGGGAGCCCGATGTGGGACTTGATCCCGGGACTCCAGGATCATGACCTGAGCCGAAGGCAGTCGCTTAACCAACTGAGCCACCCAGGCGCCCTCTGAGAGCACTTTGTATCTAAAAATGAGGATGCTTTTTTTAATGGGAAGCTTTCTTACATTATTCATTTCAGAATTGTTTGGCCCTCCATCCTACCTTTCTCCTATTCTCTCTTTACAGAACTTCTGTTATTTGGATAGTGGATTATCCTCTAATTTCCTTAGTTTTTTTCCTCTCCTGTTTATTTTTCTTCTACTATTTGGTAAATTTCTTTATCATTGTTTTGTAATCTTTTCTATTAAATTCATTTTAACTACCGTATTTTTTAATTATTCATTCTCCAAAGCCTGCGCTCTTAGCTCTTAAGTGTATGTGGGTGTGAGTGTGTATGTAAATATGTGTGTACACATATGTGTACTTGTATGTGTGTATATATGTGAGCCCATACATATACTTTTAAGCTCACTTATACTCCCAACATTGCCTCTCTTCCTTCTAAGGTCATTTGTATCTTTTTTGGCCTTTCATGAAAAAGCTTTCTCAAATCCCTGGTGATCATTGGCTAAAACTTAAAAATTGGATTGGAAACTCCAAGGGTGAGGACAGAACTTGTCTTCAGTGAATTTTACTGTAAAGTGACAACGTGAGGCTTGTGTGGTGACGTTTTGAGGAATTAATCTGGGTATTCTACTCATAGTTTGTGTTTTTTAAGAGTAGTTTTGTTTTGGGGTGCCTGGTGGCTGGTTAAGCGTCTGCTTTCAGCTCAGGTCATGATCCTAGCGTCCTGGGATCGAGTCTGGCGTTGGGCTCCCTGTTCAGGGGGGAAGTCTGCTTCTCCCTCTGCTGCTCCCCCTGCTTGTGCTCTCTGTGGCTTGCGCTCTGTCTCTCAAATAAATAAATAACATCTTAAAAAAAGGAGTAGTTTTGTTTTGCTTTTAATTAGGCATTGTTATTGAATTTAGCATTCATTGAATACTTACTGTGTGTAGGATAGAGTTCAAAGTGCTTTACATGACTTAGCTCAGTTAATTCTCACAATAATATCTGTGGACTACTATTATCCCATCGTGCAGATATGAGAACTGTGGCGCAAAGAGGCTAAGTAACTTGCCCAAGTCCACACAGCCAGGCAGAGTCAGGCAGCAGCCTTTCTGGTTCCAATGCCATCTTCTGAGATGATGCCAAGGATGACCTGGATGTTCTTATTGGACCTTATGATTTAGCAGAGTTTGCCGCCATATTGCTCTGTTGAGGAGCCTGGGCATAGCCAGGAGAGGCATTCACCCCGAGCAGCATTGTTTAGTTGCTTCACTGTGATACAAACACTCCAATTTTCTAAGCATGCCCTGCTGTGAAATGGGTTGAATGTAAGATAACGTGTCCCCCTCCAACCCCGCAAAGTTCCCCTCTTCCGAAGAAACGGAGACATCTTACGCTTGAGTCCTTACAAGATCTCTCTGATTCTGAGAGTCTTCTCAATTTACTTTATTTTGAACAGCCTGGTAAAGCACTTTAATCAGGTCTGGAATTGAATGCTTATAGAGGTCACTAGAAAGAATCAATAAAAAAGGAGGCCAAGACATTTAATACTGATTTAGTAATTATTCCTGGGAAATGACCTCACAGTTGCAAGAATTGAAAGTTGTAAGTTTATAAAGCAGGCCTTTGTTGTAGAGATCACAATTTTGCAATTTAAGGATAAATGATTTCCTGAAAGGAAAATGTATCCTATGTAGACTGCAAAGTGCTCAGGCAGGAATGAACATGGTACCTCTGGAAAACTGTTAAATATCTCAGAGTGCCTCCTGTGACAATGGTTATTGCTGTCAAGGATGCATGGGAAGAGGTGCAATAATAGGTTTTCATGATATGCGAGAGTTGGAAGGAAGCAATATTTTAAGATCTTTTATTATATGAGTTCAAATGTGTTTATATAACCGTATTTTAAATAGTTGACTGTTTCATAAACATCCATAATGTATTATTTATTCACGCTGTCAAAAATAATTTTTGAAGCTTCGCATTGAGGTAATGGGGATTACCTTACAATAAGGCTGCCTTACAGTCTAACACTATGATATATTAATAGGTACATTAATCTGGGACCATCTTTCCTTTGTTGGGCTAAATCCCATTTGATCATGTGTGTATATATATTTTATACTACTGGATTCCGTTTGCTAGGGTTTTATTTAGGACTTTTGCCTCGCCCCAGAAGTGAAAGTGGGGTTGGTGGCTCCTTTTCTCCCTGTCAGCTCTGTCATTTTGGTTATCCTCACTTCATAAAATGGTTGGGATGGCTTCTCCTTCCTTTTTCTATGCTCTGGAACAGTTTACAGATTGTTTGAAAGATCTTTCTGGTTGAGCTGGTCCCTGGGACCTTTTTTGGAGGATTTTTCTTTTTTAATTATCTCCATAGTTTAAATTTTTTGCTGAGTTATATCTAAGTGTAGGTCTTTAAAATATTTGACAATTAATTCTGACTCCTCTGTATGAGCCCTTTGATCTGCCTGCTGAGATTATTTTTTACTCTGGAAGTTTTCCTTGTACATATTTTAACTTATTGCTTTAGTTCTGCTCGATTTATTTCTCAAAAATAGCTTTAATTAATAGGTTGAATCGCTGATTCAGCTTCTCTCTCATTATTTTCAGTTCTCTGTCCTTTTTCCCAGTCTTCTGGATCTCCTCTGCATTATCAGTTAGATATTTTTGCAACTTGGCTTATGTTCTTTAGGATCTCCGGTGTTGATTATTATTGATTGTATTTTTACTTTCTTGCAATCCTTCCTTTGCCTCAATCAGTTCCCTTTTCTTCTATGCTTGTTAGTAATAATAATAATAATAATAATGACTACTGCTTGTTAAGTATTTACTGCATACCCAGGCCCTGTTCTAGAGCCTTCCCTATACTTTCTCATTATTGGTCATGTTGTTAGCATTAAAGCACAAAGCGACCTTGTGAAATAGGTTTCTTTATCCCCATTTTATAAGTGAAGAAACCAGAACTTTGAAGAGGTTAAGTGATTTGCCCAAGGCTACTCTTATGGTCTGAATGTGTTCATCCACAATACGCACATGGTGGTTAGAAGGTGGGTCTTTGGGAGGTGATTAGGTTACGAGGTAGAGTCCTCGTTAATGGGATTCGTGCTTTTGTAAGTCACTCCAGAGATCCCTAGCGTCTTCCTCCATTTGAGGACACAGCAAGAGGACACCGGCTGTGCACCACCAAGTGGGCCCTCAGCAGAAGGTGACCACGTGGGTGCTCAATCTTGGTCTTCCCAGCTTCCAGAACTGAGAAATAAATTTCTGTTGTTTATAAGCCACCCAGTCAGTGGTATTTTGTTAGAGCAGCCCGAATGGACTGACAAAGGGAAGAGCCAGAATTTAAGTGCAGATCTACTTGAGGTCGATACCTATTAGCCATAATCGACTGGGCTTTTGCATCTCATCTTTTCCTTTTTAGCTCATACCATTCTCCCTTATCTCTACTTTTGGCTTTCTACATTTCTGTTCATAGAACCTGTGCTTCTCTTGAATCTTTCTGAAGAGACCTCTGCTAAAATCTTCATTTTCATTATAAATCATTAGCAGCTATATATTCTTCCTCTGAGTATAAGCAATGATGGATCTGTCCACACAGAGTACATGGCCATCTCTTGACCTCTGATCACGGTTCCCTGCTTAATTTCTTCTCAAACCTGTCGTTTGAGGTCAGGTTGATGTGCACGGCTTCTTCAGTTCCCAGTGGCCTTAGGCATTGAGTGTTCTACACTCCAGTGAATCTGATTGACATACTTGACATTTTCCTCCTTTTTGACTACCTGGTTCTTGGAAATGCTAGAAGAACCCCAGCATGCACAGCTACCGGACTCTTCCTACCTCCATACCTTCAGGGCTTTACTTCAGGGGCATTTCCCAGGATACAGTGTGCTCCACTGTCAGTGGCCTTTTCTTCTCCTACTCATTGTTTTCTGGGAGATGTGATCTCTAACTGCATATAGAAAGGGGGGGAGGTAATATAATTCTGTAGTCACTTCAAAAATTAGCACTGTCCCGTCCCAGGCTGCTGTCCTGCTTCTTTTCAGGTGCGTGGGGTTGCTCTGTGTCATGAGGCAAATGGGAGTTGCCAGCCCTTGTTTCTTCAACCCAGCTTCTTTGGCCTTACTGCTTATAGAAATTTCTCCAAAATTCTCTTGGGTATTATACGTTGTCATTCAGTCCTGGTTTTTCACATTGTGATGAGTTTTCATCTTATTCTAACTCATCACAGCATCTTATTCATCGTCTTCTATGCCTGTGTTATTTTAGTAGGATATCGCCCAAGAGAAGCAGCATTGGTGGCTAATAGGTAGATACCATTTTCACCGGGGCACCTGTCACCGTGCTGATCTTTATAGTTGCCAAACTCCAGGAATCTGCACTGAAGTTTGACCTTGAGTAAAAT
The DNA here is from genome assembly GCF_009762305.2 of Zalophus californianus. NCBI lineage: Eukaryota > Metazoa > Chordata > Mammalia > Carnivora > Otariidae > Zalophus > Zalophus californianus. Next base: position 59,561,856 of record NC_045599.1, on the reverse strand, counting down.
GAGCTAAAATCAGACTCAACTCTGGAGCAACTAGATCATGAATTAAAACTAGGAAAGCTGATTCTAAAACCTTGAAGAGAAAACTGTAATTGATCTCAACAGCTTTATGCAGCTCTTACATATTTATATCAACTCTTATCAGAATAGCCGGTTTCACTTACATATAGATGAGAGTTTGGCTATAAGGAGAAACCTGATTACAGTTCTTCCTCTGAGACTTCTTCTGTGTTCATTGACAGTTTCATTGCCTGAAGTAGAATTTAATAATGTGCTATAATAATGTGACTAAACCCAAGGAAACCAGGGCCTGGATCTGGCTGATTTTAGAGCAGTGATTCATTTCTTCCACTTTTCTCACTTGACTTCACTTAGCGCTGCCCTACTTTGTAGGCATAAAAGTACTGGGTACATCTAAACATGTTGGATCCATTAGAATAAGAAGCCCTCAAATAAACTAGCTTCATTTCATGAAAGGGAGAGGCAAAGGCATATGTTTTTTAGGATTAGATGTTTGGGAAAGCTGACTTTTTAAAAAAATCTTTTATAATCTGAGGGCGATCCATGAGGCTTCTTATTCTCTGTCATCATTATCTGAAAATTTGAGGTGGTTATTCTGAGTTTGCCACCTGGGGACCACCTGCAGCAGTGGGGAGTTTGTTAAAAACTCTATATATGCAGTCCCTGTAAGGACATGGCTGCATGACATTGTGAATGTACTAAAATGTTGCTGAAATGGACACTTTATTATTTTTCTTAGCTAAACATCTTTAATGTTTCATATGGCTTAGCATATTTTATTTCATTTTATTTTATTTTTGTGTGTTTGAGAGGGAGAGAGCATGAATGGGGGGGAGCAGCAGAGGGAGAGGGAGAAACAGACTCCCTGATAAGGGGGAAGCCCAACACGGGGCTAGATCCCAGGGCCCTGGGATCATGACTTGAGACGAAGGCAGACCCTTAACCAATGGAGCCACCCAGGCGCCCCTGTCTTCTGCCTATTTTTTTAAATTAGATTATTCATTTTTATGAGTTTTATAAGATCTTCATATATTTTGAATACTAACCCTTTACCAGATATGCCATTTGCAAATATCTTCTCCCATTCAGTAGGTTGTCTCTTAATTTTTCAATTGTTTCCTTTGCTTTGCAGAAGATTTTTATTTTGATGAAGTCCCAATAGTTTACTTTTGCTTTTGTTTCCCTTGCCTTAGGAGCTGTATCTAGAAAGAAATTGCTATGGTCAATGTCGAAGAAGTTACTGCCTGTGTTCTCTTGTAGGATTTTTATGTTTCAGGTCTCACATTTAGGTCTTTAACCCATTTTGAATTTATTTTTGTGTATGGTGTAGGAAAGTCATCCAGTTTCTTTATTTTGCATGTTGCTGTCCAGTTTTCCCAACACCATTTGTTGAAGAGATCATCTTTTTCCAGCTGGATATTCTTTACTGCTTTGTTGAAGATTAATTAACCATATAATGGTAGTTTCATTTATGGGTTTTCTATTCTGTTCTATTGATATATGTGTCTGTTTTTGTGCCAGTACCATACTGTTTTGTTCACTATAGCTTTGTAATATAACTTGAAATCTGGAATTGGGAAGCCTCCAGCTTTGTTTTTCTTTTTTATGAATTGGACACCCTAAAATGGTTAATTTTATGTTATGTGATTTTCACCTCAATTTTTAAAAATACAACTTCTCAGACTCTATATAGACTTACCGAATCAGAAATCCTGAGGTTTGGGTCTAGGAATCCTTATTTTTAAAAATATCTTAGGTGATTCTTTTGTATACAAAAATTTGAGAACCTCAGGTCTAAGGTAACTTATTCAAACCTCAGGAATTCACCTAACAAAGAATGTATATATACTTAATGTATACATAATAATTGTTTAATTAGCTGTATATATAATATACATATATGCAGGAGTACAATACATATATATTTATACATATACAAGTGGTGCTTGAATAATGTGGGGATTAAGGGCACTAAGCCCTCGGGCAGCTGAAAATCCACACAGAACTTTTGACTCCCCAAAAACTTAACTGCTACTAACCTATTGTTGACCAGAGGCCTTACCAATAACATTCACAGTTGATTAACCCATATTTTGTATGTTATTTGTACTGTATACTATATTCTTGAAATAAAGTAAGGTAGAGAAAAGCAAATATTATTAAGAAAATCATAAGGAAGACAAAGTGCATTTACAGTACTGTACTATATTTATTGGAAAAAACCTGCATGTAAGTGGACCCATAAGTTCAAAACTGTGTTGTTCAAGGATCAACTGTGTGTGTATGTGTATATATATATATATATACACATATATATATATATATCTGGTGTATATATATATATATATATATATATATACCAGAAACCAACTGGGTTTGAAGTTTAACCTCATCTGGATGTTTCCATTTCAGGAAAATGTGCCCATTTCTAGGAACAGACTCTTGAAAAAAGCTAATAAGAAAAATTTAAATTATTCTGCTCTCCATGCCCTTATTACATATAATTACAACCTTGGTAGTTTAATGCCACTCTTTTTAGATTATTTGTGTTGTTAACAAATATTGCCTGTCCCATTGTAAACATAATATTCTGCTATGTGTATACAAAGATAACCCTTTGAGTCCTTCTTTGATAGGATATGATCAGAGTTTAAGTCCCAGCTTTCCCGCCAGTCGGTTACGTAGACGGTAGCCTCAGTTTATGTAGACCTCAGCCTCAGCCTCATTTAATGCTGATGCAGGTTGGCTGATCATTCATTTATTCACTCAGTCTCTCATTTGTAGATTGAAAGATAAACAAGACAGTTCCAGCCCTTGGCAAACTCACAGCCTAGTGAGGCAGACAAGCAAATGAATGATTATGATGCCAGGAAAGCGTGTTTGGGTGTAGCCCAGGGTATTGTGTGCACGAAGTAGGCGTGCCTACCAGAGCCCAGGGGTCTGGGGAGGCTTTCTGAGATTTACAGGTTGGGAATGAGTTGGCTAGATAAACAGTGTGCAGCTGGGAAAGGGATTGGACAGCATTCTCCACTGTGGGAGGGGAACATAAACAGGGGCGGAGGGGAACATGAACAGGGGCAGAGGGGAGAGAGCAGTTCTGTAGGAGGCTCGGGCTGGAGCCCAGAGTGCAGGAGGGGGGATGGTCAGATGGGAGGCTGGAGAGCATGACGGGAAAGCGTGTGTGCGCGCCGGAAGGAATCTCCAAGGGACAGTGAAAGCTGTAGGGAGGCATTGACAGGTTTTAAGCAGGATCAGATTTTCATTTTAGGGTGGGTGTGGAGCGTAGTTGGAGGCAGGCAGACCTTTTAGGAGGCTGCAGCAGTGAAGGGGGTAGGAAGCTAAGGAGGGGCTAAGTGAAGGCAGTGGGGGAAATTGATGGTGATGAAAGGGCAAATTGAAGAAATACGCAGGAGAGCTTGGACTGGTTATCTCTAAAGAGTTCTTGTTACAGGAGAGTTCATCGTTCTGTCACTCTGTGTTTAAATACCTTTTGTCAGTGCTGGTGATGGCCTTTGATGGAGGCATCCTTTCTGCTGCCGGCGGGATCCATTTGTGGAGAGCTGGAAGCGTGGCCAGGGAGCCCATGTGGTCCATGTAGCAGTAGATCCATAGTCCCCTTGAGACTGGGCTGCAGCTCTTTGATAGTATTTAGAAATGTGCAGAAATGGGGTACCTGGGTGGCTCAGTGGGTTGAGCTGCTTCCGTCAGCTCAGGTCATGATCCCTGGGTGCTGGGGTCGAGCCCCGCATCAGGCTCCCTGCCCAGTGGGGAGTCTGTTTCTCCCTCTGCCCCTCCCCCCCTGCTCGTGCGCTCTTTCTCTCTCTCTCAAGTAAATAAATGAAATCTTAAAAACAAAACCAAAAAAACTAGGAAGACTAGATTGATCCTTCCCCCAGCCTGAAGTCATTAATCCATTTTACCTCTTCAGACTTTATATGTTAATGTCCACACTGAAAGTATGTTGAATCACCTTAAAATATTATTATTAATAGTAGTAATCATACAGATTTGTGCATTAGTATATTGAGAGAAAATGATGACCAATACACTTTAAAGTCCTCCAGAACAATCTTGTGTTGGTATTCTCTGTGACAAGCCATTGAATCTATAAGCTCTATGGCAAAGATGCGTCTCATTCCCCAAGTTTATCAGATAGATCTCCAAAGTTTTATTATATTGCTTATTATTTGCCATTATGCAATATTGCGTTATTGACATTTTGAATTTTTTATCATGAGAAACATGAAATGATCTTTATTTTTCATACTTCTGGGGGTTTATGAGTAATGGAAGACACATAATGAACTGAGCATAATTATTGACAATATCGCAAGAAGCTTTCCAATTGGTTTGGGTTTACCTTCTCATCTTGTTTTTCATTCCATTTTAGAGGCCACATTTAAGATGGGTCCATTTCTTCTGTTGTTTACTTCTCCAAACTCTTTGGAGGCAAAGCTCCCTGGGAAGGGGAGCGGAGTGTTAGGAGGACAGCCTGCTGTGGAGGAGAAAGCAAGGCGATAGCAGAATCTGTATGGAAGCAGTCGCGTGGAGACCATGGTCGGCAGGAGGAGGGGCTGAGATGGGTCACCGCAAGCTGTGGGGGCAAAGACGCAGTCGGTAGTTGGAGGATAAAAGAGGGGATGAGGTGGTTTAGGAATTAGTAGTTTATGAATCACCAGAAAGTAGCCTGGATTGCAAGTATTTTTGGTCTGGAATTTTTTTTTAATCTGTGTCAGTAATAAGATGGAAGATACAAATTTAGGTTTCAGAGGAGGGACCAGTATGTTCAGTTGAACAACAAAAGCTGTGTATTGTTTATATTCGCATCTTCCAGAATGTGAATGTGGGGATTTATTCCGGAGGAGTTTAAGGAAACAACAATAGCCAAAATGTGTTCACACGGCTAACTTTTCCCTACGGAAGAACCCAAATGGTCTGATTCTTCCCCATTTTCCTCCGCACACATGGGGTTCTCCTGGAGGCAGTGGTGACTGCTGCGCCTGCATGTGGAATGTATTTGAAAAGGGGCATTTACTTGAAATGTCGAGAGTTCCCGGGCTAGCTTTTGCTTGTGTCCTGTCCCAAGTTCCTCTCCACTCAGGCTTTATACAGCGACGCTGTGGTTCTCTACCTTAGTCTGAAGCCCTCTGCTAGCCGAGGACAGATTCCTGACCCTTCCCTCCCCGGTTCTGGAGACTTGCTGGTCCACCAGGGTCTGGGAACCAGGGCCTGAGCTCTTGTGGGAGATGGCCCCGCTGTGCCTGGCCTCAGACAGGCTGCATAGACTCTGCTTTCAAAAACATGAGACCCCCCTCCCCCCCCCCCCGTCCAGGCCTAAAAACAATAATAAAAATATATTTGGAAAAACCCCAGTTGCCTCTCTCGCTGACTTTGGCAGTAGGTACAAAGCACCAACAAAGCGTGGCATACAGAAATTCTGCCTTCCAGGTTTGTTCCTTCATACAGAGCAACCTTTAACCTTGTGGGGCTCTTTTTTCATGTTTTCTTAATCAGAAAATATTTCAGAGATTATTGGCACCACGCGTTTATTTCTTCCCTGCAGTTTTCACTTTGAACCAACTGTAATCTCTGTGATCTCTTTTCTATTTTTCTCTCACAGTATGGGCCACAGCTATCAGCCTCCCCTAAGATAACTGTTCCAAGTACGGTGATTTTTTTCTTTTATCATTTCCATCCCAGACTACTTTCTTACTTGTGCGGATATTTATTTATTTATTTATTTATTTATTTATTTATTTTTAAATCTTTAAATCTTTAAAAAAATTTTTTTTTTGAAGAATCAACTCTAGGGGCACCTGGGTGGCTCACTTGGTTAAGCATCTGCCTTCAGCTCAGGTCATGATCCCAGGGTCCTGGGATGGAGCCCTGCATCGGGCTCCCCGCTGAGCGGGGAGCCCGCCTCTCCTTCTCCCTCTGCCCCCCCTCCTCCCTTGTGCTCTCTGGCTCTGTCTCTCTGTTAAATAAATAAAATCTTAAAAAAAAAATCAACTCTATTCATCCACAAAAAAATGCTCACTAATCCTTAGAGCTTGAGGCAGGAGCTACGGTTCCTCATAAGTGCCTGTGAGAGTGGGGGCAGGAGGTCCTGCACTTGGCTGCCTGGCTGGGGATTCTGCTTAGCTGTTGAGAACGCCAGCCAGAGACCCAGGCTCTCAGACACTGCTGCGTATCCTAGATGGCAGATCCTGATGGTGGTTAGCGTGGGCCCCCTCCAGAATGTGCCTCTGTCCCACACAACAGACATGAAGTATCTCTGTGCTCCGGTCGGGGTGTGGAGTCTACATTCTTGCTAAGAATGCAGAGAGGCCTGGCTGCCTCCTAGCATAATAGATGAAATGAAGGGTCTTCAGAGGCACTTCCTGAGTCTTCAGTTCTTTCCTTTCTCACCTGCTGGTCCTCAGCCCTACTACATTCCTGTGTCTGCTTCTCCAGCCCTTCTGGCTCCCTGCGCTCCCCAGGCCCAGACCCCATGCTAGTCCTTTGTCTTCGGTATGTTTGGGTTGTGAATCATTACATAGATTAGATCACAGATTCCGGTTTTTCCTAGGCAAAGGCCATCCGCTCCCTTTCAGAGCTGTCTCCGGCTGTTCCCAGCTTTGAGAAAAGACCCTATGCAGTCTCTCCAAGCTAGAGTAGCCTCAGAGGGCAACGGAAGCAGAATTGTTGGTGGGTGAAAGAGCCACTAGCCCTGCATTTACCATTTCTATTTTAATTTCCGTGTATTCTGGCGTGTGTCACATTGATTTTGTTAATAAGATTTTCTTTATTTTAATATCAAACTCTGCCCAGGGTTATAGACTGCTTTCTTGTATCATGGTCATCTACTCACAAGTTAAAGGAATTAAGAAAAGCCAAGAAGAACTCAGTTCATCCAGTACTCATTAGTGCCCCAGCTTTCATTATTCAGGAGGGAAAAGGATCTAGATCCGTGCTGTCCAGTAGGTGCCCACTAGCCACCGGTGGCTATCACACATTTGAAATGTGGGCTAATTTGAATTGAGATGTGCTATAAGCATAAATAAAATAATACAATTGTATTGATGACATGTTGGAATGATAATATTTTTGATATATTGAGTGGAATAAAATATTTATCAAAAATAAATTTAACTGTTTCTTTTTAAAATGTGGCCACTAGAAAATTTTTACATTACATATATAGCTCAGATTATACTTCTGTTGGACAGTGCTGCTCTAGATTGTAGCTTTGTAATCACAATACTTCCTACCTCTTGGGAGTACCCCAGGGATCGTTTATGGTAGATCTTCTCTCTAATGACCAGGCTTAGATGGAATAACACGAAATAGACTGTAAGGCACTACAAAGCAGGAGCTGGGGTCATTCTGCTAAGGAGGCTCGTAAACTGGTTTTGAAGGAAAGTCCAAAAAGAGTTTTGAGCATTGACAGCATCATTGGAAGAAGGGTATTGCCTCCCAGTGACTCCATAGAAAGATGTAATTTGTTTGCATAATCTGGAGTTGGGATGTTAGGGAGGGAGGGAGGAAGGAAGGAAGGGGTCTCATTACTTGAAGTCTGTTCTTCCAGGGGGTACAGAGATTTCCCAGATGCTCCCACCCCTAATCTTGCATAACCTCCCCCATTACCGACACCCCCACCAGAGTACTGTTGCTTTTTAAGGTCTTTTAAAATATCCTTTGTTGTAGAGCTGCACTGTCTTCTAATTCTCTGGGGTAGATTAGAAATAATCATCACCTTTTTCTAAAGAGAGACATAATCACAGAGAGGTAACTGAAATGGTTTGAAAATGTAGATTTTTGTCCTTTCCATTCCAGCTGCTGGATTCATAGTTTCACACAGCTCTGTGAGTTCGAAAATGTCTTTTGTTCACAGTGGATCACGCCATTCTGAAAAATGAGGAAGTGTGTCTCATTCTCTCTTTTTTATTAAATTCTACACTGTGCTTTGTTTAATAATACAGTTACTTATAAAATGTTTAGAGAGTTAAGAGAAGTAAAGGAGAATTGAATTCTCGAACTTGGTACTCTTCCCATTCTCCCCGTAGTGATAGAAAGGATTTAGGCATTGTTACTGGCTTCTTGGAGGCAGAGTTGCTGGGAAGCCTTCATTCTCACTTCTCATTGCTTTATATCTCAGCTCATAATCTTGAGCAATTCACTCAGTCTTGTTGCTGTGTATGACTGAAAAGCAAAGGCATAGATTTCTTCCGTGGGAACTTACTTACTTTTTTTCTTGGATGTCTGTCCTTTTGTCAGTAATGTTTTCTCATGTCTTGAAGCACTAATTGATTGTGGAGCTTTGCCAAGATAACTTGTTATGCTGAATGCAGAAACCATGTTCCTGTGGATTAGTGCACAGCCTCTGTAACCGTCAACCAGGGATCCTGTTGGGAATTGTAAATGAGAGGGAAATGATGGGTCATGATAATGAGATGTTCCAAGTCTGAGGGTTCAGGAAGGAGCAGACATAAACAGCCTTTTCCTTGAAGACTCCCAGCCAGTCAGCCACTGTTGGCTTCCTTGAGAAGTTAGAACTTGAACACGTGAATGTGTATGTAGAACCTTGAGAGTATGTGTGCAAGTACAGTGGTAATGATCAGCGGATCTTTCTCCCTCTCTTGTATGTATACCATATGTGAAGAGTAAAAAGTAAGAAACATAATTGGAAAAGAAAAATCATTTTAAATGTTGGTATTTGGGGACAATGCTTTGCTTTTAAAATTACATGCTATTATCTCAACTCCAATTCAGTCTATTCCCTGAAGAACAGTCTCCTTCCCCTTGCTCTCTTTTATTATCCTTGGCATTGGGCATCCATCTCTCATCATTGGAACTTAGTAATGCATCTTGATTTTGTTCTAACTCAGAGAGCACATTAGAAATTGATAACACATTTTAACTTCAAAAGGCTGCCCAACTCAAATGGCCGGATAAAGCAATATAATGTGCCAAAAAAAGATTCTAGCTTCAGGTCAATGCAAAATTCCCTGGAAAATGACCTACTTGACATGTTGGGGACTGGGCGAGGATAGAAAACCATTTCTGGACAAGGCTGGGGGTAGGGGGCTGAGCTGGATTTAGGACTGGTTCCAGAAGGTTGATGGCAAGTCTGATCTGTAATGACCCAGGAAACATGGCAAGTTTGAGATCCATCTCGAAGAGAGAGTGGTTAAGACAAGGCAGGGGTCCTGTAATGTATGATGAGTAACATAACATAATAATAATAAAAAAAAAAGACAAGGCAAGGGTCCTGTAATCAGACAAACCCGAGCTCAGATTCTCATTCTACTACTTACTAACTGGGTGACTTTTGGTAAATTTCTGAGCATCAGTTTGCTTATCTGCAAATGGAGATAAAGCTTACTCACAGGACTATTGTGAGAAGTAAAATAAGATTCCTGTAAAGCACCTGGTACCAGGCCTGGTGGGAGGTAGGAATTTGACAATTACAGCTATTATTACTATCATCACAATCTGGGCTTTTGCCATTTTGTATTGGTGAGGACATCAAAGCAGTAATCTCTGGGCAATGTGTTGTTGTATAAATATTGTATCGTATTCAGGATTCAAAGGATCCAGATTGAAGCAGGACTTCACTCAGCTGTACTACGTGAGCAGAACCCAGCACCTCCTAGAAAAGGAGGCCCCCAGGGCTGGGCAGACCATCGAGACCTTGTTTTTGGGAAACTAGAATTCAGAAGCCCACACATAAGCAGTTGGAGGAGAAGCAGTTGGAGGTGGGTGGGTGGATGTAAGGGTTAGAAGAGCTGTAGGCTCCAACGTGAAGCTCTCAGTAACCAGGGCTGAGCAGAGCTGACCCTATATGAAGGCCCCAGAATCTGCAACTGGGCAGGACTGGGGCAGGCAGAAGCCCCATAGTCAATTTCTGTCTTTAAATATTAGTGAAGTTCTTAAACCACTGAATGGCAACACTCTGGTTTTAAGCCTTTTCCCAGAATGTGAGGTAGGTCTGTGTTTTTCTCCACTTTTAGGTGAAGAGATGGGCCTAAGGGACAGTGATCCATAGTTAAAAGCAAAGCAATTGTGTCCTTTGGTTCTAGGCTTTCATTTAGAAACCACACTTAGTAAGACGGTGTGTCATCCACAACTCTGTGTGTCATGGCGGATCCTTGTAGCCCCATGTTTCGCTCCAACTGCTGCTCTGGTGGCCAGTTCATAGTAGGCTTTGGTCAGCTTCTCACAGGACAACCATTGTGCCTTGCCCTAAGTCCACATGTTCTCCAACACTGAGAGCCTTACATGTACACACCCCGGATGTGCTGAAGGTGGTGCCTGTGGGGCCACGCTTACTCACTGGGAGCCAGTGCATGAATGTTTTCCCCCAGTTCTGAGATGCATTTCATTGGGATTCTCAAAGGGGACCAGTGAGATTGAGCATGAGTCACCTGTGGCAACGGTCAGCTTGATAACACATCCGTGTGTGGCTTTTTCTCATTACTTGTTCAACAACTCTGCCCTCTCATTTCTGCTCCCTGGGATCGCTTCCAAAATAAACTACTTGCATGCCAACTGCTGGTTTTGGTTCAAAGACAGTGTCAGAAAGCATTTCTTCGTACCCCCATGTTCAAACTGACTCCCACAGTCTTCACCAAATCCTAGCATGGTGAAGCTAGAAAGGCTAAGAGCCTTATACTATACATGAGGAAATTGAGCCTCAAAGAGGTTACGGTCCTTCCTATGGTCGCACAGCTGGATTGAGGCAGATGTGGGAGTAGGACTCTGTTCAAGTTTTTTTGGTTAATGGTCTTTCCTTTAAAACTGTCACTCATTCTGTTTCTTAAATGGTTATGTGCTGGCTCTAGAGCCATTGGGCTTCCAATAGGAAGAGAATTAGTGATGACAAAATTTGGCCAAGGAAACATTGATGATACTTGGTTTTGGGGATACCTGAGGAGCCATGGAAAGTTGAATTTAATGAGGTTGAGTTTAATGAAAAGAGAAGGGCAAAGTTGTATGAAGAAGAGAATATGGGGGTGCCTGGGTGGCTCAGTCATTTAAGCGTCTGACTCTAGATTTCGGCTCAGGTCATGATCTCAGGGTCATGAGATCGAGCCCCACATCGGACTCTGTGCTCGGTGGGGAGTCGGCTTGAGATTCTCTCTCACTCTCCCTCTGCCCGCTCTTCCCTCTCTCTGTCTCTCTCTCTCTCTCTCTTAAAAAGAAAAAAAAGAAAGAGAATATGTATGCGGGGGAATGGGTGGTATAGGTAAAGGGGATTAGGAGTACACTTACCGTGAGCACTAAGAAATGTATAGAATTGTTGAATAATTATATAGTACACCTGAAACTAATATAACACTATATGTAAATTATACTTCAATTAAAAAATTTAAGACAAAACAACCAAAAAAGAAGAGATTATAACGATGGGGCCATGCAATGTGAGCTGGGTAAGGAGGGAACTTTAGGACTTGGTGGAGGGTTGTTAAGATGTGGTAAAAAGGTAGTGTGATTGAAGGATTGTACATCCTGACAGTGGTTGAAGAATTATTGAAGGGAGGTTCTCGATCAGTGTTGTCCAATAGAAATCTAATGCAAACCACAAATGTGAGTCACATCTGTATTTTAAGTAGCTATGTTCAAAAAAACTAAAAAGATATAGGTAAAGTTAGTTTTAGTAATATATTTTATTCAGTGTAATGCAGCTAAAATATTATGATTTCAATTAGTAATCAGTATAAAAAGTTATCAGTCAGATATTTTACAATCTTTAAAAAAAAAAAACAGTAAGTTTGGTGTGTATTTTATGCTTGAAGCACATCTCAATTCAGACTAGCCATAGCCACATCTCGGGTGCTCAATAGCCAAATGTGCCTAGTGGCTACCATTTGTTTTTTCTCCCCCAGCTTGGTTGAGATATAATTGACAGATAACATTGTGTAAGTTTAAGGTGCACAACATGATGATTTGATACAAGTATATGTTGCCAAATGATTACCACAAGAATGTTAGTCAACACATCTGTTACCCTATATAGTTACCTGTGTATGTGTGTGGGGGTGGGTGGGTGTGTGGTAAGAACATAGAAATTTTACTCTCTTAGCAATTTTCATGTATTCAGTACTGTGTTGTTAGGTACAATCACCATGCTATACATTAGGTCCCCAGAACTTACTCATCTTGTATCTGGAAGTTTGTACCTTTGATCACCTTCACCCCGCAGCCCCTGGTGGCCTCCAGTCTCCTATTATGAGTTCAGTTGTTTGTAGCTTTCACATGTAAGTGAGATCGTACAGTATTTGTCTTTCTCTGATTTGTTTCACTTAGCATAATGCCCTCAAGGTTCAAACGTATTGTCACAGATGGCAGGATTTTCTTCCTTTTTATGGCCGAATAATATTTCATTATATTTATATATTCTTTATCAGCACCACATTTTCTTTATCCATTTATCCATCAGTGGACACTTAGGTTGTTTCATGTCTTGGCTTTTGTAAATAACACCACAGTGAACATGGGGGTGAAGATAACTCTTCAAGATAGTAATTTCATTTCCTTTTGGCTATATACCCAAAGTTGGGATTACTGAATCATATGGTAGTTCTATTTTTAATTTTTGGAGGACTCTTCATACCGTTTTCCATAGTGGCTATATCAATTTACGTTCCCACCAAGAGTATATTAGGGTTCCCTTTTCTCCACATCTTTGCCAGGACTTATTCTTGTCTTTTCAGTGAATGCCATTCTGACAGGTGTGAGGTGATATCTCATTGTGCTTTTAATTTGCATTTTCCTGATGATAAGTGATGTTGAGCACCTTTTTGTGTACCTGTTGGTCATTTGTATGTCTTCCTTGGAACAATGTCTATTCATTCAGGTCCTTTGCCCATTTTTAAAATCAAATTATTTATTTTTATGCTATCAGGTAGATATCCTTTTATCAGATATATGGTTTGCAAGTATTTTCTCCCATTCTGTAGGTTGCCTTTTAATTTTATTGATTGTTTCTTTTGCTGTGGAGAAGCTTTTTAGTTTGTTGTAATCCCACTTGTTTTTGTTTTTGTTGCTTATGCTTTGAGTGTCATGTCCAAAAATTTATTGCCAAGACCAGCGTCAAGGAGTTCTTCCCCCATGTTTTCTTCTAGGAGTTTCATGGTTTTGGGTCTTACATTTAAGACTTGAATCCATGTTGAGTTAATTTTTGTGAGTGCTGTGGGTGCCTGGGTGGCTCAGTCGGTTGGGTGACTGCCCTCGGCTCAGGTCATGATCCTGGAGTCCCGGGATCGAGTCCCGCACCGGGCTTCCTGCTCAGCGGGGAGTCTGCTTCTCCCTCTGACCCTCTTCCCTCTCGTGCTTTCTATCTCTCATTCTCTCTCTCTCTGAAATAAATAAATAAAATCTTTAAAAAAAATTAAAAAAAAATTTTTGTGAGTGCTGTAAGATAGGGGTCCAGTCCAGTTTTATTCTTTTGCATGTGAATATCCAGTGTTCTAGTGGTTACCATTTTTAACAGCTCAGTTCTATAGCAGGTGAGCTGATGAGATGATTGGTGGTCACTGGAGAATGTGATGCTTGAAATTAAGATTGTGGAGGGTTTACGAATACTTTGTAACTGCAAGGTCCAGAGTATGAGTCTGGATGTGAGGTGCTACAGCAGGGTAGGGGATAAGATCATTGAAGGAGAGGAGGTCAGGTCACTAAGAGTCCAGGATTTTAGAAAGATATCTGTATTGATATGGAAATCATCAGTGGTTTGCAGAGAGTAATGGGAATGGTACTGGAGAGAGTGATGGGATGCTAGGTGTCAAAATCCTCAAGGAACATGGTAGCAGTGATCCAGGAGTCTAAAAACACCGGCAATAAAATAATTAGTCAGCGGTATAGTCTGAGTGCATGAGCTTCAATCTGGGGGGAGAGGGATGGTGATTAGAGAGAAGGATAAGAGAAGTTAGGAAGTGCAGTGATGAACAGTAAGGCCACAGAGGAAGCAGGGTCCTTAGGGGAGAGCCAGAGGCTCAGGACAAGAAGGACTTCTGTTGATGGTGCTCTGTGAGAAGTGGAAGCAGAGGGGGAGGGTTGAGGAGCTGGAAAGAGTTAGGATTTGCAGTCAAATCACCGGATGTGCAGAACTCCTTGCAAATGAGAGTCTAGGGGCTGAAGGATGATCCTCCCCAACCTGCTTTTGGAGGTGTGAGTCGCTGCTGCTCACCCAGCCTTATCACCCACTGATGTACCTGCTCAGGTACCCACTGGCCAGCAGGGTAGAGGACCCTCTGAGACCTAAGTCCTCAGTGTATCTTTGGACCCCTCCCTTCCATCCTGCCTTCTGTTTGGGATATTCCTGTGATTACTGTACAATGATCTTGTTCCAGATGAATGGCTTCCTCCAGACTTCATTTTTAAATAACAATCTATTTTTTAACTCATAGTGCACGAAGTACGAATTTTCAAATGCTCAAAAGTTTTTGAGTGAAAAATAAGTCCATCTACCTACCACTGTTGTCCAGCCTCTCCGTTTCTTTTCCCAGAGAACACCACTGTTACCAGTTCTAGAATTCACTTGTAGTAGGAAGTGCCTGTGCTCCTATTCCCTCCTCCTGCTGCTTTGTTATGTGAAGGAGACTTCCTCTGAAAATGCATTCAACGTTCTCTAGGATAATGGCTTGCTAAACAGGAGTCTGGGTGCTAAGAAGCTCCTCCAGATCAGCCAAGTCTCCAAATTTGAATGTAGTCTTATGGTTGCCTTATTGGAAAGCCCTTGATTTCTGGGCTCCAACAGCTACATAGAACCCCAAATCTCTGCAATTCTTTTAGGGGTGTAAACCCTTTATTCCTTCATCTATTCAGCACATATTCTTTCAATGATTGCTTTATGCAAGGCTCCATGCTAAGTGCATAGAGGGTGAGTCAAACTTGACTAAACTCCCCCAAGCATTTGGACTGTCCACTAATCCTGCCTGAAGCCCAGTCCAAGCTAGCTACTGGCAATGGCAGTCTCTCCTTGTTCAGGAATGCAAAAGTGCTGACATTTGTGGTAAGTAGATATTGTTTATATGCAATAAGGATTGTGTGGTCCCCCCAGCATGCCCTATCCTGACTACTCTGCAGTCTGGGCTGTGATGGGCTCACTGGCACATCTGGATTCCCATGAGAGCTCTAGAGTATCATTCCCACACCCCGCCTCCATTGTCTTATCCCAGATTGGAGAATGGGGCTCCTAGTTTCCTGTCTTGAAATTGTGTCCATATAGAAATTGCATACTTAAGAAAAATCTCGTACCTCTGAAACAAATAATGCAATATATGTTAAGAAAAAAGAAGAAGAAGAAGATAGCAGGAGGGGAAGAATGAAGGGGGGGAAATCGGAGGGGGAGACCAACCATGAGAGATGATGGACTCTGAAAAACAAACTGAGGGTTCTAGAGGGGAGGGGGGTGGGGGGAGGGGTTAGCCTGGTGATGGGTATTAAAGAGGGCACATTCTGCGTGGAGCACTGGGTGTTATGCATAAACAATGAATCATGGAACACTACATCCAAAACTAATGATGTAATGTATGGTGATTAACATAACAATAAAAAAATTAAAAAAAAAATCTCCAAGTTTACTTGACTTGGTTTTGTTTCTCTTCCGCTACTGAACTGCAGCATTATATCGGCGTTGTCATGCGGAAGATAAAGGGTTAATTTGGGTAACCTTCATGGCAGAAGAGCGAAACAAACAAAAAGAGCTCTAGCACTTCATGCTTCTGTGAAAACCCAATTAGTACCCTTTCATGGTTGTAATTTCTAATTCCTTTCTGAGCTGAGAAAAAAATGTTTTTGCTAATTAGATAATTATTTGGTCGTGACCTTCTGATAAAAACTTGCTTTGACTCTAAAAATGTCTGGAGAGGAATTACTTTATTTAATAAATCATTATTCTAACATCAAAAAATCAGACATTAAGAAAAGGTCTTGAAGGATTACAATTTTTATGCTAAACCATATAAGAAATACCGTATTAGGCTGAAAGTTCTTCAAGTGTGTGTGTATGTGTGCACATGAAATTGCGATTTTTGTCCCCAAAATGTATAAGACTAATTAATGTAGGATGTTAACCATAAGAGAAACTGAGTATGGATTTTATGGGAACTCTCTGTATTACATTTGCAATTTTTCTGTACATCTAAAACTATTCTAAAATAAAATGTTTTGTATATATATGGAAGACTCTTACAAATCGAATTAGATGTATTCTACTATAAACTGAATGAGAACATCCCTGAAAAGTTTCCATAAGTGTAATTCCACTTAAAAAAGCTTTATTTAAAAATTGACAATATATTGTCTTCCTAAGTCTTCCAACTACAACTAATGGAGGTATTAGGAATGGTAGTTTTAGTACATAAAAGTGCCATCAAAATCTCCAGATGTGCAAGTATATTAACTATGAAATTGCATTTAGAATACTTAGTTGCTACATAGGAGATACTTTTTCTATGAGAAACAATAAATTACTGTTTACTAATAAATCTACTCTCTACCTGAATCAAAGTTACAGTAAAAAACTATGAATTACTTGTCTTTCCAGTTATCTCATGATGCAGATGAGATGGGCCAACATGAGGAAGTGTGGTGACAGTTTGAGTTTTGTCTCTCTTGTTCTATTGTTGGTTTCTAAGAAATTAACTGATTTGGGCCAAATTTGATTGAAGAGTGTTAGTATTCCTCAGTTCTCCTTGAACCTGTGGTTTAATTTGCCACCTTTAAACACAATTGCATTCAAACACAAAAGGATTTCTTTTTTTTTTATGTTTTTTTTTTCCCTCAAACACAAAAGGATTTCATGTGAACGTGTATCCTATCATGTAAATAAATGTCAGTGAAATTAAGTAGGTGGGTGGGGTACAGGTAATGGAAGAAGAGTGATGATACAAAAGTTCCTTGGTGGTTTACTGCTCAATATCATTTAGCTTCCATTTTTCTTGACAACAGAAAATTATCAGGAATATAGTTGGTACATTCTTTAATTTAAAAGAAAGTTTTGGCACAATGTATCACACAACCCTAATACTGTATTAGAAAGGCCTTTGAACTTGAGTTCCCTTGACCTTCCCAAGGCCACTGATACGTTGTCATTTTCAGTATCAGCTCACAAGTCAACCCCTCATCTGATGTTGTCCCTCCCTGCACCCCTCATTGTCTGTCATATCACAGTGTTCGTTTTCTGCATAGCACTTATCACAGTGGTTGTTTTTGCTGTTTTTGCTTACTTGTTTGTCATCTGTCTTCCTCACCACAATTAAGCTCCAAGAGGGCGAAGACCTTATCTGTCTTGCTTATCACAATATCCTCTGTGTTTGGAACACTGGCACAGAGTAGGTTGATATTTTAATGTTTGCAGTTGCAAAACGTATATATAGGCATATATGCATTTATAGTTCCTGCTAGAAGACAGGTCAGAAAGATTCCCCTCCTCCCATGAATGAATAACTACCTCTAGTTACTAAATTCTTTCCTAATTCCTTACTCTGTTTTTGATTTTCTTAGACATTGACATTGCTCTTATTGCATGATAAATGATATAATTTAATAGGAAAATTGTAAATCTCAAGGAGAAAACTCGGCATTAAGGTAACATTTTATCTCCAGAACAAATCGATGTTTTAGCTCCTTTCTTTTGATTTTCGTCGGTAAGAGAAGGATGACTTTGGGGATGGGAAGGAGACATAGGTGGTCTTGGGGTAGGAGTCCATGGGGTCATTATCTCAGTGACCTCTTGTTCTACCTGAATATTTCCAGAAGACAGGCGAATTTGGTATTTTACCACATTAACCCAGAAGTTTGATCAAGTTTGCTCTTCGGTTTAGATAAGAAAGCTTGTCCATGTGCCCAGGTCTAGTGTTCTTTGCTCTGGAATAGAACAGGCCAGGGAGGACCCGTCTCATTCTCCCAATAGTCAGGATACCTTGATGTACCTTGGCCTCTGTCTGCCTTAGAACCTGCAGGGGAAGCTTTTGCAGACCTGCTGAGAACCTTAAAAGAAATGTAAGATAGAGTGTGTGTTTATCATTAGCTGTTTACACATGAGATGTTCATCCATGTCTGGGACATTTTGAATTTTATGGAAGTCATGCCCCACTTGCTGCATGTTCACCTCCTTGAAAACTTTAGTAATTTTACAGTGAATCATTCATCTTAGAGGAAATTTGCAGTAAATGCTACTCTCAAAGTGTAAATGAAGTCACAGACTAAGATTACATAAGGGCTGCAGTAAGCAAGTAAACACCATTTAGATCTGACAGATGTCAGGTTTCGTGTTACCTTCCGTTTCACATCCTCTCCCTCCTTTTATTTTTTCCCCAAAATTAATGAAGTCTTTGTGTTTAGTAGAAAGCTATTTGACCTTCCCCGTTTCTGCCCCTAGGGTATCTTTTCTCTCAGAGTATAGAGTTAGCTCACTTCAGACTGACTCGAGTGTTTTACTAATCATAATCCTCAATGTAGAAAGGAAGTTCCTGAAATCACTGGTTTCCTTTTAGTTACAGTATCAAGACAGCTCAGAAAAGTCCTTTATGCCATGACTGATGGAGATCAACAAAAAGAAGCCAAGGGCCTACATATGTTGCCTAGATAAATTGTTTCAATTGAGGTGGTAGCAGTAGTTAGTTGGTCTAGTAATTATCAGATAACTCAATAAGGTACCCAGGAAATGAATGGGAAACAGAAACCAAACTGATTTCCCATTGATAGTGAAGACCAGATTTATTTGACATAAGGGAGTGTTTCTGCCAGAGTTGAGCTATGCCTCTTGTAGTCAAAAATATACAAGTAAGGAAAGCTTAAGAGCTGAAGAAAGTAGTCTGTTGGTTGTCACATTACCTGGAAAATTAACATGAATGTTTAATATCCATAAGAAGACATTCATGAAATATAATGACTGTAAAGTATCTTGGCACCATCATATGGCTCTAAGTATTTGTGGGCCCCTCCATTGTGATATGTGGACCACCCTCTTCCAGCAAGTATGGCATTGAGAACTGGTGGAGACATGGAGGGTTTGTTTCATTTTATATTTTTTTAATAATTTGGCTCTAAAATATTCTTTTTCTCTCTAAGAAAGGTACTCCCTAGTTAATTTTTCTTTTTTTTTATAAATTAACATTTAAAATAATATGTTCTAACCTTTAGATTACCAGAATAGATTTTATTATACAATAAGCCACACTTATTTTAGATTATCAATTTTTGAAAGAAATCCTTAGTATCTTCCTTAATTTTTAAAAATTACTTTAATCATGCTCTGATAAAATTAATATATGATCATGGTAGAAAACTAGAGAACTATTGAAAGATATAAAGAGAAAAATGTAAATTATTATCTTAGCACTCAATGTAAATACTTTCTAGAGTAAAAATTTCTCTGACATTAAAAATTCTTTAAAAACATAATTTTTAAAAATAGCAATCATTTTAAGAAATCATGATCTGGGTGACTACAGTTAGACAAGAAAGATTTTTTTCCCTTTGGCTAAAAATTTGGGTACCTTTGATATTTTGGCATAAACGCACATAGTGGCAGAGAATAATTGTGATGTATCTAACATGGCAAGTCTGTAAACACAAATGTGCAACACTGAGTCAATGTTGAAATGCTTAGAGGTTTTGTTTTGTTTTTTTCATTTCTTTTTTTTAAATTTTTTTTTTTAAAGATTTTTATTTATTTATTGAGAGAGAGAGAGAGAATGGTAGAGAGAGAGCATGAGAGGGAAGAAGGTCAGAGGGAGAAGCAGACTCCCCGCCGAGCAAGGAGCCCGATGTGGGACTCAATCCCTGGACTCCAGGATCATGACCTGAGCCGAAGGCAGTCGCTTAACCGACTGAGCCACCCAGGCGCCCCTCTTTTTTTTTTAATTGTTTTAACTCACTTTTGTAAAATAAACTGATAAGAACCATGACCTTTGTGTCTGGTCATACCATGAGAAACTTGAGAATCAAATAAAATAGATTCCATCATACAGCAGGATAGGAAAGATACCAAATCTATCCCAAACAGCTGCTTTTGCTGTGACTCAGCCTACTTTCTGATACTGAACGTGAATTAAAACTACGTTTTAAAGCTCAGCTCTCATCGTATTATTGGCTGGCAGGGAAAGGTCTGGGGAAGGAGGCACTGCCCTGGCCGACCAGGAAACATTCCTGCAGGATCCCACTGACTCACTGAGGCCTGTCAGCCAGGCTCAGCATGTTTTCAGTAAGCACGAACAGAGCTTTTAAGTGATCAAACTGATAATGGATTCTTCTTTCTAAAGCCTTGAATATTCGTTCAGTAAAGCTTCTTTAAAAATAATTTCTGACCGTATGTTTGGTTTTTATCAAGTAATGGGAATGGATAGTGGTATTGTGAATTGATCCCAAGAGAGAAAAGTTCCCATAAAATATAAGTGCCTTAGTCAGGTAGTTGGAGAAGCTCCTGTCTGACCACTTTTCCCTCTCATGAGTTCAAAATAGACCTTCTCCTTGGCCGCGTGATGTTGCGTTGCCTGGCTGAGGGAAAGGTTGCTGTTGCCATAATTTGGATCCATGCAGCACTTCCTGAACCACCTGCTGTATTGGTAAACCTGAAACCGTCATGGCAGATATGTTTATTTGCTTTTCCCTGAAATGTGCTGTCCCTTTTTTACCTCCTGCAGATAGAAACTGGCAGGTCCTTTTCCTGCTAGCCAAAAAACACTGATGGGAACCAGGTGGAAGATATGGGTTTTAAAGTGTAGTTTTAATTCATTTTGAGTCCCATAAAGTAGGCTGAGTCACAGACAAGCTGTGGGCCTCACCAAATCACTCCATGACTTCCCGTTCCCTCTGGCAAACCTCTCTCAGTGCACTGTGCTGATATCACTGTTAGATTGTCAGAAATATCTTGCTTGCGAGAAATTTGCCTGTGAGCTGTTAGGGCTGCCAGATAGCGTCACTGTCATCCATTTTCTCTCTTTTTTTCCTTCGTCTTCAAATTCATATGGTCTTGTGTACTATAAGAAGGGTATTAACCAACCTCACCACAGCCATTTGGGTTACAGATGGCAAAGGCCTGGTTACATAACCATTCGTTAGAAGTGTAGTTCCAGAGGTGCCTGGGTGCTCAATTGGTTAAGCATCTGCCTTCGGCTCAGGTCATGATCCCAGGGTCCTGGAATCGAGTCCCACAGCGGGCTCCCTGCTCAGTGGTGAGCCTGCTTCTCCCTCTGCCTGCCGCTCCCCCTCTGCTTGTGCTCTTTCTCGCTCTCTCTGACAAATAAATAAATAAAATCTTTAAAAAAAAAAAAAGAAAATTTGGTACTACAGCATGGAGAAGTTGGTTATCTCTTGAGTAAGGGAAGGGCTTGATGAATTGCTGTAAGGGGCACCACCGTGAATCATCAGAATTAGTTCTCCCTATGCCTCGTTCACTATCTTTGTCACTTTTCCCAGGTGGCCCAGCTTCTACCTCTTTATCCCTGTCCACCTTTATCAGGATGGAAATTAAAAACAGACTATAGATGTCTGAGACCCGTGTCTAAAATCACCGTTCTTCTTCTCCTTTTGCTATTCAGAAAGTTACATATCCCATAGAATTTTTCCGTGTTGGAGTCAAAATAATAGAAATACGCTGGAAGGGTTAAACATACTTCAACAGTTAACCACATAACTCAACTGAAAGGACCCCCTAGTCCACCTTTTCCTTCTCTTTACATCCAAAATGTTTCCAGGCACAGCCAGAGAAACCTCAGACATGGCGATCAGACTAGGAGTGTCTGTTGAGTACTTTATATGCATTTGTATATACTGGGCACTCAGTATGATGAGGCTCCAGTATTCATTTACCTGCTCACTGAAAACATTCTGTTCTTTCATGCTGCTGTTTTTTAATACATTCTATTCCCATGTATAATTTTTCTTCCTTCTTTAAGACTCATGTCAAGCATTACCTCTTCTGCAGAGGCTTCCCTGACCTTTCCAGACATAGTTATTTCTTTCTCTGTGATCTTTAACTAATCAGTTCACGCTTCTATTAAGGCACATCATAGGTATGCCTGGGTGGCTCAGTCGTTTAAGTGTCTGCCTTTGGCTCAGGTCATGATCCCAGCGTCCTGGGATCGAGTCCTCGGTCAGGCTCCTTCTTGGTGGGCAGCCTGCTAATCTCCAAGATGGCAATTGACCTTACCAATACAACTAGTGTTGTGTACTGAGGTCTCTATTTTAGATTCTCTCCAAGTACTTCCTTTTTCTGTTTTTTTAATTATTATTTTCATTGCAGTCAAATAATGTGATAGAGAATTGGACAGGCTTCAGGAAAAGAAGTATGATTGTGGCTTTGTTTCCAAGTAGCTGGGCAGCTTCTCACATGCTATTCATCTTTCTTGACCTCCT
The DNA here is from genome assembly GCF_009762305.2 of Zalophus californianus. Classification (NCBI taxonomy): domain Eukaryota; kingdom Metazoa; phylum Chordata; class Mammalia; order Carnivora; family Otariidae; genus Zalophus; species Zalophus californianus. Next base: position 59,539,491 of record NC_045599.1, on the reverse strand, counting down.
TGTCTTCGTAATGGTCTCTCAGATACCGTTTGAGATTCTGTACTCCAACCATGGAAATTCGAATACTGTTTTCTTTTAGGCAGGTTCACAGTCTTCTCTGTGTTTTCAAGCCGGGCTGCCTAGAAAGCCTACCCAAAGATTCAGATTCACAAAGTGATTCTGCAGTGTAGTCAGGTGGAAGGATGAAACCCACTGGTATAGTATAGACCTAGAGACTCATTATTATAAAACCTTCTCCTTTGCCACATTTTTTCCATCCTTAAGAACAATTTTGCCATTCAGAAAATAACTACCTTTATAATTTAATCCTCACAAAAGTTAAGGGTCAGCCATTTTCTCTTTGTGTGGCTTTTTATGAATATTTTGCATTGATTCAGTACTAATTTGTGTTCTTGCCTGTTTTTCCACTCTCACTCTTCAACCACACTTGACCAGTGATTCAAAAGAACAATAAAGGATACTGAATAGAACTGGTTGACTTTAATGTATCAGCCATTACATCTCTCTCTGGAGCAATGGTTCTCAGAGCATAGACCCAGAAGCATCCTCATCACCTGGGAACTTGTTAGAAATGCAAATTCTCAAGCTCCTCCTTGGACCAGAAATTTTGGAGGTGGGACCCAGCAATCTGTGTATTAACAAGTCTTCTAGGGGATTCTGATCCATGCTATTGTATGAGAGCTGTCCTACAGAGATTTTGTATTTTCAGATAGTTGGATTTTTAAGTGTGCTTGGATGCTTTTGAAGCAATCATTGTCCAAACTTAGAAAATAGAAAGGATATTACATAGAAATAGAAAGGATATTATATTTCTAAAGGGTATAGTGCCCTGTCTTCTTACCTTTTTATACTTTACAAGTTTTCATATTCTTTTCTACTCTTAGAAAACCTATCCATATCTCTGCCTTTTTGTAGTCTGAAATATTAGTCTTAAAATCAGTTCTATTATAATGGAAACTTTGATAATCAATGCTGTTTAAATAATTTATTGTGGAATATGATGGAATAGTAGATGGAATAGTGACTAATGAAATCTTTAACTTCTACTTTTTCATTTGTATATTTTTTATTTGAAACGTCTAGGTGGAATTCTTCTAAGATTTTATTTATTTATTTATTCATTTATTTATTTATTTGCGAGAGAGGGAGTGTGTGTATGCATGCACTAGTGTGAGCGGGGGGAGGGGCAGAGGGGGAGAGAGAATCTCAAGCAGGCCCTGCGCTGAGCACAGAGCCTGAGGTGGGGTTTAGTCTCACAACCCTGAGATCGTGACCTGAGCCGAAACCAAGAGGTGGACATTTAATTGGCTGAGCCACCCAGTTGTCCTGTAATTCATTTTCCTTTAGAACATAGACAAGGATTATTTAAAGTTATCTTTAAACAAATGGAATTGTTCTATAATAGGCCCAAAGGCTGCTCTTATCAGAGGGACATTTTTCATGCAGTAGAGCCCTTTCGGGAAGGAAGGAGTGAGCATGAACTAACATCCTGGATCGAATGATGAAGAGGAGGATAAGGGCGTCTGCTGTGGCAGAAGCAGACTGAGAACGCAGGTTTCTGTGCTTCCAGCTCAGTATTCTCTGCACAGAACAGCCCTCCCTCTAGGACTATACAGTTTACCTCATTGGTTGGATTTTTGTCAAGAGCTTGATCCAAGTGTGGTTTTTTTGTTTTAATATATAAAGCATTTGCAAGTTCCCCATAGCTTTATTTAACTCCCTCAAGCCCTCTCACCTCTGTCGAGTTGGACCAGGAAATTCAAGGTCTAGCCAGGGGCCCCCAAAGAGTTAAAAAGACAACCCGCCTGCAGAATAGGAGAAATTGATGTCAAAACCAGATGTTCCTACCCAGGCTTTGCTGGATTCATGTCAGGATAAAGCCAGCATGTATGCATGCACATCAAAAAAAAAAAAAAAATCTTGGCCCATGTCGTGGAGAAATGAAGTGTTGTCCCCTCATCTGCGATTCCTGTCCAGGCGTTGCCGCATGGGAGCAGTGCAGAAGGGCTCCCGGGAGACTGGTGGCCCGGACACTCGAGCCATTCACTCGGAACGCCCTCAGATCCCCTGTTTGCATTGTTGGTGTTCTGCCGGGCTGCCCGCACGGCCCCTGCCCGTTTTCATTGGCTCCGGGGATTGTTATTGGAGTGGCTGACAGCTGTCTGCCAGGCTGTCTGCAGCGGCCTTCCCGTGCTCCCCCGCCGGCTGCCCGACTTCACAGCACTATTGTTCCTGTTGGGCCTTTTTCTTAAAATCTTTCCCAGCTGTATCCTGATATGGAAAACCACCTAAATTAGCTCCAGATTGCTCTGTTTATTTTGCGTTAGATAAGCGACAGAAGATGGTCCTGCAGCCTGCTAGGAGGAGGGGGGAAGCGGGGGCGCTGAGGAGTGGGGGACCCAAGCAAGATCTTTCACAGAAGGTCGAGTTCCCAGACTAGACTGTGAAAAGGCACAAATGCGATACAGTCACTGGTCCTGCCACTGACATGTGACCTCGGGGGGTTGGCCAAGCAGTAACTCTGGATCCACGCATACCTCCTTCCAGAAAAGAAAATCAAGGCCTTGGCATGGAGTCACACGAGAAGGAAGCTGAATTTCCGTGATTGGAAGTAGACATGGTATCTCTATTAACCGTAGGTCTGGTTGCCCCAAGAGCTGTCCAGGCTCTCCGCTTGATGCCCGGATTGTGACAGGAATCCCTTTTCTCTTTTAAATATCCTTCTGTACAGCAGTGCGTGGTAGCTGATGGGCTCAAAACCAGCTAAGGTTTACCAGCCTCCCTCTATGCTCAGCTCTTGAAAGCGTTCACTTCTCTGCTGTAATTTAAAGCTAGAAATCCAGACTGTGGAGTCACCGGCATAGGTATTTTCCACACAGCTGCAAGTGAAAATTCACAATGGACTTGGCCCCCCGTGCTCATGTGGGCCATCTGTCAGCTGCTGTTGGCCACAGCCCCCACCCCCCGCCTCTGTGGGGGTCTGCTCACAGGGGCTCCCGGGCAAAGCCTCTCTGAATGCTTCACAAACAACCTTTTCCAGTATGATAGATACTGTCCTAGAATGAAGATACTGCCTTTGTGATTGTAGGAATAACCCCAAATAAAATATGAAAAGTAAACTTCCGGATGTTTCAGCTCAGCTGAAGCACATGAACAATGCCAGCAACCAACTGAGTTACAACAATTATTGAACGTTTTGTCTGTTGGTAATTCAAGACTCCCCAGGAAAGATCCCATGACTCACTCCAGCATGACTGGGCTTCCAGTCCTCATGCGGGAAGTCCTGGAAACCCTTTCTACCAACTGAGGGAAGGGGAGGGAAGAACACAGTCAAGAGTCATAAAATGTCCTTAGAAGCCGCCCCTTAGTTTCCTTTGGGGCACATAAACTCAATGTGTCATTAAAAAGGCACAAAACCAACTTGGAAGAATAATTACCCTGTCAAGCCCCCTTTCCCTCTGGTGGAATGTGCCTTTTCTTCTCCACCCAATTTGAGCATGGGATTGAATGGCCTCCAGTGTCACCTGCTTTAATTGCCCAGTTTTCATCCCGTGTCCTTTTTTTTTGTCCTCATTGTGGACAGTCTTGTATTTTTCACCTGGACCAGGCTTTCCGTGGATGATCTGTCCCTTGAGTGTGGGGACTGTGTTTGAACCTCTATTGTCTTTTCCCACTGTGCTGACAACAGTCATGGGTACTTCACAGGTGCTTAATTAAGGTCTTTGAAATCGCAAGTCTTCTTGGCCAATTCTCGTTAAAATCCTAAGCCTACCCTTCCAGTGAGGGGCCGGTTGGAGTAAGCCAACTGAAGCCTGTAATCCTCATGGCCTACACCTGGAAACTCTGGAAAATACAGAAAGCAACTATCCAGGGCAACTGAAAAGTACACAATAGTAGGGGAATGGTGGATGGGAATGAAGTCAAAGCTTTATCAATCCCTTATACCAAGGGTGAGTCTCATGGCATTTGTTTTCTCTCCTCTGTCTTTCAGCTTTAACCCAAGGCCTGATGGAATTCTAGAACAATGCAGCAGGCATTGGCAGCAAAATCTTTAGGTGAAACCCTCTATTTCTAAACAGCAGTTTGGGAAAGGAGTCCTTTGCTGGACAGTATAGGGGAATTATTATTTTGTTTCTTTTTTTTCCTCCCCTGCCCCTGCCCCACAGCCAACCCCAGTTGAGGATCTGCATTTGTGTTGGTGGTGGGGGTTCGGGCACCTGAAATCCCAAAAGAAAATTCTCTCTGACCAGAGGACCAGTGAAAAGGAGCCCCTTTTTTCCAAAGGGTGTGGGAGAATCTCATTATTTTATCTCTCTTTTATTTTGCTGTTTGCTCTCAAAGGCAGCCTCAGTTGTATGGAAGTGACAGAATAACGGGCTAAAACCTGAGAGAAACCTTTCTGCCCAGAGAAACAAGGAAAGGGGAACCCCAGGCGGCTAGAAAGTGTGTGGGGAATCTCGGAGAGGACAGGGGTGGGGAAGAGGATCCCCCAGTTCTCTGTACGAACTGACGTAAGTCCCAGTCTCACCTCTAAGCTGTGCATGTGCCACACAGTCCCAAAGAAGCAAAGCAAAGGCCTCAAAAACTCAACAGCGATATAAACCACTCCCCAAGTCCCAGACCAACTCCCGAGTGGGGCGCATACTGAGTGGGTAAACCCAAACATTATAGCAAAGCCTTTAAAAACTAAACTGAGGGCGCCTGGGTGGCTCAGATGGTTAAGCGTCTGCCTTTGGCTCAGGTCATGATCCCAGGATCCTGGGATCGAGTCCCGCATCGGGCTCCCTGCTCCTTGGGAGCCTGCTTCTCCCTCTGCCTCTCTCTCTCTCTCTCTCTCTCTCCCCCTCTCTCTGTCTCTCATGAATAAATAAAATCTTTTAAAAAAATAAATAAAAATAAAAATAAACTGACATTATAACCACTGTTCACAGAAAGTGAGGCAAAACTTGCTGTCTGAATCTAACTGGGCTGATTATCTGCTAAAACAAACAAATATCAACATCCTTGAGAGACTCTAAGATAAGACCCGGAGTCTCACAACTTAATATTCAAAATGTCCAGGGTATAATCCAGAATTACTCACTATACAAAGAACCAGAAAAACGTGACCAGTACTCAAGGGAAAAGACTGTCAACAGATGCCAATGCTGGGATGACCCAAATTTTGGAATTGTCAGCTGAAAATTTTCCTTTATAACCATTCTCTATGAGATACAGTTGAATACTCTTAAAATACATGGAAAAGTAAATTCTCAGCAGAGAAACAGAGAGGAAGGAAGGAAGGAAGGAAGGAAGGAAGGAAGGAAGGAAGGAAGGAAACCAAACTGAATTTTTAGAACTGAAAAATACCATCTCTGAAATTAAAATTCCCTCTATGGGTCCAGTAGCAGAATAGTAGAGGAAAGGGTCAGTGAACTTTAAGACAGATCAGTAGACATTATGCAATCTGAAAGAGAGAGAGAGAAAAAATTGAACCAAGCTGTAGGGACCTATGGAACAATATTAAAAGATCTAACATTTATGTCACTAGAGTCCTAAGGAGAGGAGAAATGTTGGGCAGAAAAAAAAATATGAAGGAATAATGCCTGAAAATGTCACAGATTTGGTGAGCTGTACATGTATACATTCAAGAAGCTCAATAAAATCCAATCAGGATAAACCCAAAGAAAACCACACTCACATTGTAATCAAAGATGAAGGAAAAAATATCTTGAAAGCAGCAATCCCAGTGGTGGGGATATAACCTAGAGAAATAAAAACATGGTTATACAAAAACCTGCACCCACGTGTTTACAGCAGCCTGTTTGGTAACTGCCGAAGGCTGGAGCAAACTCAGACGTCCTTCTGCCAGTGAACAACTCAGCGAACCTGCAGCACACCTCTGCAGTGGACCACTCTACCACCCAGCAGCGGCATGAACCACTGCTACACGCCTCGGTGTGCATGAATCTCAGATGCGGCATGCTGAATGAGAGAAGCCAGACTCAAAGAAGTTTCACAGTGTATGATTTTTTTTTTTAAGATTTTATTTATTTTGAGAGAGAGTGCGTGTGTACACACACACACACACACGCACGCACACACGTGCAAGTGGGAGGAGGGGCAGAGGGGGAGGGAGAGAATCTCAAGCAGACTCCCCATTGGACTGCGTGCTTAGCACAGAGCCTGACACGGGGCTCGATCCCATGATCCTGAGATCATGACCTGAGCCAAAACCAAGAGTCTGACGCTTAACTGACTGAGCCACCCAGGCACCCCAAGTATAATTCTTTTTATATGGCATTCTGGAAAAGGCAGAACTTTAAAGATGGAGCAGGCATCAGTGGTTGCCAGGGCTTAAGGGTGGGGTGGAGGGTTTGATTACAAAGGAACAGTACAAGGGAGTGATTCTGGTTTGATGGAGTTGTTCTGTAATTGTGGCGCTGGTTATATGACTCTATTTGTCAAAATTCATAGAACTCCATACCAAAACAAGTGACTTTTATTGTATGTAAATCATAAAATAAAAAAGAAATCACTAGCATACCATTTCATATCTGATAGGGTTAATGTATCTTCATGACTGCACCAAGTATGGAAAAGATTCATGTAATCTCTTATGTATTTTGAAGTCATTTTCCACTTGATTCCACATTAAACTTGCAGGAAACTAAAAATGGAATAAACAATGAAGCAGTCTCTTTGGGTACATATGAAGAGCTTTCCAAAAAAGAATTTTGTGTCTCACATGCCAGGCAGATGTTTTGTAGGGTCAGCTGATCACGAAAGGCCCCGATGAAAAATTGAGGTATAAAAGAAGGGTCTATAAGAGACACCTTATTGCCAGCAAAGGTCTACTGTTTTTTAAAAGAAGCCAAGTCAATCTGATGGACTGGTGAAAACAAGAACAAAGAATCTGACATATCTTGGAAGCTGTGGGTTTTGATAATTGGGATGGTATTTAGAGGCCCCTGTCTGGTCCTGAGCTCTATCCTTGCTTGTGCTCTGAAACGTACATGGGGTAAGCAGGCTGGGACTTTTTCCGTGAAGCAGATTGTATACGTTCCTGTGACGCTGGGGAGTTGTCCTGAACGTAGGATTTTTTCTTCAACCCACCTCTCATCCAAAGGACATAAAGTACGGGATAGATGTTTAATCATGGTAATTCTATGCTTACCTTTTTGAGCAACTGCCAAACGGTTTCCAAATCAGTAAAGCCATGTTACACTCCCACCAGCAGTGTTTGAGGGTTCCAGTTTCTCTGCATCCCCCTTGCCTGCGGAGACTCAGGCCATCTCTTGCCACATCTGTGCTCTTCTCGACAGCAAATGAAAACCATTCATCAATGCAGCTGTAACCTCTTCTGCATTGTGCTGTGAGGGCCTCTGAGCCTGCAGTCATTGTTGTCTGTTATGGCCACACCACACTGGGCACAGGGAAATGCACAGAGCCTCACTGTCTCCTTCTTCTTATTCCCTTACTCTCTGCAGAGACCATCTCCCGCACTCTGCACCTTTCTAATTTGCAGATTCTAGTCTGCTATGAAACGAGGGAGCCACACACCATGCATGTCATTAGAATCGTGTCTGAGACTAAATGGGCCCTACATTAGGGTCTGATTGCAGGGACGTGGTGATGCCTATTGTGGTTATTCAGGGGTATTTGTTTTGATTTGTTTGATGTTTGTTTGTTTGTTTTTATCCTGGTTTGTGGCTATTCAGGAGACATTGAGTTTCCCAGATATTGTACCCCTTCCTTCCTTCCTTCTTTCCTTCCAATTTTTATATTCGAGTTAAGCTGTCGCACCATATTTCCAGTGCACAACACAGTCATCCCCCACCTCCATGTAAGGCTGTGCTCTCCACTACTGCAGCTGCCATGTGTCCCAAACATCACTCTTAGGTGCCACTTGACTGTTCCCTGCGCTGTGCCTTTTATGCCCATGCCTTCTTCATCCCCTGACTGGAAGCTTGTATCTCCCGCTCCCCTTCACCCATTCTGCCCATCCCCCCTTCCCTGCCCTCTGACAACCATCAGTGTGTTCTCTATATTTATGGGTCTGATTCCACTTTTTGTTTATTTTTTTAGCTTGCACAGGTGAGTGAAATCACATCGTATTTGTCTTTCTCGGACCTCTCTCTTCTCACATCCCTTTGTGTCCTGCTAAAATGCCTCCATTTAACCTCTTGCTTCTCATTAGGCACACAGACCTCACTGCTTCCCACACTTTCTCTTCTTCCGCTGCCTTCCCTCCCTAACACCTGCTTAGGATGTCCAGGGTCACCTGATTTCTCCTCACTCTCACTGTGTACACCCCTGTCAGAAGGGGTTCTGCCGCCTGGCGTGGTCAGGAGGACCCGGAGTCTGAGGGCAGTGCAGAGTTGGTTTGGCTTTGGCTTTGGAGTAAGTGTCATCTGCAAATCCAAAGGAATTGTGTTCTTGTATTTTTATTAAGTGTGTATTCAGTATTTGAATTATTTGTTAAATTCTCTTAACAGACTTTTTAATGTCTAGGTACACTGAGGTATTTTTGTTTCTACCCTTAAATGTTTCACTCTTACGTTGTTCTTCAAAGAGGATTGTGCTGCTGAGTTGTCTCTCTTCCATAAGTACACACTCATACCTCAGTGAGGTCCTTTAGCATTTAGTAAACTTCAGAAAAGAGCTTTGTGTACAGAAAATAATCAAATATCTTTATGGTTTCTACATAAGAAAAAAAAGAAGAAGGAAAAAGAAAAGAGCTTTGGGCAAACAGAATTGCCTGTTCACTCAGCTTGGTTTATTGGTTTTTCTGGGTGACCCTAAAAGCGTATCTGACTACCTTGGAAGTAGAGATCCAATAAAATGTTGCTTCTGCATCAAAGGTAAATTCAGAACATTTAACTTGTATTATATATTTGGAAACATAAAGACAAATTAAAGTAGTTGGTGCTTGCCCAAATAGAATATGTTAACTTTCTCTGCCTTTATTCTCTCCAAAAAAATCATTGACCTCAATTGCCATCTTTATTGCCATACAAGGACTTAATACTCTTGTAATTTTGTAACTTCAGTTCTACTTTTTTCTCTCCGTTGATGGTATTTTCACTCTTGCTGTTCTGAAACTTGCCAGACTCTGAAGTACTTCTGTGATACATTTTCATCTATTACTTCTTGATTAGCATTACTGATGGATAAACAGCTGTCTAGTAAGAAAAAAAAATCATCTGGTCTGAAAAGGGAGCCAAATAATTTGTGAGTAAACTATGGCACTCCCTCAAAGTGCCAAATAACTTTCGTTTGCCCTGAAATTCATAAGTTAATTAGTTAAAAATATGAAATTCATAAGTTAATTAGTTAAAAATATCAAGCATTCTTTCAGTATCGACCTGAAGGGAAAACAAAGAGGGCTTTAATTTTTTTTTTTTGCAATTAATGGTCATAGACTTTATTCCAAAATGTAATTGAAAAACAGAAACTTTGCTAATTGGTGAACAAACTAAAAGTTTTCTCAGTGACTGCTGATCCTATCAAAAGCTTCCAGCAGTGCTGTTAGCATTCTGGATGATATTTGGATAAACATGAACAATAAATGTTCAGGAATTCACAGAATTATCCAAATGTTATCATTTTATTTTATGTCCAAATTTTGAAATCACATTTTGCCATGGTTTTGTGAACAGCAGACTTTCATACTAAATTTTATACTCTCCATGTTTGGTGACAGTTTAATAGCTTATAGGATGCCTAGGTGGCTCAGTTGGCTAAGCGTCCGCCTTCAGCTCAAGTCATGATCCCAGGGTCCTGGGATGGAGCCCCACATTGGGCTCCCTGCTCAGTGGGAAGCCAGATTCTCCTTCTTCTTCTGCTTATCGCTCCCCCTGCTTGTACGCTTCCAGTAAGTGGTCGCTTTTCTGTTCTGAGAGTTGCTGCTATTCTTCTCTTCAATCTCCTGTTGAATTCGTAGGTGTTCAGAATGCTTTGATCCCTATGCAGCTGAATTCCTGGGACCAGACGAAATCCAGGTCTCCTACTCCTCCGCCATCTTGGACTCCTCCAAGAGGGCTTTAATTTTTAAAAAATTCTAGAATAAACGTGGTATTTTTGCTGGTCCTAAGTACCGGGGCTTCTAGGCTACTTGATAGGAGATCAGGAATATAGAGATCAAACCCACACCTCCAGAGTGAGAGAAACTCACAACATTCTGTACTTCTCTTAAAATTTAAGGATCACTAAAATCTGTGACCACCTATGCTTTAAACTACAGAAAAAGTTCAGTTGTTTGCCTACTGATATGTAATAACTTAGTACACTGTTTTTTCAGTTTCCAGTTCCATTTATATATATATTTATATTTATATATTTATTTATTTTTAATTTTTTTTATTTTTTTAACTAAGCTCTACACTCAGCATGGGGCTCAAACTCACAACTCTGAGACCAAGTGTTGCATACTCTATCCACTGAGCCAGCCAGGCACCTCCCATTTTAACTTTTAGAGACCATTTGTTTCCAGTCTTTCTTTCTTTTTTTTGTTTTTGTTTTTGTTTCAACTTTTTATTTATTTAATTTTGTTTTTAATTCAAATTTTAGTTAACATACAGTGCAGTATTGGTTTCTGGAGTAGAATTTGGTGATTCATCACTTACATGTAACACCCGGTGTTCATCACAACAAGTGCCCTCCTTAATTAATACCCATCATCTATCTAGCCCATCCCCCACTCATGTCCCTCCAGTCTTTCAACAGACTTTTGGATCTTCTCATCCTTAAGTTTTAAAGGAGAGATAAAATCCCACTGGTATCTCATCATTATAAGCAATGACATTAGCCCCATTAAAACAAGGAAATCTTTTACTACAACCCTGTAAAATCTCCCTTTTAATCCTCATTCATTCCTGATTTTACCTTTTCCCTGCATCCGTCCTCTTTATCTTCTGCTCTTTTGGTGGCTGCATCCGTTATCTGGGGTCTGGTTGCCAATCCCATCCCAGCAGGACCCTCCCAATGCTAGCTCAGCAGGAGCGCTCCCTTTGCTGGTTCTTTTATCCAGATGTAAAGTCTGACTGTGTCTGACTGGGAGTAGGGTGGGAACATTCATCTGTCCTGAATGCTGCAAACCATTTGAAATCCCTACAATATAACTGAATAAAGCTTCAGTTTCTGACACTTCATTTTAATCACAGGTTATGATCATTGTTCCTCTTTCTTTGATAATTGATATACTTTATTTAAACTCCTAGAAACAGAAAGATGTCACCTGTCTCTGTCCCCAAAATGACAGCAAAAGCCCTGAAATTCACTGTGTTCTTACGAATCTCAAGAAATCACCCACAGAGAAGAGCATGTAATTGAGAAGGGCTCTGTGCATAAAATCCTTTCTTAATGAATGCATGGTGATTTAGAGTGCAGCTGTAATACTTAAATCTAGTGTATGTGTAATTAATACCCAGAGACGAGATGGTTCTGCTCTGCATATTTGATGCTGCTGCTGGTGATTCTCATCAGTGAAAATGGCTAATATTTACTGAGCGCTACTTTTGTGCCAGGCTCTGTGTTAAGATAGGTATCATTGTTATCCTCATTTTCCAAATTAGAAAATCAGGGTCAGAGAGCAATTTACCCAAACTCACGGCACTTAACTCCAATTCTTTGAATCCATTTTAATGAAATTCGAAATGTGGCAGTAGGGATGATAGAGACAAACGATGACAGTCATTAACCAGCTAGACAACTGGTTTATATCGAGTCATCATTCAGCTCAAGTTTGCCTTAAGTTCTGGCAACAGAGTGTTCTTAAGGGTGTAGTTAACTTAATCTTGAATTAAGAAGCCTTGATGCAGAACACCCCACTATCCAATGTGTAAGTGAATAAGGCGCTTGAGCCTCTACTCTCCGTGCCTGGGCTCTCCCCTCTCTGGTTGTGGTCTGCCCTGTCCCGTCATTCTGGTTTCAGCTCCTCCAAGAGGACCATGAATGGAGAGATCATATCTCTTTTTCTACTCACTTCATGAGAGAGAGGGCCTTGTCTGTTTCCTTGGCTGCCATTTCCCCAAAGCTGGGGTGGTCCTTGGCACATGGTGAGCACTCCCCATAGATTTCTTAAAGGGCTGAGTGAGGACTCTCTTCCGGTCCAGGACCAAACAATCCCCTTTGACTTCAGTGTGACTGATCAAGGGCCAGATTGGACAAACAATTCTGGTATTGTGTGTTTGATTTGCTTAAATCCTCATGGGGACCAGGAACCACTCCCGACCGACCCTGCAGTGTCCTGTTAAATAAGCAGCACCTGTGTATGGAACAGTTTCTTAAAAGTCAAGGTCATGGAGAGGCTGGCTGAAGGCTCAGAAAACACCATCCAATAATCAAAGTAAATTTGTAGTGCCTTCATTCTCAATTTTTGGTGGCCTTTTTTCCATTTGTTTATTGTTCCTTACCCACACCCTCCCTCCCCCAATTCTTGAGCCCTTCTCTTTGGTGGGCCCTGTGCCAGGTCCTGGAAATGCAAAGAAGAATGAGATATTGTTCTTGTCCTTGGGAGGCAGAGTTCCCTGGGAAGACGAACCCATGAACAACTAATTAACAATATACAGAAATTAAGTGCAATATACAGAGAGACTATCTAGGCAGGGTAGTGGTGGGGGGTGGTAAATGAAAAGTTAACAGAAGATGTGACATTTATCCTGAGAGTTAAAATTTAAGTCGGGCAGAGAAGAAGAGGGAGAGTATTTTAGGCAGAGAAACCAACATGTACAAAGGCAAAGTCAGCATGAAACGGCATGACGTATCCGAACGACAAGGCGAAGTTAGTTCTACATGAATGAAGCACTGAGCACTTTTTTTTTTTAAGATTTTATTTTTAAGTAACCTCTACACCCAACGTGGGGCTTGAACCCACAACCCCGAGATCAAGAGTCACACTCTCTACTGACTGAGCCAGCCAGGTGGCCCAGCACAAGGCACTTTGTATGGAGGAGGGCAGGTGTTGATGCCCAATAAGTAGGTTGGGGCCAGATGTAATGGATTCTCTATGTGGGCTGAAGTTTAAAGTTTTTCCTGATTAGAAAGCAATTAGAGATCTTTAAGCACGAACAAGACTTGATTGGTTTGGGGGCTTCACAGGGATGCCTCTGACAGCCAAGTGAAGCAATCTGTAGGTTACCATGTGTCCAAGTGGGAAGAGTGCCAGACCCGAGGCACTGGGGTAGATGGGGGTAGATGGGCTTGAAATCCACTTGAAAGTTAGACTCAGCAGAAGGGAATGCACATTCAATCAGAAATTGAATGTAGTTGGGGCGCCTGGGTGGCTTAGTCGTTAAGTGTCTGCCTTCAGCTCAGGTCATGATCCCAGGGTCTTGGGATCAAGCCCCGCATTCGGCTCCCTGCTCAGCGGAGAGCCTGCTTCTCCCCCTCCCACTCCCCCTGCTTGTGTTCCCTCTCTCGCTGTGTCTTTCTCTCTCAAATAAACAAAATCTTAAAAAAAAAAATTGTAGCACAAGAAGGAAAGAGAAGAACATTTGATTGTAAATTAGTGTCCAGGTAGATATTTTCTCCAAGATCTTTTAGTAGGAGAAGATTGAATTTACCAAATCCTCTAGGTGACTTCTAAGACACATATTAACCAATTTGCCTTTTAGTTAAAAATTAAAAAACAAACAAACAAACAACTAGTCTAAAAGAATCAACCATCAGCAAGCGGGTCATCTTTTTTAGAGAAGGTGGCATCTTGGTGTTTGAAGTCATGTTGTCTATTCATCTGTCACACTTACATTGCTGGCCCTATTCAGAGCCAAGTCCGGGCACTGGTGCAAGGCCCTTGGAGCCTTTCTTGCTTTTTCTTTCAGGATCCCTGGGTCAGAGTGAGGAGGATGTCTCGGGTAAGCCCGGGTGAGGGAGCAATGAGATAGAAATACACACTGATGTTCAGGGCAGCCTCCCACGGCCAAGCCACAGCCTTACCCTGTTGGGAGTAGTCCTAAAAATGAAAGTTCTTGTCATGGTTCCATCTGAACTTTTATCAGTTGGATGAAGATGAGGCTTCCTTGTCATACACTTAATGCATTTGCTTAGATCATTGGCTAACCAATGTTTTTCCATGACTTTTTGACAGTTATTTTTGTTCAGGAGGGAATGATAAAGTGAGATTCACCATCTGTATATGACAACATTTGTTTTATTTTGACATTTCTTTTCTAGACGGCAAAGTGTTTATAATTAGGTTTTCCCTCTGCCAGAAACATTGCTGCAAAACTATTTCCCTAAAAAAAAAAAAAAATTCAGAGTTTCCTTTACTAGTTGGAGTCATCTTATTTTGATTTGGAAGTTTTTTCATAAATAAGTCAGTCAGGAAATGAAACAGGAAAATTTTCTCTTGAAAATTAATTCTTAGCAAGAACAAAAGTTAACTTTTGCCCAAAAGAAAACTAGGAGAGAGAGTGAAAAGAAATGTGATAGTTCCATTGTCTTTTTAAATTTTCGTTTGTCGGGTTTAAGGGAATAATATAGGAAACCTTATTCCAAATGAGCTTGTTGTATTCTTACTGCAACTGTGATCAGTTTTATGTCCAACTTCTTGAAATACCCAGGAGACTGTGCCGGAACTGATGCACAGCACCCTATTTCTGGAGAGCCCAACTATGGGTTCTGCGGCACTGCTGCTCAGTGGCAGCCCTCAGGCAGGGGCCACCTGTGGAGAAGCAGACCCCTGGCAAAGCCAAATTGCCCTCTTCGTGCCGCCGGTTGTGCATCGACTCTGTGACAGGGGAGTCCGAGAGAAGAAGTCACGGTGTGCTTGTTGACAGTGCTTTCTCTCCAGAGTGCTCTGGAAAATGTGACTGATAACAGAGGACAGAATCCCTTCTCATTGCTAATGGGAAACACAGCCCAGTGAGCTAGTGGTGAAAACAGTCCTGCTCACTGCATCGGCACCCTCCCCTCATAAGATGCGGAAGCACCTTCCAGCTCTGACGGTAGCCACAGTGGCCACATTCTCCTTCCCGCACAGCGTATTTTCCTTTTTGAGTCATACCTGAAGGGCTGCTCCAAGAGTCAGATAGCAGACCCAGCCACCCTCCTCCTCATCTCCCCACACATTTCCTCCACCACCAACGTTTAGTATTTTTGTACTGAGCACTAGCAAGTACGTGGAACTGAAAGAGACTATTATAGACTATCTCAAAGGAGTGCATCGATTTAAAATGGAGACAACAGGCATCTTCTACAAGCCCTGAGCCAGTATCGTTTATAGCAGTCTAGATAATAGAGCAAAATAATAGTGTGCTGACTTAGCCATTCTTGACCTCACAGGCAGAGTGTAAACCTCTCTTTCCAGTGTCCTTTTGTGTAATATGAACAGCACCTCCTTTTAAGTTTTGAAATGTTGGCTGTGGGTGACTGATACTCTGTGAAGTATACAGAGGGAGGAATCCCCACTGTCAAAAGGATGGTGGCCTCTTGTTTTGAATATACAGGTTTGTTCTTGTAAAGTAGAAAGTGTATTTAATAAGCTGACTTGGGTGACTGTTTGGTCCTTGACTTTTGGTCAAGAAGAGATGTAGGGTTTAAGGAAAGGTTCTTGTAAGTCTGTGATGGCAAATGATGAGACAGATCATCCCCAACCCATGTGTTGAGGAACTGTCACTTTCATGTAACCTAGCTCCACTCTTCTCCCTCCCTTCATGAAGCACAGAGAAGAACCAGGCACCTCGTGTGCTAAGGATTTGAACAGAAGCCTCCTTGGCGGTAGAGCCTTGAATTTCTCACCCACCAGCAACAAAGGTTCCTCGAAAGGGAAATATCATCACCTTCTGCTATATCAAAAGGAAGAGTATACACTTTGCTGAGACTGCTTATGATTTTCATAGGGCAGGGAACCGTCATGTGGCCTGTAGGTATAAAACCCACTGCATACGGGGGACATCAGGAACACAGAAGGTATTTCTTGTGTGGGGACAGAAGGCACCTGGGGAGTCACGCAGACCTTGTTAGAATCCTAGCTTTGCCACTTATTAGCTATTTGGACTTTTCAAACTTCTTTTTCTTCTTTTTTTTTTCCGAAAAATGAAACGGTTATGATACTAGACTGAGTTATAGATATTAGCTACCATTTATTGAGCACTGAGGTTATGCCAGGTACCCAGCCAAGCAATGATCATAAACAGTGTCATTTCATTTTCATCATAATACCTGAGCTAGGAATTCTTCTCTCCACATTGAACATAAACTGAGGTATTGTGTTGCCCTGGGTCACACGGCTAGTGCGCGGTTGGCATCAGGCTTCAATTCCAGGTCTCTCAGACTTCACATTCTGGGAGAGATACTGTAAACTTAAAGTGGTGCCTGGTGCATAGTAGGTGCTTAACAAATACCAGTTCTTTTTCGTTCCATGTGTTTCCTGTGGCTTTAGTCTTGATTTCTGTGTTGGATTTTTACGTACAACATTCTACAGACATTAGGTCTGTCCTACTGCCCTCCTGTGGTTCATTTGGATAACAGTGGTTTGAAAAAAAGATTTAATTGAGGGGTAATATGTATGCAAATAAGGGTTATTTCAAAAGTGTCTGTGGAGTCCCCTGAGTGTATGGGTACTTTTGGAGATGCCAATGATTCTACAACCTCAGTATACAAGAAATACCACTTTTTTTTTTTTTCCCTACAGTCCAACTTAATTTCTAACTGAGTCCCACCCAGCTGGTAAGATACTTAATTTCAGTCACTCTTGTAACTTCTCCTCTGGCTTCAACTTCAGTTGTCTTGGAAGAGAAGCTTTCTTTTCCCTGGCACAGTGCATCAGTTGAAGCTTTGTCTTGCCATCCTGTCAAGAAGGGAGGAATTTTTCTTGCAATTATTTTTTCTACTCGACTGCTGTGTTTACACGAGACATTTAGCCCACTGGAGACATCTTCAACTTTCACACCTAAGAAAGGGTTCACATCACCAGGGAGTAGAAGATTAATTTAGTTACCAGTGTAAATGTTAGAAAGTTTTTCCAGGTGAGTAAAATGAAAAGGCCTCCAACTTATCAGGGGCTTTAACTTACTGAGTGAAATGTCACTTGAGGTTTTTTTTTGTGGACGGGAAGGGGCTTAGCGTACCTGGATTCTTTCTCCTGTGTCACACAAAATTGCACACATGCATTTGCCACCTAGTCATTGATTATTATTAGTACAGGGCTCTAGCGCAAGCAGTTATCCTCCGGGGACTTGCTTGTTTTTCAGCGACCCTATCCAAGGGGATTTGAAGGTCTTGTGTCAGATTGGTGCCACGCTACACTCTGATTATGTCTGTGTAATGGAGGGAATGGAATGTTGGGCGGAAGAGGGGAGGTTGGTACCGAAGGCAGTAAGGAGGGGGCATCTTTCTTAGTTCTTAAGCCCCATTTAAAAGCAACGTAGAAGTTGTCTGTTCTTAAATGTGTCTAGCATTGTCCTCATGCAAAAACCTACTTGTGTTTCAGATAATGGAGGACAGACTTTGGCAGGGGGCAATAACTGGCCCCTTCGAGGAAGAAAATGGAGCCTGTGGGAAGGAGGCATTCGAGGGGTGGGCTTTGTGGCAAGCCCCTTGCTGAAACAGAAGGGTGTGAAGAACCGGGAGCTCATCCACATTTCTGACTGGCTGCCGACACTTGTGAAGCTGGCCAGGGGCAGCACAAATGGCACCAAGCCTCTGGACGGCTTCGATGTGTGGAAAACCATCAGGTACCTGCTTGTCTTCCTTTTTATCTTCCCAGGGCAGAAACTGCAAGAACAGCCTGAAGGGATTGAGGGAAAATGATAGCTTTTGTGTGAAAATGATAATTCGACTTACAATTAATTTTTTTTTAAAAAAATAGAAATGTGTTTAGAAATATTGTAATTATATGTATTTTTTAAGTTCTGGATTTGAGATTGTGGCCCTGGGTTTTACGTGAAGAGGAAGATTGTCTTCCGCTGCTCACCCTCTACAGGTGGTTTTTAAGCAGAGAAGCTTCTCAAAGGGGTAGGATAGCGTATTGTTTGCTTCCTGCAGGGGGTTAGGGGACCTGTCCTCTCGTCTGCTAGGAGAATGGAGGACCACGCAGGGGATGGAGCTAGAATGTGAGCCAGGGAGTATCTAATGAGCACCCATTATGAACCACCCCCTTTTTAGGGGTGGAAGGATTAGGAATGAACAAGACAGGAAGATCCTGGCTTTCATGGAGCATATATTCTAGTAGAGAAGAGTTGGGGGGCAGGGGGCAGGGAGAAGAAATAAACAAGTAAACACATAAATAAGCAAGATGACTTCCAGGAGCAATAAACACTGTGAAGGCAATAAAACAGTGTATTGTGATAGAGAGAGCCGGCAGACATAAGAGAGGTACACTGGGGAGCAGAACCCAGACTCAGCTTTGGGTACGGTGGCAGTCCTTTTCCTGTTTAGCTACCACGGTACAGAAGAATGGCACCCAAGGTGGGGAGGTACACATCTTCAAGGGTGGTGGGGAGGTACACATCTTCAAGGGTGCAGGAAGAACACTATAAACTTGTATTTGTATTTAATTTTATTTTATCTTTGTTTAACAATATGTTTTATAAGGTACATAATGTTTTAGAAGATTAGTACATATATCCTATTTATAAATAAATGTACATATATTGGAGGTTTTGTTTTTACTGATAGAATGGCAGTTGTCTAGTGCAATAGTATTTAACCTTGGTTTGGTGTTACAGAGGGAGAAAAAGTGGCTGATTGTCTAGTCCCTAGTGGCCAGGAGGAGACAACCTCCTCATGCTCTCTTCATCACTCCAGATGCCCCATCTCAAAAATAGTAGGGTTTCTATTCTTAGGAAATATGCAGAGGAGTAGGAGTAAAGGGTCATGATAAAATGTTAACATATCCTCCAATAGTTCAGAAAAAATTGTGTCTATGTATTTCAATTTATATTTCAAACATACACACAATGTGTGTGTGTGTGCGGAGAGAAAGAATACATACCAAGTCAAATATTAACAGTAAGATAATCTGGGTAAAGGGCATAGGTGTTCTTTTACTATTTCTTATTTTTGCAACTTTCTTTAAATTTGATATTATTTCCAAATAAAATTTTTTTAAAAGTAGGAGATTCTGGCAACACGGGGGCCCACCTTTCCACAAAGCCACCTGACAGGAATCAAGTTGTTGCTGTCTTCCTTAGATAAAGTATTCCCTTTTCAAATCACCAGTCTCCACTGCTCCCAAATCCCAGCCCAGGCCCACTTCATTCATTTATGTTAGCTACCTGGTCTGTGTACATTTAGGTTTATAATCCACAGTGCATAGTCTGTATCTACCATAATTTAACCAATTCCAAGTGCTAGATATACTGGTTACCTCTAATCTTTATATTATCAATTTTTATGTAAGCAATATTCTGTATTAAAAATAGTAGGGTTTGGGGTGCCTGGGTGGCTCAGATGGTTAAGTGTCTGACTCTTCACCTCAGCTCAGGTCTTGATCTCAGGGTCATGAGTTCAAGCCCTTCACTGGGCTCCACACTGGCCAGGGAGCATACTTAAAAATAAAAATAAAAATAAATAGTAGGGTTTGACATAAGATTGTTTTATGCAAAGGAAGTTTGACAGGTATTAAAGTTTTAATGCTAAAGTTTAAAATTTCCTATGAGCTTAGGAATGGATGAAAGAAGCATTCAGCAAGGCTGTTCAGCCTCTGACAAGCATGGAGTCTATTGGTTCCTTTGTAATGAATCTCATCCAGGAGGTGAGACAGGGAAGGTCGTCATCTCCTGATTTGACTAGCTTGTCGTCATCTCCTGATTTGATTAGCTTTGTAACCTTTTTCTTTCAATTATTTTGCAACTCAGAGTTCCCAAGTTTTCTTTAGAGAATTTATCAAATTTAAAAGATTTTTTCTCGAAAAGCAAAATTTAAAGCATCAGGAAGCTCTTCCTTTACCTTTTCCTATTTTCCAACTATTATTTCAGTCCTTCTTATAAATCATACTGTTTGGGGGAAAAATCCTAACCAGCCCCAAATTGTCTCCTATTCTTACCTGAGAAGTTGGTTTTTCAGTTTGGATTGGATGACCAGTTTATGATTTGCCATTTAAAGAGAACTCAGCCATATCCACGTCATCGAACAGCTAAGCCAAGAAGTAAACAACAACAGTTTTTCTCTCATTAGTTGTTTTGAAAATTTATACTAATTATTTGCTCGTTCGTACAAGATGACATTTTTTTCTTTAAAATATTTCTGCCCCTACTTGTGATCTGTGTTCTGTGGTTACTCTGTTTTTATTTAACTTCCCTGAGTGTCAGTAATATATACTCATTGTAGATAATTTGCGAAGTACAGGCAATAAAATAAAAATAATCACTCAAATGTTACCTGGAAACAGCTACCATAAATGTGTCGTATTTCCTTAAAATTTTTCTTCTTAGCATTTTTTTACGACCTCTTTTTTCCCTCACTTAACACATCATCACTTTTGATCATGTCATTCAAGAAACTCATTGCAAACATTATTTCAATGACTGCATATTCTATCATATGCCTTGATATACTTAATCATTCCCTTAATATAGATTGATTTTTACTTTTTTATCATTAACAGTGGGGTAAACAGTTTCTTCATAAAATCTCTGTCTATATTTTGGATTTTTCCCATTAGGTAGAAATTACTGAAAATTAAATTATTAAACTAGAGAATGACTTCTACGTATTATTATTTTTTTTAATGTCACTCAGTTTTATTGCATACATTTTTAGTTTTTTTTTTCTTGTGTTGCTGTGGAACACAGACCTTGAAAAAGTTTGCCTAATTTTGGAGAGTGAAGAAAATAGGTATCAAGTTAAATCTGAGTTTGATTTTGTTAAAATATCTATATATTTCATCATTCAATGGTGAGGCAACAAGTAGCAACCAGAGATGTATATTCCAGGGACATGTTGGATGGGTTGTGTTCTGTAGTCCAGTTAAACATCGTCTGACACCTTTCTCTCCTCTGACTGCCTTATGACTGGTGAATTCATAATGTGAGGAAGAATGATATAGTTTAATTTCATTTTTCCAGCTTTACTGAGATATAAATGACATAAAACATTTTGTAAATTTAAGATGTATATCATAATCATTTGATACACATATATACTGGGAAGTGATCCCCACAATAAGCTTAGTTAGCACATCTATCACCTCTCATAGTTATTATTTTTATGTGTGTGAGGAGAACATTTAAGATCTACTCTCTTAATAACTTCCAAGTATATAATACAGTATTGTTAACTAGAGACATCATGCCGTACATTAGATCCCCAGAACTTACTCATCTTATAAATGAAAATCTGTACCCTTTGACCAACATCTCCCCATTTCCCCTACCCTCCAGGCCCTGGCAACCACCATTCTACTCTGTTTCTAGGAGTTCAGCTCCCCCTCCTCTCTGTTTTTTAGAATCCACATATACGAGATATTATACAGTACTTAGAGATGACCATTTTGAAAGCATTTGACAGACATTATAACATTGTGTTCCAAAAAAGTACCAATGTACTCTTATTCCACTGGTATATGAGAATTCTCATCTCCTCCACAAATTTTCCTTATATAGCTTTTAAAAACTTCTTTGTTAATATCATAGGCAAAATCATCTCATTTTAACTTGACTTTTTATGATTATTAAAGAAATTAATTTTAAATGTTTTCTATTCCATTTGTATTTTCTCTTTTGAAAATGTTCATGACTTTTTACATATATTTACTGAAGTTTGTGTTTTCTTGCTGAAATCAGTTTCTCTTTTGCCTTTTTGGTCAGAAGGCTTTTTCTCAGCCTGAAATGCGCTAAATATTTTCTTCTAAGTGTGGTGTTTTGATTTTCTTCCATATAATTCTTGAACTGTTAAGAGATGATTATGTGTGTTATGTCAGGTCAATATCTAAATCAGAGGAGTGAGTTTTTTCCAGGTTTTTGATTCATAGACCTCTTTGAGACTCTGAAAGCTGTGAATTTACAGAAGGAAAGTACCTAAACATATGCACAAAAGTTTGGAAAGAATTTTTGTGATACTGAACACTGATTATACATTATTTCTATGTGATTACACATAGAAAAATACGAAAAACATTCTTTATAAACCTGTCTCATAAATTTTTTTTAAAGATTTTTTTTTTATTTATTCATTTGAGACAGAGAGATACAGACAGAGAGCATGAGCAGGGGGAGAGGCAGTGGGAGAGGGAGAAGCTGACTCCCCTCTGAGCCGGGAGCCCGACGTGGGACTCCGTCCCAGGACCTAGAGATCATGACCTGAGCCGGAGGCAGACGCTCAACCATCTGAGCCATCCAGGCGCCCCTGTCTCATAAATTTTTTTTAAAGAAAATCTGTTACTTTATTTTTTTTAAGTTTATGTAATTTTTTTAGTAATCTCTACACCCAGTGTGAGGCTCGAACTCATGACTCCAGGATCAAGAGTTGCATGCTCTGTGGACTGAGCCAGCCAGGCACCCCTCTCTCATTAATTTTTACAGCAAAAATTAGTACCTACTTTATGATAAGAAGGAACTAGAACAAAAATTTCCAAGCAAAGCAAAACTTGAACTTTAATTCAGCTAATCACTAATTTCACTGTGAAAGCTGTTGCGGTTTGACTTAAAAGAAATAGGAGAAAGTTTTGAGTGGTTTTTATATGACAACATATGAATCATGCTTGACATCCAATCAGTTTTGATTTTTGTTTTGTTTTTGTTTTGGTGGCAAAAGTGTAAAATCCTGGCTTGCAAAAGCACATCATAGCAAATGGAGTCAAAACTTTGTAGTACACTTTGCCAAACGAGGGTAGGCTTAAGTTGAGAAATAATTGAGTTCAGTTGGAATTATTTCCTCTGTCCCCAACTCCCTGAGGCTTTTATCTTTGGCAAAGTCTAAGTCTTTGATGTTTGTCCACATCACCAAATTTTGGATGGTATATCCATATTTTAATCTTAAGATTATATTGATTACGAGTAACCTTTAAAAGTTTGGCACATGTTTGCTTCTGCCTGCAAAGAAATTGGAAAAAGTTTGGGCACCCTTAACTCCAGATTAGGGAAAAGTCTCTCTTCAGTGTTGGAAGGGTACTGAACTCCTGGTGACCCATCTCTTATAGAACAGGAGCTTTCCATTCTCGATCAGCCTACATAATATTGACTGCAGGGCTTTAGCAAGAGATACAGCCAAAAATATTGTCCAAGTATGCTAAACTACAAGAGAGAGGGCTTTCCTTTTCTGTTTGAAAAAAAAGTAAAATTTCTGCCCAAAGTTTAATTAAGCATTTCAAGACTTTGCTCTGGAAATCCAGCACATTTCTGTTTAGTAAGTGGAGAACTACTCTCCTTCTGCCCCTATTTCTTGATGAAAGACCCTGAAAAATGACTCAGCCCCTCTGGCCTTGAAGTTGATGCTTCTCACAGCATTAGGCAGGCTGTCTTTCGTTATGAGTGGTGCAACATTTGGCACCCATGACTGCTGATAGAGAAAGCATCCAGTCACATTGACATCTGGAGCTTCTTTTTCCAAAACAGCAAAAACAAATGGACAGCCAAATGTCAGAGACACTTGATCTGTGCCCAGGGTTCTGGAACTTTCTTCTAGTCAGATATTTACTTGGAATGCCAGTCTCAAGATAATGCTAATTTTTGAAAATTTCAAAAGGGTCTCATGAAATAGGAATCCCAGTAATAGAGTTGGCTGTGCTGTGAGCATCAGAGGTTTCTGCTAGTTGCATAGTTATCAGTTCGTCTTAGACCTGCTTCCAGATACTAAAATTTTAGAAGAATTAGCAGTTCTGGAGCGAGTGACATTATTTGCAACAGGAGCTCCTTCAAACGCTTCAGTTTTTCTTCTGTTCCAAACCACAGTGCATGTTATCATTTGTGGGGACACAGCTTCTCTAAGTTCTTTCCAGTTCTGTATGGTTTTTGTGCTTTTCAACTTGGTAAGCAGCTTGTAGGTTGTTTTAAGACATTTCAAAGGATCGGTGTCTCGCGATATCTCCTGCTTCTTCTTTTTTTAACTATTTTATATTTTATTACACTTAAATAAAACAAAAGCAGAACCCCTAATCGTAATGGCAGGTATCATTTTTATTTCTCGTTAATGGGAAACTCTTCTTGATGTTATAACATGACAATAGTGACAATCAAATATTATCTGGTGATGTAAAATATCTTAAAAAGTTAATAACTTAAAACTTGGGGCACCTGGGTAACTTAGATAGTTAAGCATCTGCCCTCAGGTCAGGTCATGATCCCGGGGTCCTGGGATCAAGCCGAGCCCCGTGTTGGGCTCCCTGCTCCACGGGGAGCCTGCTTCTCCCTCTCCCTCTCCTCCCACCCCTTGTGCTCGCACTCTCTCTCGCAAATAAATAAATAAATAAATAAATAAAAGCCAACAACAACAGCAACAAAAACTTAAAACATCCCCCTGCTATGGGTTAAATTTCAGGAGGAAAACTGAAGGGAAAATAAGTCACTTTTAACCCCACTTACACAGATACCAAGGCCAGTGAAACGCGATGGTCAATGAGCCAAAGGTTAAGAACCTCTGACCCGGGGCGCCTGGGTGGCTCAGTCGTTAAGCGGCTGCCTTCGGCTCAGGTCATGATCCCAGAGTCCTGGGATCGAGCCCCGCATCGGGCTCCCTGCTCAGCGGGAAGCCTGCTTCTCCCTCTCCCTCTGCCCCTGCTTGTGTTCCCTCTCTCGCTGTGTCTCTCCCTGTAAAATAAATAAATAAAATCTTTAAAAAAAAAAAAAAGAACCTCTGAACTAAGATAATACTTTATTCCAAGTATTACCAAGACCACCCACGCTGATTATTGAATAATATTTACATTGTTATTATTAATGAATAATGTTTCTGTTTACACTGACTTGTAGGACCACTTTAATTATGTTTTAAGTTCTTATTACTGCTGTCTTCTGTCTTGGTGCCGTCTGGTTTAGTCCACGACTTAGCTGTTCTCACGTTAACACCTCACTGTTGTAATGTGTAATCTGTTGTAAATATACATTTTAGAGTGTGTTTAAATACCTGGTAGAAATAATTATCCATGTCTCCATTCTATTTTCTTTACAAAATTTTCTTGACTAGTCCCACTTTTTAAATTTTTTTCTGGGCTCTAGAATTATTTTGTTAAATTAAAAAAAAAAAAGCTCTTTTTTTTTTTTTTTTCCCCAGAAGAGAGAGAGAGGAGGGGAAGCAGGGGAGGCAGCAGAGGGAGAGGGAGAAGCAGACTCTCTGCTGAGCAGGGAGCCCAACGCGGGGCTCGATCCCAGGGCCCCGGGATCATGACCTGAGCCGAAAGCAGACGCTTAACAGACTGAGCCACTCAGGCGCCCCTAAAAGAAAAAAGCTTTTTATAAATTAGGTTGAATGAGATTAAACCTGAAAATTAATTTGGGAAGAATGGAGATATCCAGTCTTTTTATCTGGACACTTAAAGTTGCCCTCAGCTTGCTGATGCTCTTTTCATTTTTTTTTTTAACATTACTTTTTCCTCTGTATTTCATTTTGGATAGATTCTATTGCTGTGCCTGCAGTCTTATTATTTTTTTCTCAATGCCTAATCTTCCATTAATTCTCTTCAGTATATTTTTCATCTCACCCTTTGTAGGTTTTCACTTCTAGAGGTTCATTCGGGTCTTTTTTATATCCTCCATGTCTCTAGGTAACTTTATGAACATACAGAATACAGTTAAAATAACTTTTTTATTGTTGTTAAAGATTTTTTTATTTATTTGAGAGAGAGCGTGTGTGCTTGAGAGAGTGAGAGCATGAGCGGGGGGAGGGGCAGAGGGAGGGAGAGGGAGAAGCAGGCTCCCCACTGAGTAGTGAACCTGACATGGGGCTCGATCCCAGGACCCCAGGATCATGTCCCGAGCCGAAGGCAGACGCTGAACCCACTGAGCCACCCAGGCGCCCCCGAAATAACTTTTAATGACTCCTGCGAATTCCAGCATCCATGTCAGTTCTGGGTTGGTGGTGACTGAATGATTGTTCTCTTCACCATGGGTCACGTTTCCATGACTTTTAATCTTTGATTTGATGCCAGACATTGTGCATTTTACCTTGTTAGGTGCTAGATGTTTATGTATTGTTGTAAGTCTTCTTGCTTTGTTCTGAGATGTAGTGACTTAGAAATAGTTTGATTCTTCTGGGTATTGCATTGTAATTTATTAGGCAGGTCCAGACCTGTGCTCAGGCTAGGGCTAAGTTTTCTCCACTACTGAGTCAGAACCTCCCAGTAATCAACCCAGTACCCTGTGAATCTGGCTGGAGGGGGCATGTGCTGGTTCCAACTCTGTGTGAATGCTGGGCACTGTTCCTTTTCATCTTTTCAGATGGTTCTCTCCCCGGTTTGAGGTAGTTCCCTCCGTATATCTGATCAGTGCTCAGCTAAATACTTTGAGGGACCCTCTGAGAATCTCTTTCTGTGCAGCTTCCTCTACTCGGGTACTCTGTCCTGTGAACCTTAGGTCCCCTGGTCTGTCTGGACCCTCAGCTCTGCCTCCTCAACTCAGGGAGTCCACCGGGCTATGCCTCAGTTTCCCTTCTCTGCACCAGGGCCTGGAAACTCTCTCAAAGTGACTTCAAGCTAGGTTAATGATAAGATTCACCTCCTTTGTTTCCTACCCCCCGGGGGTCACTGTCCTTTGCCTGATATTCTCTGTTTTGACAACTGTTGTTTCATATATTCTGTTTTTCTTCAGGTTGTTTTAGGTAGGAGGTTAAATCCACCCTGCCCGCTACTCCGTCTTGGCTGGAGGAAGAAATACTCAAAGAAAATTTTATTGTGCCTTTACTTTCTTGATCAATATTTTCCTGCTTATTTTCCACTTTCAAGTGCTTGTTAATTTAATCTGAGATCATAGACCCAGCTTTCTAAACATAATCTTATAAATCTTATAACTCTTTTTTTCAAAAAGTTTTTTCTTCTGTATTCAACTTTGTAATCACATATGAGAAATTATATATGTTGATCTGTATGTTTAATTATCTTTAATGTTACCAACACTCCTTTTATTAAAAAGCTTTGTTTGCCATTCTTAAGTTCCTAATTTTAATTAATCTTTCAGTTGGTTGCTTCATATTTTAAAGCAGTTTTCAGTAGAGGTGCATAAATGATGAGGGTATTTTTTCTTTTTAAGATTTTATTTATTTGAGAGAGAGAAAGAGGGAGAGAGTGTGGGGGGTGGAGCAGAGGGTGAGGGACAAGCAGACCCCATGCGAAGCCCAGAGCCTGATGCGGGGCTCAGTCTCAGGGCCCTGAGATCATGGCCTGAACTGAAACCAAGAGTCGGGTGCTTAACTGACTGAGCCACCCAGGCTTGAGGGTTTTTTTAAAATCCTTCCATATGAAAGAATATCTGTTACCTTCAAACATAAATAATAACCTGACAATTTTTTGCCAAATCTCTTCTCCTCAAGATTCTATATGCATTGCTTTATTGTCTTCTGGTAAGTACCATTACAGCAAGGGTTTGCCTGCAAACAAAAAGAAAACTGAGATTCTAATCTTGGTATCTGACAAGGTAGAATTTATGTCAAAATTAGTGGACGACATAACGGTGGGGATGGTGCAAATGATTTCTTCTTTGACCGAAGTATTTAGAAGTATGTTACTTAATTTACAGATGTGTTAGGTTTTCTGTAGTTATTGATTTTTAGTTTAATTCTGTTGTGGTCAGAGGACATACTTTGTATTATTGAGCCTGTTTAAATCTGACCTTGGCTCTACATATGATCTTTCTTGGTGTCTGTACCACGTGAACTTGAAAAGAATGCATATTCTGTAGTTCTGAGGTATAGTGTTAGGTTTCTCTTGGTGATCCAGTCAGAAAATATTTTGTTTTAGTAGGTGAGTTTATGTATATTGCCATGACTGGTATTTTTATTCCTAGCTTTGTCGTATTGTTTTATGTTATATTTATGCTTATCTTTGACCTTTGATTTTATTTCTTTTAATTAATATTTAGAATGATTTATATGCTATTCCAGTGTTCACCTTTATCCTAATACCTTTACAGACTGTCCCTGATTTATGATTTTTTGACTCTGTGATGGTGCGAAAGTGATACACATTCAGTAGAAACCATACTTCCAAGTTTGACTTTTGATCTTTTCCCGGACTAGTAATATGCGGTATGATGCTCTCTTGTGATGCTGGGCAGCAAGCCACAGCTCCTAGTCAGCCGTGCGATCGTGAAGGTAAACAACCAATATGTTGACAGCCATTCTGCTTTTCACTTGCAGTACAGTATTTATTAAATTATATGAGGTATTTAACACTTTATTGTACAATAGGTTTGTGTTAGATGATCTATCCAACAGTAGCCTAATAGGAATATTCTGAGCACACTTGAGATGAGCTAAGCTATGATGTTCCATAGGTTGGGTGTATTAAATGTATTTTCACCTTATTATATTTTCAATTTAAAATGGGTTTATTAGGACATATTCCCATTACAAGTCAAGGAGGATCTGTATATAATTCTCTCAGTCTTCTTTTTTTACTTAGGTTCTACTATTTGGTTTGTTAGCCTCAAATGGCATCTTTGACTCCTCCTTATTACCTATAAGGAAATTAAGTAGTGTATTTAACTCAACCCTTTCACGTGTCTCTTCCAGTCTTATTCTTAGTTGTATTATTTTTACCTGGTCAGAGCATATAATATGTAGAATACTGTTCTATCCTCATTCACAATTTTGTTTTAGTCTTAGATCTACATTAATATATTCCATGCTAACCACTTCTGAATTTCTAAAATGTTCTCAATTATCTCTTAGTTGGAGGAATTAATTCTTTAAGAGATTTCTCAGGATTCTTTGAATTCTTGAGTATTTATTAAAGCATTTTCTACAACCTTGATAATTGAAAAACAGTTCAACTGATACAAAATCCTTGTCTCGTACTTTCTTTCCTTGAATTTCTTGAAAATATTACTCCACTTTTATTTGTTTTTTTATGATGCTGTTGATACATTTAATGTCAACATGACTTTATTTTTTTCAAGTAACTTGGTCTTTTTGCCTGGAGGCTCAGAAGATTTGTATTATTATTATGATTTAAAGTCTAAGACTTTTACTAGCTCTGTCTCAAAGGGGACCATGTATATTCTTAGATATACAGTGAATTCTTTCAATCTGTATATTCAGATCTTTTATTTCAGAGACTTTTGAATTATAGTTTCAAATATATTTCACTCTTGTGTTTCTTCTTCAGGGACCACAATTATAAATATTATTGAATTTACATATCCTTTGTTTCTCTCTGGTCCTTTTTCTTTATTCTGAATTATTTTCTCTCTTTTCATTTTTATTCTCTATATGCCTCATATACTTTCAGTTATATATACTGTCCCTTTATTTCTGAGATTTTGTCTTTTCTTTGTTTCTTTCCTTAGTTCAGTGTTAGAGTTTTAAATTTTTTGATTCAGGTTTGTTTGTTTTTTTTATGTTGGCAGTCGCTGATTTAATTATATTTACTTTATGTTGAAATATTGTGTAACAGTTTTCTTCTGCGTTGTGGTGCTTTTTTTTTTTTTTTTTTTTGCCATAATAGGGGCAATGTTTTCATTTGCCAAAAGTTTTGAATTCTCATCTCCTATTTTTTAAACTCCTATGGTAACTTTATTTAGATACTGGGTTCTTTTTGTTGTTCACGATTTCATATGTCAGCTTTTCCTGGACCTGTAATAGCAGGCAATCTATGGGGGTGGACTTTTGATAGTTTGATTCAATTCTTAGTTCAAGAACACCTTCTCCTACTGCTATAGCGAAGTGCCCTTTTTAAAATACATGTTGCCTCTAACTTTCTGATCTGCCTTCTTGTGATTCTATGATACTAGGTTGTTTCAGTAGGACCCTGATCTTTTGCGTCTTCCTTTTTTTCCCCTTTACCATTCACTTTCCAAAAGACACGTGTTCTTCAGCTGCTCCTGTCAGAATTGGTGCCGCCTGAGACCACCACGCTGTCCAAGCCCTCCCTTTGGTCTCCTCAGGGGATGGTCCTCTGATCCACTTAATATCAGACCTGTATCTCAATCTTCTATCCCTCAGGGTGGGGCCCTCTTTTTCTGGGGTAATTTTACCAAGTGCAATCTGAGTCCTTCCCCTCCAGGGCCCCCTCACCCTCTTTAGCATGAGGCCAGCCTGACTCTGCCCTAGTTGACACTCACACTGGCTCTTCAGGTCTCAGGTGATCATTTCTTCACAGCCACCCAGGTTTTAAATACGGTCAGTCTCCCACTTATATTGTAGGCTTAGGCATTGGGTGATTTTCTTTTCTTTCCTTTCCTTTCCTTTTCTTTTTTTTTTTTTTAAAGATTTTATTTATTAATTTGAGAGAGAGAGAGAGAAGGAGTAGGAGAAAGGCAGAAAGAGAGAGAGAGAAGCAGGCTCCCTGCTGAGCAAGGAGCCTGATGTGGGGCTTGATCCCAGGACCCTGGGATCATGACCTGAGCCAAAGGCAGACGCTTAACCAACTGAGCCACCCAGGCGCCCCAACTTTCTTTCATTTTCCATATGGTTTCTAAGGAGAATATGTAGAGAGATTAAAATTTAGGTGGCCATTTTTATTCTCTGGAAATCTGGAAACTCACATGTTCTTAGGCTCTTTCTCCAGTTTAAGAAAAACAGCCCTAGGGTGTCATATGCAACTGATGAATCACTACATTCTACCCCTGAAACTAATGATACAGTATATGTCAACTAAATTGAATTTAAATAAAAAATTTAAAAAAAAAGAAAAGAAAAATAGCCCTAGAAATTATAAAGAAGCATTATAAGTGTGCTTGATGAAATAAGGATGGTAGGGAATTCTAACCAGTAGCCCTGCATCCAAAGACTGCCAACTGAATATATATGTGTTTTTAAGTTAAAGCAAAATGTTTAAGGAATGATGTGTTATTTTTTTTGATTCTCTACTTTAGCAACCTTTTTTATAAAACAGCTTCTACTCTGGGGTGCCTGGGTGACTCAGCTGGTGAAGTGTCTGCCTTTGGCTCAGATCATGATCCCGGGGTCCTGGGATTGAGTCCCTGCATCGGGATCCCTGCTCAGTGGGGGGGGTCTGCTTCTCCCTCTCCCTCTGCCCCTCCCCCACACTGTGCTCTGTCTCTCTCTCTCTCTCAAATAAATAAATAAAATCTTAAAAAAAAAAAAGAGCTTCTACCCTAAGTCCACAGTACGTAGCACTCTAGGTGTTGGTTCAGATTTGGGTTTTTTTTTTGTTTTTTTTTTTGGTTAGGTGACTTCCCATGCAAGGATACTGCATGTTATGCCTCGTTTCTTCTGTTTCCCCTCATGTAGTCTAGTGTTTGCTGCCTGGGTGGACATAGGGAGTGAGGGAGGAAAACTGTGATGGGCTAGTTCTGAAGACGGCTCATGGGAGATCATTGCCCATCTTTTCTTTAGTGTGATCTCTGAGTCCTATAGATAGAGGTAGACAAAGCAAATCCATCTTTTTTCTGTTTTCTTTGGGATCAGATTTTGATTCTTATGGTAGAATCCAAGAATATGTTGTAATCTCTTCAGCATTGGCATTAGTGAAAATCCCCTGGAGACTTTGGCATCTGGTCTTCTCTTTAGTTTCCAGTGCTTTTGCCAGTTTTCATCTTTTTGTAATTCTTTATGGGTATTATCATGGAAATTGTAAGAAAGTCATATTAGGCCCTGCTGGTTTGCCCTGATACTAACCCAGAAGTCCCACCAATTATTTTTCAGTAATGAATAGGAAAAGACTATATTTAGGGGAGTGATTCAGTTATTCTTAATAATATTACTTCTTTCTTAAGTAGCCTACTTTAAAAATTTAATAAGATTTCTTAACTAAAATGTCCATGAAAATAATCCTTCCATATATAACTCTATATCAAATGAATTTAAGTTATATGTTTCCTCACCAAATTTAGTTAAAATCTTATAATTCCCATGCCTAAACTCTTTATTCATGGTTATGTTTGCAAGTTAAAATGGCTTTTCAAGGAGCATGGGATTTCCACAAACCTTATATCACCAGGCCCACATAACAAGGAAAAGAAGTCCCACCAGGAATTTCACCGGTACCGTTGACCCTTGAACAACACAGGTTTGAACTTCATGGGTCCACTTATACATAGATTTTTTTTTAATATAAATACAGTGCAGTACAGTAAATGTATTTTCCTTATGACTTTCTTAATAACATTTCTTTTTTCTCATTTACTTGATCATAAGAATACAGTTTATGATACACATAAAATACAAAATATGTGTTAATCGACTGTTTATGTTATCTGTAAGGGTTCTGGTCAATAGTAAGCTATCAATAGTTAGGTTTGGGGGAAGTCAAAACTTGTACTTGGATTCTTGACTGCCCAGGGGGTCAGCACCCCTAACCCTTACATTGTTCAAGGGTCAACTGTATAATGGCTACAAAATGTGAACTCTGTGGTTAGATCTGGTTCAAATCTTATCTTCTCCATTTGTTATTTGTGTGACCTTGGGCAAGTTACTTGAGTTGCAAGCATCAGTTCCCTCATGTGTAAAATGTAACATTAGTAGTACGTACCTCATAGGCACTTATGTGAGGATTTAGTGAAAGAATATGTATAAAACACCCAGCACAGTGCCTGGAACACAGTCATGACTCAGTAGCTCAAGGTGAAGATGGTAACAGTGATGATGATGCTCTCAAAGAGGTAACAGGATGGACATTACTCTGGGTGTGTTTTGAATTTTCTAATAAGTAACTTTTTTTTTTCAAAGTTTCTTCTCAAAAAATATCATCATGGCTATTTCTGTTTCTAAAAATTTGATACGGCTTTTCAGGGTGTGTCTTTTTATGACAGATGGTCAGCAGCTATTGGTAAAATGAATATGGAATGTAATAGCATTTCATTTATTTATGGGAAATATTTTACTGCCCCACCCTTCAACTAGTTGGAAAATGAAAGTCAAAAACTGGAAACTCTATTTATAAATGGACAGTGTTGTGATCTCAGTGTCTGAAACTGTAGACTTTTAGAAAATATTTATAGCATATTGGAAACTAGTTACTAGTCAGTGTCTTCTTGCCCTGTTATTTTTAAAGCTAATCCAGAGAATATGAAATTTGAGGTAAATTAAAATTGAATACTAAATGTCATCAAAGATAATTAACTTGGGATGCCTGGGTGGCTCAATCAGTTAAGTGTCTGCCTTCGGCTCAGGTCATGATCCCAGGGTCCTGGGCTCCCATTGGGCTCCTTGTTCAGCGGGGAGCCTGCTTCTCCCTCTGCCTGCCGCTCCCCCTGCTTGTGCTCTGTCTCTCTCTCTCTCTTTCTCTGATGAATAAGTAAATCTTTTAAAAAAGATAATTAGCTATATACCATTTTATGTAAGTTTTTAAGAGAAGAAGATGGAGAAAAGGATTCTCTCTCTCATGAATAGAGGCATTTGAAGTTAATAGAGATATTTGGTAATGGAGTCTTGAAAATAAGCAGAATGAATGGAAACATAAGACATTCAAGGAGATACGGAGGCCATGTCTCCATCTTACTAAGGAGGCAATTTAGCATAGTGGTTAGAAGTGAGGAATTCAGGAGTCAATCAGAAACTCTGCCAGAGTTTCAAACCCAATTCCATGCCCTGCTCAACCACATGATCTTATAAGTCACTTAACCGCTCTGTGCCTAGGTTGTATCTATGTCATAGTGTCAAGGATTCAATATGATAATACATGTGAAGCATTTAAAATGATATGTGGCACCTAACAAATGCTCTATAAATGCCTGGCCAAAACCAAGAAACCCCCAAATAACTCCAGTTTGGTTGTTGTGGATATGGATAAAACATGCCCATTTCACTGGTTTAGAGATGGGTCTCTGTCATTAAGTGGTCAGTGTGAACAACGTATTATAGTTCTTTTTCTTTACATAATTATTTGTCTACTGTAAGCTGGAGTGGGTAGTGAGCATCGTGCAGTAAGGATCCTCGAACAGTCCCCTAAGTGCCTACCTTAAGAAGCTAATTAGAGAGTGCTGCTTTGTTCTTATCACTCTGGAGGCTGAACATTTGCCATAGTAAAAACCCATACTACCTTGCCATAATAAAACAAGGTCATTGCATGAACTTGTGTGATTATTGGAAAAATCATTTCCCATGAACATCATCAGTCATTATTCAGAGATGTAAATTTCACAAATGGAATCCACAGTCTAATGAAGATAGTGTTGCTTGTACAGTAAACTATACCATATGCTTAATCTGAAAAACAGGGAAAATCCCTAGATAACAGATGACACTGTATCTTTTTTATATGCAGTTCACGATGAGTAGACTGTGACTTAGCTATATTTGACACTGACACATGTCTAAAACGAGACTCTCACATGGGAGGGGATATTGTAACATGTCTTAGAAATTAAAGTTATAACTACACCGGTGTATTTCATGAGGGGAATTCTTGCCAGCAGGAAGAATGGATGGGAATATTAATGTTTCCTTGTATCTACATATTATTCTTATATCTGTGTTTCAGGTTATAGTCTTGTAATTGTGCTTATATTATTTCCATGTCTGTAGAATCAGGATCCACAGTTTGTAATAGAAGGTGTTCTTGTTTTTAAGCTACCAGCTTATTCAGCACGTATTATATCCCAAGCTTTATGTATGTGTGCTTTATGTATGTTGCTTCATTTAATTCTCCTGACAACTCTGTAATGGATACTTTTATCCACATTCTGCTGGTGAAGAAAAAAGGGTCTAGTTTATATAACCTTGTGGACTTGAGATGCAGACCCTGAAAGGCTGGGCCCTTAAAGACAATGCAGGACTGCATGTGAGAGAGTGAGGCCTTCAGAACTAGTCGGGAGGAGGACCATAAATTACTAAAACAGTTAACAGTGTCCACTTTCTAGTACTTGGTTGTATGGAAATTAAACCTTGGAAGAGTACAATGTACAAGTAGTCATGAAATGCTGCAATATTTGTAGCGTTACCTATAAATGCATAGATATGTATAGAAGATAGAAGCTAACACGTTACAGTATAGCAATAATCAGTCCCATAAGCATTTATGAGTTTGATGAAGCCACTGTTTATTTGTAAGATTGTGATCACACAGTTGATGTTGCTGAATACTGTCATGAACATGCAAAGCACTTTTTTTTTCCATCTCACTTCGGTACACTTACCTTTGAGGAAGAAATTGTGTCATATGCAAAAAGATATGTTCAAAATACTTATATCCCTATACAGGGGCAAATTGAAGGGACTGATTGTAGGAAGTTATCAATGGTTTTCTTAAGGTACTTTCTGAGGAACTAGGACTTCCTTTCAAGGGGAAGCCATTATCATTATACATGGGCTCATTATATAAGTGTCCTAGAAGCTAGTCACCCATCTTTTCCTCTGTAGAAGAAAACCAAGAATTTAGAACATATAATCAAATGTATTGACTTCATATAACAAGGCTCAAGATTAGCGATTCTCACCCTGAGCTGTGTGTTAGAATCAGCTGCATTTGTGACAAGGGTACCAAGATAGTTCAATTGGGAAAGCATAATCTTCTCAATAAATGGTATTGGAATAACTGGATATTCAATACAAAAGGATGAAATTGGATCCCCACCTCACAGCATACACAAAAATTACTTGAAATGGATCAGGGACCTCAGGCATCTGGGTAGCTCAGTTGGGTGGGCGATTGACCGTTGGTTTCGGTTTGGGTCATGATCTCAAGGTCCTGGAATTGAGCCCCAAGTTAGGCTCCATGCTCAGTGGGGAGTCTACTTCAAGATTCTCTCTCTTTCCCCCTGCTCCTCCCCCTGCTTGCTCTCTCTCTCTAAAATAAATAAATCTTTTAAAAAAAATGAATCAGAGACTTCAGTGTAAGAGCTAAAACTATAACAATCTTTTTTTTAAGATTTTATTTATTTATTTGAGAGAGAGAATGAGATAGAGAGAGCATGAGAGGGGGGAGGGTCTGAGGGAGAAGCAGACTCACTGCTCAGCAGGGAGCCCGATGAGGGAATCGATCCGGGGACTCCAGGATCATGACCTGAGCCGAAGCCAGTCGCTTAACCAACTGAGCCACCCAGGCACCCAAAACTATAACAATCTTAAAAGAAAATGTAGGAGTAAATCTTTGTGACTCCGGATTAAGCAGTGGTTTTGTAGATAAAATACCAAAAGCAAGAAAGGAAAAATAGCTAAGTTGTATCACATCAAAATTTTAAACTTTTGTTCTGCAAGTGATACTATGAAGAAAGCAAAAAGTCAACCAAGAGAATTAGAGAAAATATTAACAAATCATGCATCTGATATGGGAGTTGCATCCAGAATATATGCAACCCAATTATAAAAAAGACAAATAGCTCAAATAAAAAATGAGCAAAGTATCTGAATAGATATTTCTCCAAAGAAGCTATACAAATAGTAGATATTCATATGAAGATGAAAATGTAAGTCAAAACCACAGTGAGATACCACTTCATACCAACTAAGATGGTTATAATCAAGAAGACAGCCATTAACAAGTGATGATGAAGATGTGGAGAAAACGTAATGCTAAGTGAAAAAAGCCATCAAAAAAGACCACATATTTGGGGCGCCTGGGTGGCTCAGTTGGTTAAGCGACTGCCTTCGGCTCAGGTCATGATCCTGGAGTCCCAGGATCGAGCCCCACATTGGGCTCCCTGCTCATCAGGGAGTCTGCTTCTCCCTCTGACCCTCCCGCATCTCGTGTTCTCTCTCTCATTCTCTCTCTAATAAATAAATAAAATCTTTAAAAAAAGACCACATATTCTATGATCCCCTTTTTTTCTTTTAAGATTTTATTTATTTACTCGAGAGAGAGAGAGAGAGTGAATGAGAGAGAGAATAGGAGCAGGGGCAGAGGGAGAGGGAGAAGCAGACTCCCCTCCTGAGTCTGAGATCATGACCTGAGCTGAAGGCAGATGCTTAACTGCTTAATGGACTGAACCACCCAGCACCCCTCTATGATTCCATTTATATGAATATATAGAATAGGCAAGTCTGTAGGAACACTATAGATTAGTGATTGCCTTGGGCTGCAAGGAGCATGGGAAGAGACAAACTGAAGGGTAGCTGCTAATGGGTACACAATTTTTATTTAACAGGGGAGAAAAATAATGTAAAATTAGATTGTGTTGATGGTTGTACAACTCTATGTATATACGAAAGATATTTAACTGTACACTTTAAGTGGGTGAATTGTATGATTTATAAATTGTATTTTAATAAAGCTAATTTTAAGGAAATCAGCATGGGTACTTTTATAAATCTACACGCCCAGGCTGAAGCGCATGTCAGTGAGATCACTCCCTTTTGGTGGAATCCAAGTATCAGTATTTTATAAAGCTCTCCAGGTGACTGCATTGTGTAGCCAAGGTCAAGACTCATTGCTCCAGAAGCAGGTCTAAACTACATGAGTTTCTAAGTTAGGAAACTCCAAAAGAGTTCCGGTCCCTTGTTAGAGGACTCCAGGAGACTTCCTCCAATCTTGCTACTCAAAGTGTGGTCCTCAGAGCGGCAGCAACAGTACTACCTGGGAACCTGTTGGAAATGCAGATTTCAGGGGCACCTGGGTGGCTCAGTCAGTTAAGCGTCTGCCTTTGGCTCAGGTCATGATCCCAGAGTCCTGAGATTGAGTCCCACATCAGGATCCTTGCTCAGCTGAGATTCTGCTTCCCCCTCTCCCTCTGCCCCTCCCCGACTCTCTATCCCTGAAAATAAATAAATAAATAAACATTTTTAAAATCTTAAATTTTTCTTGATTACAATAACAATATATGCTAGTTGTAGAGATCAAAAGTCCTCAATAACCTCACCCCACCCATCTGTCCACTCCAGTTAAGTTTGGTGTATATTTTTCCATATTTCCATAATTACTTCACATGTTGGTATGCATCTTTTAAAAAATCCACCCAGAGATTTTCTAAAATCCATCATTTTCCAAAAGGCTAGCCCCAGGGAATTGGTACATGGGCTTATCTGGGGTTTTAACAACTTTTTGTATTTTGAGGTGAAGTAACTCAAGATTTATGGTATTTTATTCAGTTCCCTAAATGTACATTTGGTTTCCTTGATTCATTTAATAATTTGGAGTGACCACCCAGGTGTCCTAATGCCCCTAATGGAGTGACTAAGGATGTTTGGTCATTGTTTTAATTACTAATCACATACTGTGTCTTCTTGACTCATATCAGTAACCACATCCTTATCAAAATATTCTGATTACTACATTTTAAAAAGTAGTGTCACAACACACTTAAGAGAACTGGCTGTTTTTTGTTTTGTTTTTGTTGTTGTTCCTGCTTACATCATGGTGATTCTACCTCTGAAGATTTTTCCTAGCAAGTGATCCGTCACCAGGATTGCTCACAGACTCCAGTATTCAAAATGTCATCTCTTAAGTTTCCTTATTTTGAAATATCCATAGCTCTTCTGAGTAATGCAAAAAATATGAATGAATGAATAACATAACAGAGAAACTCTTTCTAAAAGTTATTAGAAAAAAATCCTTTATTTAACTGTGCCTAATGCTTTGGGGTATCTCAGTGAACTATGCCTTTAAAGACAAATGGTTATGTACTAATATCTTGGCCCTGAAATTTTGGGGTCTTCTTTTGAATTGAATGAAAATTCATTCAACAAAACAAAATTGTTTTGTTTTTCTGTAGTCCAGAAAAATTCTATCTTTATTTTCAAGTTACCTTAAAACTTTAACATGCAAATTTTACTTAGCTAAATCTGAATTTCATCAGTAGTAGTAACTTCTGAACAATATGAAGACTTTATAAAATGCATTCATTCTGATTTCCCCTCCTGACTTAACTTGCTATTATTATCATTCAGATTTTAACTCCATTTGCATTAAACCCACAAATTAGGCATCATCATCATCATCCTGTTTAGATTTTCTCACATTCACCATTTTGTTTGCTAATCATCCCTTCTTGTATTCAGAGCTTCTGGAATCAAACCCTAGTTCCTGTCATTCTGGACTGGTTGGCAGTCTCCAGGACAATCAGATAGTTAGTTGCCTCAAGAGGAAAATGAGAAGAGTCCTGGGAAATATGCCCCCTCTCCCCCACAATGCTACCTCCTGCACCCCCAGAACTAGGGGCATCCCTGTGTATTTCCTCCTACCCTCTAATTAGCGTGTTTTATGGTGTAGAGTAGAACAAGGAAATCTGATAGAATACTAAAGTTAAATACATTCAATTTGAAGAGCTGTCATGTTTTTCTGAGATCATATTCTTCCTACCCTTTTTGCTATTAAAATTATCTTCATTTTAGGGGCGCCTGGGTGGCTAAGTCGATTAAGCATCTGACTCTTAATTTCGGCTCAGTTTATGATCTCAGGATTGTGAGATGGAGCCCTGAGTCTGCCTCTGCTGGGCATGGAGCCTGCTTAAGATTCTCTTTCTCCCTTTGTGCCCTGCCCCCCACCTTAAAAAAAATCTTTATTTTATAATATAATGGTGATGGTAGTTGAAGTTTGGGTTTTTTTTAATTAATTAAATTTTGTTTTAAAATTTTTTTACTTGGCAAATACAACATTGCCAATCACAACCCAGATTTTCTGAAATTTTATGGATCTTGAAATCCCAAGCCACTGCTGTAGACAGCTACCTGTGATTTTGAGTGTGGATATTGGGTCACCTGAAAATATGTCCTCTTGGTTACATCAGGGACCTTAGTGGTTTTTCAGGTGTATACAAATCCTACAGTGTTTTTTTTTTAATCTTTTATTTGTTTATTTGAGAGAGAGAATGAGAGAGAGAGAGAGAGCGCATGAGAGAGGGGAGGGTCAGAGGGAGAAGCAGACTCCCTGCCAAGCAGGGAACCCGATGCGGGACTCCATCCCGGGACTCCAGGATCATGACCTGAGCCAAAGGCAGTCGCTTAACCAACTGAGCCACCCAGGCGCCCCAAATCCTACAGTGTTAACAGTACTTTGCAACCTTTTATTGGGTTATCGAGCAGTCCTTAGTACTCTCCCAACAATTGAAATAATTTTTTACATAAGGCTGAATCTATACTAGCAAAATGTCTTGGGTACATCATGCACACCCCATATATATCTGGTGATGTTAATGTTCTCATTTTTTTTTTTTGAAGATTTTATTTATTTGAGAGAGGGAGAAAGTGAGCAGGAGGGAGAGGGAGTGAGAAACTGAAGGAAACTCCACGCTGAGCGCAGAGCCCAATGTGGGGCTTGATTCCATGACCTCAAGATCATGATCTGAGCCAAAACCAAGAGTCAGACGCTTTGACTGAGACACCCAGATGCCCTAATGCTCCCAATTTTTTAAGAACATCATTTTGAGAGTCACATGATCTAAAATTTGGCCAATATCTTTGTCTGCCTTACTCATAATGTAAGGAGTTGGACTGTGATCCCCAAGTTTCTTTTCACCACTAATGTAGGTTGTGATTGTAGTTTTGCTGCCACTACCTTCATAGATGTTCTTTCCTCATCTCCCTGTGAATGGTCAGTATGAAGCCTACACAGAATGACTTGAGTTCTCATTTCCCCTTTGTAAAGAATGGTCATGTACAAATGCAGCCACAGTGTTTATTGCAAAGGGTTACACTTAAGAGTATTGTTTAATTGTCATATGCTTGACACTGACAGTCTTATTAGATGTTCAGTCATTACTATAATGTAGACAAATAATTATGAATTAAAGATGCACCAACTACAGATTTTAGAGATCTCTGAATTCATGACAAAGTTGTTAATTGGCAAGCTTGTTATTTCCTGTAAGTACAAGGAAAGGAAGTATTAAAAGTCATCATATTAATTTGAGAGAGGAAATTAACGTTTCCTAAACAATTCTCTTCTAGTGAAGGAAGCCCGTCCCTCAGAACAGAGCTGCTGCATAATATCGACCCAAACTTTGTGGATATTTCACCATGTGAGTACCTCATTTATCGCTACTAAACTCAATCTTTTTAGCTCGCAAAGACATTTTTATTGCCTAGTGTGTCTCCAGCCTCACTTTCTCCTTTTCCACTTGAGTTTGCTGTCCGGATAAACAGTTCTCCATAACACCTGTTGTACTGACCTCCCTGTGGCTTTGGTTCCGTGGAGGGTAAATGCTGTTCGTGGCCCTGCCACTTACTGGCTATATGACCTTCAAGCCATTTCATCTCCCTGCCTCAGCTTTGCCATAGGATCTCAGAGGCTCCTGCTCACTGGGAATGTCATGTTGTTGCTCTCTTCTCACCTGAGAGCTCTCGAGCCTTAGCTCTTAGGCCCTTTGTCCAGCCTCCATCATCAAGCCTCTTCTTGAGACTCCACAAAACAGTGCTCTTCCATTCCATTCATTCTCTTGGGTGCTGACACCCCCTCCTTTCTAGACATACTGCCACCCCTTTCATTCATTCATTCTATTGTTCAGGCTTTCCTGACTTCCTTATCCTCTCCAGTCTGTGCCACAACCTGCCCCAGGATTTCCCTGCTCAGACAACAACCCCGCAGTGGTTGTGTGTCCACAGGCACTTAAGGCCCCACTCGCCCCACCAGCCGCCTCCAGCCAGTCCTTGCCCTGCTCGACACTTGCCTTTTCCAAGCATGATCGTCATGTTTTGTCTTGAATATGCTTTTCTCTGTGGCTGAAACACTTTTCCCTGCCCTTCCACAATTTTTCCTCATCCGTTAAAACTCAACACAAATGTCTCATGTATATGAATGCTTCTTGGAACCCCAGAAAGTCCTTCCTCAGCATCCTTTTGTATGTATCTGTGTATAAAGCCTTCAGCAAATTCTCTTGTATGTGCCTTCATATCCCACCAAGGTGAGAGCTCCTGGAAGTCAGGATCTATGTCTTATTTATCTTTTCATCCTCATAAGTTAACATGAATACCCAGCACTGGGCAGGCCCTCAGTGATGATTACTTGATGACTAATGCAAGGGTGCTGGGGTAGAATTAGGACCAAAGTGGAAAGGAAAGGGCCTGAGGCAGGTCGAGATGGCTACAGTATGGAGAAATTGCTATTTCTATTGGAGTAACTTAAGTCAGTGAGAGAGGCAAGGGTGGTTATAGGTCTATATGGTAGCCGCTAGCCATATGTGGCTTTTAAACCCTTGAAATGTAGCTAACTGTGAATTGAGATGTGCTGCAAGTATAAAACACACATCGGATTTTGAAGACTTAGTGTGAAAAACGTGAAATATATCATAACATATATTTACTCATTGAAATGGCAATATTTTAGATATGTTGAATTAAATTTATTATTAATTTCACCTGTTTCCTTTTCCTTTTCTATGTGGTTAATAGAGAATTTAAAATTACATGTGAATTTGCATTGTACTTCTATTAGTCTAGAAGGATTGTTCTAGCAGGTGCTAGGAAGTAATTGGATCAGCTGTGTAGGAAGAGTACAGACCCGTGACTACTTACTGTGGCCATGACATCCATGGTTTCTAACCTTTTCTATGCCCCAGCACACCAAAGGGGTGTGACACATTCTAGTCTAGAGCAGTGATTCTTAACCAGTGATATCAGAATCTCTGGGGGTGGCCAGAAGGGAAGAGGGGAGGCAGGAAGGGTTTTTAAAACTTCTAGGTAGTTTAATGCACTGCAAAACCCAGTATGACATCCAAGGATGCGCTGAAGATGCTGCACACATTGTAATGGTTGTCAGCTGTCCTTACTAAGTTCCATCTACAAATGAAAAGGTGCCCCCACTCACCAAGCTGAATTGTTCTTAGCATCAGAAATGGGGAGGGGGCGCCTGAGTGGCTCAGTTCGTTAGGTGTCTGAATCTTGGTTTGGGCTCAGGTCATGGTCTCAGGCCCATGAGTTGAGCCCCACGCTGGGCATGGAGTCTGCTTAAGATTCTCTCTCTCCTTCTGCCCCTCCACCCCCCACTTGTGTGTGTGTGTGCTCTTTCTCTGGAAGGAAGGAAGGAAGGAAAGGAGGGAGGGAGGGAAGGAGGGAGGCTTAAGTTCTGTATTTCCGTGTAACCCGCCCACAGTGCTGCTGGCTGCCTGCCTGCCGTGGTTTTTGCTACCTTTCCCACAGTGCCCCAGCTCAATCCCAGCACAGGCACGAGGTTTCCCCAGTATAAAAGTTAAGGAGGGCATGGCAATCAGAATAGAGAATCATTTTAATTTTGCCACCCATAGTTTATAAGGCCTTAAGCAAGTCCCTCCACTTTTCTTCGCCTCAGTTTCCCACATATTGAATGACAGACTTACGATGACCCTTTACTGCTCTCCCAAATTCAGGGACATTTTCTGGCCTTCTGCTGCCGCCACCCTCTCCTTGAAGCCCACTCCAGGCCTCCCTGTTGGCCTTCCCTGCCAACCAGGGACTCTTGCTGTGACTCCTGCTTGTAATGATGGATATTTTCCACTGTTGGCATCAACATAGAACCACATTCACTGTTGGTTCGCAGAAACAGGACATTCACTTCTGTCTCTGCCTGCAAGTAGCAAAGTGCCCCTCCTCCTCACACACATGCAACACCTTGGGCTTTTCTCCCTAGTTTTTATGTTCATTTCAATCCACTGTGCAGCAGAAGGTAAAAAAAAAAAAAAAAAGGAGAGCTATATTTGGGGACCCACTCCTTCACCGGAAGATGATACCAGCTCATCTCCTTTTCTATGCAGTTAATTGGGGGGGGGGTTAAATCTAGCTCTAAGAAAATATGTATTTATAGGACAACAACCAAGTCTGTGAAGATTGAATTAAATGATGTCTCAGGTCCCTCCCAGCTTCAATATTCTGTGGGTCTCTGTATAAATAGGATCTCAAAGGAGCAAAGCTGCTGACTCAGTTTCTCTCCTTTTCCACCCTGCGCACATTACTAAGCAGTGATGTAGCCAAAGGCATGGTTGTACGTAGATAAATACAAGTGAAAATGTTAGAAACATTATAAGTGCTAGAGTAATTTGAATTGTAGGATTTTATTATTACTACATCCTGCCCACTTTTCTGATCCCTGTTCTTTTTTTTTCAAGATTTTATTTGTTTACTTATTTGAGAAAGAGAATGAGAGAGAGAGAGAGAGCATGAGGGGGGGAGGGTCCGAGGGAGAAGCAGACTCCCTGCTGAGCAGGAAGCCTGATGTGGGACTCGATCCCGGGACTCCAGGATCATGACCTGAGCCGAAGGCAGTCGCTTAACCAACTGAGCCACCCAGGCGCCCTCTGATCCCTGTTCTAAAACATCACTGCATCAATCCACTTTAACGTCTGCCCTCTCCCCTTTAGTGGGTCTTGTTGGGGGTTGTGGACCAGTGTCTCCTCCGATCATGAATAAGAGGAACAGGCGTTAGACGTTTCCCAGGGGAGCCCTGCCTTCTAAGTAGTACCACATCCCCTCAGAAGCTGGGCTTTTGGGGTTTATTCTTTACTCTTATTCTTAGAGTACAGGGCGCCCCCCAGAGGCCCTTCCTACTGGTAGAGTTGGGGCTTTTTTCATGGCTGCATACTCTTGGTACATTGTGGGTTGGGTATGAATAATAAAGATATTCCC
This sequence comes from Zalophus californianus, assembly GCF_009762305.2. Taxonomy (NCBI): domain Eukaryota; kingdom Metazoa; phylum Chordata; class Mammalia; order Carnivora; family Otariidae; genus Zalophus; species Zalophus californianus. The sequence goes on along the minus strand of NC_045599.1, from coordinate 59,495,055 downwards.
AGAAGACTGGGACAGACACGGGCACACACCAGAGGTCATAGGATTTCCCAGAGACCAGGAGATTATGCAGTAAAGGATGAACGGTCTCAACCACAGATCACACCCATTAGGATGGCTGCTATGAAAAGAAAAGAAAGAAAGAAAAAAGGAAGGAAAAGAACAAGTGTTGGTGAGGACATAGAGAAATGGGAACACGTAGGCACGTTGGTGGGAATGTAAAATGGGAATGCGCTGTTGGTGGGACAAAGGGATAAGTAAAATATGGTATATGCATACAGTGGGCTACCGTTCAGCCTTAGAAAGGAAGGAGGTTCTGGCGCGTGCTACACCCTGGATGAACCTTTGTGGATTAAGCCAGTCACAAAAAGACAAATACTGCATGATTCCACTTAAATGTGGTACCTCGTATAGTCAAAATTATGGAGACAGAAAGTAGAATGGGGACTGCCAGAGGCTGGAGGGGGCGAGATGGGGAATTCATGTTTAATGGGTGTCGTTTCAGTTTTACAAGATGAAAAGAGTTCTGTGGGGGGATGTGGTGAAGGTTGCACAACCATGTGAATGTACTTAGTGCCACTGAACTGTACATTTAAAAACAGCTAAAATGGGACGCCTGGGTGGCTCAGTTGGTTAAGCGTCTGCCTTCGGCTCAGGTCATGATCCCAGGGTCCTGGGATCGAGCCCCACATCAGGCTCCCTGCTCAGCGGGAAGCCTGCTTCTCCCTCTCCCACTCCCCCTGCTTGTGTTCCTGCTCTCACTGTCTCTCTCTGTCAAATAAATAAATAAAAATCTTAAAAATAAATAAATAAATAAATAAAAACAGCTAAAATGGTAAATTTTACTTTTTTTTTTTTTTTAACCACAATTCAAGATAAATAAATGTAAAATGTAAAACCAAAGAAAAGCATAGAAATTCATGAGGCCGGGGTCTATATCTTTTTCATTTACTGCTGTATCCCCAGTGCATAGCACAGAGCCTGCCGTCCTAGCCATTTCTCAGCAAATACTTGTTAATGACCCATAATAGATCATCGGGTTAAAGTCATTGTCTTACTGTCTCTTAGCCTTTCCTGAACCTAAAGTACCTCCCGAAGGCAATTCACACCCACCTTTTAATCCCTGAACTCGCACCTTACATTTTGTTCCTACATAAAAATAATTAAAATTAGGAAGTGGCTGGTGACCATTAATATTATCATATACAGATATTAGAAACTACTTACCCAGTTTATAAATGCCCACCCTCAGTCTTGCCTGCATTGAAAATATCAGCCAGAAGAGAGGATGTGGGATTTCTCTAGATCTCCGTGAGAGACAAACATATATGCTTATAAAGCCCCTGACTGTGTGCTCGGCTCAGCCTGACTTCCCCTCAGAGTCCAGGGCCCTGCTCCTTCTTGCTCTTCTCGCTCTTTGTGCTCCCCTTCTTGGCAAGTTCCCTTGTATTGTTTCATTGCTCACTGTCCTCTCTGTGCCCCAAATCTGGCTCTGCTTTTATCTCCACCTCACCCCTCACCCCTCACCCCCGTGGCCGGTGTCACAGGTGTGGGCTGTAATTGCTTTCCTGTGTGCTTTGAGGAAACTTTTTATTCATCTTTAAAGGCTTTGTTCTGAGGTAACCCTGGACAGACATGTTTTGGTCTCTGTTCAGATAGTACCTTTTTCTCTTCCCTCCTTCCTTTCTAAGAATAGATCCTAAGAATTATTTATTCCCTTGTGTCTTTCAAATAGTTCTTTCTAGGGGCGCCTGGGTGGCTCAGTTGGTTAAGTGTCTGCCTTCGGCTCAGGTCATGATCGCAGGGTCCTAGGACTGAGCCCTGCATCGGGCTCCCTGCTCCGCGGGAAGCCTGCTTCTCCCTCTCCCACTCCCCCTGCTTGTGGTCCTTCTCTTGCTGTGTCTCTCTCTCAAATAAATAAAATCTTTAAGAATAAATAAATAGAATATTTCTTTCTAGCAGGCTGACCTAGACTCAGTGTCCTTCTTGAGCAGTACAAGGTACACAGAGGAGGAGGCCTGTGAGAGCCCGAGGGACAGGAATGAAGCTGTTTAAGCTCATTCATGGGACGCCTGGAACTATCTAAAGTAGTAGGGAGCAGCCGAGATTCTAAGTCAGGCCCTGAGATCTGCAGGTGTGAGCCCAGCTCGACGTGCTTCTGAGGAGCACCAGCTCCAAATTCCCTCAGGTTCCAGCCAGCATGCCTCAGACCATGAGGAGAAATAATTTCAAAGGAGTTAGTTTGCCTTAGAGAAAATATATACACCCATCCCACAGGCACCAGGCTTGACATGCACTGTTCTGAAGTAATGAGCCTGTGCCGTCTGAGACCACCACTCAACTCGGAAGTCAGACATGACATTCTGTTACCATTAGAATTCTCACGTACGTCCGGTGTGCAGTGTATACATATACACCTGACACACGTGCATGCATACACAGCACTCAGATTCTTCTGGTAGGAGCTTGATCATAGATGAAGGGCACTGACAGATGTTAGCATTTTCCACACCGCCAAAGGCCAAGTCTTCAAAGTGATTCTGTACAGCTTTGTTACTATTTCATTTTAAAAAGGCCTCCTTTCTTTAAAGGTTATAATGAGATGTTATTTTGCTCTTGATTACAGAGTGAAAGAAGAGTCTTTCCCTCCCTCTCGCTCACACACTCATTTTCTGTGGTAAAATTGCCGATTCTGTACCTGAGATCTGAGAGCTGTCCAGGTTTGCATGCTTGGAGCGGCTCCCTGTTTCCTCTCTGGAGCAACATTCAGTCTGTTTCTGAGATGATTTATTCAGCAGGTACAACAAGCTAGGTACTGATGTAGGTACTGGGGATTAGTTAGACTTTAAGTTTTGTTAGAAGCTGCTCTGGAAGAGGCCACTTCCCTGCTTGCCGGCTCTCCGTGGTCCCCAGCTGCCCACAGCCGTGTGTGGACGCCCGAGCCTGTCAGCTACAACCTCCGCCATTCAGCTTACGCGACCCCTCAGCACTGTCGCAGTGCCCACCTTCAGCCACCATCATCTTCCTGTGCTTTTCTGACACTTCTCTAGGGACGTGTTCACATCCCGCCTCCTCCATGAAGCTCTGCCTGGCCCCTCCAAGCTGGAGTCTCTTGAGCTTCTCTGGAGCACCCTATAACACTGAGCTCTTGCTACCTCATGCACAGTTGTGTATATTCATGTGTTTTCCCCATCCAGAGCTGTGAGTTCCAAGGAGGGCGAGATTTCATCTATAACTCTCTCAAACCCCCCTCCTTTGTTTAGAGGGGGAAGGGGGAGGAGGGAGAAAGAGACGAGGGGCAGAGAGAGAGAGGGAGAGAGAGAATCTCAAGCATGCTCCATGCCCTGCGTGGAGCCCGATACGGATGCAGCTCAGTCTCACAACCCTGAGATGATGACCTGAGCGGAAATCAAGAGTTGGATGCTTAACCGACTGAGCCACCCAGGTGCCCCTCTCAGTCCCTTTTGTTGCAGAGTTTGTACACACTGAAAGAATGCATGTTAATAGGGTGCCTGGGTGGCTCAGTTGGTTAAGCGACTGCCTTCGGCTCGGGTCATGATCCTGGAGTCCCGGGATTGAGTCCCACATCGGGCTCCCTGCTTGGCGGGGAGTCTCCTTCTCCCTCTGACCCTCTTCCCTCTTGTGCTTTCTATCTCTCATTCTCTCTCTCTCTGAAATAAATAAATAAAATTAAAAAAAAATTAAAAAAAAAGAATGCATGTTAATAAATTAATCATTGAAGTTGGCTATCAACCACTCATTTAATTAGAATAAATCTAGCAAGAGCAATAATATCATACTTTATTTTCAAAGCACTTTCATTTCTTTCTGGGCATATTTGTGAGGTGGCAATCAAGAAGCAACCTTCTATCCTTCAGCCTAAAATTCGATATTGAGCAGAATAAGAAAAGTTAGAGGGGATGCATGAAGCTCCCATGAGGAGCTTGCTCACCACTGCATAGCACACCAGAAATTAGAAGGCATTCAGTTTGTCCACCCTCTTTATAAGCACGAAGGAGAAACTGAGGCATTGGTCACACACAGCTAATAAATACCAGACCCAGAATTCAGGGCTTTCCAGGTTCAGGCCTCACACAAAAGTCACGTCCTCCTAATTTAAGGTGTCTCTTTGTTTTCTGTTCTGGATGGGATTTGGGCTAAAGGGACGCCCAGATCTGTGTTACAGTCATCCACTCAAATGTCACCGGAGCATTACACACTTAAATGTGGCTGGAAAAATGGGTCTAGCCCTGACACTAGCTTGCAGTGTCATGCACAACGTGACTGTGTGGATGGCAGCAGCTTGTGTGTGTAAAGCTAGTTATGCAAGTCCTACAGTGCCCTGTAGAAATTACACTGCAGGATGGTGGTGGGATGAGAGAGAAGGGTGTGGGGACAGGGGGTGTAGCCTAATGGGACATGCAGAATTCCGGGGTGTCCAAAAGTCTGGGTTTGAATTCCAGTTTTGACTTATTTCCTGTAGGCTTGTGGGTAAGTTCTCTGAGGTATTCATTTCCTCGCCTGTAAATTAAGGACAATTATACCTGTGTCTTGTATATATGTCCCAACAAGAGTTCATAGTGATTATGTTCTGGCTGCTGGGAATGGGAGGGGGGCTGTCTGCACTTTTTGTTTTATGTATTTCTCCAGTTTTAAGTTTTAGTAACGAGCACATCTAGCTTCCATAATCAGAAATGAAGCCATAAAGATTTACTTTTGAAAACCAGCCCAGGGATGCCTGCGTGGCTCAGTCAGTTAAGCATCTCCCTTCGGCTCAGGTCATGATCTCGGGGTCCTGGGATCGAGTCCCGAATCGGGCTCCCTGCTCAGTAGGGAGTCTGCTTCTCCTTCTCCCTCTGCCTGCCCCCCCCGCCCCCCGCTTGTGCGCACGCTCTCTCTCTCACAAATAAATAAATAAAATCTTAACAAACAAACAGCAAACCAGCCTGGAGGGTTCTTGTGAGACTGCCCTATCTGGAAAGCTCCTGGGTCTACAGTGAGCGGGAGTCGGGGCTGCACTGGTGTCTTTGCCGCCATGCCCACCTGTGCTCTGGCAGCGAAGCTGGAGTGTGAGCATCCTCCTCCACCGTAGACCCTGACGGCCTCCGCTGGCGTTCTTTCTCCTTATCGAATATAGGAGCTCATTTTGCAGCTTGTCACAAAGTTAGCAGAATTTTGTCTGCAGGTCTTCTCTACCTGCTAATATTTGTCTTTAGCTGCTCATCAAATGTTCCTTGGTGTAGGTTGGTACATGCCCTTGGTCGCAGAGCCTAAACTCAGGTGACTTTGCCCCTTTTTAATTTTCAAGGGCTTTTCTTCTGCCTCCTTCACTTTGGGGAGCACTAAAGTGTGTTTGGAAATGTGGCCTTTTTGATGCCGAAGGCAGTCCCACAAGCCCCATATCCCATCCACCCCACTTCGCACCGCGCATCTCAAGTAACATACATCAAACCTTTGCTGTTAACACTTAGTGCTGGTGTACTGGCTTTCATCCTGACAAAATAAATAAACCACACCAAACCCACAGCCCTTTAAAAACACTAATTAATCCTCACCACAGGCCTGGCTACACAGAAATGGCAAATCGCACTGCCCCAATTTTATGTTTGGAGAAATCAGAGTAAGCAACTTTTTTAAGGCTTCCCAGAGCCAGATAACAGAAGTGGACTTGAAGGGCTAGGGCTGGCCCTGCCTCTGGCAGAAGGGCATGTGGCCAGGGCCAGCTGCCTCCCTGCATTCCCTTCTCCATGACACCATGTGCTCACTTGCCCAGAACCCTATTTACGCATCAGCTTTTATTTTTCTCCCCCAGGGTTACGATGAGGCCAAATCCTCTCGTTTCCAACTGACCACTTACTTACTTGCTTACCTTTCTTTAATTCTGGAACAGCCTAGAAATTTTAGCCATGGCTTCCAAGAGTAGCGTGGTAATTCTGGTTGATTCAGAGGTCTATGGGGATTCTGACACTCAGCACAGAATAGACTATACCCTCCACATAGTCCCTCCTCCACCACAGAGCCTGCTCAGTACCCAGGTCTGTTCGAGATTCGAGGGTGTCCAGACTCCCTTTTTTCTCTCCCCTCCCAGACCAGACATCTTTCTACCTCAGGTCCCCAGTCTTACAGTCTATAAGGATAAATCCATATGCCTTTCTTGAAATAGTCAGCCATAAAAGTTTGGAAAAACATAAAACCTCGCTAAATTTTGTGGGACATATCCAATGGAATAAAAGTGTAGTAAGTCCCCTTTCTAAATATTTACTAACCTGGCCAGATTTTTTTAGGGGCTTGAGGGAGCATCTGTATAAGGCTGAAATAAAACTTTTAAAAACATCTCTGAGAAGAAGGCTGAGTCCATGGTCTCCTGTAAGTAATCCATAATATAAGACATTAGTAATCAGGTATTTATAGACTGAAGTCTCTTACCTCTGGCAGCAAATACCTAGGGAACCTAGGGAATGAGTACATGGCCTCTCTTCTGAAGAGCCTTTGAATGAGAGGAAAACTGTGTGCCCAGGAAGTGATGTTAACACAGTAATAAAATAAGTAGGAACAAATGATAAGTGATGTAAATTGGATACATAAGCACTAAGGAAAAATAAAGAAATAATGAGAGGCATTTGGGGGCGATTAGGATAGATTGCCTCAAAAAGTATAGTCTTAAATGTGTCCATTATTTTCATAACTTTGGTTTTATCTTTTTTGATTTAAATGTGATTGAAGGAAAATAATATTTAACACTGTATTAATTTGCTGTCGCTGCTGGAACAAATTACCATAAACGTAATGACTTACAACCACACAAATTCATGTTACGGTTCTGTAGGTTAAAAGTCTGACATGGATCTCACTGAGCAGAAATCCAGGGTGTTGGCAGGGCTCTATTCCTTTCTGGAGGCTCCAGGGGAGAATCCATGTCCTTGCCTTTTCCAGCCTGGGGAGGCCGCCCCCCCCGCCCCTGTGTCCTCCTCCATCTTCAAAGCCAGCGATGGAGAGCTGAGTCCTCATAACACATCACTCCAACCTTACTTCTGTGCTCACACCTCTTCTGAGCTCTTCCACTTTTTTTTTTTTTTTTTAAAGATTTTATTTATTAGAGAAAGAGAGACAGCGAGAGAGGGAACACAAGCAGGGGGAGTGGGAGAGGGAGATGCGGGCCTCCCACGGAGCAGGGAGCCCGATGCGGGGCTCGATCCCAGGACCCTGGGATCATGGCCTGAGCCGAAGGCAGTCACTTAACCCACTGAGCCACCCAGGTGCGCTGAGCTCTTCCACTTTTTAAGGCCCCTTGTGATTACGTTAGGCCCACCTGGGTAATCCAGGCTAATCTCCCTCTTTGAAGGTCAGCTGATTGGCAACCTTAACTCCATCTGCAGTCTTAATTCCCCTTTGCCCTATAACCTAACATATTCACAGGCTCTGGGGGTTAGGACATGGACATCTTTGGGGCCATTATTTTGTACCATAGACACCTACTCTGTTGCACTAGACTTTATGAAAAATAACAAAAAATAGTTCATAATCTAGTTGGAGAGAAGAACAAAACCATACAAAAAGTTAAAAGAAAATCAAGTAACAGTTCAAGGCCACAGTGGTAGAGATTTGCAAGCTGTACTTGATTACTTGTCAGATTAATTGCCATGGAGTCTGGTAGACAGAGAGCTGCTATTTGAGTGGAGGGCTCAGTCACACAGGCTGGTTCATGAAAGGAAGGAAGCCTTGCCTGGAACCCTGAATGAAGAGCTCCGGGGGTGGAAAAGGCAATCCTGGGACACACAAGCACATGAGCAAAACGGTGTATGTGTAAGCCTGTTGAAACAAAGGGAAAGGGGCACCTGGGTGGCTCAGTCCTTAAGTGTCTGCCTTCAGCTGAGGTCATGATCTCAGGGTCCTGGGATCGAGTCCCATGTCGGGCTCCCTGCTGCACGGGAAGCCTGCTTCTCCCTCTCCCACTCCCCCTGCTTGTGTTCCCTCTCTCGCTGTGTCTCTCTCTGTCAAATAAATAAAATCTTAAAAAAAATAAAATAAAATAAAATTTTTGTGTAACAATTTTATCAGTGGCTTCATGTCATTTTCTGACTTGGATCTACAATTCTAACATGCGGAATACTTAACCATTAACCCTATTTTGCATGTGTTAGTATCTTTTCAAAGTTTCATTAATATAAATAAAGCTGCAATGACCATCCATTATTTTGGGAGGGTAATGTCTAAAAGCAAAATTCCTAGGTCAAAGGACATAAACATTTTGAAGATCCTTTTTTATATATTGGTCAGTTGCTTCCCCGATATAATGTATGAATTGATATTTCTACCATCACCACGTGAGAATATTTATTTTATGGAATCTTGGCTAAAGGATATATTAGCATTTCTTAAAACATTTGCCAATTTTGTAGATGAAATAATGTATTGCTTTAATTTGGTTCTCTTTGCTGCTGAGGCTAGGCTTATTTTTTGTGTTTATTGGCTGTAATTACTAGTTCCTGTCTTTTTCTCATGTTAAGAAAAAATTGTTTTCCTTATCAATTTATAAGAACTTTTTATATATTAAAATATTCATTGTTGTTACATAGCGAATATTTTTCTTTTGATTTTATAGTATCTTTTAAATTTAAAAAGTAAAAATTTTCATTTTGTAGAATTCTTGTGTTTATATATTTAAACAATTCTTCATCCTGAGTTCAGATATTCACTTACATTTTCTTCTAGTTCTACAAAGATTTAATCATTTACATTTGGCTCTTTAAAAAAATGTGTCTTAGGTGTAATAGTATGAATGCCAAGTAGGTTTACAATTTAAAAATAGCAAAATCAATATGGTTATGCTTACCATCTTGAAAAACCAGTTGAGATTTGACTAAAGTTGCATCGAACTTATAGATCAATTTGTCCATGAACATAGTATAGCTAACCTTTGATATCGTCTTCTCTAATGACTTCCTGTAAAGTTTTATAATTGTTAAGATTTTTTATTATTTATTGCATATATTATGTTTTTGTTGCTATTATAAATGGTCCTTTTTTCTTTTTGAATTCTGTTATTTGATAGTATATAGGAATGCAGTTGAGTTTTGGATATTCATTTCACCTTTAATCTTATATCCAATTAGTGACATTGTTAAATCCCATTACCAAGTCTAATTTCTTGAGTTTGTATAACAAGGAAATTATCTTTAATAATGACAATTTGTTCTTTTCTAATCATACACCTTTCATTTTTTCTTGTCTTATTGCTGTTTTTATTCAGTGTTGAATAAAAGCGGTGATTATCAGGCATCCTTGTTTCATTCCCAAGCCCAGAGGGAAAGCTTTCAAAGTATTACCATTGAGTATAATGTTCATTATAGATTTTTTTATACTCTCTATCAGAGTAAGAAAACACCCTTTTATTCCTAGTTTGTAGAGTTTTCTAAATTATGAATAGATGTTTGGTTTTTTTCAAATTTTTTCTGCCTCTATATGATCATATGCTTTTTTCCTTTGATTTATTAATTTTCTGATGTTAAATTTGCATTTTTGAGTTACATTCAATTTATACATTGCTAGATTTCTAATGCTTTATTCAGCATTTTTAAATTCATGTTTATGTATAAGAATATCCTATAATTATGATTTCTTAAATTATCTTTGTAATATTTTGGTCAAGGTTATGCTATTTTCATAAAATAACTTGAATGGTGTTCTCTCTTTTTGTGTCCTAGGGAAAGGTTTTTCTGTGCATTAGAGATATTTATCTTTTTTCCTCCCAGCTTTATGGAGATTATATTTGACATATCACATTATTTAAGTTCAAGGTGTATAATGTGATGCTTTGATATATGCTTATATTGTGAAATGAATACCACAGTAAAGTTAGTTAACACATCCATTACTTCCATAGTTACCTTTTTTTTGTATTTTGGATTTTTGGCAGTAAAACCATTTATGACCACTTTTTAAATAACTTTCAAGTATATAGTATAGTATCATTAACTACATAGTATGGTATACTTTAGGCACCCAGAACTTTTTCATCTTATAATTGGAAGTTTGTACCTTCTGACCACCAGCTACCATTTCCTCTACCCCCACCCCCACCACCCCTGGCAACCATCAGTCTACTCTCTGGCACTATGAGTTCAGTTTTTTTAGATTCCGTATATGAGTGAGATCATACAGTATTTGTCTTTCTCTGACTTATCTTACTTAACATAATGCTTTCGTGGTTCATCCATGTTGTCACAAATGGCAGGATTTGCTTCTTTTTTATGGCTGAATAATATTCTATTGTTTATATGTACATATATATTGTATTTTTTCCAGTTTTATTGAGATATAATTGACAAAATTGTAAGATATTTAAATGTATATTATGGTGATTTGATATACGTATACATTGTGAAAGAATTCCCACCATCTAGTTAATTAACACATCTATCACCTTACATATTTATCTTTTGGGGGTCAGAGGAGAGCATTTGAGTTCTACTCTGAGCAAATTTTAGTTACATAATATACAGTGTTACCAACTAGTGTCACCATTTTTTACATTAGATCCTCAAACCTTATTCATCTTATAACTGAAAGTTTATATCCTTTTACCACCTTCCTCCTATTTACTACCCCCCCCACACCCCATTCTGGCAACCACCATTCTACTCTGTTTCTAAGAATGTGAACGTCTTTGTTTTTAAAGATTGCACATATAAGTGATACTATGCAGTGTTTGTCCTCAGAGTCCATCCATGTTGTCACAAATGGCAAGATATCCTTTCTTATGGCTGAAAAATATTTTTTATACATATATATATTATATATGTGTTATATAATATATATATGCCATATCTTCCTTATCCATTCATCCATTGATGGACACTTACGTTGTTTCCGTATCTTGGCTATTGTGAACAATGCTGCAGTGAACATGGGAGTGCAGATATCTCTTCAATATCCTGTTTTCATTTCCTTTAGGTATATACCCAGAAGTAGGATTGTTGGAGCATATGGTAGTTCCATTTTTAATTTTTTGAGGAACCTTCATACTATTTTCCATAGTGGCTGAACCAGTTCATGTGATCAACAGTGCAAAGGGTTTCCCTTTTCTCCACAGACTTGCCAACACTTTTTGCTTTTTGAGCCTCTGCCCATTTTTTAATTGGATTTTTCTTCTATTGAGTGGTATGTGTTCCTTTTGGGTATTAACTCCTTATCAGACATATGGTTTGCAAATATTTTCTCCCATTCTATAGGTCCTTTTCATTTTGTTGATTTTTTTTTCTTTTGTTGTACAGAAGCTTTTTAGTTTGACTTGGTTCACTTGACTATTTTTGCCTTTGTTGCTTGTATTTTTGGTGTCATATCCAAAAAAATCATTGCCAAGACCAATGCCATAAAGTTTTTTTCCTGTGTTTGTGTTGAGGAGTTTTATAGTTTTAGAGCTTACATTAAATCTTTAGTCCATTTTTAGTTGATTTTTGTGTATGGTATGAGATAAGGGTCCAATTTCATTCTTTTGCATGTGGATATTCAGTTTTTCCAGGAGCATTGTGGAAGAGATTATCCTTTCCCCAATGTGTGTTCTTGGGTTTCTGGGCTCTCTATTTGTTCCTTTGGCCCATATATCTGCTTTTATACCAGTAATTATTTACTTCCTTTGGGTTTTTTTTTTCTGTTGTTCTTTTTTCTAACATAAGTTGAAAATTCAACTCATTTATTTTCAGTATTTTTAAAAAATATAAGTATTTAAACCTCAAAAATTATTATTATATACTGCATCAGCTACATCCTATACATAGTGACATGTTGTATTTTTATCATTGGTTTTGTTTTTATTTATCATATATTTATTATCACAAGAAATATTTTCTTCTTCAACAGATAATAGGTTAAAATTGTGTTTTAAAACTTTCAGGCAGGGGCACCTGGGTGGCTCAGATGGTTAAGCGTCTTGCCTTCGGCTCAGGTCATGATACCGGAGTCCTGAGATTGAGTCCCGCATCAGGCTCCCTGCTCCTTGGGGAGCCTGCTTCTCCCTCTGCCTCTCTCTCTCTCTCTCTCTCTCTGTGTGTGTGTGTCTCTCATGAATAAATAAATAAAATCTTTAAAACTTTCAGGCATATGGCTTTTCATCATCTTTTTTGTTTTAATTTCTATCTTTATTGCATTATTACTTGAGAATGTAATCTGCTTGCAAGTAGTTTTTTTATCTTTTATCAAACTTTATGAACATTTTACCATAGCAAAATTATCTTTTTTTTTAAGTGTGTGGTTTTTTGTGTTTGTTTTTTAATTTGCCTGAAAGCCCATTTTATCTGCTTTGAATCTAGGAATACCAGCTCTTTTTCTCTTTTGGTTGCTATTCTAATGATACTTCTTTGTCAAACTTTTAACTTTCAATCTTTCTGCATTTTCAGTGTTTTAAGTACGTCTATTTTAAGGAGCGTATACTATTCTTCTTCTTTTTTTTTTTTTTAAGATTTTATCTATTCATTTGACAGAGATAGAGACAGTGAGAGAGGGAACACAAGCAGGCGGAGTGGGAGAGGGAGAAGCAGGCTTCCTGCTGAGCAGGGAGCCCGATGCGGGGTTGGATCCCAGGACCCTGGGATCATGACCTGAGCCGAAGGCAGACGCCCAATGACTGAGCCACCCAGGCGCCCCCCTGTTTTCTCTTTTTTAGTCTACCAAACTTTAGCTTTGTTTAAGAGTGTGTGAGAGTTTGAGTTACTCTACTTTCTCACCAACATTTAACATTGGAAGTCTTTTTAACTTTAACCATGCTAGCAGGTATGCAATGATAAATCACTGTGGTTTTATTTTGCTTTTGTTAAATGCTTGAATACAATTGCTTCTTCTATTTTGTCCAGTTTTCTAGTTGTTTGTGGCAGAAGGGTCAATCCAGCCCCTACCACTTGGTTGGAAGTAGCAGTCCTCCCCTTGTAATTTTCAGGGTTAATTTCTTAACATATCACCAAGGCATTTGAAAAGTCTTTCTGTTCTTTTTTTTTTAAGATTTATTTACTTATTTGGGGGGGAGGGGCAGAGGGAGAGAGTTTAAGCAGACTCCATGCTCTATTCAGAGCCCACGTGGGGCTTAATCCCTGAGATCACAACCCGAGCCAAAACCAAGAGTCAGACACTTAACTGACAGCACCACCCAGGTGCCCCTGAAAAGTTTTTCTTTTAAAAATAAACTTATATAGCTTGTTTTGCTGTTTTTGGAGGATGGTCTATTGAGATTTCTTGTTCACCATACTGCCAGAAATGAATATTTACTGAATGTTTATTACTAAGTTAGAGAGCTAAAACGTTTTTAATTTATTTTATTTATTTATTAAATTTATTTATCAGTATTTTAAGTATCACGTATTGAATTATTCATTCTTGCTCACTGTCTTAGTTCACAAAAAGTAGAGCATGCGACAAAGACTTGCATGTAGTTAGTTTATTTGGGAAATAATCCCAGGGTGTAGGAGTGAAAAACAGGATTTAGGGGCACCTGGGTGGCTCAGTGATTAAGTGTCTGCCTTTGGCTCAGGTCATGATCCCAGGGTCCTGGAATCGAGCCCCGCCTTGGGCTCCCTGCTCAGCAGGAAGCCTGCTTCTCCCTCTCTCACTCCCCCTGCTTGTGTTCCTGCTCTCACTATCTCTTCCTGTCAAATAAATAAATAAAATCTTTAAAAAAAAACAGGATTTAATTTTATATAAAATACCTGTAGACTTAAGTGCTTACTTCCTTTTACTATAATTCCATCTTGAGACAGAAATTTTATTTTGATTCTTTTTGTTTGTTTGGTACATCCTTGAATTATCATCTTTCCATGGAAACTTCATGGGTAATATACTTTCTGAAGGCTTGCATATTTGAGGATATAGCTTTTCGTTATTTTTGCCCATAATAACAACTTGGTTGGGTAAATAATCCCATGGTTATTTTTTTTTCCTTCACAATTCTGTAGACATTGCTTATGGTCTCTGGCATCTATTGTTGCAGAAAAGTACTCTCAGTATAGCCTGATACTCTTGCTTTGGAGGTATCTAGTTTTCTCCCCCTGATTGGATAATTATAGTGTTCTGTCTTTGGTAATGATAGTTAAAAACATATATATATATATATATGTGTGTGTGTGTGTGCGTGTATCACCAGTGTATTTTGGATTTATTTCATCAGTTTTTCATAGTAGAGAGTAAGTACTGCACAATTCAAGATTTTTCATCCCAGGAAAGTTTTAATCTGATAGATGTTTGGACTTTTATCTCTTTTATTTTTTTTTATTTTTTTTGTTTTATTTATTTATTCATAAGAGTCAGAGAGAGAGAGAGAGAGAGAGAGAGAAAGAGGGAGAGAGAGAGAGAGGCAGAGAGAGAAGCAGGCTCCCCGCCTAGCAGGGAGCCCGATGCGGGACTCGATCCTAGGACCCTGGGATCATGACCTGAGCCGAAGGCAGACGCTTAACCTTCAGAGCCACCCAGGCGCCCCTGGACTTTTATCTCTTTTAAAGGTACTCTGGTCTTTTGGGCAGTAACACCACTTACCTGTATGCTAGATATCCTTTGTCCTTCATATGTATATTCTGTCACTTCTCATTCTTATCTCTTTGCCATTTCCCCCCACATTTTGGGATGAGTTCTACTTCACCAATCTTTTGTTTGTTTGTTTTTGTTTTTGTTTACAGATCTCATTCTGTGTCTCTTTCATGCTTCCAGTGGCATTTCAAAATAGAGTATGGCAAATCTTTTTCCTCACTGCCTTTCTGTAGGCTTTCCAGCTCTTTTTGTTTTAAAAAATCAGTTTTATCTTTTGCCTCCTTCATAGAGTTAATATTTCATTTGATTGTATTAAGTACACAGGGTTGAGGCTGACAATTGACTCTTCAGTAAATAGTTGTCAGGTTTGCTATGCCTTGACTTCTACAGTGATATGTTCATCTCCTTTTATGTTGTGCAATATTATCATATTTATATATATTTATTCTGTTCCATGTTCATATTATGTTATTACTGAGTGTAAATGAGGTGGGCTTTGCTAAAAATGACATAGATTCATTATCTTTGGGTTCCATATTTCATGCTGTTACAATACTTTGAAATATAAAAGCAGGAGGACTAGTTTATAAAAGATACATAGAACTAGTTCAGTGATCTATTAGCCAATGGATGAGGAAAAGTGGTCTGGTGCAGTGGGCCCTCCTACTAAGGGAAAATAGTCTCTAGGTGGTTTCTCTGTATTTGGTGGAGCCCTTGATCAAAAGCCAATTATATGGACTCTATTCCAGGTAAGCAAGTGGCTATGCCCAGTTCCTTTCCTGGGGCTATTGCTCCCTGTGTTAGGATGGATCCTCCTGCATGCAGTCAGATCCATCTAGGATCCTCTACTATGCTGGGGATGCCCTTGGACTTCCTGGCAAGGATTCCTAATCCTCTTGACTCATAGTCATGAAAGAGGTTCTCACTTAAAGGCTTCCTTTCTATCCTGTGACCTGTCCTGATTTACAAATTCAGAATGTTTGTGAAAGTCTGCTAGTAGGTCTCTTACTATTTCCTGGGGCACTATACCATTTTCTCAGGAAAGGAGGTTCCAGTCAGCTCTGGCTTCTCCCTTTAAAATGTCAGGGGTGTTGTGCTTAGTTGCCCTCTGACCTGAATGTCTCCATATAAGCAGTTTCCAAGAGGGTACATACATGAATAAGTAATGGAGTTGAGAGCAATTACATGGAGAAAAATCCAGAGAAGAAATTAATGCCAATATTGCTCTGTGTTCTAGGAATTATCTAGGCATACTCCCACGCCTGCCCTGTCCCCTGTGCCTGCATTACTTTAGAGCACACAGCACCATCTGTCATAATTATAGTCTAAATATTTATCATCTTCTTCTCCCATTAAAATATAAGCTCCACGAGAGCAGACATTTTTATCTTTTGTATTCATTACTGTACCCAAGTATCTAGAACAGTGTCACGACAAAAAGCAGTTGTTGACTAAACGTCCTTCATTTAAAGGTTTTTTTTTTTTAAGATTTTATTTATTTATTTGACAGAGAGAATGAGAGTCATTTAAAGAACAATGAGAAAAGGAAAGACTTGAGAAAGCCTTTAACAGATCTTGTAGAAAGAGCTTGGATAGATGTCAGAGATACTTGATTTGTAATAGCTAATGTTTGTTCATAAAGTAAGATATAGAAAACTTAGATTTGGTTTACTTGATGGCTAGTGTAAGAGACTTAAGTATACTTGTGTCCAACATGAGTATAAATTTATGGTGACTTATCAGGAAGTCATGATTATTTTGGCAACTTACGAACATTCATTTCAGAGCCTTTTATATCATTTGGTAAAAATTTCTTACAGAAAATAATTCGGTGTTTATCTGACTTTTAGCTCCTTTCTCAAAGAGAAAATAAAAATAAAAGGGGAAAGAGAGAAACTCAGCTCAGGTATCACTCTCCCTTATAATCATTTGCCTGAGATATAAGAATTATTTGTAATATACATATTTCCTTTAAAGAAAGTTGAGGGGGCACCTGGGTGGCTCAGATGGTTAAGTGTCTGCCTTTGGCTCAGGTTGATGGTTAAGCGTCTGCCTTTGGCTCAGGTCATGATCTCCAAGTCCTGGGATGGAGCCCCATGTCCAGCTCCCAGCTCAGCGGGGAGTCTGCTTCTCCTTCTCCCTTTGCCTCTCCCTCTGCTTGTGCTCTCTCTGTCTCTCTCTCTCCCTCCCTCAAATGAATAAATAATATCTTTAAAAAAATAATAAAAAATTAAAAAATAAAGTTGAGGGTTGGGTTTGGGTTATTTCTTGGGCAAGTTAGAATACAGTACCTGATTTCTAACTGTTAACAACTCATGTTTAAATATTTTAATGTTAGAGACTGAAAAAAAACCCTAAACTTTTACCTTCTTCTAATTTTAACTATATTTTCAAATGTATATGAGGTTATTTTTTCTTAATCTTCTCACAAATTATAAAGAACGGCATTTATCCTGCATTGAGCTCAAATGATTACGCATTCTTTTAAAATGAAAATGTTGACAGTGGAAACCAAATTAGAAAAGAATGCAGAGAGATGTTCATAAATCACGAGACACTTGGAAGAGCATGCAAGCAAATCTAAGAACTACGCGTTTTTCATAATTTTGGATTTTCCCTTTTAAAAATCACTTTCCAGTTTGTTGAGGGTTTGGCAGCTCCTAGCATGACATCAACTCTTCCGTTGTGCAGTAACTGCTTTCTTTTAGATAACTTGATGGCACTTCATAGAGTGTTAGTGATTAAGTTGAATTAAAAACTAACTGGGTTTGAGTTTAAATTCCCCTAACGGATAAACCAAACGTATTCCTGACCTTAGGCCTGCTTTTGAGCACTCCTCAAAACTTACATTGCTCATAGGCTGCTTTACTTCTAGAAGCGGAAGTAAGCAGGTGAGAGAACACACACGTTTTAGAGTCAATAATTAGTCAAAACAATGTGTCAGAATGCACTGTGCTATCAGTGCACTTGTCCAGCCACTCGGATGCTTCGGGACCAGTCATCCTCTTTATCTTATCTTGGCCCCAAATCCAGAGCATGGTGACCTTGGCATTGTTTTTCCACGTCAGGAAACCAAAGCTGGTTATTTAAGCTGTAGTCTCTCTCAGCAGTCTGGGGCAGATTCTCACCACCGGGAAGGTGGTGATGAAAATACTAGAAATTTGCTTGTTATTGGGGAAGAAGAAAGCAGTCTGTAATAGAACTAACTTTTCTGAATCTCCTAGGGACACGCCTTTGATCACCAGGAGAAAACGCTTGCATTTGTAAAGGTCTGCTCCATCCTACTCTAAACCAGAGCTTCTCAAACTCGACTGAGTAGAGGGATCTCCTGATTCGGGATTTCTTTCCTTTATTTTTTTAATTATGTTATGTTAATCACCATATATTACATCATTTGTTTTGGTGTAGTGTTCCATGATTCATTGTTTGTTCATAACACCCAGTGCTCCATGCAGAATGTGCCCTCGTTAATACCCATCACCAGGCTAACCCATCCCCCCACCCCCCTCCCCTCTAGAACCCTCAGTTTGTTTTTCAGAGTCCATCGTCTCTCATGGTTGGTCTCCCCCTCCGATTTCCCCCCCTTTATTCTTCCCCTCCTGCTATCTTCTGCTTCTTCTTCAACATATAATGTTTTATTTGCTTCAGAGGTATTTCTGATGAGCTCCCAGGTGGTGCCTGCCAGTGCTGCTGGGTCTCTGACCACACTTTGAGTAGCCAGCCCCCAGCATAGAAAGCACTTTTACCCAATTTGGAATCCAAGATATATAGGGGTTTTTTAAAGATTTATTTATTTATTTATTTATTTATTTATTTATTTATTTATTTTTGAGAGACAGAGAGAGAGCACAAACAAGCAGAGGGAGTGGGAGAGAGAGAAGCAGACTCCCCGCCAAGCAGGGAGCCACGTGTGGGACTGGATCCTGGGACTCCAGGATCATGATCTGAGCCAAAGGCAGATGTTTAACCGACGGAGCCACCCAGGTGCCCTCAAGATTTATAACTTAAAATGTTTGTGTGAATATTTGATTTGAGACTAATTAAGTATTTTGTGAGATACGCAGTTGGAGACAGAGATACGAGACCTTAAATTTCAGAACTGTTTTATAATTGCTAATATATTAATTATATAGCTAATATATTATATAATTAATTATATAATAAATATAATTATATATTAATTATATAATCAATATATTCATTGTAATTATAATTTTGTAATTTCCCCTGAGTTCCTGTTTAGGCTAGCTGTGTAGCATTTTACATGATCTTTCTTATTATCCAAATACCAAATTGTTTTCTGATCCTAAAATAATCTGGTGTTTGATGAAAAAAATTCAAAGTACATTCAATTGAGCAAGACGCAAAGATTTTAGAGCTCAACTCAGAAGCTCAGTTCCTTTTTCCTTTTGTTCTGGATGTTCTCGTCCTATCAACAGTCACGAAGAAAATCTGAACTTCTAAGAAATGGCAGTGAACTGAGCATCTACCCCCCACCCCCTCAGGAAGTCAAGAACGAGGTACTGATACTTCTACCTAAATTCTCTGAGACCCTGCTTGGGTTGTGAGTTCTGACACCTTTCAGGTGCTTCCTCTGGTCTTGCAGAATGTTAGGAACTGGTGTAGAGAACCCCAACAAACTCCCGTAGAGAATAAGTAGAGAAATCAGGGGACTAATTGTGCTACTTCTGTGGAGAAAGAGACTTCCCTGTGCTCATGCCCCCCGAGTACGTGGCAGAGAGGGTACTGGTATGGGTGCTGACATCCACACATCTGTCTGGGCGGTCAGACAGTTGCTGTGACACCTGTTGGACAGTCAGTGTCTCTGAGGGACACAGAGCACCCTTGCCCGGAGTCGTTATGTGAGCTCGGCTGGCATCCTGACTCAACAAGCTTGTTTTCTTGCCTTGCCTTCCAAACATAAAGGCGTACACATGTCTACAATGTCAGAGAATCTGAAAACCAGATCTTTTTTTTTCTTTTTAGTTTATTCCTTTTTCCCCAAGTTTTTTTTTAATTTAATTTTATTATGTTATGTTAATCACCATACATTACATCATTAGTTTTTGATGTAGTGTTCCATGATTCATTGTTTGCATATTAACACCCAGTGCTCCATTCAATACGTGCCCTCTTTAATACCCATCACCAGGCTAACCCATCCCCCCACCCCCTCCCCTCTAGAACCCTCAGTTTGTTTCTCAGATTCCACAGTCTCTCATGGTTCGTCTCCCCCTCTGATTTCCCCCCTTCATTTTTCCCTCCTACTATCTTCTCTCTCTCTCTCTCTCTTTTTTTTTTAGCATATAGTGTATTATTTGTATCAGAGGTACAGGTCTGTGATTCAACAGTCTTACACAATTCACAGCACTCACCATAGCACATACCCTACCCAATGTCTATCACCCAGCCACCCATCCCTCCCACCCCCCACCACTCCAGCAACCCTCAGTTTGTTTCCTGAGATTAAGAATTCCTCATATCAGTGAGATCATATGATACATGTCTTTCTCTGATTGACTTATTTCACTTAGCATAATACCCTCTAGTTCCATCCACATCATTGCAAATGGCAAGATTTCGGGGGTTTTTTTGATGGCTGCATAATATTCCATTGTATATATACACCACATCTTCTTTATCCATTCATCTATTGATGGACATCTTGGCTCTTTCCACAGTTTGGCTCTTGTGGACATTGCTGCTATAAACATTGGAGTGCACATACCCCTTCGGATCACTACATTTGTATCTTTGGGGTAAATACCCAGTAGTGCAATTGCTGGGTCGTAGGGTAGCTCTATTTTCAACTTTTTGAGGAAGCTCCATACTGTTTTCCAGAGTGGTTGCACCAGCTTGCATTCCCACCAACAGTGTAGGAGGGTTCCCTTTTCTCCACATCCCTGCTAACATCTGTCATTTCCTGACTTGTTAATTTTAGCCATTCTGACAGGTGTGAGGTGGTATCTCATGGAGGTTTTGATTTGGATTTCCCTCATGCCGAGTGATGTTGAGCACTTTTTCATGTGGCTGTTGGCCATTTGGATGTCTTCTTTGGAAAATGTCTGTTCATGTCTTCTGCCCATTTCTTGATTAGATTCTTTGTTCTTTGGGTGTTGAGTTTGACGAGTTCTTTATAGATTTTGGATACTAGCCCTTTATCTGATATGTCATTTGCAAATATCTTATCCCATTCTGTTGGCTGTCTTTTGGTTTTGTTGACTGTTTCCTTTGCTGTGCAAAAGCTTTTTATCTTGATGAAGTCCCAATAGTTCATTTTTGCCCTTGCTTCCCTTGCCTTTGGCAGTGTTTCTAGGAAGAAGTTGCTGCGGCTGAGGTGGAAGAGGTTGCTGCCTGTGTTCTCCTCTAGGATTTTGATGGATTTTTGATGGATCTGTCTCTCATTTAGGTCTTTCATCCATTTTGAGTCTATTTTTGTGTGTGGTGTAAGGAAATGGTCCAGTTTCATTCTTCTGCATGTGGCTGTCCAATTTTCCCAACACCATTTGTTGAAGAGACTATCTTTTTTCCATTGGACATTCTTTCTTGCTTTGTCGAAGATTAGTTGACCATAGAGTTGAGGGTCCATTTCTGGGCTCTCTATTCTGTTCCACTGATCTATGTGTCTGTTTTTGTGCCAGTATCATACTGTCTTGATGATGACAGCTTTGTAATAGAGCTTGAAGTCTGGAATTGTGATGCCACCAGCTTTCCTTTTCTTTTTCAACATTTCTCTGGCTATTCAGGGTCTTTTCTAGTTCCATACAAATTTTAGGATTATTCCATTTCTTTGAAAAAAGTGGATGGTATTTTGATAGGGATTGCATTGAATGTGTAGATTGCTCTAGGTAGCATTGACATCTTCACAATATTTGTTCTTCCAATCCATGAGCATGGAACGTTTTTCCATTTCTTTGTGTCTTCCTCAATTTCTTTCAAGAGTATTTTATAGTTTTCTGAGTACAGATTCTTTGCCTCTTTGGTTAGGTATCTTATGGTTTTGGGTGCTATTGTAAATGGGATCATCTCCTTAATTTCTCTTTCTTCTGTCTTGTTGGTGTTTAAGAATGCCACTGATTTCTGTGCCTTGATTTTATATCCTGCCACTTTACTGAATTCCTGTATGAGTTCTAGCAGTTTTGGGGTGGAGTCTTTTGGGTTTTCCACATAAAGTATCATATCATCTGCAAAGAGTGAGAGTTTGACTTCCTCTTTGCCTATTTGGATGCCTTTGGTTTCTTTTTGTTGTCTGATTGCTGTGGCTAGGACTTCTAGTACTATGTTGAATAGCAGTGGTGATAGTGGACATCCCTACCGCGTTCCTGACCTTAGGGGGAAAGCTCTCAGTTTTTCCCCATTGAGAATGATATTCACTGTGGGTTTTTCATAGATGGCTTTTATGATATTGAGGTATGTACCTTCTATCCCTATACTCTGAAGAGTTTTAATCAAGAAAGGATACTGTACTTTGTCAAATGCTTTTTCTGCATCTATTGAGAGGATCATATGGTTCTTGTTCTTTCTTTTATTAATGTACTGTATCACATTGATTGATTTGCAGATGTTGAACCAACCTTGCAGCCCAGGGATAAATCCCACTTGGTCGTGGTGAATAATCCTTTTAATGTACTTTTGGATCCAGATCTTAACACATGCAGGGGGACAGTGGGAGAATCTGATATTCCTAAAATATTGCCAAGAAGATCTATTCCTGGGGTACCTGGGTGGCTCAGTCAGTTGAGCGTCTGCCTTTGGCACAGGTCATGATCCCAGAGTCCTGGGATCGAGCCCCAAGTCCGGCTCCCTGCTCAGCAGGGACTCTGCTTCTCCCTTTGCCTCTGCCTGCTTCTCCCCCTGTTTGTGCTTGCACGCGCGCGCTCTCTCTCTCTCAAATAAAGAAAAATCTTAAAAAAAAAGAAAAAGAAAAAAAAATATCTATTCCTTCTTTTCCCCCATGAATTGCAGCCTTTATTTAGAACATCCTAAGGACTCAGTGTAGTTTTCCTCTAAAGTGTTTAGAGATCACAAACAAAACATCATATGCGATATTTAGGAGGAAAAAAAAGCACAGAATATAAAATTTTATATGCAGTATCATCTCAATTATAAATTACAGGCACCAAAACAGGATTAGAAGGAGCAGACCAAAATGGTGTGATGGTCCATTACCTTTGGAGAATGAGGTTATGGATGATTTCCTATTATCTTTTTCATTCTGTTCAGTGTAGGCCAGGTTTTCTACAAGTTTGTATTACTCTTGCAATTAAAAAGAGAAGGAAGAGAAGAGAAAAGAAAAAGGAAACAAAGCAAACAGTGATCAGGCTAGAAGTCCCTGAACCTAGGCCCCCTCCCACCACATGTGTGTAAATCTCTGTTCAGGGACTTGGGTCTGTAGTTAATTGTTTGATGTTTTTATGTGGTATAGACCTGTGTACTGCCACAGTGACAGAAACAAATTAGAGTGTCTCGGTAAAGACCAAACTCATCAATTTTTCCAAAATCTGTATTTGATTAATTGTACAAAGGTACAGGTCAAAGTTATTCCTCAAACCTTATTATTTCAATAAAGAAGCCCAAAGTTTCCAGGTTTGTCAGGAAATTCATTATCACTGTAAAATAGCAAAAGGTCACAAAATGTCTCCTTCCACAATCAAACAGCATATAAGAAAAATTTCTTTTTCTCCACAATTCATTGCCCCAGCAAAACCAAGAGAAACCTCTGACATTTCAGATCCTTCTGCTTCAGGGGAAATAAATGTTCCATAGATCATGGAGAAAAATGACAAACAAATTAATGAAAAACAAATACACTCCTGCAGTGTACTCAGCCATATGCCAGACCAAACACAAGGCAAAGGGAGATTTTATTCTCAGGTCTTTCCAACTCGGAAGAGTGACAGTTTCCTTAGTGGCATCAGCACTCTCGTTACAGAAAGTGGTACACAAACCAAAGAAACACAAATTAAAGAAACATGCAGTGGAAAAACAAAGAGGAATTCTGTCATTTCATGCATATTTAACTGTAGTGGGAAAGTCAGTGCTGGCAAAGCAGTATTGAAATCTTGAGCTAGTAAGTGGAAGCATTCTAGAAGTTACACACCCCTCTCTTCATAATGCTTTGTCCACAATTGTAACTTGACTGAATTTAGCTCAATTTTCCCACATCCCAAGAATTCCTTCCTTCCATTCTGCCTCCTTCTGGCCACCTTTTTCTTCCTCTCTGAAGTTTGTCAGGGAGTAATGAACAAGTACTTTCTCCATATCTTCAGTTTCCATTCACTGACAAACTAATTTTCCCACCGGGTACATTTCCATTTTCTTTTTTTAAAAACACAAACAGTACAAATAAAGTCAAAATCCACTGTGACTCCCTACCCTACTCTGCTCCCCAGAGATGACCACTGCTTATAGTTTTGTCCTTCTACACGCTCTAGGTACGTACTTATATAATATGGATATTGTGTGTGTGTGTGTATAGAATACTTTTTCCATGTAAATGGTGCCATGTAAAATGTACTTTTTTGTGACATGTTTTCCACTCAACGATCTGCCTGGGAGATCTTTCCCAGTCAGTACATGTAGAGCAGTGGTTCTCAACTAGGGGCAGTTTTGCTTCTCAAGGGACATTTGGCAATTTCTGGAGACATTTTTGGTGGTCACGGCCTGGGTGGTGATGCTACTGGCATCTCGTAGGTAGAAGCCAAGGATGCTGCTAAACATCCTGCAATGCGCAAGACAGCCCACAACAAAGAATTGTCCACCCAGCGGCGCCTGGGTGGCTCAGTTGGGTAAGTGTCTGACTCTTGGTTTCAGCTCAGGTCATGATCTCAGGGTCATGGGATCAAGCCCCGCATCAGGCTTTGTGCTCAGTGTAGTGTCTGCTTGAGATTCTCTCTCCCTCTCCCTCTTGCCCCCTCCACCACTTGTGCGCACACATGCACGTTCTCTCTCTCTCTCTCAAATAAATAAATCTTCTAAAAAAAAAAAAAGAATTGTCCACCCAAAATGTGAGTAATGCTGAGGTTGAGAAACCATGGGTGGCTCTACTTTATTCTTTTAACTGCCGCATAGTATTCTGTAGTTTATTTTACCAGTCACGTCACAATGTAAATTTAGATGACTTTTTTAAAATGTTTTATTTGTGGGGCACCTGGATGGCTCAGATGCTTAAGCGTCTGCCTTTGACTCAGGTCGTGATCTCAGGGTCCCAGGATCGAGTCCCATGTCAGGCTCTCTGCTCTGCGGGAAGCCTGCTTCTCTGTCTCCCTCTGTTGCTCCCCCTGCTTGTGCTCTCTCGCTCTCTCTGTTGAATAAATAAATAAAATCTTAAAAAATAAAATAGGATAAAATGTTTATTTGTGTCCATCATTCAGTGTTTCTTCCATTTGCTTTTTACCCAATTGCAATCTGCCTTCTTCCCCAAACATCCCCTAGGTTACCAGTGGCCTCCTAATTTCCACAGCCTTTGGCTCCTTTTCAGGGTAAGCTGACTTGGCCTTCTTCCCTGACACTTGTCAGTGTTCATTATCCTCTCCTCCTGGAAGTACTTGGCCCCCTGGCCCCAAGACTCTGCCCCTCTCTACATCTGCTGCCCCTCTTCAATCCCTGGGCCTGGCCAACCACCATGCTCTGAGCTCTTGCTGTCCTCCAGGCACTGTGCTAGGCGTCAGGGCGTGAGGTTGATCGGCAGCAAGTCCCTGCCCCGGAGACCCTCTGGTTTAGGAGCCAGGCACATCCACGAGTTGCGCAAAGAGAGGCATGCCCCAGTTACAGTGTATGCAGAGTTTGCTGAGCGAGTCAATAAATGATTAGCTATAGTATGAAAGATTTTAAAGGACTATAGAAAGTGTCTTTCCTTCATGGTTCAGAATATACTGCATATTTTGTCTTCTTGTCTACTTCTTCCCATAACATATTTTTACAAAAATAAATGAAGGAAAATGCTTCACATTTTCCCACCACCACTCTTTTTCTCTGCTTTGAAACAGCAACTGCATTGTTTCACTCTTGCTCTATGGGGAATGCACTCAGCCTTGGCCAAAGCAGAGAAAAGATCAAATTAGAGAAGCAAGTCTGCTTGCTGCTGGCTGAAGGGCAGGAAGCAAGGTTGGCACTCCCTCCTCTCCATCTGGAGCTTCCTTCTCCTCCCCTTCTCTGCAGCTTCCTGGGTTGGAGGACCTCAGGGGTGGGCTACAATGGCTGCCCGGCCCTAATTTCCCAGTATCAAGGATCTTAAGCCCCTACCCGAAACCTGACAGCAAAGGAAATCTCAAGTGTAAGTCCAACTCAGTGCTCAGAGTGAACTCCTTAAACATGTCCTAAGTGTTCCCTGGGCAGGCCTGGGGAGACACAAAGATAAATGGGATGTAACCCTTCCCCCATAGAGCTGGAGGGAGTAGGGGGGTAGGGGGTCATATAAATAGCTACTCAGTGCAAAGCAGAAAGAATAAAGTGAACCCCTCCATGAGGATTGAGCAAAGTTGCTTAAGGAAAAAGGCGGCGGGGGCGGGGGGCGGTTGGTGGGGATTAGCTCTGCTCAGGGATCAAGCAAGGCACTTGAAAATCATTTCCCTTCTCTCTAAGAGCAGTTTGTTGGATAGGTTCATTTGATTTAAACAAGGAAAGTAGGATTTCTGGAAGGAGGAATGAAGCGTCCAAAGAGCCGGATACTCGAGTGCCATTCTGCTGAGCACCGTGTAGCTTGGGTAAGGCTGAACCTTAGACGTGGGAGCTTTCATCTGCTCTTTATCTCAGGTCCCAGGACAAGCATCCAGGATCATGGCTCTCTCAGCCCCAGTTGCTCAAGGCCTGCAGCCGTAGTTGTGTGTCAGGGATCTTAATTCAACTCATTTCAGTTCAAGTTCATTTTATGCCAGTCACGTTATCTAATTCTTAAAGGCGCACCTGCTGGTTGCTCCAGGTCTGTGTGTGGGTGTTCTGCAGGGTCTGTATTTATATTTCTGATTGTTTGTGTTAAAGCCAGCTGGGGTCCTGGGAGCATCAGTGATCTAGCTCAGATATAGAGGGTTTTGCCAAAAGCTTCAGGCCCTGGCAGAGGGGCAAACCTTCTGGAAGTTTTGATGCTGTGTGGGCCCAGGGAGGGCAGCACCAATGGGGGAGAGAGAGGTGGAGCCATTGGCTGAATGGGTCAGTGACCAAAGACAACAACGATAATAGCCACCCCTCCTGTTTAGTTTTCCTCTACTAATGCCCATTCTTTGTCTCTGCAAGTGGAGAACGGACGGAGCTGGAGTTGAGAGGCAAGTAGAGGACTGCTGTAGAGATTGCCAGAGGGCTCCTGTGTTCCTCTCCTATTGCTCAGCCAGGTTCTCGGGGCCGGCTCTCACAGGGCGGCAAGCAGGCCGTCAGTCAGGCTGCACTCTCACCTGGCAGCTCGGGGCCGGGGCCGCTGCCCTGCTCGGTCGGGTTGTTGGCAGGATTCAGCTGCTCGTGCTTATAGGACTGAGATCCCTGTTCTCTCTGCAGGGACTGCTCCTGGTTTCCAGAGGCTGTTCTCAGGTCTTTGCCCGGTGACCCCCCTCCCTCTCATAGCCAGCAAGAACCTTCCTTTTCCTGAAATCCTTCTGTAATCTCTCTGACTTTTGTGCTCTGAGCCAGAGAAAACTCTGTTTTCAAAAGGCTTGGGATTAGGGTAGGCTACGCAGATAATCTCCCTATTGAGGTCACTGATTAATAAGCATCATATCTGCAGAGTCCCTTTTGCCATGTAAGTCACATAAACAGTGGGGGTAACACCAAGGGGGGGCAAAGGGCATGGATTTAGAATTCAGCCAACCCCAGTTGCCCAAAGTGTGGTTCTGTTTGACCTTGAAATGACACCTGGAGACCCAGGGCCCAGAAAACTGTGGGTGAGGGTGGGGTGGGTGGGATGGAGAGCCACACAAGGAAGGGAAATGTTTTCAGGGAACCAGACAGAGGGCTTTCAGAGGCAGAATCAGAGGACCATGCTGAAGAATTCGGCTCCTTTATCAGTTGTGTCATGCTTCTTTGCAAGGTCCCATAAGCATTAGAATAATGAAGAACATGCCCTTTAGCGCTTCACAGTCTAGTGAGAGTACAAGATAGCTCCTGAACTGGAAATGTTGTCCTGACAAAAATTTGTACCGGAAAAATCTACAGGAAATGAATATCTTCAGGAAAATAATTTTCTGTATTTTCCAGACTGGCCTGAGTGCCTAGGACCTTTAGTTTTACACATGGTTTGTTTGTTTGTTTTTGTTGTTATTTTGGTTTGGCTTGGGGTCTTTTGTGTTCCTCTATATATTCAACAAATACTTCGTGGTACTGATTATGTTCACAGCACTCCCCTAGTTCTTGTATCTGGTGAATCTAAGATTCACCTGGGCAGCATGTTACAAATGCAGCTTGCTAGGCCCTCCTTCCATATACCTTAAGGATCTCTGAAGCTGTATTTTGGTCAAACAACTAGGCAATTCTAATGGTACCAGGACCACACTTTGAAGGTTGCAATAGGGGCAGGAAGAGTATAACCTAGAGTTCCTTATCCTCAAAGAGCATATAAATGAATCAGGGAACTAAAATGTAGACGTATTTCAAAATAACTAATAATACACAACCATGGCTACTGAAGAGCCAAATGAGAAACAGAGAAAATAAAGAAGAGGTGAGATATTGCATGAGGAGAGGACTATTCCTAAATGAGTTCTCAGAAGATTTTGAAACAGATTGGGTTTTAACTGGGCCTTAAAAGAAGGGCAAGGGCGTGCCCAGTGGGGAGAACATGAGTAAAGGCACTATGGCCTGGTACAGGGGCAGCGAGCTCAAAGCAACCCAGGGGGACTGATTTAATATCTCCTCACTGCTTCATCGAGGATCCCTCTGGAACCACAAGTTCTTCTTCCTTATTAGGTTGCTTTTAAGAATATTCCATAAGAGATTGCACATGTACATGTAAAAAGAGATTAATCACAGTTGAAACCTACACACTGAGTTATGTATAATTTCAACCTGATTTGTTTAAGTATCTGTCATGTTGAAAAATTATATAGACTCCAAATGGAAATGGCATCTGATTATTAAGTTCAGATACCAGTGCCTTTCATTAACAATGAACATTTTTGCTCTGTAGATTTTCAGCATACATTTTTGCTCTGTAGATTTTCCTTCAGAAGCAGTGGGCCTACAGACATCTCCAACTATGCTGCCAATCAGTGAAATAGAGGAAGTGGTCACGAAATTAAATGTGAACACTCCATCGGCCTTTTGCAATGTGGAGCCTTTGTTTATTCATCTAACCCATGTTCAGAGCTCATTCTATTTCAGTGGATTGCTCTCCAAGTGATTTATTGGAGAGTGTTTGATACTTGTGTTTTATGATCCTTTTTTCCCCTCACTACAGCAGGTTTAAATACAGATATCCCTTACTTTTCAAAAAAGTTCCTGTTGCACCTTTCACTTTTACCAAAACGCACCTTGGTACCTGTTTTCGGCAACCAAAAGACATCCAAAGAGGATTTTCACTTTTATGAAGAAAGGTGAAAATGGAGAATAGCATTTTGCATTTGTTTTGCAGCGAGCTCTCAAACAGGCAGTGCCCCCCACCCCCACCCCAGGCAACAGACGTTGAGAGTGGTGCTGCCAAGCTCCTTCCCCAGGAGCCACACTCAGCATCTCAAGCATCCGGCTGTCATATAGCTTTGAGCTCTGTCTGTGAGCATCTGTGCTTTATTGTGATTTATTTCATACATCATTAGCAAGATGTGCCCAAAGGTATCAGAAAAGCCTGAGAGGTTATATTTTGAGCATGGAACGCTGAAAAATTTTTCCATATAAATTAGCGGTAATTACTTCTTCAATTTATGCTATTTCAGCCTGCGAAAGTTTTCGTAGAAACACTCTGCTTTTCAAGAAACCTGCATCAGAATACAATTGCAGAAAATATATTATACTTAGTGAAGTCAGGAGAAAATAAACAACTCTTTTACTGATACTCATAACAAATACAAAATGAGAAACTGTAGAGATTCGTATTGTACTGTGTGACTCTGTTATTTTAGAGTACACATCACTGCTGTGGGCTTTTCTTAAGTGATAAATAAATGCTGTGCTGTGTGGCTTCATGTAGAAACTATCTGAAATTTAATTTGTGTAATTAAATAAAACTTAAAATTTTGTGTATTTCTCAAGAGGAGAAAAGCTATTGGTAGAAATATATTTACTTATTTCTTTTATGTACACTCATAATTTATAAACCTATTACCATCATCAAAGAGGGGTGCCCAGGATGATCCTGAGCCCTCTAAGCTGCATCTTAGGCTACATCTAATTGTGTGCATATGTGTGTGTGTGTGTGTGTGTGTGTGGTGTGTGTTGGAACAGAATGTTACTTTGACTTGGTTTCTGTACTAAGACCATATCAAATATTTGGGGTTATTTTAATCATACTAGCATTCGTTTCTACCAATTTGATCTTGACTGGTCTATTGCCATTCCCAATCTGTTACGTATATATAATATATGTTTTATTTACTTATTTATTTTACCTGTACATCAAATTTGAAGTTTCCTTGAACAACTTCCCCAGCCTGATTTCGGACTTGCTCCCTGAGGAGTTTGTCTGCGCTCTCCTCTTGCCCACTGTGAAGACTCCTCTCCTACACCACCTGGGCCTGCCCTCCTGGACCCTGTGCTTTCCTTCCCAGACCACTGCCTGTGCTCTTGTCTCTGCTTCACTTGTGCACTTCCCAGGACCTAGCAGACAGCCAAGCACTTGCCTCCTGCCCTGTAAATGTCGTAAATACCCCACACCTTGAGGGGGGCTAGCCTTTGAGCACTTTCCTATTTCCAAACTGATTAGCTTGGGGATCCCAATACACAGACACATATGCGTCTGACCCTGGTGTACTCTTTACTGCTCACAAGGATGTGGCACTTTTTCTAATCACTTCAAAAGCCAAGTGGATCCGAATTCATGTCTTCCAGGCAGCACTTGGCCAAAAATTCTGGATGTGTCATCTCTGGTACAAGGTTAGTTCTGTTGGCAGATATCCTTCCAGTTTAAAAAACAAAAACAAAAACAAAAAAACACTGTGGATGACATGTGAATATATTGTTAGGCTTTTTATCTGCATTAATAATGAGTATTTTCCAGAGACTACGTTTCTGCTTTCTGTATTGAGTTTTCAGGGACATAATATGGTCAAGTTTCTGTATTCATTGCTTCTCACAATATATAGTTCTCAAGATAACGATATAATTCCAAACGTTGATACACCCATAGAGAGTTTGCTTTTCCCCCTCACACATCTGTTTTGCTTTATGCAAGAGAAATTTCTCATGCCAGAACGGCTTTCAGTGGATATAGGCAATCTGCTTTCTGTTGAGCCTCTGCAATTCACAGATGCAAATGTTTAAAAAGCAGCGAGGTTAACATGGTTATTTCTTCATCTGAAATGTCCCCAGTCACTACTTTTGTCCTTTAAAAAAAAAAAATCTTGTGTTATAAATCCATTGTGTGTAATCCGTATAGCCTTGCCTCATAATTCTCTTATCCAAACTGAATTAACTCTTTAGTGGCCTCCTAGGTTGGATTTTAGGGTCCTCCTAGTTTGTATTGCTAGTTTGATTGTGTTCTCTTGATAGAATTTCTGTTCTCAGGGAGGGAATGAGGGGACCAGTTTCACTACCCAGAACAGAATCCCACTAACCAAGAGAACAGGCTCCCCTCCCCCCCCACCACCACAAAAGTTCTAGCCTATCACTGTGTGTCCTCAGTTACTTAATCAGCAAATATTACTGAGCACCGTTGTTTTGCTCTGCTGGGAAATGTGGGCAAGGCAAGCATAATATATGGATGCTAACTTCAAAAAAAGTGCAGTCTGTGTGGACAGGTAGAACCTAATATAACAGAGGTGGCAGTGGGCCGATCCATGTCAGGTGGAGCTCCCGCATCATGCTCCTGCTGCTCCCACAAGGAAGGGGAGCCCTCAGCTGATCACCCCAACAGCTCCAGACATCTTTTTCAAATTTTTAACTTAATCCAACCCTTGAGGACCTGAATCTTTCACAGAAATTTGCCTGACTCTTCTTGTATTGCTAAGTTGTTAAGTTGTGTGAAGCCTTCGGAGCAGGGAGTTGAACGATGCAAACAGCACTAAGTCAAAGGTTCAAGGCCTTTGAGAGCTGGGGAGAAATCCAACCACCATCACTTTCTGACTCAACTGAACATGGGAGTCAGTGGTTGAACGTTCCTGCAACTCCCGAAGCACGGGAAGGCTGAGTATGGGTCCCAGTTGAAGATGTCGAGCTAAGGTAGTTCCCAGCAGCTCTCACTGCTGCAGGAGGGCCTTGTGTTTTCTGAAAACAGGTCCTAAGTAAACTTGCAAAAGCCTTTTAGTGCTAATTACAGTTCCGTGATTGAAGGTGCAGCTCTGTTGGCATCTAGAAATAGAACCGGGTAGAGTGTCCCCCAGAAAATGAGCTCACATGGCAAAACCAGGCAAAAGCTACCCCCTGCCAAACTGGCTGTCAGCAGAAATCTGGTCTGCTTTCTGAAATGGAATGTAGGCTTCCAGACTCTCTAGACAACCTCTTTCCAAAGCAGATGAGAAACAAATAACTCACAGGCACTGACTTCGTTTTTGTGTTCAAAGCCAAGAGGAGTTTTCACTATGCTGCTTCTACCTGTCTTTGCACAACTGAGTTCTCCCAGAAACACTTAGAGCAGTGGTACTGGAAATACACGGCATCAGAATGCTGGTTGGAGATTTTAATTTAATCACGTCCATTCTTTTTTTCCCCTTCTGTCCTGACTCCCTACATAACAAGCTCTGTCTGTGCTTGTCCCCAGAAGAGAAATGACGGTCCTCCTCTGAGCCCTCGAAGAGAAGACAAATGAGCATTCTGCCTTGGCAGGGAGATCGGAGGGGAGCAGTGAGGCATGCGGGTGGCAGGAAGCTTGAGATGTGAATAGAGATGATGAGCACTAAGTTTGCTAAGGATAAGCAGGCGGAGCAGTGCCTTTTCTTCTGGGATAACAAGCGGGCCACTCTGCTAAATCAAGGGTCTAGTGGGGTGCTCACCATGCTGGGCCATGGGACCAAGGTTTGATGAGAAGGGCCCAAAGATGGGCCCTGCTCATGCAGTCCGTCTCTTCTGCCGACATTCAGTTGCCTCTGATTGTTTTCTGAGACTGGGGCTCCTAGGGCCAGCCAAAATCGGAGGGCCAAGTAAGCAGGCATGTACCTTAAGGAATGTGTCCATGGGATGGGGTTTAGGGCCAGGCCCATAGGCCTGCTGTCGGGAGAGCAAGGCAGGCCCCAGGTCTCGTGGGCAGGGTGATAGAGGGCATGGTTATTAGAGCAGGGGTGAAGGCTGATGGGCAGCGAGTGGCCAGATGCCTTGTACCAAACAGCTGCAGAGTTGCTCCTGCCTGGTGTCCAGCCTGGTCCTGGGACTCCGGCTGGCCTCAGCCTGACTGCAGCATGGATCTCTCGGTGCCAGCTGTATGGCAAGAGGTGCTACTGATGCAGCCAGACCTGACAGCCCCTACCCTCCTCCCCGAACGTGCTCCATGCTAATCTGTCTCCTTGTTTGCTCCTCACTTCTTCCAGCTCCACCATGGCACTGGCCTTCAGTGTAGACATAGGAGAGAGTCACCATGATCTATATGAAAGGTGGAGAAATCCTCCCCGCTAGAGTCATTTGCCTGCTGAGAGTCCCTCGGTGAGCCCCCAGTGCCCGCTCCAGAAGAGAGCTGGGCTGGAGGCCCAGCCACGCCACCTAGCCCCATCTCCTGACCCTGCCCTCTCCTGGCTCTCGTGCTCAGCGCTCCTGTGTTCTTCCTGTCCCCAGATGTGCCACATGCCTTCCTGCCTCCGTGCTCTTCGTCATGCTGCTCCTCTTGCCTCGGCTGCCCTTCCTTGCCTTCCTCTGCCTGCAGAAATCTGGCGAATCACTTGAGATCCAGTTCAAACACAACCTTCCTTGGTAAGGCCTGGCCAGCCAGTACCCCCACCACCTTCCCTGGCAGAATTAAGCACTAATTGCTTCTCCCTTGGTGCCCCTCAGCATTTTCTCTGTACCTCTAGCCCGTTATGACAGGCTTATGCATGCACATTTTCATTAGATTCCAAACCTTTCAAAGACAGGCACCTGGCCATCTGTCCATTCATCTTTGTATCCCTCTCCCCTCGGCGCCTGGAAGGGTGGTTTGTAATTTACACGTGGCTGTGTTGCACATCCGTTACCTGAGATGGAAGCCTTCAGCGCTCATTCACATTTAGCTCTGACTAGTTGAGAAAGTCAAAAGCAGGCCAAGTGGAATTGCTAACATTCATTGATGCCTTCCTGTGTGCCCCACCTCCCTCTATGTCCAACAGAAATGTCAGCCAGGGCATCATTGGCCCAAGCAGAGAGGGCCACGGTTCCCTCCGTGGTTCCCTCCAGTGACACTGCAAAGAGGGCAGGGGCATCAGCCAATGCTGAGTGCTGAGCAGGCGTGAAGGCTGAAGTGAGATTTGTCCCTTGTGGCCTTCAAAATGATTTGTTTGGCTTTCTGAAGCTGCCTGTGGCTCTGGAAATCAGGGAAATACTTTAATAGGAGTACTTCTCTGTGCTGGGAGGTGTAAATGCAACATGAAATGAATCTTACTCCACCCAGTACAGGATGAGCTCTGTGAGCATACGGGGCTGTCCTGAGCCAGCTACGTGCACTAGGACAATGTCCCTCCAGCCACCCAGGAGGTAAGTGCAGGCCTCATTAGAAAAGCGTTTTAAAAACCATGCAAAGGCAGACTGGATGGATGTCTTTGTCTGTTCAGGGTGCCAGAACAAAATACCACAGTCTAGGTAGCTTATAGACAACAGAGATTGATTTCTTGCAGTTCTGGTGGCTCGGAAGTCCAAGTTCAAGGTACCAGCATCATTACAGCCGGCTGAGGGCACACTTCCTGATGCATAGCTGATGCCTTCTTGCTATGTCCTCACATGGTGGAGAGGGAAGAGATCCCTCTGGAGCTTCTTTTACAAAGCACTAATCCACCCATGAGGCCTCCACCCTCATGACTTAAGCATCCCACCCCCGACTACCATCATCTTTGGGGGTTAGGATTGCAACATATGAATTTGGAGGGGACGTAAACATTCAGACCATAGAACTGCATATGTGAAGCCATTGGGGAATTATTGTCAATGTTCTAGGAAACATTGCTCCTCTTTGCTCGCTAAATCATTATTAATGTGATAATAGTATTGTGATTATTGTTTTTTTAAAGAACTCTTGTCTTTTATAAATATATACTGAAATGTTTATAGATCAAATGTTATGATGGCTGGGATTTCCTTTAGAACAATGTGGGGAGCAGGGAAAGGCAGGGAAAGATAGAAAATTGGCCAAAAGTGGATAATGGTTCCAGTTGGGTGTTGGGTACCTTGGTATTATGCTATTATATTATGCTATTTGGTCTACTTTTCTGTGTGTGCTTGGGTTGTTTTATAATTAAGGATTTTTTTAAAGTTTTTATTTAAACTCCAGTTAGTTAACATACAGTGTAATATTAGTTTCAGGTGTACAATATATTAGTGATTCATCACTTCCGTATAACACCCAGTGCTCATCACGATGAGTGCCCTCCTTAATCCCCACCACCTGTTTCACCCATCCCCCTACCTGCCTCCCCTCTGGTAACCATCAGTTTGTTCTCTATAGTTAAGAGTCTGTTTCTTGGGGGATGCCTGGGTGGCTCAGTCGGTTAAGCGTCTGCCTTTGGCTCAGGTCATGATCCCAGGGTCCTGGGATCTCATCCCACATTGGGCTCCCTGCTCAGCGGGGAGCCTGCTTCTCCCTCTGCCTGCCACTCCCCCTGCTTGTGCCCGCTCGCTCTCTCTCTCTCTGACACATTTTTAAAAAGTCTGTTTCTTGGTTTGCCTCTCTCTTTTTTCCCTTTGCTCGTTTGTTTTATTTCCTAAATTCCCACATATGAGTGAAATCATAAGGTATTTTGTCTTTTTCTGACTTATTTCACTTAGCATTATACTCTCTAGCTCCATCCATGTCATGGCAAATGGCAAGATTTCATTCTTTTTTATGGCTGAATAATAATTAAGGATTTTTTTAAGTATGTGGGAAAGGTTATTTTGTTCTCATCCCCTCACTTCTTAGATTTGCTTTATTATGTCTCTTTGCCTCGCTCAAGGCCACTTCTGAGGATCTCTTTGGAAGCGGGTCCAAATCGTTGGGATCTCCACCCCTTTGGCATCTTCAGGTTCCTCAGATATTTAAAGGGCTTTGAAAATAAGATGCTCCTCCTTACGTTGGTTCCAGAAGGGTGGGGGCCAGCCGGAAGTCCTAGAAAGGTCTGCACTCCAAACTCTGGGCTTAGGCTTCTTCTGGTTCGAAACACTTGCTTTTCCCCAGTGAGGAGTCACTGCCTCTTTGATAACAGGTTATAGAAGAAAACATACTGTTTTCACTGAGCCTGTTCCCCATGGAGCTGGCCTGGGTTCGTTTTTTAATAGAAGGACACTTTCATGGGGCTAACTCTACCTGGAAGCCGACTGATGAAGTTGTGTTATCTGATAGAATCTAGGTACCACCAGCCAGTTAGGAACGTGCAGTGTGGACAGCAGGCTCAGCACTGAATTATTTAATCTCTCAAATATTTCTGTTTTATCTCCCTCCACAGACTGGATGCTCTGAAGTCCATTGGCTTAATGTTTTCCAGAGTACAGTTTTCACTGGCCTCATTTCCACCACCCTCTTGTTTCCCACCCCGCCCCCCACCCCCACCACACCCCACCATGGAACACTCTGTGCTCACTTTATTGTCCTCAACCGCTGCGCATCTTCATGGCCCCACTTTCTGTGTACACCGCAGACATAGTTGTAAGAGAGTGAGAGGAAGAAGAGCTAATTGGGAGTGGTAGGGAGTAGAGGAATAAGCATGGCAAGTGCGGCGAGCTGGTGACGTCTTAAATGGAACGATTTAAGACTTAAGAGTTGTCAGAGAGGGGCACCTGGGTGGCTCAGTCAGTTAAGCGTCTGACTCTCGACTTCAGCTCAGGTCATGATATCAAGCTCCACGTTGGTTCAGCGCTTAGTGCAGAATCTGCTTAAGTCTCTCTCTCTCTCCCCCTCTGCCCCTCCCCACAGTTCATACACCTGCTGTCTCTCTCTCTCTCTCTCAAATAAATAAATAAATCTTTAAAAGAAAAAAGAGTTCTCAGGGGTGCCTACTGCTTTGAGTCAACATCTTGTCTAGCTTCTGATCCATGACCCATTTTCTTGTGGCATGACTTGGAAGAAGCTATCAAAGCCATACTTACGCATTCCAGATGCCATAAGAGCCATGGACAGTAGTGAGTACAGCAGATGATAAGTCGGGATCCAAGAGAAGCTGACAGTTGAGAATAATGAGGCAAACCTAACAGGCTGGAATGAAATGGGGTAAATGTAGAGTGCTGTGCTCACAGCTGTCCGCAAAGAACAGTGTGAGGAGGGATGGCAGCCTGGGAATTTACCGTGAAGCAACAATGTGAGGTGGTTCCATGGACCTACAAACAAATTTTCAACAGTCCAGTTACATGGATAAAAGAAGTTGGAAGCATCAATACTGTAATGAATCCAGAGGAGGAGGGCCAATCCGGAAACTGTGTTTTGTTTCCTGTAAGCTTCTGAAGGGGGCCATCTCAGTGAGTGTTAGCTCTTACTGTAAAAGGTGTTATTATTTCCCTGGTGGTGACTGGTACAGTGCGTCTCATGCAGAAGCTGATCTTGCTTATCAACAGCCTCATGACATCTCCCAGATATGAAATTGCTGTACATGGCCGCAGGCGCTGTGACTGTGTTGTCATTTTTCACTTGCTCTGAGCACTGGTTCGTTTTGTTACTGCCGTCTCCTTTAAGTCCCTCAGTGACACAGGAGGGTCCTAGCAAAGAAGGTGAGGCCAGAGTAGATTTTATAATAACAATAACAATGACAGGAACAGTAACGGCTCCCATATTTTCCCTCTGTTTTGTGCCAGGCACTGGCTCGGCACTTTGCATTGGGGCCCTTTAGTCCTCACAGAAGCCCCAGGAAGGGAGGTGGTAGTATTATTCCTGTTTTACAGAGAAGTAAAGTAAGTCTTAGAAGCCTGTGCCCAAGGCTGCACAGCTCGGCAGTGGCAGAGCTGGGATTCCAGATTCTTCCGTCTCCACGCGTCTCTGGCACTGCCTTGCTCACAGCAATGGAGAACTGCTCTTCTGTAGCCTTCCTTGCAAGTACCACGGGCATCGTGTCTGGTGTGAACATGGACCCGAGCCTGTGGAGCTGGATGGTGACTGGTGAGGGAGCAGGGTGTCGGGGGACAGGCAGATGACTCTAGTGAGCCCCACAGAAGCAGGGGGGCGTCCGAAGGGCCAGTCCTTCCCCAGCCCCTGCACAAGTAGAAACTGCCCCTCTCTGCCTCCTCTCCAGGATCCACTCTTGGAAAGCGTTTGGGTAATTACAGCTTCCATTTGTGCTTTGGTTGTTGGTTTTAGTGTATTAATTATCTGCAGTGTCAAGAGACTTCCCTGATCCTCTGCGCTCTTGTCCTGTCCTCCCAGGAGTCGTGTCACCCAGTGTGACAAGTCAGGGTAGCTCTGTGATTTCTGCTGAGTCACGTGAAAGTTAGGCACCGCCCCCCCCCCCCCAACCTCTCTGACTTGCCCTCTGCTTTCTTCCTCACGAGACGCTCGGGTGACTACATGACCAAGTCCTCTGCCCTCAGTGGTAGGAGGACATGGAGGGGGGGAGCAAGGGAAGGAAGGAGGAATGAATTAGCTTTGATGAAAAGAATTCTCCTTGAGTTGGAGTGAAACACTCATTTGCTTTTCACTCTGTATTTTGCTCACATCTGCATGAGCAATTACTCATCCTGAGAGATAATCTCTCCCCTGGTATTTGCTTCTTTTTGCAGGAGTCTAACGCTGCTTATATCTTATGTGAGCTCCTTGAAACTAAAGGACATTTCTCTTTTATTCCCAAAACATTACTGGGCAAAGAGTCTTAGAGCCTCTCAGGCATCCTGCTTATACTCCTGACTCCCCAGGACTGCCAGGCGCCCTGACCAGTGCTGCCCACTGCCCTCAGGTGGAAGAACCCGGGCGCTGAGACAGGGAACAGACTGTCACTCGAGCCGGAGCTCCTTGCCCGCAGGGAGTGATACTGGAGCAGTTCCCCACACATAATAGGTGCTCAATAAGTAGTCACCGAGTGGAATGAAATCAGTTCCTAGTCGGGTACAAATATTCGTTGAAATAATGAATAAATGACTATATTCCATGGGGAAAGAATTCCAGTCTCCGGAGAGCTTGCGTCATTTGAACCTCCAGAGGGGATGTGGGCCGGATGAAGTAGGGAGGCGGCCACAAGCAGGGGAGCAGATGTTTGATCCAAGCCCTCCAGCCAAGGAGACCGGCACTGTGCCTGTGGGAACTTGGATGCTCTGACCTCAGGGAAGCTTGCGAGAGCAGAGGGGGCCGGGGCTAGTGTGACTCCAGGGGCATTCTCGGCTCCTGCTTGCCCACTTATCTGTGCCAGCCCCCAGCTCTGACGACTTTAACGGCCCAGCAATTATCTCCTGATCAAGGGAGGCATGGATGTGTGTGGAAATCACTTTTTAGTAGCAAATATTTCTTTTGGAAAAAGCCCCAGTAAGCTGCCGGCTTTCTCTCAAGTGTTCAAAGGATACCAGAGGACTGACAGGCTCATTTAATCGTATTTATACAAGAAGTGTCCCCAGCGCAGGGGGAAGTGTGTTACAGTGAATCATCGGAACTGGAGCTCCAGCTCCAATGTGTGAGTGAAAATGCTCTCCATGAGAGCTGAGGAGTCCCACAGGGGAAGGGAGCATGCTTCTTTTCAGGTCCCAAGAGGCCCGCTCCTTACTTCTCTGAGGAAGGCTCTTCGTCTCATCCAGATAAGGGCTGCACTCTCAGGAGAACAGACACAACCAAATGGGACGTGGGTGTCTCTTCCTCAGGCTCCCACGCAGCCGCTCCCCCTCTCTGGCCATTCAGGAGAAAGGACCCTGGAGTTAAGATCTTAGGACATACAGGTTCACCTAAG
Source organism: Zalophus californianus (assembly GCF_009762305.2). NCBI lineage: Eukaryota > Metazoa > Chordata > Mammalia > Carnivora > Otariidae > Zalophus > Zalophus californianus. The sequence continues at coordinate 59,455,477 of NC_045599.1, read as the reverse complement.
TCCATCACGAGACGCCCCTTTGGTCCAGCAGTAGGACCACAGGTTTTCCCTGGCCACAAATTTAAAATTATGTTCCCTCTCAGCTATCAAGGCAACCAGGAATCCAGACTTTTTTAGTAGGACCTGCTACAGAGCTGCATGCCTTGGACACCAACTAGCTGGGTCAGGGACTTACCTTCTGTTTCCTTATCTACACGAAGGGGAGCTCTGGCGACGTGATGTCTGAGGCCTCCCAGGAGCTCTAACATTCTTCACCCTGTACCAACCAGCTCCTTAATTATTCTCATATTGTTGCCCTACCCCGTGTTCTTTGGCAGTGACCCTCTCTGGGGTGTGAATTGAGATGTCAGTGCCATACCCAAATGTATATTTCCCACAGTTATGTCTCAGCCGGATGCTCTCTTCCTCCTGTTTGTCCCCATTCAGATCACTCTCAGGTCTCATCAGAACCTTGGAGCTCCAGGCATTCGCTTATTCGGTGCTGTTTATCAGATACCTACAGAGTGTGAGGTACTGGGTGAACAGTACAGTGCCAACAAAACAGCCACGGTCCCTGCTTTTTGGGGATCTTATACTTTTATAGGGAGACATAGTAAATAAAGAAATATAGAATTGCAAATTGTAATATGGGTTATGAAAGATGAACAGGGGTTGACCGAATTTCATTTGGGTGGTGAAAAAAGGCACTCTGAGGAAGTAGTATTTGGTCTGAGACCTGAAAAAGAAGTTAGCTGGGCCACGAGCCATAGAGAGTCCTCCAGGCAGAGGGAAGAGCAAATGCAAAGATGTCGGCCGCAGGGAAGGGCCGTATAGACCATCAGAGCCTAGTGTGTCCAAAGAACGGAAGAAATCAGCACGTCTGGAACATAGTCGTGAGGGAGGGGCGTGTGATGAGGCTGGAGGAGGGATGGATTTGTGAAGATAATGCCGACTATTGGAGCAGACCGAAAGTAGGTGCTAATCCAGTTCACACAGGCATCTCTCATTCATGTAGAGAACAAAATGGGCATTCCTGAGCACCAGACAGCTCTTGTCCAAGTGGTGTTTGGGGAACCATGGCTTCTTCCATCTCATGGCCCTGCCATGTTTAATGAGCCACCAATGCCGGTCTGCTTGTCTGCATGGAAAGTTGTGCACAGGAGACTTTTCTGGGCCCAGGGCTGCCTGGGAGTGTGCCGGCACAACCTAACGGCAAGGGGGACCACGAAACGCGGTGGGACCGTGATCCGCGGGAGGAGACAAAGCAGGTGAGGCAGGCCCCGTGCGCCATGCGACAGAAGTTAGGCGAGCTGGGAACACACCTGCCGTAAATCCCTCACCGCGTCTACACTGACATGTCCGATTGCTCGTGTCTCACAGTGTGTCTAAACCTAGTTCACCATCCCCCTCAAAAAGCAGCCTTGCCCTCACTTTCTTTGTTCAGTGGTGCCATTCCAGACCTAATAGTCACCTTTTCTCCTGCTCTGTTGGTCACCTAGGCTTTCCCTCTGTCTCCCAGTTTCAGTTCCTGTCCGTCGAGGCTCTTTGATGGGTTTTCTGCTGTCCTAACCCAGCCTGCTCATTTGCAGTGTGGACTCTCCTCTCCTGTGGACAGTCTTTCCCAGCTGTGATGTTTTCCCAGTATCGAGTCATCTGAGAAACTTAATAATCACATCATATGAGCTTGGAGATGAAGTTTTCTAAAAATGTGCCTTTCGTTTCTGCTCAAAAAGTTGTGACTGGTTTCCAATTACCTGCTGAAAAAAGTTCTCCCTTCTGTAGTTTGGGGGAACTGATCGGACCCATCCTTTCCAAACTGTTCTCACTGTGTCCCCCCTGCAGCCAGCCAGGATGCCTCACTGTCCTCCAGAGTCAGCACAGATTTTGGGAGTCCTGCCTCGTGCTCCTTCCCTCTGCCTGGGGCACACTCTTCCTCTCCATCCACCTCTCTGAATCCTACAGTCCTTCACTGCCAGCCTTGGTTCCCAAGTCTCACCTCTCCCAGGAAGCTTTCTCTGAAAGCAGTCTCTGGAAGCTGTCTCTGGAATTCTGTGCCACTCCCCACAGTCCTTTGCACATGGCTTGCAAATGCTTGGTGCTCAATTAATGCTTAAATTATTTCAGTTGTGTGCCATTCCTTTGGCACTCGTCACGTATTGCCTTTTATCGACATCTATCTTCCAGTTAACTATAAACTTCCTAAGTAAAGATACTTTCTCATATCTAACATTGTACCGTGGCACATCCTCAGAAAACCTAATTAATTAATGGTTTTCTGTAATTCCCGTGACACCTTGCACAGTTCTTTCCACATAGCATGTATTCAAAACATTCTTGTTGGTTTCTTCTTGTTGTTTTCATACATGATACCTTGTAAATGCAACGCTTCAGTCGGCTCAGGGGGAATGCTTTTGCTGGGAATTCCAGCCCCATAGAGAGACGGTCGGGCAAAATAGTGGGTGGGAAGTCGAGATTGCCAGTGACTATCTAGCCCTCTGTAGACAGCTTCCTGCTTTGCTTCTGCCCAGCTCTAGGTTTGTCATGGAGTGTTCAGTTGCAAATACTCCTACTTCCCTATTTACAATGCTCCTTTTCCAAAAAGGAAGAAGAAGAAGGAAAAGAAGAAGAAGGTGTAAGGGGGGTAGGAGTTGCCCTGGGTATCTTTTTAAATTTTCCATGTGACACACTATACTAGAGCCAGAAGACAGCATCAAAGCAATCAGCTGTATTTTCAGAATTTACTCTGGCTCTGTGGGGTTTTGTTCGCCTAGACTACCATCCTGCAGTAGATGAGATCCCCAATATGATAGGAGGCCCCTCCATTCCATTTCCAAATCTACCTGATCCTCAGCATTCTTGAGTCAGATGGAAAATTCAGTTCTGTCTTATTTTTCTCTGTATATTAATTAGTTTTCTATATGCAGGTCTCAGAAGTGGGGCTTAGCTCTGCCCATCTTCCCTTAATGTGAGCGGGCTAACACTGGTACCGGGGAAAGAGAAGTGACAGCAATGCTTAGCGTCAAGTCCCTCCCACCTGCTTCAGGCTTCAGGTAGAGAGCAGATGACCGATAGGGAGAGAGTGTCTCTCCAGACTGGGGTGGCCGGCACCGGGTCAGATGCTGCCCCCTCTGTGAGCTACTTCCCGAATGTGTGTGGGGTCCCTGGCAGCCAGCACTCTTCAGGAAGCACGTTTGGGATTATGGGTGTGACTGTTAGCACTGGGTTTTCAGGGAGAACACTGGGGCTTCGGGAATCCCGGGATGTTTGTCTGTTGGACTCCCGAGTCAAGCTGTCAGCTTCATATCAGCATCTGCAAATTCGTGAGCATTGAAGGCGGTTGCTCTCTGGAACCAGATCTTCCCAAGTAGGTCTGAGGAGTTGGTGGCAGCTCTTTGACCCTTCATTCTCACTAAATCAGTTGCAGAGCAAAGACCCCCATCTTTGCTTACCTTCTCACATGCGCTTCTAGTTTTCCTTGGAAAGAGAGACTGTGTTCTGAGTGCTGGCTCATGGGAGACCCTGATAGTCTCAAAATATAAAACATCCTTCGTTTCAACCGGGCTGCTGCCAAGAACGAGGGGAGGCTAGAGAGAGCTGTCTCAAATGTTTGCTTTTTTGCCTTTGGCAGGCAGCACCTTGTGGTCCTTATTTGGGTGATTACAGGGTTTGTATAACATGCAGGGCTTTGGGCTGTGGAGGAGCAGGGCTGTGGAGGGCTGTCCTCGGAAGAGTGCCAACTGGCTTGAGCTTTCTGCGCTGTAATTGTTGGCACTGCCGCCCCAGCCTGAGCTCCCGGGGTCAGGAAGGGCAGCATCACCCACCTGCCCAGAGAGGCCAGGCCCACCTGACAGCCATCACAGGCTGATTCCATGGGCAGGGCCCCCCTTCCGAAAGTATTAAATTAGCACTTTTTTTCTACCTTATCCAAAAATGTGCTCAGAGCCTAGACACGTCTTTCCTGCGCACTGGAATACGAACAGTACAACACAGGAAGAGAGAGGCCTTCAGCAAGGCATTTTGGACCATGAGGCTTTGCGGTTGGGATTTCACTAGATGCCATGTGGGGGGGGGGGGGCCGGGGGAGGCTTTCTCCTTTCATCCCCCGCCAGAAAACAGACGACCCAGCCTGGTTCATGCTCATCATCTTAATCACAGGCTGAAGAGGAATATTTTTGGTTAGTTTCTCTTTTTTTATATATACACAGTGCCTATTTATAGCTATTTGCTGACGGACTCTACCAATTACTTTAAAAACTTGTATTTAGGGAGAGACGAACCAAACACGTGAATGCAGAGGAGAGCCATAGTTCTGCTTTGTTGTTTTGCCTGTTGTGGGGCAGGTCAGAATAGAGACGGTAGTTGGCACATGATGACATCAGAACTGGACATGATCATCTGTTATGACTTTAATTGGGGGATGATTAGAGAAAAGACACACTCTTCTGTCTTGTCTGTGTTATTACAAGCTTGCTGGATCCCTTGTGCATGTTTATTCTGGGCACTGTGTGTTGCAAGCCCAGTGCAATTGCTGTCTCCACAGTCATCTCTGACATCCTCTTTGCCACATCCATTGCTCTTTCCCTGCGTTCTCGGACTTTCCTTCTCTCTGACAGTAACCATTTCCTCCATGGAATATTTCCTGTGGCTTCTGAGGCATTTTTCCAGTCTCACTCCTCTTCCTCAGTCTTTCCATGGCTCCTCCCCTCTGCTTTGCCTTTCAGATGTTGGTTCTCTCCAGGGTTCCATATGCCACCCCTTTGTCTTCTCATTCCACATGTTTCTACCACTGTCACTACCACAGGAGGATGTGGAGATAAGGCACCCAGCTTGGTGGGGGGGGGTCTGGGACTTGGCCATGTGTAGCCTACATGAGGGAGGAGCTTTCTTTCTTTCTTTGTTTTTTTTTAAGATTTTATTTATTTTATTTTTGAGAGAGAGAGAGTGAATCTGTACAAGTAGGGGGAGCAGCAAGCAAAGGGAGAAGCCTTCTCCCCACTGAGCAGGGAGCCTGATGTGGGGCTCAATCCCAGGACCCTGAGATCATGACCTGAGCCGAAGGCAGATGCTTAACCGACTGAGCCACCCAGGCGCCCCTGAAGAGGAGCTTTCTATAAAGCTTCTTATGGGCAGATACACAGGATTTCTCTGCCTGCCACCTCTACCCCTCCCCTTGGGCACAGGCTGAAGAAAGGCACAGTGGCTCATGGGGGCCCTGGAAAGGAGGTGGAGCCAGAGAGAGTACCTGTACTGTTGTCCAGGGGTGGAGCGGGGAGGGGCAAGCTGAAGCGGTTGAGGCTGTTTTGATGGTGAAGGCCAGAAATAGAAGAGGGATGTCCAATTCCCTATCTACAAATGCAGGATTGCAAGATGATTGAGGTGCAGCATGTGTGTGCGAGGCCAGACGGCTGGGCTCTGGTCCCATGGTGGCCTGGGCAGGTCAGCCTGGGTTAGAGGCACAGGCAGCTGGACGGAATGAAGAGCCATCTGGGTAGGAGATAAGATTTTGGAGCCTAGAATACCCAGAGGAATGTTGAGAATTGAACTCTAAAACATTTTAGAGATGAACAGAGAAAGAAGAAAAAGCAAAGGAGGCTAAAAAGCAGTCTCCGGTAGAAATAAGAACCAGCCCTGATCGAGCACTCTCTCTGTGCCAGGCGCTGTGCTTAAGTGCTCTGCATGCATGTCCTCATTTAGAGACTGAAAAGGAGGGAGAAGAAAATTTCAAGGAGACAGACACGCCCCCCTCCCTGGATCATCTCTGTCACACTTTATCTGTCCTGTTCAGCCTGTCCTTTGGAGCCTAGCTCAGTGAGCACTGCTTTCCTGCTCCTTCCAGGCAGTTTGTATCTCCCCTGGAATCACCTGGCACTTCGTTCGTTTTATTCACTCAGCCCACAAATGTTTTTTCCCCTGTTTTAGAGTTTATGGTGTTTAATGACATTATCTTATTTTATTTTATTTTTTTTAAGATTTTATTTATTTATTTGAGAGAGAGAGAATGAGAGAGAGAGAGCACGAGAGGGAAGAGGGTCAGAGGGAGAAGCAGACTCCCCGCTGAGCAGGGAGCCCGACGCGGGACTCGATCCTGGGACTCCAGGATCATGACCTGAGCCGAAGGCAGTCGCTCAACCAACTGAGCCACCCAGGCGCCTGACATTATTTTATTATTATCTTCTGGACTCTACTTTATTCATTGTAAAGACTTAGGATCTAGCATGTGGAGTGATCGATCACCAAAATAAATATCTGTTTAATACGCAAATGAATCAACAATATAAAATAGTACATTTATTCAAGATTCAGTGTGAACCAAAGTATGAGAAGCTCTCTCGACAACACGTTTCAGATAGATATTGCTACACTTCTTGGGACAGTCGGGGGCTGAGGATTCACTGAATGCTGGTTTCCTTTTGTTTGGGTTTCCAGTGCCCCATTGACACTCAGATGCTAGATATTAACCCACTGTCGGAGTTCCCTCTGACCCAGGCACACACACTCTCTGAATACTCATTATGCACAATTCAATAATGATTAACATTTGAACTCTGTCTAGGCTGAGCAAGCCACATCAAAGCTCCTTTTTCATTAGGACTTTTAAAATATCAAATATGGACTGAATGAATAAGTGTTGGAGAAACTGACTTTGTAAACTGAAAATCGTAAGGCCAGATTCATTTGAAATATGTCATGTGGAGGGCATATGTAAAAATTATGAGCATTTTGATTTTTCCCTTGTAGGTAATAAATAACATCTGTAATATTCCTCCTCACCTTTTTCTGATTAGCTTTATGTCTGGCATATTTTCCCCAACACTCCTGTTTCGTGTTGCAAGGATTTCGCCAGGGAGAGACAGGACCCTAAAGTAGTGTGGGTGTAACAGAAGACTTGCAGCAATCAAGTCTAAGCCCAGAAATAAGGGGCAGGATGAGTTTGGTGGCGAACCTTTAATGCTTCTCAGGCCTCTCTATGTTACCTTTCTCCAGGGTACACAAGAGCTGCACAGGTCCTAAGGGATGGGCGTACCCCTGAAGGGCAAAGAGCACGTGGCCCACAAGCCAGCTCCACCGCACTCCAGTGCTGACGTGGCTCCCTAGGGCCCCTTGCTCCACACCTGTGCCCATGTGGGGGCATCCAGCAGAGTGGCCTGGGCCACTGGCTTTCACCCTGGGGTCCATGGAGCCCGAGGGGTCCTCTGGGGACTGCTGGCGGCGAATCCAGGTGGAGGTTGGACAACTCTGCTTTTAGCTGTTTTGTATGATGAGCAGCTGCATACCTTTTGTTTGGAGGGAAGCGCCGTGTCAAGACAGTTGCAAGCGTAGTAGGGGCTGCTGCTGAAGATGGGGGTTTCAGGTCACTGAAGGTGACAGACAGCCAGGCAGCCGGTGTTGGGCAGGCTGAGCCTGCCAGGAGGCCTGTGCTGAGCTTGCCGGGCTCAGGGAGCTGTAGTTAAGTCCTGAGGTGACTGTGGGGGGGGGGGGGGTCGGGTGATCCCAGTGGACAGCCAGAATTGGGAATCCCTGATCTATTTCACCCTGTTTTCACAATTTTAACCAGACATCTCATTTAGCATACATAATTTAGGTGGTATTGCCATGTTGTTTTTTTCTACACAATTTTCTTTTTTCATTCGTTTTAAAACCACTTTATTATTTTTTTAAAGATTTTTATTTTTTTTTTTGAGAGAGAGAGTGCACATGTGTGCACAGGGGCAAGACAGAGGGAGAGGGAGAGGGACAAGCAGACTCCACACTGAGCACAGAGCCTGACTCGGGGCTCGATCTCATGACCCTGAGATCATGACCTGAGCAGAAATCAAGAATCAGATGCTGAACTGACTGAGCTGCCCACATGTCCTTTCCTGAGAGAAACCACTTTATTAAGATATGATTGACCTACAAAAAGCTGTGCATATTTAATATTTACAACTTGATGAGTTTTGAGACCATTGCCACAATCTGTGTCATATACAAATTCCAGAAGTTTCCTTACACCCTGTTGTTATTATTTTCTTATGTGTATATAGGTGTGACAAGAACGCTTAACATAAGATCTATCCCCTTAGCAAGTTTTTAAAGACACAATATAGTATTAACTGTGGTCACTGTGCTCTACAGTAGAATTCTAGGACTTATTCATCTTACATAACTGAAACTCTGTGCCCTTTCACTACCACATTTCCCCGTTCCCTCGTCCCCACGCTTTTCTAATAATATCTCGGTTCCCGTGGTAGCTGGTCCAGGTTTCACGGTTGTTACAGGTTTGGGCAGCTGACCATACCTTGATTTTGATGGCTGTCAATCAAAGGCCACAGGTTGAACCTAAATTGAAATGATTTATTTCAATTGGTCAGTTAGTTTATCCATGTACCCAGTCGTATGGCAACTGCTGTGGGAATTCAAGAGACTTGTATTTTTATACTTACAGTGAATGCAAAGAACACTCACCACCCCCAGGATCTCATTCCATCCTCACAATTGTCCTGTGAGGTAGGCATTATTTTTCTCCTCATTTTACATACAAGAAAACAGGAATTCAGAGTGGCTAAATGACTTAGTGGATTATTCATTCTAAAGGCTATTAAAATGTACAGTGGTTTCTCAGAGTTCTTTCTCAGAACTAGCAAGTAATAGTAATAGTATAAGGAATGCTGCTGGTAAATTCCTAACTGTTCTGTAAATCCCAGCTTGCAAGCTGCTGGAGCCATACCTACGGCCAGTAGGGTCTGTTTCCATCTCTGAAAATTGAGTAAAAGTTTCAGTAAAGCATCAGCTCAGAGTGTGGGGTTCTAGCTCTTGTTTTATTGGGAACTATTTTTAGAGAAAAACTTCTGTTTTTAGATCTAGAATGACTTTCAAAACAAGAATCAAGGCAACAATGAACACATTTGCATCTGGGTACGTAAGTCCTTACCAGATAGCGAGATGAGAGGCAGCTATGGCCTGAGCCCACAGTTTTCAGGATGTGTCAAGCCATGAGCAGACTAGAGATCTGATTCACATGTCCGCCCAGAGCGACCATCCAGATGGAGCCCAAATGCGCTGAGGGGGATGCTCGGGCTGTGGGCAGTGGGGCTCAGACCAGGTGACACAGTAAGGACCTCGGTGACTTGAACTGCCCTTTGATTTGGGGCTCCTTTGAACTTTTCTTGGATTGAGCCATGAAGAAATTGGCCAGCCAGTCAAATGTTGAGCGTAAACAAAACTTTGGTGTTTTAATTATGAGGCACATTTGGCTCATGTAATAAACTAACACATTTGCCTGTTCATTAAAAAAGACAACCTGGCAGGATTCCATATTTAAAAATACCTTGATCACCAAATATCTGGGAAAGCTGGGGTTTTCCCCACTTAGCCCAAGTGAGTACGTTTTGTGCAAAGTACAAGTGCATATGCCGTAAAAGTCCAAAGATGGCCTCCCAGCAGCAAGAGAATAAAATGGGTCACTAGAGGTAGAATAAACTTTTAGCCTGGTCTTTGTAAATTATAAACATGATCAAAAACAGAAAGGGCTCAGTAGAAATGAAGGACAGCCCATGCAGCAGGGCAGAAAAGGGACTAAAGCCTAAAGTAGCAAATTAAAGCTTCACTATTAATGCTTTCTCACCCTAACCCTGTTCAAACTCCAGAACATATGTGTAAGGGAGCAAATATAGGTCCTCTCCAGACCCAGACTGGAGGCGTGGTTTGTTTGGTTAGGATTTTAGCTTAGGGTGTCTTTTTTTTTTTTTCTGGTATAATAATGACTTCTGCCTACTTTTCTCCTCTTTATAAGGTCTTCAGTAAAAGAGGATATAAAAGAAAAAAACCTATCTTATATTGGTAATAGCTACCATTCAGTGACCATCATTACTAGCCATTATTACCTATTTCACAGAGCTCTTGCAAGGATTAAATGAGTTAATATACATAGAACACTTAACACAGCATTTTGTAAGCATGTAGTGAGTGCTTTTAAGTATTAGCATTATAACCTTTAATGTTGACAATGGTAATACAACATACCAGATACTGTGCTAAGCACTGGATATGCCTTCTCTCACCTGCTATTACTGTATTACCTTTATATAGTAAACTGAGGCATGGGGAGTTAGGAAAGTTGCCCGAGATTGCATAACTCGTATCAAAACCATTTATTGTGCACTTACTATCTGCCGGATGTAGTGCTAATGAGCATTTTCAGTGTATCCGCACATTTAGGCCACACAAGTCCTGTGAAATAGATGATATTATCCTCATTTTGCAGATGAGGGAATGTAGGTCTAGGGAGATCACCTAACCCCTAAGCTCACACAGCCATTGAATAATGGAGCTGAGATTTGAACCCAAGCAATCCTGCTCCAGAAGGGCCTGCTGTGTCCTGCTGTGTGCTGTGGCCTTCTAGGAGATGGGTGGGCAGGGGCCTCCCTGCAATCGCAGGCCCTCTCCTCGTCCTGATTATCATCCCTTGCTGTACTTTCCTGCAGACTCACAACATTAACTCTTCCCAAGCCACATTCTCCAGCCACACCCAACGCATACTTGAACAACATCCCAGAGAAGAAGAGACCCAGACCATCCCCTTCACCCGTGCACTGATGCCTGGGACTCCTCCCTTCCCTGCCTTATTTTCTCTAGCCATGAAAACTTGGTTTTCTACGAACTTTCCTCTTATTTGCAAGTCAGCTAAGATGTTTATTTTATTTAAGCCTTGTACCGTTAAAAGCCTCAAGGGGTATACACCAAAATGTTAACAGCAGCTAATACATTTAGAGATAGTTTAAATTTTCCTGTTCATACGTTTTTGTGTTTCCAACTTACGTACAAGAAACATATAAATTACATAGAAATATAACGTATTTTATAAAGTAGAGTCCTAGGCTGTATTGGACAGTAGTTCCCAAAGAGTGATGAGGATGCATTCATTGTACAGTCAAGAAACAAGGCTGCCTTTCATGAACACCAGAAGATCAGAAGTATCTCCTGGCACCCCTCAGTCCCTTTCCCATTTGATGAGTCCATCACCCACCACTAATTAGTATCTTTCCAATTGTTGTTTAGCTGCAGACCCTTTCTTCAAACAAAAATGTAGAGAAGTATAATATATTTAGCAAACACTACAAATTCTTCCTTAAGAGTTAACCAACACTGAGTGAAATGAAGACAGGGAACTGGACCCTGCCCCATAAATCACTATCCCATCTAAAGACAACTCCTAAGGTGCTTCTGGAACCCCTTCTGGCTCTGGAGAACACATTCTCCACTGGAAACCATGGACCCACCTCATTCTAGAAGCTCGAACTCCTTCAGGTTTCCAGAGGGTGCTCAGATAAGGAGCTCTAGAAGTTTACTACATATTATGTAAGATAGTGATTTCCTTCATTTGCCCGAAAATGTTTTGCTCATCTCCTTTTTTATATCCAACATCAGTACACATGACTGGTCCATCTTAAACTGAGTATGTCTGTCTGGCCAGAAAGCTCTATCTCAGAGGTGGCTATCAGCTCCAAAGGAAAGGAGAAAGATTTTTTTATGCTGTGCTTCTCTTTGAACCCCTCATTTCTGCCCAGAGGTTAGCAAATCCAGTGTCCTTTTCTCCTCCGTCCAGCAGCTTGCATGACTCTCGGAGTATGCTAAGCACCATTGAAGTTTACCCTCTAAAGGGGTAAATTGTGTCATATGTGAATTATATCTTAATGAAGGTCTTAGAAAAAGAAGTTTAATATTAAAAAATACTTAAATTCCTCTTGTGCCTCCCTGTTGATGAGAAGAAAAGGGACAGTTCCTCAGGCTGGCTTGTCACGCTCCCCGAGGCTGTTTCACACGCGTACCAGCCACCGGGCCTAAGCCTCCAGCAGCACTTGCCTCCCTGTCCATTAGAGGCTCTCCGTCACTGAGACTGCTTCTCTCATTCTTCGGGCTCAGAGTACCTTCTCCACCTTCTGTTGGGCCAGTTTGCAGTCATCTGCTGTTTCAGCAGTGCTCGTCATTGATGTGCCTGGGCACTGGGTGAGGCCTTGGGGTTATAGGGCTAAATCAGACCCAGGCCGTACCGTACATTGTGTTATGCTGGAAGAGGGGTGGAGTGCTGGATACCAAAAACGTGCATCCTTCAGGTCCTGCCTAAAGTCCCGCTTTCTTCATCTATCTTCCTGTGTGCCTCAGCCTGTATCGACTTCTTCCTCCTGTGATCTTTTGTAATATTTTCTGTCTGACCTTAATGATCTTCTTCCTGATGTTGTTTATTCAACCACTTGATATGTAATATCTTCCTAATTAATTTGTGTGATTGCAAATACACAGCTCCCTTGCGTATGGTTTTCTATTGCAACAGTAACAAATTATCACAAACTTTGCGGCTTAAAAGAACACAGACGTATTGCCTGACAGTTTTGTTGGTCAAAAGTGCGATATGGGTCTCACAGGGCCAAGGTCAAGGTTTCAGAAGTGCTATATTTCCTTCCAGAGGGTCTAGTACAGAATCCATTTCCTTTGCCTTTTCCAGGCTCTGGGGCCGCTCACATTCCTTAGCTCATGGCCCCTCCTCCAACTGCAAAGTCAGCAACACTGCCTCTCAGACCCATCTCCCTCTGACCAAGTCAGGAAAGAGTCCCTGCTTTTATGGACTCATGGTTAGACTGGGCCCACTCCAATAATAGGAGATAACCTCCACATTTCAGGTCCTTACCCTTAGACATATGTGCAAAGTTTCTTTTGCCTCTGTAAGGCAACATAGCACAGGTTCCTGGGAAGTTAGGACATGGACATCTTTGGAAGTCACTATCTTGCCTTTCACCCTGTTTTATACTATTTTGTATTACATATGAGATGGATGGAAAAAGAAAATATGCAAACACTAACAACGGTGATGATAGCTAATAATCTGTACATCAAAGTAGACTAAAGGGGGAAAGCGTTGTTGGAAATAAAGAGAGGCTTCTCAAAATTATAAAAAGAGGAATCAGCCAGAAAATTATAATGCTTCCAAATGGGTAAGCACTTAATAATATAGTCTCAAAAAATAACAAAGCTTGGAGGAGAAAGAAATTCTCAGTCGCAGTAAGAAATTTTCTACATAATTCTCTCAGTAACTATTAGAACAAGCGAACAAACCAAAAAGTCAGTACAGATGTAAAACATTTGAACAGCATAGTTAACAAACTATGATATATATGGATCACTGCACCTAACAACTTGAGAATACATGTTTTGTTTTGCTTTTTTAAGTGAGAATGGAACATTATACAGTTGACCACGTACTGGGCCATAAAGCAAGTGGAAACATATTTCAAAGGATTTAAATCATATACTGTACATCTAACATGATCCTAAAGTTAAAAGTTTATTTTTTAAAAATCCATGGAGCTATTTTCTAATCGTAATGGAATTAAACTGGAATTAGTAACAAAAGGATAACAGGAAATTCTCAAATGTTTGGACATTAAGAGATACACTTTTCAACAATCCATGAGTCAGAAAGGAAATTATAATGAAAATTTGAAAATATTTTGATCTGAATAACAAAGATGCATATTTAAAGCTTACATGATAAAAATAAATTGGTGCTTGGATGAAAATTTATAGTATTAAATGTATATATCAGAAATGAAAAAGTACTGAAAATTAATTACTTAGGAAGCTATAAATAGAAGAGCAAATTAAGGGGTGCCTGGGTGGCTCAGTCAGTTAAGCATCTGACTCTTGATTTCAGCTCAGGTCATGGTCTCAGGGTCATGAGATCGAGCCCCAAGCTGGGTTCTGCGCTGGTGTGGAGACTGCTCAAGATTCTCTCTCCTTGCTCCTTCTCTCCGCCACCCCCCCTTAAAAAAAGAAGAGCAAATTAAGCCAAAAGGAAACAGAGGGAAGGAAATAATAAAAAGAAGAGGCAAATTTATGAAATAGAAAACAAACATACTACAGAGAGGGACTACTAGGTAAAATGTTGGTTTGAAAAGACTAATAAAATCAATTAACCTTTAACAAAATTTATCATGGGAAAAAAAGTGGAAAAGACACACTGCCAGTATCAGGAATGGAAAGATATTACTACAGATGCCACAGACATTAAAAAGATAATACAGAGATAAAAATTTGTATGAACTAAACAAATTCCCAATACACTTTACTGAACTAAGAAAAAGAGAAATAGAGGATCTGAAGAGTTTTATATCTGTTAAAGAAATTAAATTAATAAATAACCTGCCCACAAAGAAAATTCTAGGCCCCCATTGTTTGACAAATGAACTCTTGCAAATATTTAGGAAGTAACATCCATCTTACACAAACTCTTCAGGGAACACTTCCAGTTCCTTTTATAGGACCAATATAACCTTGACTCAAAAACATGACAATATTTCAAGAAAAAAATTAATAGAGCAATTTCTCTCTTAAGCGTAAGTGCAAAAACTCTAAAATAAATGTGAATCCAGGAAATATAATCAATCCCAAACAAAATGTGAATCCAGCAATATATAAAAATGACAAGCTTCATGATGAAAAGGGGTTTATTCCATAAATGCAAGGTTGGTTTAGCATTTAAGAATCAATAAATATAATTCATTGTGTTAAAAGATAAAAGAATAATTATGTGATATTTTCAGACGCAGAGAAAACATGGTAAAATTTAACATCCACTTATGATTAAAAAAAAAACTTAGTGAATTGGGAGTAGAAAGGATCTTCTTTAATCTGATAAAGCATAGCTACAAAAATTTTATATTGACATCATACTTAACAGTAAAATATTAAAAACTTTTCCCCTGAAATCAGGAATGAGATAGAAATTCTCACTATCACTACTTTTATTCAAATTTATACTAGAGACTTTGTCCAGCGTCATAAGGTAAGAAGAAAACTAAAAGATATAAGATGGGGAGAAGCCAATGTCATTGTTTGCAGGTGTCATGATAGGATGCATAGATAATCCAAGGACTCTATATAAACAAAGGATTAGAATTAACAAATGAATTTTGCAAAGTCACTGGGAACAAGGTCAATATCTAAAAAAGCCAATTGTATTTGTATATGCAACATCCAGAGTATGAAATAAACTTTTAAATGTTGTTTATAATAGTATTAGAACACATTAACCAACTAGGAGTAAACCTAAGAAAAGACATATAAGACCTCTCCACAGAAAATCATAAACTATTTTCAAGAGAAGATACAGGGATCCACCACACTCATGAGTTGTAAGTCTCAATATTTTAAGACAGCAATACCCCCAACTTGCTCCCTGGAGTCAATATCATCATAATCAATATCCCAGCAGCTAGTTTGTGAAATTTAACAAGCTACTCCTAAAATTTATATTGAAAATGCAAAAGGCCAATAATGATGAAATCAGTCTGGAAGAACAACAAATTGGGGACTTATACTAGCAGGTAGAAGAACATATGATAAATCTACAGTAATTAAAATAGTGTGGTATTAGCATAAGGATAGACAAATAGACCAGTGGGATAGAAGGCTGTCCATTGCAGTAGTCACTAGTCACATTGGCAGTTTACGTTTAAATTAATTTCCTCAGTTGCACTAGCTGCATTTCACATGCCCAGTAGCCACGTGTGGCGAGTGGTTGCTGCAATGGACACCACAGGTAGAGAACATTTCCGTCACTAAAGAAAGTTCTATTGGACCATGCTGCTTCAGAGACAGATTCACCATAAATGGAAATAAGATGTTTGACAAAGGTGTCCCTGAAGATGAGTAGAAAATAACAGTCTTTTCAATAGTCTTGGTCAGATGATAGCCATCTTTGAAAAATGAATCTCAAGTCCTACCTCACTTCACACACAGCAGTCAATTCCCTGTGGGTTCTGAGTCTAAATGCAAGAGGCTGTGGAACCTTCATGCAAGGGAGTAACATCCAGCAATGGAAATGAATGAAGTGCTGGGAACAGGCTGAACCTCAACACCAAGGGTGAATCTCACAAACAGTATGAGATCACTTGGAGCCAGAAATAAAAAAGAACAAGGTGTATGGTTTCCGTTTACATGAAGTTCAAAAGCAGGCAGAAAGAACTCTACTGTTGGATAGCAGCTACCTTTGAGAGAGGGGAGGTGACTGAAGGCTGCCCACATGGGCTTCTGAAGTCCTAGGAATGTCCTCTCTCTTGAGTGGGCTGTGTCTACAGGAGGGTCCAGTCTTCATCAGCATCTTCTGTGCACTTTTCTCTATGGGTGTTATTTAAAAATGTTTTGTAAAGCAACCCTTGGACTGATACGGAAAAAGAAAGGTAATTCTTGCTGACTGAATGATTTTAAAAAGTGAAGATTCTGTCTAAAATGTTTAGATAGGCAACAATTTTAAGTCTGAAAGTATCAGGTATAGGGTATGGAGAAAGGGAGATGTTACTGGTAGGAGGGCCAATTAACATGTGTTGTAAAGTTGGAAAGGTGTGCACCTTGCAACCAGACAGTTTTGCTTCCAGACACAAATCCTAGAGAATTTCTTGCTCGTGTGCACAAGGAGACATGGGCAACAGTGCTCATTTCAGGAGAGTTTATAATAGAGGGAAAAAAAGAATAATTGAAGTAACCAAAATGCCTAACAGAAAAATGGATAAATAAAATGTGATTTTTTTTATATAGTGAAAAAACAGTTAAAAGGAATATATATATATATACGCAAACATAATCACAGAGCTCTAAAAATACTGTAATGGATGAAAAAAGCAAGTTGCAGAATATGTTTAACATATATATGGACATTTTTAAAGTATAAAACAGGTCTGGATATTATTCTTTGATGCATGCATATGTCACTCAATTTTTAAATGGCTGCAGGATACACTGGGCACCGAAACCGTGATAGCAGCGGCCTCGGGGCGGGGGAGGAGGGGGCTGGGGAGGAGACCGAGATTGAGGATGGGGACAAATTGTCACATGGAAACTGTCCCTTTGTTTTCATTGTTCTGTTTCCTTTTTTTTTTTTTTTAAGCAAACATGACAAAATGTTAACATTCTAGGTGTTGACTTGCAAGATGTTAGTCAGATTATTCCTTGTAATTTTCTCTTTGTTTAATTTCTCAATAAGAAAAAAATAGAGCTGACATAATAGCACCTTCTGTCATTTAGTCTTAGACTTATTTATTGTTTAGATATTTTATGTTCCTGTTTGTTTTAAGAAAAAAATGTATATAAATATAAGTTTAGCCGAGACATCTAAATTTCCTCTCTTTGTTTATGTATGCAAAGCATACTTGTTTGATTTAACATTCTCTGGTATCACAATGTGTCCTTTGTGCGAGCTTGTGAGGAGTAAATCATGAGGGCTCACAGTCCCACCACAGTCTGTGTATTAAGAACGCATTTCCTACGATAGACATCCTCTGCACCTCGATCTCGGCAAGCATCCGTTTGTATTGGAGCCAAAATATCCACAAGCAGGCAGAGAAACAAGAAGTCAAAAAGATCTGCTGTTTGGTGCTAAGGATTTGTTGGTACATGATTGTGAAGACTGAAGGTCTAAAACCACTGATGTTTATTGGCTCCGTCTCCAGTATGTCCCTCCAGGGTCATTTCCACAAGACTGACCAGAAGAACAGGACCCTGCCTTTGCCCCCACAAACAGTGCTTCCCGCAGGAAGCCCTGGGCAGCAGCACAGGAGGCCGGTTTGGCAGGGAGGAGGGTCAGAGTCTTTATGACAGGATGGTGGACAAATGGGCTAGCCGCCATGGTGGACAGCGGATTGTTCCTGACATAGCACACACACACACAGCTATTAGCCCTTGGGTGGGTGGTCTGGGAGCCTTTGGAAATACACCCAAGGTGATTTGCTGTGACCATGTTTGAAAAGTTGACAGGTAAATGTGGACTGAAAACAGACTAGATATTTTAGAGTTAGGCCCAAAATCGAGGCTTTTAAACATGCACAGGTATGACTGAGTTGGGGACCTCCATATCTTGTCCTCACAGATAGACCAGGTCTTTTTTTTTTTTTTTAAGATTTTATTTATTTATTAGAGAGAGAGCACAGCGGGGTGAAGGGCAGAGGGCGAGGGAGAAGCAGACTCCCCACTGAGCAGGGAGCCCAACAAGGGGCTCAATTCCAAGACCCTGGGATCATGACCTGAGCTGAAGGCAGACACTTGACCAAATGAGCCATCCAGGCACCCCCTCCAACCAGGGTGTTTAACTAGAGTAGAACTCAGGTCTTGCTTGCTGCACCTTATTCACTCTTCACAAGCAGGCCACAGAGGGAGTTATCCAAAAGAAGGAACTGAGCATGCTCATTTCAGACCTTTTGTCTGTCTAATTTTAGGGCCAGCCTGCCCCCAGGATATATGTAAGCACTCAGGTCTGCTCTCAGTTCCGAGGGAGTCCAGTGGGTGTCCCGCAAGATCAGCGATGAGTGATTTAGTCTTTCTAAGTCAAGGGTCAGTTAGTAGAAAGGCCTCTCTGCCACAGATCTGAAGCTATCTTCTCTTCAGTCAACTTTATCAGTAACAAAGGCAATTATTTTTAACTCCAACTGTCTGGTCTCCACCTTTCAATTGGTTCCAAATTCAAGAAGGTGGGGGAGTAGGTACTATTAACTGCTCCCCTCAAAAACCTAATAGTCAATTAGTATAAGACCCCAAGATGATAAATTAAGGTAATCCAAGAATTTGTATACCAATTCATTCTTACACCCATAATTATCCTGTTTGAATAGTTAACTGAGCGTTGCTCAGTTAGTTTTAGATTTCATCAGTGTGGTTAAACAAATAAATATAGTACTATTAATCATGGCATGACTGAACTCTCATAGCTTGAGAGAGACTCCATTAAAATGTACATGTTATAATCTATTTCATTATCTACATAGGGATAAGTATATATAGAAAATATATTCATCTAATCTGATCATTTAACAGCAGAAAGAGAAGAGGCACACACAGAAAACAACCTACCCTGCTATAACGGAACTCTGTTTTACATAGGGCCAGCTGTACATTGGCAGAACATAGTGATTTTAAGGATGAATTAGTGTTCTAATCTCATTGGGATTCCCTTTATATTTGTGGTGGTTTATGACTGATGTTTAATGGAACTATAGCTTTCTGTTTATATTTAATAGAAGATTCATTTCTGTGGTGGGATACACATTTACACTCCAGAGTTGAATAAAAGCTACCATTCTACAAGGAGGATATTAAGTGTTGATTTATAATGACACATTTCAATAACAGTGACCTAAATGCTTCCACACTGTTTCTTCCCAGGTCCTGGGAAGAGCCTGGCTCCAGCAAAGGATGATTCTTCTCATCCGGAACATTTCGCCTTCAACACATCTCTCCATGCTGCAATTAGACACAGGAATTGGAAACTTCTCACTGGCTACCCAGGTAGAATGCTGAGCATTTCCCCCCAGAACAGCGAGGAAAATTTTACCAAAGTGACGACTGCCTTTTGCAGAACATACCTCTGGGGCTGCTGAATGAGGAATGGTTTGATCTCCTGTCCTGACAAAAGAAGACTGAGCATTAACTGTAGGTGGGGGGTGAAAGGAAGCAATGTCACTGTAATGTGTCGTGGAAAATAAGGATTTCAGAGATGTGTGGCTGTCGCGCACAGCTCATCTAGCCAGCAAGGAAAATCTCTGAAAGCTACATCCTCAACCAATTGCAGAGCCGAAGGAGGTGGTTGCTTCCCCTGAGCACATTCTCTAAAAGTGACGTCTTTTACATACTTTTAAAATGTGGGTTGTGATGGCTA
The DNA here is from genome assembly GCF_009762305.2 of Zalophus californianus. NCBI lineage: Eukaryota > Metazoa > Chordata > Mammalia > Carnivora > Otariidae > Zalophus > Zalophus californianus. The sequence goes on along the minus strand of NC_045599.1, from coordinate 59,435,820 downwards.
AGACTGTGATGCCATTAGCAGTGTTTATAATGATGACATTCTTGGCATTTGTGGCCAGATAATTCTTTGTCTGGTGGTGCGCCGTGTATTGCAAGATGTCTTAGCTTCCCTGGCCCATGAGCACGGTATGCCAGTAGCAGCTCCCCTAAGTCACTGTGACAACTGAAAATTCCCCCGCCCCCACCCGCACGCACGCACTTTCCTGGAAGCCCCTGGTTGTGAAGCCCTGAACCATGTCTGGTTAAAGCACCAGAAGTCAGAGACTGAGATACATGTTGGTACAGCATCAAGGGCCGCATGTTTGTCATGTGTTCCTGCCCACGTCCCCACTCAGCCTTCTCCCCCAGTCTCCTTCCTTGAAGTGCGAACCTGCCTATGATGCTTCTCCCCCAGTAAACTCTTGCATTTCTTTGCCAGGCTGTGGTTGCTGGTTTCCTCCACCGTCTCAAAACAATGTTTCTGTGATACCCTCATCGGACCCACCGACCAAGACCCTCTGGCTCTTTGATATTGACCAGGACCCAGAAGAAAGACATGACCTGTCAAGAGACCATCCCCATATTGTCAGGCAGCTCCTTTCCCGCCTGCAGTTCTACCACAAACACTCGGTGCCTGTGCACTTCCCGGCGCAGGACCCGCGCTGTGACCCCAAGGGCACTGGGGCCTGGGGCCCATGGATGTAGGACTTCTGCAGCCCTGGGGAGCCAGACCACCTTTCTGGTACAAGTTGGACTGCAGGCCTTTACTCCTGTACCTCTTGTCTCATTTGCTCTCCCAGCCTGGGTTCCCCTGGCCCTTCTCTTGTTCCTCAACCACGCTGAGGTGTCTCGTTGCAACCCCCAGTGCATTTAAGAAGCTGATAAAACCTGGAACACTCCTGTTGTTGGCCAGGGTGTGTGTCTAGGGGAGAGGGTGGCTGAGTTCAATCTCTTGTTCCTGAGCCATGGGACAGCTAGGGACTTGACTTGGAATAGGAGGTTCTCACTGAGTCCTGGAGGCTGTACAGCTGGCTCTTTTTGCCTCGCAAGTCAGATGTTAGATCTCCCTCTGCCAATAGCTGGGTTTTATTGGAGTGCCTCATGTTTCTTGTAACAAATGTAGGGAGCAGACAGCTTTTAATGGTTCTGTTGGCCAGGGGATCTCCCTGTCTGTGAGCTATCATGTTCAGGCATTCCATGTGAATAACCCCCCTTGGTTCACCCCTCACTTACTCACCCTGTCACTCATCTCATCGTGGAGCGTAAGGCCCATTTCATAGTTACGGTCAGCATGGCAATATGCCTGCTTCTTGGTTTTGGTTATTACAATAAAGAAATGTGTTTTTATCCCCAGTTTTTTTTTTTTTTCCAGCCACTGCTCATTTTGCCTAGACTTCCTGCTACCCCCTCTCCCCTGTGGTTCTTTTCCTAACCTCCTTTTGACTCAGGCATCCTGTGCCTGGGAAGGCTGCTTCGCCTCTCCACTCTGAGCACCACTGGTTTTTGGAAGACTGCTGTGCCCTATCTTCCTTCTGCCGCTAACACTGAAGCTAAGAGCCCTGCCCAGAGAAGGTGGTCGAGTCTGGCTCTGCAGGCATGCTCATGGTGGACAAGAAGTGGCCGAGTGTCATTAACAAGTCTGTGTCATCTGTTTGGTGAAGACTTTTCTAAGTTGCAGAGTTTATTTTCATGATCATGGCTTTGTCTCATAATGTATTATGAGTTGCATGCTATTCCCTAGCAATTAGGAGAAACCCCAGGAAACAATAATTTTGTCTTGGGATGATGGAAGTGGGCAGTTTGAAAGGAAATGGCCAGCATCTGAGATATTGGGCCTCAGTAAAGCAAAGGAGAGCACACCCACGTTTCCCTTACTTTCACTTCTACTGCTTGTGTTGAGGTTCTGGGGTGGGGGAAAGAGGATGCACAGTTTGACCTGCCAGCCCTTTCGCAGTCCCACTGATGTCCTACTAATGTGGATCTGTCCAGATTAGCTCTCAAGAATGTCACACTCAGACTCAGTTTTGCTGTTTGCAGAAACTATACTCTTTTTCCCATGAGCTCCACTGTTTTGTTCACTGCTCGTCACCAATGCCTGGATCAGTGCCTGTTACAAAGAAGGTAGTCAGTACTTTTTTTTTTTTTTAAATGAATGAATGGACAATTGAACAAAAGAGAAAGTCGCACACCATGCAAGTGCAGTGAGCTAAACACATCCTCCAACTGTTGCGTTTCTGTTCTCAAGCTGCCCTCCTGGGGTAGGAACAGAATTTGCATATCTGGATGGTCACAGACACTCCGTAGTGAAGCCATAATGTCCTCTCCAGGAGAGAAAAGGGGAAACACGCCTGCCAAAGATACTCTTTTGGCAATAATCCTCCACTCTCTTCTTTGTAGGACACTAGAAACTAAAACCAGCCAACAATGTGCTATGGGTCCTGGTGTAGCCATCCTTCAATTCAGTAACAATATTTTCTGGTCACCTCTAATATGTATTGTATTAAAATAAGATGATTGGAAGGAAATGGTGCTAGAACTAAAGACACCTATTATCAACCTCTACCCCGCTCCTGGGTTGGCAAACGGTCAAAATGCCATCACCTACCACCCCCACACCTGTGGCAGATACTATGAACTAACTGAGCCCAGATGTTCCTCTGGATCCTTCTAACCACAGTGTCTATTAATACCAGAAGACTAGAGGCCATCACTACATGACACCTGTTTACCCTCCCTGCTGTGCTCCCAGGGCCGCCCCAGTTCTAGTCTGTTGGTGGCCAAGTACAACATGGATGTTCTGCACTCGGTGGATTTAAAGGGAGTTGTAAAAACTACTTGTCGTAAAACTTTTATTTGATATTTTATTTTATCCATAATAGAATGTATCTCATTAGGTTTCTTTATTCTGTTATAAGGATGTGAACAGATTCATATTAATGTTGTTTCTCTCCAAATTCACTCACCTTTAAAGAATAGTTTTATTGATTTAATGGTCTTTCTTTGTTACTACATGATTGTTCCAGATCTGGGGAACAGAAAGTTACTTTATCCTTTAAAATGTGTCAATGGGGAGTTTCCATTTGAGTGGTGAAAAAGTTCTGAAACTGGACAGTGGTGGTGTTGGCACAACATGCCTCTGAATTGTATACTTTAAAATGGTTAAGATGATAACTTTTATGTGGTTTTGCCACAATTTTTTAACGTGTTGGCCCATTTTATGGTATGTAAATTACATCTCAATAAAACTGTTAAATAAATAAACGTAGCAAAAATATCAGAACTGAAAAAAACACGCCAGTCATTTGCCCCAAGAGTGCAAACTATAAAATAAGTTATTGAAGGGAGGTCAGGAGAGGGTAGGAGTGAATATAAAGTGAGAATAAGAGAGTGTGTTTGTTCTCTGTTGCTGTATAACAAATTACTGCCCAATTTAGCAGCATAAAACAATAAACATTTATTACTTCCCACACTATAGGGGGGTCAGGGCTCTAGGAGTGGTTTAGCTGGGTGGTCCTGGCTCAGGGCCTCTCATGAGATTATAGTCAAGCAGCTGGCCTGGGCTGCAGTCATCTGAAGGCTTGTCCGGGGCCAATGGATCCCCTTCTAAGATGACTCAGTCACAAGGCTCTTGGTTGGAGGCCTGTGTTCCTCGCCCTGTGGGCTTCCCCACAGGCTGCTTGAATAGCCTCACACATGGCAGGCAACCTCCAGCGGAGCAAGTCGTCTGGAGAGACACAGAGCAAGAGGAGGTTACCGTGTGCCTTAATAACTCCACCTCCAAAGTGCTACCGTGTCACTTCTACCTTTTTGTGCTTCCTTAAAAATGAGTCACAAAGTCCAACCTTTACACAAGTGAGGAGAATTTAGGTCCTGCCTTTTGAAGGAAGTGTCAGATATGTGGACATATTTGATACCACCATGGACAACAGAGGAGAATGGGCGAATGGAGCCCCCTGGGGAATAGATTGTCTGATCAAGGCCACATGCATTGATCAAATTCTGGTAGTTGAAGACAGATGGGAGAAAAAGCATCCAACTTTGCTATTTAGTGGTTAGAAGGACCATGGACTAATCATTTAACCCTCTCTACGCCTCAGGGTTTTTTACTGGTAGGGTGATGGGTGGGCTGAACTGAGTAGATACGTTTTGCCCAGAACAATGCCTGACACATAGTATATGTTAAATAGATGGTGTTTGACTGACTCTCAGAGGACTGAATTCCAGTGTAAGAATGTGAAATAAAACTGTGCTGGGGCACCTGGGTAGCTCAGTCAGTTAAGCACCCAACTCTTGAATGTGGCTCAGGTCATGATCTCAGAGTTGTCAGATCAAGCCCTATGTCGGGCTCTGCACTCAGCAAGAAGTCTGCTTGAGATTCTTTCTCTCTCCCGCTGCCCCTCCCCCGCCAACTCTCTCAAATAAATCTTAAAAAAAAAAAACTGCTAAAAATAGGCCTGAGACTGTGCTCCATCTTGAAAACCATTCGTTTCCTGAAAATATTTAAAAAACTAATATTTTGAATGCTTACTATATTCCAAGTATTGTACAAGGTGCTTTAAAAGAATTATCTTGTTGCCCAAGAAAAATAAAGGCAATTTTCTTCTTAAGAAAAAAATAAAAGAATTATCTCATTTAATATAATTTTAAACTAACCAGAGGTAATGTTTATAAAATCTGTTCAATCTTAATTATAAAAGACATACTTGGTTTTCACCCCCCTTACATTTTAAAAATATCCAATCTTTATCCAAACATATAATTACTTAAATCAAGAAGATAAGAAGAGGGGCGCCTGGGTGGCTCCGTTGTTAAGCATCTGCCTTCGGCTCAGGTCATGATCCTAGGGTGTCGGATCAAGCCCCGTGTCGGGCTCCTGGCTCAGCAGGAAGCCTGCTTCGCCCTCTCCCACTCCCCCTGCTTGTGTTCCCTCTCTTGCTGTGTCTCTCTCTGTCAGATGAATGGATAAAATCTTTAAAAAATAAATAAATAAATAAAAGAATCATTTTGTTTTTTTAAAAAGTTCACCAGAGAAATACCCCGTGTCAATCAACAAACAAATGGATAAACGAATATTATTCAGCCATAAAAAGAAGTGGAGTTCTGATACATGCTTCAACATGGGTGAACCTTGAAAATATTAAACTACAAAGCCAGACACAAAAGGGTAGATATTATGTGATTCCACTTACGTGAAATGCCAAGAATAGGCAAATTAACAGAGACAGAAATTAGATTAGAGGTTACCAGGGGCTGAGGGGAAGGAAGAACGGGAGCTATTACTCAATGGATAGAGTTTCTTTTGGGGTGATGAAGACATTTTAGAAATAGCGGTGATGATTGCACAATAGTGTAACTGTAATTTTTTTTAAAGATTTTATTTATTTATTTGAGAGAGAGATAGTGAGAGAGAGCATGAGAAGGGAGAGGGTCAGAGGGAGAAGCAGACTCCCCGCTGAGCAAGGAGCCCGACGCAGGACTCGATCCCGGGACTCCAGGATCATGACCTGAGCAGAAGGCAGTCGCTTAACCAACTGAGCCCCCCAGGCACCCAGTGTAACTGTAATTAATGCCGTTAAATCATACACTTAAAGTTGGTTAAAATGACAAATTTTATATATATAGAAATTTATATAGAGAGAAATGACAAATTTTATATATAGAGAGAATTTATCTCCTATATATAGAATTCTATATGTAGAATATAAATTCTATATATATAGAGAGAGAGAGAGGGAGACACAGAGAATGGAGTTTAGGTCCTCCAACCTACCAATATAGCTGCACTTTTAGTTCTTTCATAGATTGGACTCCCGTATAAGACAAAACTAACATGGTGAGAGAAGTCACAAAATTCTTTCCTTGGGGAGAAGGAGTATTGACTGGGAAGGAGCATGATGAAACCTTTCAGGGTCCAGAAGATGCTCTGTATCTTGGTCTGGGTGGTCTTTACATGGCTGTATCCATATGTAAAAATTCACTAAGAAGTATGCTCAAGTTTTGTACTTTACCGTTTATATGTTATACCTAATTAACAAGTACTTTAAAATAACACCTGCCCTTAGAGCAAGAGAGCACTACATATTTATCTCATATGTTACCCAAATGTGCTTGGAAACCTGCAAATAATTGTAAAGAAAACATTTTACATGCTGCAAAGACATTCACTATTTGAAGAAGCCTTTTTGTGATTCCTTTTGTAAACACAAATTTAGGTTTTTGTGTTTATCAAACCTGAACGCATCGATTTGGCATTCCTCAATTGAGATTTTGCTCCCCTGCGTTTCCTGAAGGGTTCTCCCCTACGTGTTGGTGCTGTGGGGAGAGGTGCAAAGACCAGGAAATGACGGGAGTGAAACTGCAGGCCTGACCTCTGCCCGAGGCTTATGATCCAATTCTGTAGGACCAAGTTCTTTCCAGCTTAACAGTTGTTAAGAACATCCCAGCCAATACTAAACATATTGAAGTAGTTATTAGTCTTCCTAGGCACCATTTAAACTTTAAAATTGATTTTTTTTCTTTTTTTTTTTTTTTTTGTCCACGTGTAGAATAGCCTGAGCTTGAGCAGATTGGTTCATTTTCAGGTGGTCAAATGATCTGCTCACTCTGGCCGCTGTCCTTACCGACCGCCGAGAGCAGGTAGGTTTGAACGGCTGCAGAGGTGCCAACCCCGTCTCTTTCAACTTTGCCCCATTGCCACGAGAGCCACCCACCAGGTGGCACAAAGCGGAGGAGAGGTGACTCATGCTGCCCGGGGCCTGACTTCAGGACTTCTGACCATCAGGAAACTGGAAGGGCAATTTCTTTCTCAAACTAATTCACCCAAGTAACAAATCATTGAGCCTAAGATATTTCATTCAATAACCTGTATTATTTGTCTGACGGTAGAGGTAACACATACCACTGTAACAATTTTAGAAAATACAGAAAATTAGACAACCCATAAAGCAGCCACCAACAGACACACCACTAACCTTCTTTCATACCTCTTTTTAAAGAAGTGTGAAGAAAAAAAAAAAGAGCAAGGAAGTGGCCCACCTCCCAGATTGGCTTTCAAATCCCACTGTGCCCAGCTGAGCCCTCACTGGAGACTAAGATGGTAGACAAATAAAACGTCACCTGTTTTGAAACTCCTCATTTTAATCCCATTAAAGTAGAGATCTTCCCAGGGTTTTTACTCCAAGAGGACATGATTTCACACACACTTCACACAAACATACGATCTTTCTCTCTCTCTACACCCACTCTTCTCCGTAGGCCTCAAGAGGTGAGGGCCTCCACACACAAGGGACTTTGTGCAATCAATCAAACCGGCAAGCAGGCGCCTGCCTCCAGACCAGAGTCTTGCGGCGTGAGGCAGAGAGCATCAGCGCGCACACCCTCCTCCCCTCCTTGGGAAAACCCGTCTTTCTGTGCCTTTGTGTGCATTAAGTGAATCAGAGCTGGGATTGCCGCTTACGCCAGGGTTTGTAGCTGGGATCGTTCAAGTCCACCTGTGATATGTGGTGGGCGTGAGGACAGGACACTGACATCAGCCAGGAGGAAGGGTGGGTGAGATCAGACCCCTCCCCCCCAGTAAAGCTCACCTACCAGGGAACTCCACCAGCAGGAGGAGGTAGTCCCAGGGCAGGGCTGGAAAGCAGAGGTGAGGAGGAGGGGGCTCTAGAGTCTGAGGAAATGCAGCTTGACGTTTGCCAAGAGGATTCATTTAACTGTAATTTTTGCTTTGGATCTATGCACCCATGAAAGCAGTAAGTTCTTTGTGAGTGAGCTATTTTTAAAATTAAACCCTTTGATTAGAGAGTCCTCTGAATCTGTTAGAGAAACAGCTGGTTTGTTTGAAGAATGTTCCTTGTTTGGACGTCCCGAGAGTGTGCTGGTTTTTCTTGGTTCTTAGGCCAGGGCTTAAATGAAAGTGTTTGGGCTTAACACGTACCGGGGGTGGAAATCGGTGGCTCCCACGTCCAGGACTTTAGGACAAGTGAGACAGGAGGGCCTGTCTCACTGGGACCCACATGTGTTCTGTCACTGAGCTCCACCTACTCCTCTCCTCCCGCAAAGCAGCTGGAGCTCCCTGGGCACCCAGTGCCCGAGGTGCCTCCTAGCAATCCTCTGTGAGACCCCACCCAGGACTCTGTTGCTCACTTAGGGCTTTTCACTGCTGAGGGTCCTAACATGGTACTTTTCCTTAAATGTACACTCTTCACTGAAATAATGTAAAGTGATGCTTTTTTATCACTATGCTAAAGAGAAAATGAGTGTCATTGGTAATCATAAAAATACATACAATGAATACAAATCGCTCTTAAGCCTGAGCCTGGAACTATTTCTGGCCTGGAGGGAAAGAATTGAATAACTGTGTTATTCTCAGCCCCTGAAACATGAATAACTTCTTCACTATGTGGCTCAATGTCATCAGTGCCAGGGCTGTGACTGGGGGACCCTGGCGTGGAGACAAGGAAACTCCCTGAGGGCAGGCATGCCCATCTTGAGGCATGTGCTCAGACCCTGCGGGGGTGCTGGGAGCTACTCCGTGGTGACTGGAGTTTCCCGAGGTGCTCCATCCCCTTCCATCTGCCTTTCCTCCAAGAAGAACCACAGCTGGGCTTTGCTTCTAACAGTTTGTTTTGCTCGTGTGCCTGGAGACCCTGAAGCAAGGGAAGCATTCTAAATGAGTTAATGTATAAACACACAAAGAAACCAACATACACATCCTCTGCGATATAGTAGAAAAACCACAGAGGATCCAGCAAAGGAAGAAGCCAAGAAAGTCAATAAACAAGTTGGTGGAGATGCGACATACAGCGATGAAATATTAGGAAGAAGTAAACATTGAGAAGAGGAAAAAAGAGACAACACAGAAGTTTCTCGAGTTAAGGAGTTCCCTGAGCCTTAATTTCCAGGACTGTTAGTTCTGGCGTCTGACCCCAAAGGCACCCTCTGGGGAGACTCAGGATCCTAATGGCTCTGCTCTGCCCCACCAGCCAGTTCACACCTCCTTGGTGCCCACGTGGCATCGTCTGACTCAGATGCACACAGCCTCTTGGGATACTGTAATTTAGCCCACCAAGTATACCATATTTTGCCAATTATAGGGGCAGGGCAAGGAATTAACCTTTACTGGGGACAGTGTATATAGCAGGCACGTTTGACTTTTACAGTGGCTACCAAACGCCTCAAGATAATGCCTAATCCTTAGGTAAATGTTTTTACCAATTTGAAAATTCTCTTGAGTGATGTCATATAGCCAGTAGAGTTGGAATTACGAGCTCAAATTGCTCTTAAAAAGCACCCTCGCTGTCTACCACACTCCCTGGCATCCTCCAGCGCTGCTTGCCTTCCCTTCCCTTTTGTCCTGCGCCTTTAAGGACGGACAGAGGAGCCATTGTAGGAAGTCCCTTTCTTACAACTCAGGACTCAGGGAGCATCGCCAGTGACATTCAAAGCTAGGTGAGAACTTCAGGCTGGCACAGGGCCTGGGGTGAGTGGGGGGCAGGGAAACCAGGGAGGAGGCCAGTGCAATGGTTTCGCCAAGAAGGCATCACAGTTACAGAGGTAAAAAAGTAGAGGCAATTGGAGGCTTAGAAAATAAAACACATTTGAAAGGAGTTCAAATGACTCAGCCTGGGAAGGGAATTTATTCATGTTTTCCATACATTTCATAGGAAAATCCGCTTTCCCCCACGCAGGTCAAAGAGGCTGGTGATCATCGCCCCAGCGAACGCGCAGGGGACACACACAGGACAGTGCTGATGTGAGGAGGCGAGGCGAGGCTGATAGGTAGGTTCTTTTAAAATCTCACTGCAGCTTCTGATGCAGGTGCTGGTTGGAAAATAGACCCAGTGTTCTCTCCTGTTCTATGACCAGCTGGCATCAACCAGTCTTTAATCTTTACTTATACTCCGTTACCATCTTGCTGAATTCTGGAGGTGGGTCCTACCAGCAACACCGACTACTCTCTTTTGTACAAAGTCCATAGGACCTCCCTCCCCCTCTGTGTCTAAGGCTCTAAGATGAAGAGTAACAAACACTTCAGATACACTGGTATTTCTTAAAGTTCCATTTGTAGTGATTTCTCTTTGGGGATTGGGAGGAGAGAAAATAATGCCGAGGCTATGAGGAATATTGCCTCCTGAGGGTCTCTCCTTGAAGAGGAACAAATAATGACTATGTTTAGGTTCAAATACTATGTTTTGGTTTAAAATGTTACAAATTAGAGAGTTCTGTGTTGGTCAAAAGGACCTAGTTAGAGAAATGCTTTGTGTTCTGTAGTTAGCTAAACATTGTTGCCTTAAGTAAAAAGTCCTGTGGCTGAGCCGTAGTAATTATGCCCACAACTCCTCTTTATGGTTAGAAGGATAAAAGTCAGAGAGAATTCCCTGCTTCTCGAGAATGCACGTCTGGGGCGTCTGGTCTGGTACTGCATGAGGGCTGGGCTCCTGCGGGGCATCTGCTGGCTTTCAGGCTAAGCCACCCCAGTGGTCTCCGCCCCCACCCCCACCACTGCAAGCCCACCTAGTCACCAAGGGGTAGCTGATGCATCCCCAGCAGGGGAGAAACAGCCTGTCTGTGCACCAGCATGGCAGAACAGAGGAGTGAGATGGTGGTGCCATTAGTCTCTCCTCTTTTGTCACTAAGGTTTTACGTGTAACCATCAATAAATAGAACTTGCCTTTATTTTCACCAGTGCTTATTATCAATTTGAAGAGTCTTGCTGGTTTGACAGGCTTTAAAATGTTACATTATTTTGTGTTTCACTACCAAGAGATTGGACTTTTCCATATTTTTATTGGTCCCTATGGCTCTTTTTTGAGCGTCCTGATCACCATCTTCCCCCCCCCCCCCGAGTCCCCCTGACTGTGCCTAGGGGAAGCAGGATCAGGGACAGGGGGGCAGGAACCCCAGCGAAGACGGTAGTGCAAGGAAAAGCCGTCCTTCACTTGCACCTGAACCATCACGTCAGCCGGGGCTGCTGGTGCATTTGCAGGTGGTGCGTTCAGCATGGTCAGCGGTCTCTGCTTTAGGTTCAGTTTTTGGAACTGTGTCGGGATGCAGGGAAAAGTAAAGAGGGGGAGAGGGAATGGGCATATTAGATCCCTTTCCTTTGTTATAGACAGAGTCAAACTGAGACTTGTGAGAAAGGTGAAAATTTGGTGATCCTTCAAAGTGATGTTCTTCTAATATTGGAATAGGAGCACTGTGTTTTGCTGGAGAGGGGAGGCTCTGGCAGCTGCCCCAGAACTCCCCTGAAGTCCCAAACTCATCACATCTGGTCCCAACCTGCACACACACTTGGCGAAATGAATCCCTGCGGGTAACTGACTCCCTCGGAGAGTCAGTTCAGCAACCACTTGCTTCTTACTAAGCGTATCCTTTGGGGTGATCCCACCCAACCCCACCCATGAGAGAAGTTCTGATGACCATCTGTCTCTCCCTGGTGACAGTGCTGTCACACCTTCCGGCCCTTATACCTGGGCTGACCCGGCAGCCTCAGTGGGGGAGGTCAGTGCCTTCTGTATAAACAACTTATAATTGAAAACTTATTTATTTATTTGACAGAGAGAGAGAGAGAGACCACAAGTGGGCAGACAGGCGGCAGAGGGAGAGGGAGAAGCAGGCCCCCCGCCAAGCAGGGAGCCCGATGTGGGGCTCCATCCCAGGACGCAGGGATCATGACCCGAGCTGAAGGCAGACGCCCAATGACAGACACCCAGGTGCCCCATAATTGAAAACTTTCATTCCACTTTTAGCCTTGCCTTTTTCAGTATGAATAATCCTAATGCCTTTCATCTGCCTTTCTGCCCTTCTTTCAGCTCCTGCAATCTGCTGGTGCTCTGGTGAGTCTAAGCCTTAACACAGGCTAGTGCCTTTGCCTACATAGTTCCTTCTGCTCTTTTCTGGACTAGCTCCTCCTTCAGGTCTACACATCATGGGTCCCTTCCCCTGGGAAGCTTCCCCTAGCCCTGTTGAACTGGAATGGTGTTCCTATGAGAGTGGGCGTCACACTGCATTGTTACTCATGTATAAATAAATGACTGTCTTCCCCACCAGGCGGAAGTCTCATGTCTGGTGTGTTGAATGGAATAGCTTTGTCTCATAGAGTCGTGCTTGGTACTTAGACAACACAAGTTGAATGAGTCCCATTTGTTGAATTTAAAAGACTCCATTGTCTTTTAATTTTAGGGTGACATTGTAGTCCCTGAATTTCAAAGTCTAGCTCTTGTTTTCAACCTGCAGACCTTGTTTCTACCCTACCTGCAGATCCTGTTTACTCAACCTGATGGCAGCCCTGCCCAGTTGTCTGCTCTGGGGAAATGTGCGTCTGGAACGTTGCCTATCTTCAAAGGCTTTATCTGTAACAGCTGGAAGGACTTCAGCGCCTTCTTCAAATCAGGGTGAACATTACACTATCCAGACTCCTCAGGCAGGTTTTGTTTATCCTGGGATCTCCTCCAAGATATCAGCTGATGGCTTCAAACACTTTTTATGGTCTCAGATTTGGACAGACTCAGATTTTCCCCCTTCATCTTCCAATCCTTCCCTAAGATTTTCCTCCCTTCATTTGCTCAAGCTTTATTACAAATGCTTTTCCATGTGTGACTTTCCCTGCAGAAAACTGGCTTCATAGTTCACGCTTGGTGCTGAGATAAGTCTTGCAAATGCCAAGGGCTAGCTGGAAAGGGCAGATGGCATATTTCCTGATGCCCTTTTGTTATCGATCCATATTTACTGAGGCTTTTCTCCTTCCACAGGGTGGGAGTGGGTGGGGTTTTTTTTTGGTGTAGATACAATGGAGACAAGCTAGTGGTTTCAGTTTTTGGAACTGTGTCGGGAGGCAGGGAAAAGTAAAGGGGTCTTTGCATTCAGGGAGCTCACAGTTAGTTCAGAGAGTGACCGTATGGAACAGTGAGTGCCAAGTACATGTGGGAGTCAGTGACAGGGAGAGGAGCACCATTTGGGTTGCATGTATGTCCCTTCACCTGACGGTGGCAATGAAACCTAGAGAGCCGTTTTTTAAGAAATCAAACCCGAAGGGCCCAGGATCACAGATGTCTTCCACAGATGTCTTCCATGGTCATCAAGACTGTTTGGAGATTCTCATCTCTCAGGTGGACTCAGAAACCAGGGAAATGATGCCCACAAGATAATCCCTGCCCTGTGCATTATTTATTGCTGTGTAACAAATTACCACAAAATTACATCTCGAGACGAAAAATACTGTCTCCTCTAGTTTCGGAGGGTCAGGAATCTGAGTCCATCTTAGCTGGGTAGCTCTGGCTAAAGGCTCTCATGGGGTGGTCATCTCAGCTGAAGGCTTGACTTTGGGGAGGGCGGGTAGGAGTCAAGAGAGAGCATGAGTACCCACAATGGAAGCTGCAACCATTTATAGCTAATCTCTCAGCAATGACATCTGTTATGTCTGCCATGTTCTATTTGTTAGAAGCCAGTCACTAAATCCAGTCCCCCTTCAAGGGGAGGGGATCACTCAAGGGTGTGGATACCGGGGGGCAGCAATCCCTGGGCAGCTGTCTTAGGCTGCCCACTGTGTCCCTCCACCCAGTCGCATTCTCCTCCCTGTCCCACTCCTTCCTTCCCAGTTCAGGATGGGCTTAGGGAAAGGACTGGTGATTGCTTTGCTCTCTCTTCTGTTCCACCAAGAGTGGGGAATGGCCTTAAGTCATAACAGGGCATTAGCTTGGATGTTCTGCTTATACAGGTAGTGGGCCCAGAAGGACTTGGTGCGGGCAGAGCCTTGTCTAGAGGCCAAGTACTGGATGGGACACAGTAGGTTAATAGGAAGAGGTCATTTCTGGGAAGTGTTTGGCTGAGGGGGAAGCCATTTTGCAAATTATGATTTGAAGCCCCAACCTGGCCCTTGATGCTGCTAAGTAGTCTGCCATCTCACCCAGAAACTTACAGTCCTGTTGATGGCACAGGACCAAAGAGCTGTCTTACAGAAGAGGACAGTTTCTGTGCCATCCCAGGGCTGAGCCTCACCCACTTGGTCATGAGGCCAAAATAGTCTTGGCCTTCCCTTGCCTTCCATCTCAGACACTTCCAGTCCTTTCCTGCCTCTGTGACTCAGCATAGTCACCCTCAGCCCTGGTCATCCTTGTCTCCTGTGAGCTCTCTGCTGGCTCCAAAGAGTCCTTGCCGCCATCTCAGCCAAGAAACACTTGAGGTACAACTCTTTTCTGGGGGCTGGCAGAGGCCCCTCGTTGTCCCACACTTTAGTATCTAAGCCCAAAGGTATACGGTGGCATGGGAAATCAAAAGTTGTTACACAGTGGTGACTGAGGAATTTGGCACTCAGAAAGGCATGCATATGCAAATACCTCAATCCTAATGAAACCAGCCTCCTTCTTAGCGAGCCGCCTCCCGGCCTGCCAGCCTCCAGCTGGTTTTCCAATGTTGTGTGTATACAGAAATAAGATGCAAATCAAATGCACTTTCATGAAGTGGGCAGTGAAGTTGGAGAATTACTCGCTCCTGGGTAAACCTACTGAGAACGATCTGGCGGTGGAACTAGAGCAGTGAACAGAGAATGAGAGAAAACTGACAAGGATGCTGACACATTAGGCTCTTCAAAGGAAGGTGATTTGAATATCAAAGGCAGAAGAGAGGCCCTCAGGAAACTGATGAAACTCTTGAATATTTTCTGGAAAATATTCCTCTTTATCTTCCTGCCCTTGAATGTAAAACTAAGGAAGACATACTGTGCTATCTTATAATTTTATCAAACAGTTAATGCCCCCAAAATAAATTCTTTCAGTCTGAAAATTAGTGTACAATCACACAACATCCATTTTGTGAAATAGGCAAATATGTTTTTGTGATGTTTTAGTTTTGTTTGAAGATAAAGTTCCAACCAAACCCCTTTTTCTCTCACTATTTACTGAGGAAATATAAGGAAAAATGGCATTTTAGATGAAGTTGGTGGCGTAGTGATGTGAGGCTAAAGGCAAGTGTAAGGAAGGAGAAAGAATATTTTAAGCGGTAGCAAGAGCTAACAGGATGTGCAATGGAACTTTTCCTGTTGTCTCAGGTGTTGGCTACAGCTTCAAAGCTGAAGTCAGTGGGTGATAAGGAACCCCACATTCTAAAGAGAGATGCTAAAGAAATCCCACAGGACTTGCAAAGGAAAGGCTAGAGGTTCAGGAGAGAGAGTTCTTTGAAGGGAATTTGTAAGAGGAGCAAGCTTGGCTTTTTCCTCCACTCTCCATGGGGAAGGGGATTCCTTCACCCAAATCAAGCAGAGAGCAAGAGCAAGAGCACCTCAGGCTTGGGAGAAGGTTCTTGCAAGAAGGGGAGACAAAATTAAAAAAAAAGGGGGGGAGACAAACTCGTCTCTCACTTTGTAGATGGAAGCTTGTTGAGTGGCAAAAAATTTCTTTCTTTCTTTTTTTTTTTTTTTAAGATTTTATTTATTTATTTGACAGAGAGAGAGATGGCGAGAGAGGGAACACAAGCGGGGAAGTGGGAAATGGAGAAGCAGTCTTCCCGCCGAGCAGGGAGCCCGATGCGGGGGCTGGATCCCAGGATCCTGAGATGATGACCTGAGCCAAAGGCGATCGCTTAACCGACTGAGGAGTGGCAAAAACATTTCAGCCAGTGTATTACTACTACCAGAATGGAGAATGCTAAGGATCTTGGGAGAGGCTGACTTGTGTCTCTTGGCATCTGGGGCCATGAGGACTGGCACCTGGTTCTCAGGGAGCTGTGAGAGCAGGTGGCTGGCTGGAACTGGGTGGTGGGGTAAGGTGAGAGAGGGCAGCAGGGATAGCAAGGCATTTCTGCCATTTGGAATGCTAAGAGTGAGTCCATTTCCATAGGCCAGGCAATAGCCAGAGAGCTACATGGTGGGGCAGAGGGCCCCAGCAGAGACAGATTGAGATCAACTGCACAGGGCATCACCCGTGGTGCACTGGGGGAAATCTCCAGGGCAGGAGGAGGGCAGTGCCTCCCAAAAGTCCTGTTAACATGCCCTGTAAAAGAGCTGGACTTAGAATGAAGGGGACTTCAGACACTCAGGCGAAAGCCACAAATTGCCCATGTTGCCCATAATGGCCTCATGATTTCCTCTCAGTTTTGCTCATCTGCTCAGCCCTAGAGGATCCTGAAGAAGGCTGGGGGTGGGGGGAAGGTACGTGAACAAGGCAAATCAGGAAGAATGAAAGAACAAACATACCTCCTTCCCCACTGGAGGTTCTTAACCCTCATGTCAAACCCGAGCTGAAGAGTGGCAAGGAACTAAACCGGATGTGAGACTCCGATGTGAGGTTAGAGTGGAGCTTTTAATATCCCCAAATAGAACTCTTCTGATGCCTGAATGAGATTGAAGTCTTGGAATCTGCCTGGAGACATCACCAGAGAGTAAGGAGACACAGATAGTGTTCCTTTGAAGACAATGGTGGAAGAAAAAAAAAATCTTACCAAGTTCAGCTTGCTCAATAAACTGATGTCTCGTATTTGAGGAAGGCTAGTTTTCAATTTGCAACAGGAGAGTTTTTCCATTTTATCTGTGTATTTACTCTTGGACTTTTATATCCAAGACAGCATTCCTGCCCTGGAAGAATGCACAATCTAGTGGGAAAGCTAGAAAGGGAGCAAGTGATTATAATACAGCATCATATTGGGCAAGTACGGGGCATTATATAAACATAGAGGAGGGCCAACCCAATCTTCCAGTCCAGGGGAGCCTTCTACTGAAGTGATATTTTGTCTTGACTGTATTTGCATGGAGAATTAAGAGCTAGCTAGCTAAAAAGGGAGGTAGGAGGCAGGGTAAAGACAAAATGGGAGTAGGGAGTAAAGGGATGGTTTGGGGAATGTTAATGAATTAACTTTTAGGCGTATTGATCCTATAATTACATATGGGTCAGAAACCCTGTCTGTGTGCCAGAGATGGTGACTGGGCATCGTCACCCACGTGCAATATTTGGAGCCCTGTGGGTGGGTCAGATCTCTCAGAACAAGTGCATGTAGAGAAGGAAGAGACTCTAGATATAAGTCGGTCAGATAAAGATGCATTTGAGAATACGTGCTCCCAGGACTCAACACCTAAATCCTGTTCTGGACTCTGGGACAGGTAAGTTTATAGAGAACTTAACCAGGCAGGGAAGCCCCTGAGGAATGGATGTTTGAAGGCTTTAGCCCCTGCCCTCAGGGACTAGCCCTAGCCCTCATATGCTGGGTTTAACTAATGGAACCACAGACTCTCTGTCCTGCAGTGGACAGATCAGACTTAGTTCAAATATACCGAATGGCCATCTGTCTTCATAAGCCCAGATGCAAGTCTCCACTCTGTCTTATAGAACAGCAAGGTGAACCCTAGAAAAAGCATGACAATCAATGGGTAAGGAACGAAGAGGGGTTCGTTTTGGTGTCTGGAACATTGCTGGTCAAACTGTGCCTCTATAACATGTGCTTTCCCAGCAGCAGGTGGCCACAGGCTGACTCACTAAACTGGACATTTGGAAGATAAGAGCCCTGAAAGGGAGTCCAAGAGGGAGAAAGCACCAACTCCAGACCCTATGGCTTAACATAGGGCCTTGACTGTGAACTGTTTGCCAACCAGCCTCCTCCTAAGAGCTGAAGAATTCTCAGTGCCCTCAGAGGCCAAAAGGGATCCCCAGTGTTTGAGGAGTGGGTGGAGGAAGAAATATGGAATGGAACAGTTGGGAAAATGGAAGAAACAACAGGAGAGTGTATTCCCATAGAAGCTGAGGGGAGAGAGTTGAGAAAGTGGATGAATGGAAGAACAAAAAAGTGCCCCCTGGATTTGGTGGGGGGTAGCCACTTGCCAAAATCAATGTCAGTATAGTGATGGATTCAGGAATCAGACTTGCTGTGAGCTCAGGTATGCATGGGATATAAGCAACCAGAGGTAATGGGTGGACAGGGCCCTTCACGGAAGGTTGACTCGAAAGAAAAAAGCAATCGTGTGAGAAACAAGAAGGACTTATAGGGGTGTAATGGCATGAGAGAGGGTTTTTCTCTTCGTTAGGAGATTTTAGAACATGTTTCGAGGTGATGGGGGAGAGAGAGAGAGAGGTTGAAGAGGTGAATGAATGGGGCATAGTGAGTGGAATGGGAACTCGGAGGAGGGAGGAAGGGCTCTAGAAGAGCAAGGACACTGCGCAGGTAATTAGCCTTCCATGGATAAGAACAGGAACAAATAAGGAAAGAGCAAAGAGTAAAGGAGATAGGGATGAATGTAGATAAGTGATAACTAGGAGGGTGGAAACATTGAAGCTTGTTTGCTTTCCTGGTGGGCAAAAAGGGTGGTGAGTAAGCATGATATAGTTTTCAAGCATTTGCATAAATATTTCATGTAATCCTCACAATAAGCCAACCAGGTTTTTTGGTTGGTCCCAAATCTTGAGGACACACCCAGGTTCTCTATTACTCTTGGCTACCTGAGCTTCTGTTCCCTCCTGTAGCTCCACAAAACTAGGACTCTCTCAACCTCATCTTTCCCTCAAGTACTGGCCCAAGCCAACTCTTGCAGGTCTCATTTACAGCTGCTGCCATTGAGGGAATTCAAACAACAATTGGTTCTTTTCTACCTTATCTCTGGGGCTCAAACATCCTTGCCATCCAGTGGCAACCAGCTCCAGCATGGCTGGCCAGTGCTCACCTTCTGGCCTGTTGCAAAAAAGGACTTTGACCAAACCCAGATCTACATTGGATGCATGGTGCTACCTCTTGGCTATAACCAAGGAATAGTCCTTGACTTAATGGGGGTTCAACTTGATTTGAGTTGTGGACACTTTGGCCAGTTATCTACTTATATATATATATTTTTAAGATTTATTTAATTGTTTGAGAGAGAGTGGGAGAGAGTGAGAGCATAAGCAGGGGGGCAGGGCAGAGGGAGAGGGAGACCTGAGCAGCCACCCCCACTGAGCCGGCAGCCTGATGCAGGGCTCCATACCAGGACCCTGAGATCATGACCTAAGCGGAAATCAAGAGTCGGCTGCTTCACCAACTGAGCCACACAGGCACCTCTCACATTTCTTATAGTCACTCAATACCCGAAAGAGTTGGGACAGCGGCCATGCTCCACTGGTCTCTCAGATTCCAGGCTGCAGTTGGCCCCTCAGTCTTTTTGCTGGACCTTTCCATTCTCAGCACCATTAAACTGTTAGAATCTCTTGGTTATCAGTTCATGATGTGAAAGAGGGCAGAAGGGCAGGGAGAAGTTTCAAAAAGTGTGAAAGACAGAAAATTGCATTGGATCAAAGAAGCAAACATGTGACCCTCAAGCTGGGTGACATCTTTTTGCTTTTGTGCCAGTTGTTCTGAAGGCTACTCAGAGACATTTTGAAAATGCTTCTAGCAATAATGGCATCATTTGAGTAGAAAGGTTGTTTCAAGAACAACCTTTATTTGGGTATACATACATATATTTGATTTATACGTTCTAATGTGTACGTTATTTTATAGTCACTTAGAGGTCATGTAAAAGGTTCATTATTTTATGATCGTGGTTTCTCGGTCTTTCAGGCACTGCTGTGACTGCTAAAATAAAGCTCTTGTAGCTGAGATGAAAGGTATTTTTTAAAATGTGCATCCAAGATCCAACTCTGTGCTAAGTATCTTTAAATTTTCCAGTGCAAAAGAAGATTGAGAGTTTTGACATTGTGAATTAACAGTATGGTTAAAAGTCATAGGTTGAAAAAAAGTTGACAGAGGTTAGCTTTGACTTGTACATTCAAGAGGCAGATCTTTTTGCCCCCAAGGAAGGAGAAACCCTAATGCTAACAGGGCAGCTCCAGAAAGCAACATCACCTTGTTTTGGAGGCAGCTGTTATCCTCAGGTATGCATGGGATATAAGCAACCAGAGGTAATGAGTGGGCAGGGCCTCTTAACAAGCACAGGGCTGTGCTTTCATGTAAATCAAATATGCTCCCCATGCACTCACTGAGCAAGCAATAAAATACAAGCCGGGATGTTATTTCTGCTCTGGGAAACTGTCCTGATGATTACTCAGGACAGTTAGTTCAGGAGATTGTCCTGGCCTCTCCTCATCATCTCCTATCCTTTCTTTCACTTTCATCCATTTCCATGGTCAACCCAGCAGGTTTTTTGTACTGGTTCTGGGCACCATGTTAAGAGCACTGGACACAGCATCGAGCCTCCCCAGGCTGCCCCCTCAGCGCCCCCCCCCCCCAGCAGGTGGATGCACTCCTTCTGGCCTTCTTGTTCTTGGCTCTGTCAGGAACCACCCCTCAGCACCTCTACCAGACCAGGCCCAGCCTCTCTGGAGAGCAACCAGTCACTAATAGTATGTAACTCCTGTGGCGACCACGGGACCATATATAACAGGGGGGTTTGCCGCAGGAAGAGAACTAGACAAATATCTCCCAAAACCTTAAGATCCTAAGTTGTTCTTATTTCAAGAAGCTGTCTCCCCAAAGAAGCCCCTTTGAGTGCTATCATGCCATTGGAGACGTGCCTTTGTACCCTGACTTTTGCAGTAAACATCTGTGTAGGCTTATTTTACATTTACTAAGCTCCCAGCGGACACGAGTCATTGCAAGTATATCAGAGGCTTTTATGTCATTTCTCTGTGCTCCCCGACAACCCTCTTCAGGTCCAGGGAAGAATCAGTGCTTCCCAGGCCCCATCTAGATGGTGTCAACAGCTCTTCCATCTCGTGAAATCGTATATGACCATGGGTTTGGCAGGGGGCCACAGGGGGGTCCTTTAATTTTGGAAGAAAAGAAAAACATGCAGGGCAAGAACACAGTTATGTTGTTAGAGTGATTATTTGGCTTCTGGCTAACTCTTGGTCTCCTGAGAGGCAGAGAGGAGAAGGTTTGGTAAAAATTAGCTCAGTTTTCTTTTCTGCAAACACAACCGGAAAAAATGGAAACCAGCTGAGTCGGCAGAGTTTTTGCCTCTGCCCCAAATGGAGGCATTTATGGTATTAAAGAAAGTTTATAATGATACTTCAACTTGGGTTTCCTGTGAATAAATTGGGAAGAAAGTGAGTGGATAAGACCTGGATGGAACTAGACTTTCTTCATTTACATGGTCTACCAAAAAACCAGAGCCCCTTATGGGAAACAGAGAAGTTTTGTTTGGAAGATGGGTCTGGGAGATTCAAAGAAACTTCACACCAGAAAGCCCTTTGAATATGCCCTGGAATGAAATACGAAATTGAAATCTCCCCAGCCCTGGCGTTGCAGTGGACATTAAGACTGGGCTGACATTTCAGAGAAAGTTCTTGAATAGCAAGGTTTTCTTCTCCAAAATTAGGATCCTAATAATCCAAAGCATACAGCCATGATGGCTCAGGCAGCCCAATTTGACAACATAAAGTTCGTGGAACAGTGTTTTTATTTATAGCTTCATTATTCAAGGATCTTCATTAAGGTGTTATATTCCAAGGCTATTTCCTTTACAGAACATAGATCAAATCATGTGCAAGCTTTCCTACTCATGATGTATGGTTCCAAATATGTTGAAAAGACTAAAGCTCATTAAATGGTTTGGACCCAGATCAGTTACATTTATATCTAACACATGTAATATTCTTATTTTTCTCCATCTAAGTCAATCACATCCATGCATTGAGCAGCTTCAAGGAGGACAGTGTTTCAGGCTGGCATACGGAAGCCGTAGATGTGGTCTTCACCCCCAGGAAACTTCATAAAGGAAACAGAAGTTGGGGGGGGGTCTGGGGGGGCTTAGGTGGTTAAGCTTCTGCCTTCAGCTCAGGTCATGATCCCAGGGTCCTGGGATCTAGCCCCACATGGGGTTCCCTGCTCAGCAGGGAGTCTACTGCTCCCTCTCTCTCTTTGCACCCCCACCTTGTGCTCTCTCTCTCAAATAAATACATATTTTTTTTAAAAAGGGAAAAAAAGGAGACAGAATGTGTGAAACATTAATGAACAATTCAAGGCAGGATGTGTGATAAAGTGCCAAATAAGGAAGCATAGAAAGACCTAGAGAAATTGAGAGAAAATGAAGGGTGTGTGAGACACCTGGCTTCCTGTTTTTATAGGGATATTGAATCTTTCTCCGAAGGAAGAACTTGGAAGTTACAGGAAGGAAAATTCCAGCTTATCAACAGAAAGAACTTCCAAGTTGAGGAAGCTAAGCTAGTGAGATTGTTGGAAGCATTCAAAGAGAGACTGAGTATCATCTGTTAGGGATACTACAAAACCTTTTCCACACTGCATAAATTAAATGACATCTAAAACTGTCTTGGACCTATGAAATAGTCATGGGTGCAGTTACTGGAACATCAGCTCAATCTGGACCTCCCAGAGGAATAGGACCTTGCAGGGCCTCAGAGAATGAACGGCCTCTAGGTGGAATTCTCCCCTCCTGTGTTCCCCTGCCACCACCACCCACTACCTGGTTCCTGGGAGAGGAGAACCTATGAGAAAGCAGTTTCTATGGTAACAGAGGTCAGGGATACAGAACTAAGGATCCAAGATGGATGTGTTCATCGTATACTTAAGGTTTATATATGTCACCAAATATAAATTTTACCTTTTTAAAAAAACCAGGGAATGATGTGCACTGTGAAAACACTAATGTCTGCAGCTTACTTTAAAATACATATTTTTTAAAAATGGATTGATGGGTGGATAAGAGATAAATATGTAATAAAACATACATAGCAAAATGCTAATTGTAGATCTAGGTGGTAGGTATATGGGTGTTCACTGTACAATTTTCAACTTTTTTGTATGTTTGAAATCTTTTATAATAAAATGTTAAGGAGAAAAATCAATGTCAAGAGACCCAATGAAGGGGCACCTGGGTGGCTCAGTCGTTAGGCATCTGCCTTCGGCTCAGGTTATGATCCCAGGGTCCTGGGATCGAGCCCTGCGTCGGGCTCCCTGCTCCGCGGGAAGCCTGCTTCTCCCTCTCCTGCTCCCCCTGCTTGTGTTCCCTCTCTCGCTGTGTCTCTCTCTGTCAAACAAATAAATGAAATCTTAAAAAAAAAAAGAGAGAGAGAGAGAGAGCCAATGGCTTTCAGCTTTCACTGACATGGAATACAGAATATGATAATGTGGGTTATTGAGTTCTTACTGCTCACTAAGTGCTTTGTAGGTACTATCTCTTTCACTCTCACAACAGCCTACGAAGTAATTATCATCCTCCTCCCTTGGTAGATGAGACAACTGAGGCACAGAGGACATGAAATGTTTGACCAAAGTCACAGTTGGAAAGTGTCAGGTTCAGGATTTGAACCCAGGTCTGACTGACTCCAGAACCCAAAGCCATGACTATGCACTCCCGTTGGGCCCCAGATGCAGATGGCTGGCACGGTGCCTCGCTTTGTGTGGAAAGCAGCTGACGTGTGGAGGAGAGTGGAGAGTGCCCACATGCCAGCCCTTCCCTCCCGCGCAAATGGGTTGCACATGGTCTGGCTCTTTAATTGTTCTTTAATTGTTAAACACTCAGACCTCCACTTGGGAGTTTTATTTTGGTTTCATCCCTTTTTCTTTTTTCCTCTTTCAAGTTAAACAAGAAATTTATTTAAACAATAAGACATTTGACTTGAAGGGAAAACAATCTAGCATTCGTTCCTTCTAGAGTCATTTATCCCTACTTAAAGATAAATTGTCCTACATGTAATAGCTACATACAAAACTGTTATAAAATTGTCCTGCATTTTACAATGATCAATGAGAACCACTAGAATTCTGTAATCAAACAAGGTCTGCAAGGATTTTTGTTGTTGTTTTGTTAAACAGCGAGAGCAAAACAACTTCGCGGAAGATAAAGACAAGAGCTGAATGAGCGTGCCACTAACGGAGAGTCTTTTCCCAGAACCCGTTCTTTTACCCGTCTCATCTCCACCCGATGACCATCAAAACATACCATGGGCTATTTAGCTTTTTAAAAATGCAACATGTGTGCATATACACCGGTTATTTTAGGTATAAGGGGGAGACGAAGGAAAAGAGGTGGCGGGCAGGAGTCGGGATGCGGCGGAACCAGACCGGCATTGTGACTGCGAAGGTGCCCAGGGTCCGGGGGCACGCAGCCAGGGGCCCCGTGGTGGTCACTGTTGGAGCACATCCGGCGTCTCTTCGCCTCCGCCTGGGCAGGTGAGTCTGCTGCGCGGCTGGGCTGCCCACCCAGTCAGAACCGGGCCTGCCTCGACGACCAGTTTCCCCGCCCGCTTCCGCTGGCTGCTAAGTGGTGTAAAAATGGCTCTTCATCTTCAGCTGCGCCGGAGAGTCTGCCAGTCCCGCCCGCTGCCTGGTAGCGCCCTCCTCGCTCCCCGGCTGGCCTCCCTCCCTGGGCGCTCTCAGCCCTGGGAGCCCGGCAGTCTCAGCGGCGGCTCCCCGAAGACCGCTGCCCGGAAGGCTTCTTCTCGCCCTTGGCCTCCCATGGTCCGCGGGGAGGTGCTTTCAGTCATTGGCTGGAGATGAGAAATACGGCAGCACTCTCCAGATCCGATCCTCGAGGTCGTTGGCAGCTGCCTCGGCTTTCTCCCATGGTTTGTGAAAAGAAAAAAGAAACTATTGAAAATCAAATACTCGCAGGCCTCTGTTTTCACCTCGAAGGCCCACTGAGGTACAGACCACCACCACAGTGTCGGGGGGTTGGGGGGGTCATTTCACACCTATGGTGGTTTCTCGGGAGGCTCGGGGAGTCCCAGCGGCAGCGGCCTGGGGGAGGCCGCCTGCGAGGGCTGCTCACCAGGATCACCCAGGCCTGGGCGGAGCTGGTGTTCCCCAGCTCTACGATGGCCCTTGGCCCGCATCTGGGAGGCCATGTGTTTAGGCCTCAGGTTCAACTTGTTTGGTGTTTTTATTACTTCGCCTTCCCTCCACATTTTAAAGGGCAGGGGAAGGCTGCTGCCCAAAACCAGAGAAGAGGAATGAAAGCCCAGCTGGATGGCTTCCCCGCCTTCGTCCCAACAGCTCTCTGAGCCCACCACGACCCCGGAGATAGACAGCAGGGGAAAGATGATTTGATTTGCTTTTTTTAAAGATTTTATTTATTTATTTGAAAGAGAGAATGAGAGAGAGAGCACATGAGAGCAGGGAGGGTCAGAGGGAGAGGCAGACTCCCTGCCGAGCAGGGAGCCTGATGTGGGACTCGATCCGGGGACTTCAGGATCATGATCTGAGCTGAAGGCAGTTGCTTAACCAACTGAGCCAGCGGGCGCCCCGGGAAAGATGATTTTAGAAACCAGAGCCAGGTAGTAGGGAAGGAATTTCTCAAGTCTGGGCCCCTAGGTCTTCTTGGAGTTGGACCACATATAACCCAGAGGTCAGGCTGTCAGAGGAAGAATTTGCCTGTTTTTCGTTTTAGTTTTTAATGTATTTTGGTATTTTTAAAAAAAATTGTTATTTATTTATTTATTTATTTATCTATTTATTTATTAGAGAGAGAGAAAGCTTGAGCAGAGAAAGGGGGAGAGGGAGAACCAGCTTTCCCGCTGAGCAGGGAGCCTGGACTTGGGATTCGATCCGAGGACCCTGAGATCCTGACCTGAGCGGAAGGCAGATGCTTAACTGACTGAGCCACCCAGGTGCTCCTATTTTGGGTGTTTTGTTTTTTTTTCTTCTAGTTTTATTGAGAAATTGTTGAAATACATCACTATATAAGTTTAAGACATACAGCATGATGGTTTGATTTACATATATTGTGAAATGATTACCACAGTAGGTTCAGCTAATGTCCATCTTCTCATAAAAAGAAAAAGGAAAAAAGTTTTCTCCTTGTGATGAAAACACTCAGGATTTACTCTGTAAACAACTTTTCCATATAATCACGTAATGGTGTTCGCTATAGTCACCATGTTATACTGTACATCCCTAGTACTTACTTGCCTTGTAACTGAAAGTTTGTACCTTTTGACCACCTTCCTCTGATTCTCCCTCCCCGCACCCCTCCTCCACATTTGCTTGTTTTAAATTCCCTGCAGGGACTCTGAGCCCAGGGGCTTTCGCAGGGTCACTGTTCTCATTTTGTTGGGGATGTGTTCAGTGTTGAGGTCCTACTAGACCACACAATTCCAGAACAGTGGGGGTGAGGGGTGTGTGCCAGGAGCTGACCGCCTCCTCCCCTGGGAATCTCAGCCACCGTCTTCCCTCCACTGTCCATGCAATGCCTGGAGCTAAGCCTGGCCCCTGGGGCCTTCAAAGCAAAGTAACGTGATGTCAGATGGCAAAGGTTCTAGAAGCATGGGAAGGAATTCTACATCCAACCCTCTCTCTTTTTCTAAATTGTTGTAAAATATACATAAGTTCTCATTTCAACCATTTTAAGTGTACAATTCAATCACCTTAAGTACATTTACGATGTGCAACCATCACTACTACCCACTTCCAAAACTTGTTCATCATCCCAAATTGAAACCCTATACCCACTCAACACAACCTTCTCTTTGATAATGAAGAAATCAACCAAAAGG
The DNA here is from genome assembly GCF_009762305.2 of Zalophus californianus. Lineage (NCBI taxonomy): Eukaryota > Metazoa > Chordata > Mammalia > Carnivora > Otariidae > Zalophus > Zalophus californianus. The sequence continues at coordinate 59,409,443 of NC_045599.1, read as the reverse complement.
GGCTGGCCCAATGTCACGCAGCTAGGACAAGGGTTGATATCTTGGAATCAAGGGCTCTGTCCCTTATACCAGCTGATTTCTTAAAATGGGATGATATAGGTATAAAACATACATATGTACCAAGAACCTAATTGCTTGTTCCACATTTGGATGGATGTTGGCAAACAAGAGTGTCCAGAAACAGCAGATGGGATGGCGAGGGACCTTGGAACTGTGTTCCTTACAGATGGAAGAAATTGGTGACAGGGGACTCAGGCCAGTAACAGGTGTTGTCGTCAAAGATTTTAAAGTATATGGTGGAAAAGAGATTCAGCTCACCTGGATTCAAAGGCATGCACTTGGCAGCAAGTTCATTTCTATTGGAAATGTCAAAGAACTGTTTAATAACTCAGCTAGTGCAGCAGGGAGCAAGCTTCTGACTGCCCAAGGTGTGGAGCAGAGCCTGTGTGACCGGTGTGTGGAGAAAGTCTCCATTCTAACTCGGACATGCCTCAGGAAGAAGTAGAGAGATGATGCAGGCCCACGAGCCACTCACCCAACCTAGCAAGTTCACAGGCTCCTGGGCCAGAGTCCTGAAACAAAAGGCTTTTGAAGCATTTGATGGGAAGGTGCTCGCAGTTTAAACGGATGATGCCCTCGGAGCAGTGCATGGAATGGTTGGACTATGTGCTCTCCACCTGCAGGTCACACAGCCTGTCCTGAAGTCACTGTAGTCTGTTATGCCCCACAGTTTTTAAAAACTGAAGTAAAATTGAATATATCCGAGTGCAACACACAGGGTAAGGGTAAGTATTAAGTGTTTTTCAAGAAATATGTTTGGTTATATTTTGTGGGCACGTGTACAAGGCCAATGTAAAAATTATGCATTACCATGGGTTAATTTTTTTTTACTTAAAAGTTTAGAAGCGGGCGCCTGGGTGGCTCAGTTGGTTAAGCGACTGCCTTCGGCTCAGGTCATGATCCTGGAGTCCCGGGATCGAGTCCCACATCGGGCTCCCTGCTCAGCAGGGAGTCTGCTTCTCCCTCTGACCCTCTTCCCTCTCGTGCTTTCTATCTCTCATTCTCTCTCTCTCTGAAATAAATAAATAAAATCTTTAAAAAAAAAAAAAGTTTAGAAGCAAATGCAAAGCAGGGGACAGAAATGTCTGGAGTCTTAAAAATGTGTCACAAGTTGTTAGGTCACATGGCAGAATAGAGAGAGGACAGTCCCTACTAGGCTAGGCAGGTCTGACTGCTTGCTTTCTTGGCCCAGTGCACTGCGGAGCTCATGTCTGTCACCAGCAGTTGGGTCCATGGGGTCCCCACGTGCACTGACTCGGCTAGGAGCTGCCAAACCCCTCTGCATGCTGAGGAACAGGCGCAGCGGCATGTCTGACATGTTTTTACTCAGGGATTATAGCAAAAGTGAACTTTGATCCTCAGAGGATAACCAAAAACAAACCCTGGAGACAGAAAGCTGAGAGTATATGTAACCCTCTCTCTCCCACTCTTCACACGAATACCCAGTGTGTAATTATTTCACCCCTTCATCCCTTAAATCCAGGACAGTGGTCATCCTGAGAGAGGAGAGTGCACCCACACTACCAGTCAGCCTCCCCTGGGGCCTGTAAATAGAAGGGAGCCGCTGAGAAGTTCTGGAGAGGTCTTGCAATGAACAGGTAAGTCACAGAGTGCACTGTTTTGGACCACTGTGCAAGAGGATGTCTACAGTTAGACCAAGAGATGATTACCTATATAACGCACACACACACACACAGACACACACACACACACACACATGCACACATGCATACAATGCTTTCAAAATGAAGGGATGTTGCTGCTAGTTCTATGCTGAACCCTTTCTATAATGCACGGTATGTATAATGGATCTGTATTTGTCCGTCCAATATCCCTTCCTGATTTTCATCAGCATCCACAGTCCTCCCTTTCCTATGGATAATTGTTCCTGTCCTACCACCCATTGCACGTGGTTCTAGTGGGACAGCCATTCATAGTGTCTTGCCCCATCCCCCGGGCTTCTACAACTGGTCCATGAAGAAGGCAATAGACCCAAGCCAGCCTAATCAGGGTCTTTCCCCAGGACTTAGAAGTATTAAAGCAGTGGGTAAGAACTGAGTTTTCTCCTGGGGTTGCTCATCGTGGAAGCTTTGGCCCCATTTTCCTCTAGCCTCGTGGAGGAACACTACCAGCAGAGTGAGAGAACAAAAAGTCTAATGACTACCATGCTACTCTGGCCGCTTCCCTTTGTGCTCCATCAGTTAAGTGAATGACAGTATGGGGTTGGGGGGTCTTGGTTTTTGCTTAACCTAGTTTGAGTTGGTTTTGCAATTTATATGTGAGAGAGTTGCAGTTTGCTTCAGCATGCATATCATGGATTGGCTATAGGATTTGGAGTGAAGACCTACATTCAAAACCTAGATTTGGTTCTTATTAATTGTGTTCAAGACATACAACTTGTCCAAACCTCAGTTTCTTCATCTGTACAACATACAAGATATTTGTGAGGATTAAATGAGCTAATTGTGTGAAAGTGCTTTGTATAAGGATAAAACGTCTAAATGGGAATTACGAATCCAAGCACCTTTCTCCAAAAAAGAAAAGGAAAAACAAAGGCGGGGTGGGGGAGTCTCCCTTGTGCACACTCTCAATCAGTGCACTCTTCCCGAGGGACACTGTTCCGACCTCTATCATCATAGATTCCAATGTTGCTAATTATTAACAGTATGACTTCAAACAAATCTGCTAACTTCTCAGAACTGGAATTTTATCATTAGTTAATGATGAGGTTAATTAAAACAACAACAACTTGCCTTGGAGACTTGTTGCAATGTATGTTAGAGTAACATAAGCTTTCTAATAAAGATCCTTAAAATGTGGTGAGCTAAGGAGCAGGCTGTTTATTTCTCTGTCATGAAACCATCTAGGACGGGTGCTCTGGGTTGGTGGCTGGCTTAGGCACTGAGCCTAATAGCAACTCATGGATTTTAAAACCATTACATTTTTCACCAACTCAACCAACAGGAAAGGGGGAAAGAGTATGGAGGAGGCAGCCTCCTCCCTAAAGGCTCCAGCTTGAGTGTAGCACACTCATTTTCACCTTCCATCTGGGAAGGTACAGAACCTGGACCTCACCTGCTTCCAGGCAGGATGGGAAATGTAGTTCTGGGCTGCGCAGCCATGTTCCAGCTACAACTCTTGCCAGAGAGGAGAGGAAAAACAGATTGTCGTGGAGAGATGGTGTTCGAGGAGTTGACGAGATAATGCATATAAAGTGCTCAATATTTCCGGATGAAAGGTAGCACTCAAATATCAGCTGTTTTGGTGGTATTCTCCCGTGCTATAGGAATTAGGAAAGAAAGCTTTTCCTCAAATTAGGCCACAAAATGACTCTTTCTAGGAAATATGTACTGATCTCATAATGCTACCCCACCAGCTTCCTTTGGCAACTCTGAACTCATCTCTCAGCCCTCTCTCTCTAAGGGCTGCCATTCCTCTGCCCCAAAGAGCTTCTAAAATACTCACTGGTGACGATCTTGAAAGATGAGCCGTGGAGAAGGTCCAGCTTTATCTGCTGGAATGCCCCATTTACTTATGGGATGAGCTCAGAATAGAAGACAATTAAAGAATGATAAATGGGTTGGACTGGCTACATTTCCCAGCCTGGTTTTGGCTACAGTACAAATTTATGCAGACCAGTGTGGAGACCCTGGGAGTTTTTTTCTTGTTAACTCTGGCATTGACTCTCTCCTATTCTGCCGACAGCCTCATGGGGAGAGGGTGTATGGTGGGCACATGGGTTTAAGAAGATGGCTGGGATTGATGGATAGCACGCCTTCCGATGCCATCAATAATGCAGGCCTGAGTCCCATTAGCTAGGGAAATTTGCAGTAGGAAACTAATGAAGTCTTTAATTATAAAGTCCTAGCCATTTAGTTTTCCAAGAAGGCAAAGCTCCCAATAAATACTTTGGCAGAGGCCATAAGCAGGGTGTGGGCCGTGCTATGTAGCTGGTCGAGTATGAGTGTGAGAGACCACCCACTGGACCGGCATGGCAGGGAGGCCGGAGTGAGGCTCGTTCGTGACCTCAGCAGATGGGCCGCCAAGGAAACAAAATTTCCCACTGCCCTTTCCCCAGCCCCTTGCCCTACCCTCGGGACCGCTCAGACACATGGGAAGACCTGGGCCTCGGCTGAGGACAGCCTACCTGCGCGTAGCTCATCCGCAAACATTACCTGGCTCCTTAACAACTTGCTTTGAGCATCTGTGTGGGTAATTAATTTGCAGGTTCACCTTTTAGCTGTGGATAGAACATGATTTCTTCCATCGTGCTTGTTACAGTTTCCAGCTGTGACCAAGTGCCTGTGTTGCTTGGAAAAGAAAAAGAAGTAAGAATGAATCCGTCTTCTGTATGGAATATAAGGGAAAATGGGGGAGCCAGGAAGCCCTTCTGTACATTTATAAAAGTGTGGGCAGGTTCAAGATATCTGGATGGGGGTCCGGTGGGGGACTGGAGGGAAGGGGTTGAACTGCGTAAGGCTTTGTCCACCGACATACAGTGTAAAGTGCAGGCAATTCTGATCATTTGGACTAAAATTCTTTTACCATAAGCAAGATTGCATTTATGTATGTATGTATGTATGTATGTATGTATGTATGTATGTATTTCCTGACTATTTTAGAAATGAGTTCTCTTTTCTGCCTTACTTCACTTGTCTGACCAATTTACAGGGAGCTCAGTTAATTGCCTTGCTCCTA